>NC_133580.1:8947757-9657757 GCF_964106895.1 Numenius arquata
ACGCTGAGCGCGGTTTCCGCGCCCGACTTCAGGCAGTAAGTTCCGAGGAAGGGCCTGGCTACGGGAGGGGACAGGCACCCCTGCCGGGCGGCGGGGCCTGGCGGCGGGCCTCAGCCTGCTCGGGGAAGGGGTGTCTGCTAGGCCGCGGCGGGCGGGGATGGCGGCCGGTACCACCAGCCCGGGGTGGCGGCAGCCGTGGTTGGGGGAGCAGCTCGGGCCAGGAGGAGCCGGAGAGGGTGGAGGAGGCCTCGAGTTTGCCTTGGCCCTGCTGTGTAACCCTGGGCAGCTTCGAAACGCGAGCGTGGAGGCTGATGTGCCGTTAAAATCTCCATGTTGGGGCTGAGGTTATACACGAATGTGTGTTTTTGTTGCATAGGGAAGCGATGAGGGTGTGTCGGTGTAAGAAAAGGATTTGCCAACAGTGGAGTTCTTAGCTTTGGTAATAAGCTGGAGGTCATCTTATTCTTTTATGTGTAGGTGTTAAATAGAGAATAGTTTCTAATTTCCATAGGGAAAGTTTGACTGGAGTTATGCTTTGTACCCGGACAGACCATGAGAAAAACTCTAGCAAAGGAAAAGAGTCTGAATATCTGGGGTTTTTTTAAGCTACTTAATATGCTACCTAAATGTATGGCAGTACATGATCAGCAAAAAGTGCTGTTGGCTTTAGTGTAAAACCTGTGTGTGGCTGCACATCGCTGTCTTTTGATGACAGTTAGAGGATGAGATTTTTTTCCCTGCTTCCACTTATTTTCCCAAAGAAATGTCAAAGATAAAATGTGATTTCAAGCAATACTCTACAGCAGAAATATGTCTTGATAAAGCTTTGAATCCACTTACGCGAAAATTGCTGTGAAGTTGCCTGGGAATTTTAAGAATTAGGTATCCCTGATGTGAACTGTTTTTATGCATATTTGTGTTTCAAAGCCTAAAGGACACATGCCATTGAACCTGGTAGTCTTTGAAAGTCAGAACACTGTTGCTTGGCTTACATGTTTACTTCAGCATAAAATAATGTAGTCAGCCAAGCAGGGCCAGTGAAAACTGGTGGCAGCACACACAAAACCAAGCTGTATGTGGCATTTTGTAGATACAAAACCTGTTCTGGCAGATCAAGTTCAGGGAGACCTTACCAAGTACGTAATCACTTATTAAGATTCTCTTGCTCAAGGTCTTCTAGGTTTAGGTCTGTGAAGGCAAAAAAAGTTACTAATGTTTTGGTGTACTGATTACTCTGTGTTCTGATTATTGCTACAGTTATTCTAACTTTCTCAGTGGAAGCTGAGAAATTATTTTGAATAGAGGAACTATACCTAATAAAAAGGAACTTCACTTCCAACAGTAAGCTGTTAAAGTCATTCTACGTACTTCCCTCTGTATCCTAGCCTGTAGGATTTGTCATTTTCCTAGACTTGTATTATTATTTTTTTTTTAAAAAAAAAGGAACTTGGCAAGTTTTAATGCAGAATACTGTCATATGACAAGTGCATGTGTATCTAATATTAGATATTTAATAATTATGTAATAATACACCAATAAGCATATTAATGTAAACCTCCTACGTTGTTGATGCTTGCAAAGCAATAACAGGGAAAATCTAAATACTGTTTTTAGTGTTGTTTGTGAGCTTTGACTGGCAGAATCATTACATCGTTTTGAATACGGTGATTGTTCCGTTGCAACCAACAAATGCATACTCAAATCTTTATCGCTTCCAAATGATATTCGTACTCAATTCTTGGAAAGTAATTGGCTTCTGTTTGGGACAAGCTGTTATCCTGTTTCAGGCATATATATTGTGACTTTCTTCTATATGTAACTTTTCTTATTTATTTCAGAAATGAGGGTTCATTAACATCAACTTTAAGAACACTTCTATTCTTCACAGCTCTAATGATCACATTACCTGTTGGGCTATATTTTTCATCAAAGGCTTATGTATTTGAAGGTAATTCTGTTTCTGCCAATTAGCGCTACTGTTATGAAAAAGAGGAAAAACACAGTCCTCTAATAACATCTTTGTTCTCCTTCCTGTTTTGAGTATTTGTTTCTTTATGCAGGCTAAAGGCCTTGTAATGTCTAATTAGAACAGAAAAATTATATAAATGGTCAATGCATCCTTCCCTGCATTGTGGTCTGCAATCTAATATTTGCTGTTTGTTATACAGTGGTTTATGTAGTATATAGGTGCATCGTTCTCCATAGCTAACACCACCCTGCAGCATCAGGGATACGTTTCCTGCTGGTGTTGCAAACTAATTGCATATTCAAGACAGAGTAGTGTTGTTTACTGGGTTTATTTTTTGCTTTTTAAAACATACCTGCATTTGTAAGTGTAAACCACTTAAGTACCCAGTTTCAGATATTGAATGTGATTGTTTGTAGAGCTTTCTTTTAACTAAAAGAAAAAAGCTAACAATGAGCCATGTTCTAGCATGGATTCTATAAGGCTTTAATACTTCTCTCCTGCAGTATTAGGAAGTTGTCTCCTTCAAAAGCGGGGAGAAGGGAGGGAGAAAACTGCTGGTTTTAAGAGCAGTTTGTGAGTATATAAATGAGTTGTTCCAAGATGATTCTCCTTGCTTGTGTAGTGTTGTATGTAGTTCTGAAGGCCAAACCTGAAAGTTTGTTAAGTGACTTTCAAGATCCTTTTAAGCATGTTTTGTTTTTTTAACCTGAGGTGTAGCAAGCTGACTCTTAACTTTGCTTTGTCAGTTAACGGAAAGATCTGTCAGCACTGATAGGACTGGGTTTGTGTTTGAAGGGTGGTATTTTTAGTGTGGTGTAATGTGTGGGGTTTTGTTTGGGTATTTTTTGTTTTAAATGAATGAAGACAAATTATATTTTGGCATTTGTTCTTCTGATATTTGAAGGCTTATTTCATGTGAGAAGCAGTCATGCATCTTAACTGGTGACAAATTATTGCTTTATGATCTAAATATAGTAGGTAGAAGTCTTCTAAATTTAATAGTTGTTCTACTGTTTTATCCTGTTCTAGTGGTAAATAAATTATATAATTATCAACCTCCCCTCATTTTCCTCTCCCACAAAGAGAGTTACACTTATGAACATAGGATGTTGAGGTTCGTTTGGTGCTGGAAGATAGTAACAGAAAAAGTGAATGTTATAGAACTCTAAGCTGTTGACTTCAAAACCAGGGTGTTTTATCTTAAGTACTGAATAATTGCAGTGTTGCTTTATTCCAGAAATAGTTTCAAGGTCTGTATTCTTTCCTATAAATCTTTCTGAGCTCAGTCTTTTTGATACAGGAGTAAATGTGACTTTGGTCTTTAGGAAGAATTATGATTTGCTGTTTCAGTGTTCCTAATAACTAATATTCTTTACTTTCTTTATTTTCTCAGGTACCTTAGGAATGTCCGACAGAGACAGCTATTTTTATGCTGCCATAGTTGCTGTAGTTACTGTTCATGTGGTCCTTGCTCTCTTTGTATATGTAGCGTGGAATGAAGGTTCTCGACAGTGGCGGGAAGGCAAACAGGACTAGAATGAAGATCATCATCATGTGATGACTACAGACTGTAAATTAAATTTTTATGAGCTGAAGGAAAAGCATTCTTCAAAATGTATAATACATGTGTACAAAGATGAGGTTAATGCCTCGACTCTGGTTAGAATAAGACTTGTGCTCATCTTGAATGTGTACCGGTGTTGTCTTTAATGATGATGGAAGTTGTTCTTTATCCAGGTTCTACTAGGTTGAGCTGAGGGGGTCTTCACCTGGAATTAGAATGAAATAATTATATATTTTTTAAAAATATCTTGTAGCTATTTTTGCTGTTCCTAGTATTTTTCTGGCTTGCTCTGAACATAATATTGGCATGAAGCAAGCATTACATTTTCAAGTAATTAAATTGCTAGTTAAAAAAGCTACATTACTGACTTTCCAACTACAGTCAAAAGGGTGGAATTTCACTTTGCTGTAGTTAGTTTCCCGATTTATGGGTGTCGTGGTTTAACCCTAGCTGGCCACTCAGCACCACGCAGCTGTTCACTCGCTCCCTGCAATGGGATGAGGGAGAGAATTTGAAGAGAAGTGAGAAAATTTGTGGGTTGGGATAAAGACAATTTAATAGGTAAAGCAAAAGTCACATGTGCAAGCAAAGCAAAACAAGGAATTCATTCACCACTTCCTGTGGGCAGGCAGGTGTTCAGCCACCCCCAGGAAAGCAGGACTTCATCACGCGTAACAGTGACTTGGGAAGACAAATGGCACCACTCTGAACCCCCCTGCTTCCTTCTTCGTCCCCTAGCTTTGTATTGCTAGGAATGATGTCACGTGGCATGGAATATCGCTTTGGTCAGTTGGGATCAGCTGTCCTAGCTGTGTCCCCTCCCAACTTCTTGTGCACCCCCAGCCCTTGCTGGTGGGGTGGTGTAAGGAGCAGAAAAAGCCTTGACTGTGTGTGAGGACTGCTCAGCAATAGCGGAAGCATCTCTGTATTATCAACACTGTTACATAGCCCCGTAGTAGCTACTATGAAGAGAATAAACTCTATCCCAGGAAAAAACCAGAACACAGGACAGACATAAATAATGAATTTCTAAGTTTAGAAATAATTGAAAAATGCAATTGGTTAGAAACTCAGGTCATGTTTCTCTAATGTGAAATGCAAAGTTTTTTCATTTTTCATATGTATTTTTTTATTTCAGTGTAAAATTCACTCTTTAATTTCATTTTGGGAGGATTGTCTTATTACTGCAGTGCTCGTCTTTCCACTCTTCTACACTTAATCTTGATAATGCAAAGGAAATGGCATAGCATTTTTCTATGTCTTTACATTTATATATCTCCTTGATAATTGCTAAAGGATGTAGTTGGATTTCCTGTGGTAAAGTAGTATTGGTAACAGATATAAGCCACTCTAATGGCTAGTAGAGGAACAAGGAAGAGAAAAGAAGCTGTAGCCATCTGCAAATGTCCTTTATGAAGCAGAACACAAGAGTGATCACATGGAATATTTCTTCTCTTCATAAATATTTACTTATACACTGTAAAATGATACAATATGTTGATTAATTTCTTTTTTTTCTAGGTTGTGTGTAGAAACTTTCTGTATTCAAACCATACTGAGATTTTTGTGTTGTAGGATTACCTGGATTTCACTTCGCTGTTGTACTGTTGTTAGCAAGCTTTTTAGTCTGGAGATAAAGCTTTTTTCCGAAGGACTTTCCTAACACTGATGATTCCCGTTAAGCTGTTGTGCTTGAGGTTGTTCTGTTAATTTGAATTTTCCAGTTTGTATTGGTTGAGCCTTTTTTGGAAGTGTTTTGCTTAATACAGGGCTTGGAATGATTCTGGTGCTCCATTTGTCCATGGTAAAACTTAGCTATAAATGCGACAATAATTGTTTATCCATGCCCAGTGGTTTGAGGAATGTGTTCCCAGGTCTCATTCCTCTCATCTCCACTCCCATTCCAGGTGTGCGCGAGCATATACACCATGTCACATTAACACAAATCAATTTTTACATTTTGTTTCTGAAATGTTAACTTTTCTCACCCAGAATCCCATTGTCAGCTTGCTGCCAGCAAATCGGAGAACGGTCTCATAGTATCATAGTACTTGAAATACAAATTTAGTTTGTACATTGGCATATTGGCTTCCTGTTCTCCTGTATGTGAACTGTACATTGTAGAACAAATACTGCCTTTTAATAAAGAATTACCCACAATACAAGATCCAGTAAACAAGCACTTGTCCTGAACAGGTTTTGAATAATCTCTTTAATACTGCTTATGTATTACAACAATGCTCAGCTTACAACAAATAGATCAGGTGTAGCACTGTTTGGTAGCCTTTTTGTTGGTTTTTTTTTTTTTTTTACTCCATTTATAGTGGCAAATAAATGGGAACATAACTGCCATGCTTTGCTAGCTGGGTCTTGCGCTATATGTAGACACTGAGTTAATTTCCTAGCAATAATAGGAATTATAAGTGTTTGGTTACAAAAATCTGTGAAGTTTGACCTGTGCTGTACGTGTAGACACTATAATGTCTCAGCAAGTGGGGGTAACAAGCCAAGCGTTTATCCATCCATTGGAACATAATGCTTTGATCCTCAGTGTTCTCCTTGAGAAAAGAGGCAACACATGACTCTCTGCATAGCGACAGCCACGCACTGGGGTTTATGTTGCCTGTGCTTGGAAGCTGAAAGAACCACTCAGGTAAGTGGTGCAATGAACACAGTCAAGCGGTGGCATTCCACCATGACTAGGGAGCTCAAAGGACAGAAACTATAGCCATACAATGTGGAGTGTACATGGAGTAGTGTTGTGCCTTTCCAATACTAAGATTTATTATATTTGAAGAGCTTTATTTTGTGTCCTCTTGAGTGTTTCCTTTCGTGTTCCTGTTAATGTCAAAGCGAATTCTCGTGGCAATTTTTAATTGTTTAATGGCCATTGTGATTCTGCTAGAGTTTAAATAATACAGTATGAATATGGAAAGTGATCAAAGTTGTTGCTTTGTATTTTATTTTCTATAAAATGGTGATGTGTTTTAAAGTGGTACTCTAAGTTTGTTCATTTTATTACTGGTAATAGATTTGAGACAACTGGTAAAAACAAAATTGGGAAAACACTGCATAAGCCATTCAGTACTTCAAAATTGCTTCTCACATAGTGGGCCATCATGTGTTTGTATAGACTGGCAGTTAGGCAGTTTAGCTAAAGCAAGTGATTGTATCTAGCAGTGAGCAAATATCTTGAGACAGATCATAGCAGAAATTTTCTGGAATGTTTTCCAAGACTATAAATCATAAAGGCAATGGGGGGAATCGCAAAGTGGAAAATCAGTGACTTCTCATAACAAGTCTAGTTTTCTTCTGTACTTCTTATCATCTGTTTTTTTTTAAATGGCTGCAGAACATTGTGGTGGGTACCCAGCCCATGAAAGCTTGCAGGTGATTGGCTTTGGTTTGTGGTTAAGGATGCCTGACTTAATTAAGCTGTTAACTGCTAGCACCAAGTAGGAGGTCTCCAGAGAAAATGGTGATGTTGGTGATCATGTTGTTAACGGGAGTTGTTTGTTATACCCTAACATGGGTTAATGTACATGAACTTTAAACAGTATTTACAGTATATTTGAAACAAAAGAAAATACTACCTACCTGTGTTTTGCTACATAAGAGGAGGCCTAGTAATAACTCTCAGTTAATGTTAAGAAAAAAAAACACAAAACCCAAACCAGAAAAAAGCCAACCAACCAACTCCCCAAACCCTCAACCTCCTGCATAATTTTTACAGTAGTGGTTGTTGGACACTGTCAAGCTGATGGGAAGGTAAAGGATGTAGTTCTGCCACGCTGCTAATGCAGCCTGACAAACTAGATGGCAGGCTTTTCTACCTGATGCCCGTCATGGGGGAAGGGAGGTTGTGCTGGCTGAAAAATTATGTTCTCACTTAATGCATTTGTGAGCAGTCAAATGTTTGATGTTATTGCAATTTTGACAGTCTTTAGGCTGCTGCACAATTAATGTAGGTAAATAAACTGTGTTTGGGCTTCTGATAGCCCAGGCAATTGGACAGGGTGTGCTCAAAGCCTCCAGGCAGGGGTATTGTTGGTAATAGATAAGTAAGAGAAGGGAAAGGAGAGGGCCCTTAAAATAGTGAACTAAGCCACAAAGGTATTACTGCAAAATAACATGATTTGGGTACGACTGAAATTTAGGTGGGCTGCAGCCCACGGGACAAGGGGAAGGGGTCCTGTGAAGCAAAGGAGTGACCTGGGGAGGTGGGGTAGGGTGAGGACTGGAGTGTGCTGGAACAGCTTGCTATATGATGACTGAGGCACCACATGTTTTTGTTCAGAAGTGTTTATTCCACTGTTCTCCAGGGGATTATGCAGAGCCATTGATCTGAAATATTAAATGTAAATCATACAAAATAGCGAGCCAATTCCATTTTTAACTTCCAATTAAGGTTGTCCATAGGTTGACAGCTTTGCGATGTGTGATCTGGGGTGCATTTATTCAGCTTTGTCTTGTACAAACTAGCATTGTTACTGGCTCTGAGTCATTTCTTAGGGCAGGGTCAAGCCCTTGGAGTGTAAATATTTCTTTAAAAATACCAAAGAGCAACTGCCACTCTAATGTTTCATTAGCTCTAATCAACTCTCAGTTTAAGGAAGACACACCAGCTTCTTGTTTCAAGTTCACAGCAAACAGCGCTTGCCGTTGCCCTATGAGGGGAGGCCCTTTTGTGTTTGAATGGAGCTTGCAATAAGGACATACTTGTGGTTTGGGGCTGCCTCAGTCATTCCCTTATCTGAAGACACTCTATTATCTGAATTTCTGAGATGGGATACAGCCTGAGTCTCTTTGTTAGGAGGACTGAATCACTGAGGTATAGTTTAAGACAAGATACAAAGGTAAACTCTTGGGACTTGAGTGCTGTTTGAACATAGAATGGTAAGAAAAGGTAGGGGGGAAGTCAATAAGGATTTCTTTAGAAAGCAGGTTTTTTAGGTGCTGATCTCCCAGTTTGCATTCTGAACCCAAGAGACGGAAGCAAAAGTGGTCCTGTTTCCAAAGGCAGGGATACTGACTGGGAAGCTTTGGAAGGATGACCAGAGAGAAGAGCTTGGAAGGTCGAGTAGCTAACTTGACAACTGTCTAGTTGAATGCCTGGGACTGAGTCGTCTTGATGCTGATTTGCTCTTACATTTTACAGCCCTCAGTCCTACCGGCTTTGGACGTCGTGTTCTTTCCAAGATGATTCCCTGTGGGTGCCTGGCATTCCTAGGAGTGATCAGGTGCTTACTTGCAACTGTGCTTTTACAGTAGTGCAAACTACTCATAGGCCTGGAAAAAAGCTGTCAATGCTTATAGTTGGCACTCAACACAGTGTGCTTTAATAGTTTTAGTGTAAATGGCTCACAGTGTAGGCACAGGGGGTATTTATTAATTAAAACTGTTTTTAATTGAAGGATGATTTATGAGTGAGAGTAACAGTAATAAGTAAAGAACAAAAACTGCTGCGGGTGTGGGCCTGTGCTGTAGGCAGCACTGAGGAGCCGTTTAATACCTTTGCAGTTCTTCATCCTCAAAATGCAGAGTTTTCCTAACTTGCTTGACTTTATTAATATGGCTCTGCTGATGTTGAAGATCAACTGGAAGTACCGAAGTTTAGCTCCACAGCTTCGTGCAGCTCGTTTCAAGGGAATGAGTCTGATGTGTAGGTGGTTTTGTGTCTGATAGAGGAGACAGAAGAATCCACCTCAAACCTTAAAGTTGCAGCCCTTTCCTAGAACCATTCCTATAGAATTAGCAAGCTTTGGATGATTCTTAACGTGATAGAGCAATTTCCTTTAGAAGCTTGTGTAGGTCTTCAATACAGCAGGTTTTTTCTCCCAGGGTAAAGTATGCCCTCGCCAAAAAGTTCAAACCAAAGGTGATTCTGATGATTTGGGTGTTTGATGTGTTTTGATGGCTGTTTGTATGTTATGTGCAGCTGGCTGTGTTTAAATCTAGAGTGGCTGTAGCTCATCACCTGCAGGTTTAGCCGAACATTCTGTGTGCCCTGTGTTTATTAGGAGGATCCTCTGTTTGCCTTAATGCTTAGTGGCTTCAACAGGGTTATTAGAAATAATTTTGAATAGCAGCTGTTTCACAGCTCCCAGTGTGAAAGTGAAAACTAGATCTTTACTTGGGTTTTATATTTGAAATAAAATTATAATGGCACCTCTTTTCAGATCAGTAATGACTGACTGATCTGTTACGTTAAGCCATTTCCTTTATTTCTAGCTAGCATTTATTTCTAACCCATTATACTTTTGCAATCAGCCAGCAAGTTCCTCACTCTTCTTAGCACTTCTCTCTCTTTACCTCTCGTGGCTATTTGCCAAGTGCATTCGATAGGAGCAAATATTTTCTATAGTGTGACATCTGTTGTGATCCCTAGTTAAGATTACATTGAGCTTTGTAGGGAGAGATGAGGTTTTTATACCACATGGCGGGGATTGTGCTTTCCTGCCCGTTAATTTTCAGAATTGTTAGTGCTATCAGCTCTGGTACTTTAGGCATGAAAACAGGAATGCCAAGGGGAAAAAAGTTTCTAATTTTATAAACAATTCTTAATCAGATAGCTACTTGTCATAGGCCTTCGGAGAATTAATTAACACCACTAAAATAATAGCATGTTTCTGTGTTGTCATATGCTTATTAGATTCAAAACAGTCCAACTCTTGCGTTCAAATGTAGTTTTATTTTAGCATATTACAAAACTTAAGAACATTTAAGTACCCTGAGTGGCATTGTCAGTGTGATCCAGGCTACTCTCTCCAGCTCTGAAAGAAAACTACATTGAGCCTTTTGGTAAGGAAATCTTAGAGAGCACCTGGGAACGTGTGATGCAGCTCTTCAAGAAGCCTGCCCATGCCAAAAAGCCGTGTTTGCATTATGTCAAGCTTATGTAAGGGATTAATTTGGAAGCAGAGCTGAGTGGCTTGTGAACTTTCTACCTTAGGTCAGCTGTGCTCTGGCTGCATGGTCCAAATTGCAATTTTATGGGATAAACAGCTTTTGTGTGCTTTTTATGAACTTCGTTCAAAGAGTGAACAGGTAATTCTGCACAGCAGGTAATTCTCCACAGCACCAGAGCTAATTTGCTACAATTTTATTCATTTAAAGATGCAGCAATGCAATAACATGGCTGATTACATAAGCACAAGCTCAGCTGATCACAGCTGTATGTGCGTATAATATGGGAACGGATTGTCTTGTCTCCTTGAATTCTGCCAAGGCAGTTTTATTCCAGTTCAAGCTCAGCCTCACAGATTACTGTACAAATTGATGGACCAGTAAGATGAATTGCGGTGTTTGTGGAAGTTGGTGCGCTCCAGACTCCCATGATGAGCATATAAGGCTTTGCATTGTAAGGGAAGTCCCCTTGCCTGTGATCCTGGCTTTTGCAGAATTAACAAGGGCTGGTCCCAGATCCAATAACAATATGAAATGCAGAAAATGAGGTATTGGAGGTAACTGTGCCAGGACTACTGCGATATGGATGGATAAGAAGAGTTATCCATCAGTAAGAGGACATCGAGTGACTCTTCCTTTTCTCATTTGCATTCCTAGCACTGAGAAATCAGTATAAAGCCGTCATTTACTCTAACAGTCTTTGAAAAACGCAATCTGTTCTTAATATTTCCCCAGGAAAAAATTCTACTTAAACTAGGCTTTTGAGACTCAGTACAAATTTAAGCTACTTATTCTTTAGCCCAAAAAAGCTTTTGGATAAAAGTCTGGTGTTGGTGGATTCTCTTCCCCAGAATACTCTACATATTCCTTTTGTGCAAAAAAAAAAAAAAAGTTAACATCACAGAATACTGTGTGGCAGAATCCACAGGATCATTGTGTTGCAATGAAGTATTTAACCTTCCTAGAGATTGTACCACTAAGTATCCGGATACCACCTGCTTGTCTTTTCATGTACTGTCTGCTCTTCATTGCAGCAAAACCCGAAGAACAAGACAGGATCCTGCTGCCCTGGATCTTTACGAACGCAGAGTGAGAGTTGATCACTATCCTGAAGATATAACCTTAGATAGGTCAGGCTAAAGGGGCGCTGGGGAACAAACACAGCAAAAGTGTCCAAGTGTGAGTAGAGGGGTGTTTAGTGCAGTCAGTGGACGATAACTTCTGGGGTCCTTGGGCTTGGCCTCTGAGCTGTGTCTGCACAGAAGAAAAAATAGCGCATCTTTACTGTGTGTAGATAGACTCGGAGAGGTAAAGGGATTTGCTTTGCGTGCTATGGCGGATCACAGCTTTAGAGGGTGGGTGTGGGAAGGGACTGGAACTTGAATCTTCTGACCCACTGTTCTCTCTGCCATTCGCCACCGTCCATCCACAGGGATTTTTTAAGGGATTGTTTCTGGTCAGATCTTGAATCAGCGGATACCTGGAATGCTACCCAGTTTTGCATGGCTTGACGTTCTATTCAAAGTGTTTGCAGCTCACACTGTAGCACGTGCTTTCCTTCTTTGTCAGTTCTTCTGAGTATTCCATGAAATCCGTGTCTCGGCAGATCCTTGCTGTTGTTCAGATGCCTTTAGACTTCTCTGGGCTCTTTCAGGCACACCTTTTCTCTGCCTGATCCTTCCTCCTGCTTC
The DNA here is from genome assembly GCF_964106895.1 of Numenius arquata. NCBI lineage: Eukaryota > Metazoa > Chordata > Aves > Charadriiformes > Scolopacidae > Numenius > Numenius arquata. Next base: position 8,959,888 of record NC_133580.1, read on the forward strand.
TAAAATTTTAAATAAAAATAATAATAAAAAAATAGTTGAAATTTGCACACCACTGGAGGATGATGCTGCACTTGAACTGTGTGATGCCACTATCCTTTCAATAGCGTTAGCGCTGTGCTTTCGTCCCGCTTCACACTTCAAGAGCACATCCCTTCGTTTGCCCTCAAGACTGAGCTGGGAATGAGTTCAGTGGTCAGGGTGCAGAATACGCATATGGTGGTATCTGGGGGGAGGATTGGCATGAGACTGGAGGGAATAAGACAGTGAGTAAATGATAAAGGAATTAAGCTAATACACAGACCCTAACTTTTTGCGTATGCCTTTGGGTATGTACATGTCTTAGTTTTAGCTCTAAGTAATGTATTGTTTGGGGAAGTACGTTCAAGCATGACTAATCTGCATTTGTCTCCCTCTCCCAAAACATTGTGCCATTTGAAATGTTTTATTTTTCTGTGTTTAAAGAATATTCTTTCATAATCCATAAACTATTTTTCATTTTTTCTAGAACAATTGGTGGAAGTGTTTTTATTAATCTTTTTATTATTTAAGCACTTCTATCTGCAATACACAATAGAGGCAAATGAATTGATTTTTTTTTTTTTGAGACAAGCTTGCTTTTTATCCTACAGAAACGATGACTCATGAGATTCATCCAACCCTCATCTCTATTCCTCCCCCAGTTAATAAGTTAAATGTGAGTTTTGTGTTTGTATTAAAAGGCAGCCTATGCTTACCTCACCAGGGAGCTTGTTTGAACATTGAGTTCACAAGAGGAAAATTCCTTGCCATAGTAAAACTGCATCTCTGGGCATTAAGGAGCTTTGTGAAGTTTGCTCCCTGAGTGCAGAAAACAGCATTAGATGTAATGCATGGCTCACGTTTACAGTCATGCTGGTCTGGTGTGCTTGTGATTCTTCATGGTGATGCCAGAGGGTTTGTGGCTCTTGTACATTTACAGGCAGCAGAAGGCAGAGACCTGTAGTATTTTGTCTTTGGGCCTGTTCCACCTGCAGATGGAAAATATCAGGACATTCAAGAAGCTACACTGATCTAGGATGAAAACTCCCTCTATTTTCATTCTGACTGAAACAGTCCTGCAAGCGGTGGTTCTGGTGTAACTAAGAAGGGAGCGTGGGTGATGGAAATGGGTGGAGGTACTTCCAAGTCACTGTTGCTGCTGAAGCCCTGTGCTGTGAGAAGGCACCCTTAGCTGGAGCTGACTCCCACGTTAATGCAGCCAAGCTCATTTAAAGCTAAACTGAGGAATGGCCCTGTAGGGTGGATGTACTGTGAGTTTTAGCTGAGAGGGAAGGAAGGCTTGATCAGTACAAGACACCATGTAAAAGGTAGCTGATTTCTCTGTGAAGTTGTTGATTTTGTACTGTGGTTTTTTGAAATGCAGCAAAGGTCTTCTGAGCATCCCTGCAGGCAGGTCCTGGTTTAAAGCCTCTCATGGGGGATCCCTGATAGGGGAGCACCAGAATAAGAGGCTGCCTTGGTTTCTCCTAGCCTATGCCTGGCAAAACAGTTTCACGTATAGGATCTGCCTTCTCTAACTCTGCTCTCCCTCAAAATGTGATTATAAACCAGGTGACACGACTAGGGACAGTATTGAGGCCTCTGTCAATGGATTAGAGAGAGTGTGAGGAACCAGTTGCAGTACAAATTGGTTACTTTGGAGAGCTGGCTCTGAAAGCTGGTGTATGGGTGGATGTTTGACTTGTCCATTTAACCTCAGACTCTTGGGCAAAGAGATACTTGACTCCCGTTACATAGCTGATAGTGATTATGTTCATTATAAAGATTTGATCTTTTTATGATGTAAATACTGTGTAAGCTAGAACAGAGTTGAGCTCCTGAATTGCTTTTGCCTGGATGCTGATCAGTGTCTGGCTGTAGACAGCACATGAAGCCAGAACAGTGACAAGGCTGTGAATTCTCAGTCTGGACAGGTGTTATGCTGTCTTCCATACTGTTAATTATTCAGCAGCTTCACAAGAGCAAGCCCTGCTTTTCCAAGTACTCCTTTTTGGTGAAATCTGGAGAGGTAAAGCAAAAGAAGCAGTTTTGCAGAAAGAAATCCACACTCTGAACATCAGTTTTTTCCTGTTTGGTCACTGCACACTTAATACTGCCTTGCAGATGTTGAGATAACCGGTACTTAACTAAGAAAAGACTTTTGAGATTGATTTTTTTTTTTTTTTTCTTCCCCAGAAACAATAAAAACTCCATGCATAACTATCTCTTCCCTTCACCATTCCCTAGGGTGGGAGGGACTGGCTGTAATTCCAGAGGCTGCAGAACAGACATGTCCGTACTTTCCATCAGCCAGAGCTGCAAGCCTCTTTCTGTATGACTCTGGCTAAAGCCAGACTACCTATGGATTCATGTTAAAAGGGTTTTGGAGATTTTTCAGCACTTTTCCTGGAGCTCTGCACAGCAAGTGTGCTGCTGTGAATGGAGATGAACTTGCAGAAGTGCAAGTGATTGACTGGAACATGTATAGCAAAGGGTTTGACTTTATATCCCACAGGATGCTAAACAGAACATGCATCTGCAAGAGTGAAGGATGAAAACAACCTAGGCCATCAACTTCACATTTTCCAATGGAGAAAAACTCTTTGGGAGGAAGAAGAGATTCCACCATGGCAGAAATGGGAAGTTGAACTGTGTGTTGAAGTTCAAAGACTGAGGGCTGTGGAGGGTAATTCATGCACTTGCCTGACAAACTCAGAATTTTGGTTGCAGGAAGGGCTTACACCAGAAGCTTAGGTGAGACAATTCTGCTGAAAAATATGTTGGGCAGCTCTGTGCATAGTCAAGAAATGTCTTTAGAGATTGACAGGTAATAATTAATTTCTCATCTCTTCTCAAGATAACTGCAAGTGGAAAAATACTGTGATTGACTACAGGCCAGTAGGCCAAGAGAGATTTTTAACTCTTTGACAGAGTGGCTTTCAGCTGGCTTCAGTGGCCATGGTTTCATGGACATTTCAGCGCTAGGACAGACCTAAGTGCAAGTCAGGTGGGGATTTTTGGGGTGAGTTCTGCTTAGCTGGTATCAACAGCTTTCCTTAGCTTGAATTTCATGAGTGATCTATTAGCTTGACATAATCCTGTGCATGAGCTGAGTGTAATATATCATTTCAAACTCAAGAGCACAAGGTAAACCAATTCCCAACCTAAAAGGCAATCTCTCTGACTTCCAAACCCTCCCTTATGCTAAAAGGAATGTGAAAGTGTACTATAAGGAAGATAGTATCTGTGTGCCCAAAAATACCTAATTTCACTGAAAAGTAATTTATGCAGTGCATATTTTGCAGCTTGATGGTGTTCCATATAACAATGCTATTGTGGCCTCATTCATTTGTAGATGTGTGCTCGTTAAGCAAGATCTTCTTTACAAAGTGTAGGGGCTGTTTAAATACTTGAGGGGATGAGTATATTTATTACGAGCTGATAATCCTTGTAACTTGTTACATTAAAATATAAATGGATTAGAGTATAGTCCGATGAGAAGCATGAAAGTGATTACTAAACTGCAGAATTAAATGTGCTAGAACCCTAAATAGTATAATAATCCTCTAAGGGGAAATTGCACCCTCATTCATTTATAATGGTAATGTGATTGGCTTTGTTTTAGTCCAACTTTGTGTCAATGACATGAAAATCTCATGACTTGCCTTCCAAAATGACATCAAAGACGAAAGGAGAAAAACAGTCTTGACAAAACCAGGTCACTACATCAGCAAGAGCAGAGTGGGCTGAGAAGCTCTGCTTCTGAAATCAAAGCCTTGCTGCAGGAGCATTAGTGTGTCACAAGTGCCGTTCTCAGCAGTGAGGGACCAGAAAGGGTCACGACAGCAGATAAAGGCCTTGGCGAAAACCTGGTGCCTTTCGTCTCAGAGTACCGCTGTCTTGAGATGAGGATGTGGAGGTGTTCAAGGCATCCCTTTGGGGGGAATGTCCTGGTCCCACCTATGCTTTGTAGCCAGCCCCTGCACAAGTTAGGAATGAGAAATAGCGAGTCCTTTGTGCCTAAACCAAACCAGAATCCCAGCAAGGGAACTGAGATGTTCTGCTAGCCCTGTGCTTCCAGAAAAGCAAGGGTCCTTTCATAGTCTTGGCTAGGACCTCCCAGGGCTGGGAGACATGTAGGATCTCCTAAAGCATATGCATCTCTGATGTCTGGGAACCACGAGGAAACATGCTCGGGCCTGGAGCCCATCTCGGTCTGTCTACAGAGCAAGGAGCTGGTGAGAAACCATCATCTCTCTCTCCTGCCACAGTTCTTGTGTATCCCAGAAGAGCTGTCCATGAAGGGACAGAGAGGGGGATTTGACTGCTCCTGGATCCCATGCGACACTGTCCCCCAGCCATTTTTGTAAAGGGCCGATTCAATGTGTATAGCCAAAACTTATCAAGATAATTATGTAGCTGTCAGGGCCAGGTAATTAATATCTAGTGTGGTATACTGTAACAGACTGCTTCTATTATGTGTGTTTTGTGAAAAGTGGGAGTGCTGAGGTGTGCTAGTTTGTTGCAGTCTGAAGAGGGTGGAAAAATCTACAGGAAGAAGGAAATGCATTTCCTGTCTATTGGGGTTTTAATTAAACAATCAGCAGTGGCAAAGTACCAGGGCTTCTCCTGGGACACACTCACTGAGCAAGCGAATTGCAGAGGACAGGATTCCTCAGCTTCTCCTGGCTGCAGGAGGCTCATGCAGGTGTCTGTGTTCAAGAACAGCATCTGGTCTTGCCAGAAAGCCTCACTCTGTGTTGCTTATTTACTTTAGTTAATGAAGAAAAGCCCTTTACCTGCATCTTTGACCACACGGGTGCAAGGCCAGAGTTTTGGTGTTACCGCATAAATAGCCATCACAGCACATGGTCTGACCCAACAGGTCAGCCCGAGGGGCAAACTCAGAGAGGGAATGAGAAACTTACTTAAATAATATTAGGAAGACTTCCCTTAGTTTCAGTGAGTTAGTATCTGTGCAAAATAAATTATTTCTCTCGCCTTAGGCTTTTCTGGGTAGGATTTTGAGCACAGGAAGCTTATAATGATTCTGGCTCATTGGGATTTTAAATGGCATTCGTGCTTCTTGGTGTTAATGGACGGTGATAGCGTAGTATGTGGGAGGTCTTTAATCTTGTCTTCTAGGTTTACATTTTGTAGGACTGTAATTTAATTTCTTTAAGCTTTTTGTTTCATCTTGGGCGCTGGCAGAGTCAAGCGGGTAACTAAAGGTACATGCAGAGCATTTTAATGTGTTAACATTATTATAATCTCTGTTTACAAGTACCTAAAGGGTAGGTTGAAGGATGATGGAGCTGGACTCTTCAGTGGTTTCCAGTGATAGGACGAGGGGCAACAGGCACAAGCTGGAACACAGGAAGTTCCGTTTAAATATGAGGAGAAACTTTTTTACGGTGAAGGTGACAGAGCCCTGGAACAGGCTGCCCAGGGAGGTCGTGGAGTCCCCTTCTCTGGAGATTTTCAAGACCCGCCTTGGTGCAGTCCTGAGTGATGTGCTCTGGGCAATCCTGCTTTAGCAGGGGAGTTGGACTAGATGATCTCTAGAGGTCCCTTCCAACTCTGAGAATTCCATGATTCCGTGTTTTTTTTCCTGAAATGATCTGAGCAGCCAAGCCCCCTCCGACCACAGCCCCACCCTCCCATCGGCATTTCGTAAGGGTATTATCGCTGTAATTAATAGGAGTTGTATAACAGTACCTAATTAAACTCTGATCATATAGTGTAAATTTAACTTGATTATCATTAGCCTCAGTGAACTCTGCAGGGGATTAATCCTAGTGATTCACTCAGCACAGAAAGCAACAGTGCCACTTCTGCAGAGGACTGAAATATGAGTGTACAGAAATGCTCCGTGCTCCCAAACCCCGCGAGACAGTGCCGTGTACCGAGGATAACACCGGTGTCAGCGAGGGGCTTGCGCTGCAGCTGGAGTCTCCCCATTTCCAAACTGGTTAAAAGCAACTGGGATGCCAGCAGGCTCCTATGGCACAGATCTTAAAATCACCGAATAAGGAGTCTGAGAGGATTATAGCTTATATAAGAGTTTTATGTCTGTCCTAAAGCTACAGCCCCTATGTGTCTGTGGGCTGCATACTATGGACACCGGGACCTCCTGAATGACTACAGGCCATGTTTTGTTTAAGGTGAGATTTCAAATACAGGACCTGGTCCCTGTCTTATAAAAGCTGGTGGGGTTTTGTCTGTGGGAACAGAGTGAAGGCAATAATGTTATTTATTTATCTTGATTTCTGCAGATGAAAATGCTATGTGCTTCACTTCTGCCCACTGGGCTAGAGAATGTTTCCACTTTGCTAAAATACCAAATGAGCCTTAGGTAAAATAATGTTTATTCCTGTATCTAGTCCAGGAGTACAGGGCATGGGGTTTGTCCTGTCTTTTGCTGACCACATCTGTTTGTCTGCCTCCGATAATAGTTTAATCAATGGGGCTGATTGCTGCATATTCTCTGTCTGACGGTAGCCCAGAACACCCAGATGACAGCAGAAAAAGGTCTTTTGTACGTGTTGCTTTTTTTTCTTTTGCTTAATTAAAAGCTAAGAGAAAGTTTTACTCTTGTTTGCATGAATGGTCACATCAAACAGTACAGGAAAATCTAGGCCAAGCTGCTTTCAGTGGGCTAAGGAACATTATACTATTGCGCTGCGTCCTTTCATAGTTGCAATGCCTCTTAATAAACGTCAGGCACCTTTTCAGCTTTCTTTGATGCTGTGCCCCCCAAGCCCACCTTGCTCCCCCCCTTCCCTCCCTGCCGCAGCGGGGCTCCGTGTGGGAGCGGGATGGGAAGGAGCGGGATGCGCGGGGACACGCGGCTGGTGCATCCTCTCCGGTAGGAACGGGGCCGCTTATATAACACCCTGGCTGGCTAACGAGGTGAAACTCCATCAACTCTTCTGCAGGAGCTTTCAGAGGGTTTGGGGGGCTGCTGGCTGGCTAAAGGGTAAGTGGGGAATGTGTTTCTCAGGATGGGGGGATTTAGGGGGAGGGGGTGCACACACGTATGTTAGTGTTACGGTGCTGGAAAGGGGGGTCCAAAATTACCGGCTGAGATGTGGGTGCAGGCGATGGTACCTCAAGCAAGCACGGCCCCTCTGCACAGTTAGCGCCTTGCCTGAAACAGATCATTTTAGGATATTGGTGCTTTGTGAAACAGCTCTGGAACTTGTTTGTACTGTTTTTCAGGTTTCCTCTAATGTTTCTGAAACACAATTAAGAATATGCTGTGCTTAAGATACAATGGCTTTTCCTTAATAGTGGCAATAACACTTCCTGAGAGAAAGGCTGCGCTCAGGCAGTGAAATGCTCTACTTCTAACGATCGCAAGATGTTGATATTATTCAGAATGTAACTTGCTGGGGCTTTGCTGTTGTTTTTTGCACTTGCAGAGTTGTGCCTGTTTGCAGCTCAGCTGGTGCGTTTGCTCGTGGGAGTGAAAATGCTCATGTTGACTGGTGAGTACATGCTGGACGACTGTGTCCATGAGTGCCGGATGCCCATGGCTGTTTTGATTTAAGGCTGGAGCTATAGGTCTGGGTGTGCTTTCCACTGTCACAGAAGAGCTACTCGTATGCGTGGCACTCTCGTGGAGCTACTGTCAAATGTGCATTTCAGAGCAGAAAACAGTCTCTGTTTGCAGCAAGATGAACAACAAAGAGAATGCCTGAGCTTTTTGGGGTTACGTTACGGGGGTTATGCTTGCTCTGTAAGTGCTGGGTCTGGTTAAAGTACCCGGGAGTTACTGGTGAAACCGATGGTTCCCTTACGGAAACAGAAGGGCTGTGGAGAGGGGCTTTATGTCTGCAGCCCAGTTAGCTGTAAGCTCAGAAGGTTCAGAGAGAAACAGAGCTCAAATGAACCTAAATAAGCAAGAGGATCTGAATTATTCATAAACAGAAATGTTTGTTCCTGAATGGTCAGGTGCCTAAATCCAGAGCAGCCTCAGGCTGTGAGACTGGCATTGCAAGGGTGAGCGTTGTCCTAAAATGAACTGTGCAACAGAAAAATCACTTGGTATTAGATAAAAGCTTGTATTCCTCTGGGACTATGAATCTCTTGTACTCAATTTTTAGGCTTTTCTTTTTTTTTTTCTTCTTTTTTTTTTTTTTCCCCGTTATCATCTAAAAGGTACTTGATGCCACAATTCCTGTCACTTTGGCTTTTGCATTTGTTCCTTGCAATATTCAGCTGGAATAGCAGACTGCTGGGGCCCACATCCTATTTCATCTTTGTTCTCCTTCTCTCATTGCACTTGGGTCTGGTGGTCCCATAGATCCAGCTGATCCCCGTCTGGTTAAGTGGCCCTTGTGTGAGGAGATGTGTGTAAGCAGAGGGGACTTAACCTGAGGGCAGTGTCTCACTCCAGACTTGTGTGAGGACTCGTTGCCAAAAAGTTTTTACGCTGAATCTTTGGGGTTGTGGTCAGTCAGATGTGTGGTGGCAGCTTCTTTTGCATCTCGCCATCACCAGTGTGCTTCTGGCTTGTTGCAGAAGTTTTGGAAGGAGCATCTCCCTGGTGTTTCATATCCCCACCCCAGGCATCCTGGGTGGAGTGAGGCAGGGCCAGCTGAGGCTGGCAGCCGCAGTGTCCAGGGCTCGGACCTCAGGAAGGGAAATGAGCTCGTGAAATCCCACCTTGGTGCCAAGCATGGCATATAACCACCTTTGTGCTAGGGGAGGTGGATTCTCTGAGCTGCGGAAACACCTTGTAGCTTTGGGAATGATCATCAGCTGCATGACCCTGTCTGGGGTCTGTTCTCACTCTAGGTTATGCCCTGGGGAGGACAGTGGGTGTGAGGTAATTACAATACCAGATTTCAAAGTGTAATTCATGCTTTTATTGCTCTGAACATGCTCCTGAGATGACAGCTGTGGATTTCTGTGGTGCTCCAAGAAGCGGGGGAGAAGGGCAAGGAGGGAGCAGCACGCGGTGCAATGGGTCTGTTAAAGCCTGGGTTGGAGCTGCCTTCTGGATCCCACTGGGCTCATTCCCTGGGCCAGAAACAGATCACAGATTTGAAAATGTGATTAGTATTTAGGTATGAGCTGTGTCTCTTGCTGGCTCATTCCCAGCTGATGCTAGGCAGAGGCAAACAGAAGGTGGTTTGACCTGCAGGTTGTCTGGTGTCAAAGTGTAAGAGGTTTAATGGAGCAGGTCTGTATCCCAGTAACAGCTGCCTGTGGACAAAATGGAAGGAGCAGTTCAGATGGCAGGAGCCCTGGGCGGGCACATGTTGCTGCCTGGGAGAGCTTACAGCGATGGCACTGACCTGCAAATGAGCTGGGATTGTTGATTTTTTTTTTTTTTTTTTTTCTTTTTTTCCCCCCTCGGGCAGGAACTGAGCCTGATTGGGGTGGTTTTTTTGGCTTAGCTTGATTTTTCAACTTTTTAAATCCAAACCAGAACCAAACCATGGTCTAGTTCTGGTCCAGGACAGTGGTCCAACTGAAAACTGGTATCTGTTAGACCTGTTCCCCAGCAGGAGTCCCAGGACCCAAAGCGTGGTGCTGTACTGCGCTCCCCTGTCCGTCCTCTCCCTCCCTCTCCTGTGCTGCATCACCCATCGTTCCTGCAGATGTAGGAATTGGAAGCAGTGGACAATATTGAGACTCCAAGTGGTGCTGTGCTCTGGAGACACTTGGGAATAGACTGTCTCTGTTTTATGCACTTCAGTTTTCTTCATGTGAGCTGGTTTCAGTGGGTTGGAAGCTAACAGGCCAGTTTGGGCATGGGCTTAAAAGTGAACCAGAATGGTTTCAGTTGTATCAGGGCTGAAAAGCTCAGCTTCCGTCTACCAGGGTTCCTGCTTCTGGGGTAGGGTTCAATAGAATAGAAGCAGCACAGGATTGGCCAGGAAACAAAGACTGTTAAATGCCTATAATTAGTCATAAAAATCATTATAATTATTCAAAGTGATGGACAGCCTTGCTGGGAACTTAAACATAGATGCCAAGAGTTAACCACACCTCAAAGACCTTGCTCCACTCTGTCCTTGAGGTAATTTCTGTCTTGCTGGGCGGGAGGATGGGCAGAAACCTCTGCTTTCCCTTTCCAGGAGGGAGTGATGAGTTAGTTCTGTATCCATCAGCCATGCAACAGTTCCCCCAGAACTGCAAAGACAGCAATGGAGTTAAGCCTTCCGATGCTACAAGCTCCCAAGCACTGGCTGCATCATTGAGCACAGGTAGAAGGCTATAAGTGATCATAGGTATAGAAATATCACGTAGCTGCCTAGTTTTTCATACGTGATCACCACAGTGTTGGTGGCTTTGTAACTTTTTCAGCCCCATTAGCTGAGCCCACAGGGTCCCATTTGCTGCCTGCAGATGGTGAGCCTTGCCCTATATATCAAGCAGATTTCTCTCTGTACGCATGCCTGTGTTTAATTACCATTATGAAATGGTAATAAAAAATTTAAAATGTCATTACAATGCAGTGTGGAGCTGCGATTTGCAATCCAGCTGCAAGTCTCCTGTTGGAGAAGCTGTTCTGAGTTTATCTGAACTCTGGCATAGGGCAGTTGTTCCCCTCTATGGACTGCTCTCTGAGCAGGCTGATGATGCTCGTGTTGTTTGTCACTGAGTTGACTGGATATGCGTGTCAGCGCCTTTCCTGAGTCTTTCCCGCGCTGGAAATGTAGCCTGGTTAAAACTCCCACCAGCCAGACGCCTCAGCCAGAGCAGTGCTAGGCACACATTGGCCAAGGAGTAACTTGCTTCTTGAAGGAGAGTTATTTTGAGGTAGGCAAAGGTCGTTAGAACTGCTGTAGAGGAGAGTTCCTGGACTTGTTTATATTACGTGTTTCTAGAGTAAATCAAAGCACTACCTAGCATCCAGATCAGCAGAATGTTAAAATGCACATGGTGAACACTCAACCCTAAAAACTTGAGGTGTTAACCCAATTCTAAAGTTATTTATAACCATAAAGACTTAGGTGAAGGCATCAGTGATAAAAGCAGCAGGAAGGGATGGGTACTGACTGTGCAGAGAAGAGGTTTTCAGATAATGGGAGGTATCTGGATGTTTCCTGTTGAAACCTTGACATTTTAATAGTGTGCCCTTCATGCCACCCTCTTAAATCTCTTGCCTGTTCGTTGAATTTGAGAACTGTAAATGTTTGCGCACATTCATTGCTGCAAGGGTAGGTGAAGAAAAGTCCTTGAGAAGTTTTTGGGCCAAGCAATGTAGAAGCATGTCACATAACGGAGAGAATGATTTGAAGAATCTGAGCTGAGTGGGCTGGTGAGTGGGTTCATATGACTGTCTGTCTGCCCTTGCGTGATTTTGGCCGTTAAATGGTACATACATTTTACTTGTTATCCCCTTTCATTAACATCCTTGGAACAGCTCTCTGTGGCATGGCCCAGGGCAGTTGCTGTGGCCAGCAAGAGCTGGTGAGGGACATCTGCGTGGCAGGGCTGGACCACCATGAGGCTGGGCAGGAGCCTGCACCAGGGCAGGGTCCGTGGGATCCCTACACAACTGTGCCCCAGCTGTGTGGTCCAGGGATGGGAGCAATACCCACCTCTGCCCTGCTCCCATTTTGCTTTTCAGAGGGTGCCCAGCACATGGCAAACCCCTCTCTCCTGCAGGCCAGGAGGAGGTCGTCTTCTGGCAGACTGCTGCGTGCATGCCAACAGGACAGAGCATGCTCTAGTTAGAGCAGAGAGCCCGAACAACCCAAGGAACATCAGGAAGGGTCCCCTGGCTCCATAGAAGACACCCCCAGCAACCAACCCACCTCGCCCATCCCCTCACATTGCAAAGTGCTACCTCGTGGTAGCCACTGAAGCCCTGAGCACTCGTCTCACCAAGGTAAAGACATTTGATGCACTTTGCAGTAAAATGACTCTCCGGTGCTTACAATATTTCAGAGTATTAAAATGGGCTTAAAACCTACTGTGTTTCTTGCTTTAGCTTGGAGGTGGCCCAGAGCTGGCTTTGACTGGCAGCTCAGCCACTGCTTGCAGTTTAAGTTCTTCAGGATGGGGTAATGAAACCCTGCCTTCCCCAGCCCCCCATCACCCTGTTGCCATCGGGGCGGGCTGAGCCCCGAGAGTTCAGCTCCAAGCTGCAGCCAGCGAAGCTCTCAGCATGCAAACCTCAGTGACAGGGTCAGAGCCAGGTTTGTCAGAAGTGCCCAAGCTTCAGAAAATAAAGGCTTTTATTTGCGGGGGAGGAAGGGAGAGGACAAGAGTTATTTCCAACGTGCTAATCAAAACCCTAAAGTAAATAACTAAGCATTCTTCCATTTCAGTGTAGCTCTTGGAAAATGTCCCAGGATGTCTTTAAAGAGCTCATTGTAAAATAGTGGGACGTTCTTTCCCCACAAGTATATGTTAAAATAAAAACATTTCATTTTCTCCACTTGAAATTATTATAGAATTAGCTGGTCTTGGGATTACTGTAAAGGCTTTCGGGAAATCGTTCTCCTGGGCTGAATTATGTGAGATGTGCTACGGCTGTGCAGGTCCATAGTTTTGTATAGCAGGGGAGGGAAGGGCTCAGCAAACAGTCTTGCCCGCCTGGCTGTAAAGGGGAAATCATAGGTTTGACTGGCGTTATATTTAAACCTTTATGTCATCAGCAGTGAAACTGGTTCTGTTCTTTAAATTAAACTTTTTAAAAGAAAAATGAGGCTTTACTATGAAAGGTATTGTTTGCCACAGTCTGATTGACTCCGACAATTTTTTTTTTCTAGTTGAAGTGTTTTGTTTCAGGAATCAACAGGTATGTAATTACTACCAAACTTGTTTTAACATTACAACACGAATGTGTATGTAGGAAGCAAAGGGCTCCCTCTGTGTGCATATTCCTCTATGTGGAAGAGCAGCCTGGCTCTTAGCTGCTGACATGGAGCACCTTGGGGAAGGTGCTGAGCCCTGTTGGCTGGGGAAAGGAGTGCTGATGGTATCTGATACCTTAGGGAGCTGAGCCTAAGGCAGATCAATAAATTGCAGTGTTTTCATTGACTTTAGTAGCCTTTTGATTAGATTGCCATTCCCTCCATAGACTCAAGGACCAGAGTAATAACGGTAATGAAGGATGAGTAATAAAGGTAAGCACAGATGCTTAGCCATCCCAGTCCTTCGAACCTGTTTGCTGTTCTACCTCATTTTGGCTAGAATGTGATTTTGAGTCTCCATAGGTGGGTGGATTGGGCAGCACCCCCTGCTCATAAAACTGCTTCAGCTATGTGGAAAATATTGACCCAGGCTGTATGTTTATTAATAAGCTGATTTTGTAAGGACATGGAGCACCGTGTCTGAGCTCTTGTGGCAGGGCTAGCTAATGGTATTGGACAGTGAGCAACTGTCACTTTTGCTAAATCTGTCATATTGCAAGTAAGCTGCTTACAGCATGCAGTTGAGGTGGGCAGAATGGCAGTCTAATCCACCTTAGGGCTCTACCCAAAGTCAAATTTGGAGTCTGCTTTTCTCAAGAACACAGTTGTCCCTTGGAAACCGTTGTCTCAGAGGCACAAGGAAAGCTAAGGAGCAGAACAGTCACCAGCTTTGCTGAATAAACTCCATCTGTGTGTCTGCTCAAGGGCTTGTAGATCCTCATCCCTGAGCAACGATAAAATAGGACTTCTGAGGAAAAGAAGCGATGTGGAATTTGTCAGAAAACATATCCTTTTACATTGCTTAGCAATGCAGCACAGATTTGCAAGCAACCTGAGGGGCTGGAACAGAGCCTTGTCTAGAAAGGGGAACACTCTGAGACCCAGTCAGCAGTACAGGACTCTCAGCAATGCTTTCATGGTTGGGGACTGTGGCAAGCGGCACACAAAGAGTGCCACTCTTGGCTATCTCTTTCTGTTCCCTGTGTAGCAAGATGCCAATCCCTAACCCAGAGACCACGCTGGGGCCTCACCCGCACCAGTGCGAGTGCAGCCCGTGCTCTCTGCCATGGCTGTATGGTGGGCTTGGGGGCAGGAGGAAGGTAGGTGTGGGCACCCCTTTCTGCTGATACCTTCCTGCATCACCTCCTGCTGGCCTTTGGCCTGAGGTCGTTCTTCCCTTTTGCTCCATTGGGCTTGACTCTCCCTTCATGCTTCCATGGTAGGAAAACAGTGGATTTCTCCCAGGTTTCTCCAGGTGAGACTTCACCTGTGCATCACAAGACACAACGTGTCTTTCAGAAATGTTCCCCCGTTTTGGCTCTATTTGGCCAAAGTGCATAGCAGATTCTTGAATTTGAGTAAATAAATAATCCTGTTGATGGAGGTGCTGCTTAATATTAAACTAAGTCTATCGCTGAATCAGCTCCTTGCTCTTTGGCAACCTTTGTGCTACAGAAGTGTTTATAGATGTAGATACAGATTCTGCAGATGACGCTGCAGCATATGGGGCACAGTGCTGAGCTTTATGGGACAATAAAACTCAGTGCTGAATGCTGTGAATAGTTTCCTCTTTGCAGGTCTTTATATCTGCTCTTAACAACTGTACCTCAGTGGCATTTAGTAGTGTTTAAGAATATCTTCACTCTCCTTAAATTGCCTTGTCATCTGTGCAGTGCTCCACTGTAGAGGATGCTTGCTCATACTGTTGTCTTTCCTCCAGTTGTATGAGAAGCTCCAAATGAGGCTGGAGTGGTACGTTAAGCTGGGAAAGTCGATAGCACATGGAGTTTGAAGGCTGTCAATCACAATATGCATTTTGAAATGCTAGGACTGTACAAAATACGACTGGAAGGATCTTCAGGGGCCCGTTTTGTTGCTCCCCAACAGTCGAAGGCAGAGATGTGCCTTTGTGTCTTCCAGAGTTAAAGCTTAAGAAAACAAGACAGGAAAGTGGTTTTAAATGCTATCAGGAAAAAGAGATGGGAGATAGATTAAATGCCTTATTAAAATCACTTAATGGCAGGGCTGTTGGTTCAGTGTGGAATTCCTGGCTGTCAGCCCACCGGTGCCAACAGCAATCATGTGCTTCTGAGACACAGAGCTGAGGTCGCCTCCATTTCCTGCAGACACCAGGGTGCACATGATGGTCATCACAGATGATGGGTTGTGCAACCAAGGACACCAATTCATGAGTAGCTGGTTTAAGGCCAAAGGTGGCATGGTTTAAGACAAAAAATGGCATTTATAAGAAGACAAGATTCTGTCTTCTGCTTCCTGCCATCTCCGCTGCATCAGCACAGTAGTAGCAAAGTAGTTGAAAGCTGATCTCTTTAAAACTTTTCTTCCAGCATTGGCTTTCAACCATGCAAACATGATTTCTCCATGCAAGGGAGGCTGGGAGTGGCGGAAGTGCTTCTTCAAGGGCAAGATGTGCTTGAGCTGGTCATGAAACTGCACCCTGAGGGCTGCTGAATCAGGCTGCTCATAAAAGTCAAGAGCATTTTAACGTACGAGATGTTTATGTCCTTTCTTGAAGTGTTATAATGAGGATAAAGCGATAGCATCAGGGAAATGGGGTCACAGAGCAGAGCCCTGGGGAAGAGCATGCCCAGCTCCTCTGGTGTTTACCGCGGGATGTGTTTTGGTTACCGACTGCTAAACATAGCAAAGCTGAAGGTACTTTATTGCTCTTCTGAATTTCAAACAGTTTGTTGTGTCTTGTTGGCGAGTACATCATTGGTAGCTTTAACCATCTGTAATATAGAGGCTGTTGAAAAACACAGCTCTGTTACCATAACAGCATCTTTATTTTTATCTTCAAGAGGAAATATTTGTTGAAATCACCTTTTGGCTCCCAAAAGGTGAAGACATTTCTAATTGGAATGGTACCTATGAGTACACATATCTCTTTTTTAAGGCAGAAAAATGTTTACTGGTAGGCTTATACACTTGGTTTGTGTGTTCTCTGCAGTCTTCAGCAATTGGGTTGGGGTTCTCTTGGGTGGCTTTAGCAATTATTTAGGAAGTGATGGACAGTTTAGGGTTCTGAATACTCTTTTGATGATTCTTTAGTATGAGGCCTATGAGGACGAGCATGGTGCATTGCTACTGAAGAGATCCAATGAGGCATTTATGTCTAAAAAGGACCCTCCAAATTAGCCCACCTACTAGATGGGAGATCCACCTACTGAGGACTTGAAGGCCTTGCTGAGAAACCCACAGACAGTGCTGGAGAGCACCCCAAAAAAGTGGTTCCTCAAAAGTGTTTTAGGCCATGTGCATTCAGATTGGTACTTGCTTACCAATTGATTTGGAGCCTGCAACTTGTATTTAAAGCTAGGCAGCAGAGATGTAGCCTGTAAAAATCCCTTCATGGCGTACTCTCAGAGAAGACTGGTACCGTTTGTTGTCCTGGTCCTAAAACCTGTGTTCCCAGAAGGTCAATGCCAAGCAACATTGTGAGTTAAAAGTACTTGGTGGGAAAGATATGAGAATAAATCCTCCAAAGCAATGCAAGACAGCTATTTTAGGCAGAAAGTTTTCTCTTCCTTAATATTGTGGATTTTACTTATTTTAAGTGTTGCATACAATTTGTAGCCCGCTCTAGAAAGCACTTAAGAACTTGCAGAAGTAGGTAGACTGAATTCTTTCCCATAGATTTTTAATTTTTTTAAAGCATACAGTAGAATTCGTCAAGAGGTGTCATTTTGTTCGTGTCTGTGCCAGTGAGCCAGTCATTAGTGCAGAATTCATCTTTTTCTTTATGAAGCTGAACAAAACAAAAAAGTCTTTGAGTTGTCATCTTCTCAAACCCTTGTTATGTAGGTATTAGAAAATTTTCCCTAAATACTGCTGTTCAACTGAAGTCTTTAAAGGAAACTCTTTCAAAAGTTTAACTTTGTAGGTGAGATTCAGTTTCTTGGTAATCTGGGCCTCTGCTGTAATTCATGATAAATAAAAAAAGAAAATGTGCAGACATCAAAGAACGTTAGTAAATTAAATTAATGAGGTTGGAAAGTTGACATTACATCCCTAAAAACAGCTCATCTTGTGGGAAGGTGGCATAATTTAAAATCGGTGGTGCACAAAAGCAATGAGGCCTAGGGCCTAGTGACCACCTTGGGCAGGAATGAGTTTTGGTCCGGTTGTTTCAGACATTGAATGTTTCTTGGAAACTGGGTCCTTTCCAGGCATTTCAGTTGGGTTGTCCTGAGTTGCTTTTCAGAAGTTCAACACTGTTTGTCTCAAGTGAATCCGGCCGTGGGTTTTGCATCCCGTTGCCGTGCAGAGTGTGTTCTGAAAATCCAGCTGGTCACTGACGGCTTGGCCTGCCCTGCCCTGAACCAAGGGTTTGTTGGAGGAATTTAGTTTTAAATAACATTTCCACTGTCTAGATCTCTATCATCGCTAGAAGACAACTTAATCTGAAGGGGCCGCTGATTGCATGTGAGCTGCTGCTGGCTCTCACGAGTGCGGCTGTGCTTACACAAGCCAGGAGTTGTTCCTGGGAAGCGGGAAGGTGGGCACCCTGCTCCCACCGGTGGCTTCATCTCGCTCACTGAACTGTAAGTTCTCACTGGGCTCTACCAGAAGGTATTTCTGCAGCAGTTCTGGTGGTCTTACATCCTCCAGCCACCCATACATGCATGCTAAAGCTGTTAATTTTGTTTGGTTGAGGGGGGAGGTCTGGGGTGGGTTTGATCTTTTTGAGCTGCATGCTGCAGCGAAGGCTTTTTCGTAAAGATGCTAAACCAACACTTCCAATCTTTCCCCCTGCTAAATGAAAAGTATTGGGGAAAAAAAAAAGCTGTGAAAAGCTAGGCTGAATTTTCAACTTACACAGCAGCTCTTTGCTGAACATGGATGAACCTAAGCACGAGCTCAGGTTTTCCTGCAGCATTTGCTGAATAAGGACCTAAAATAATAACATCAAGTAGTAGTTGGTGCAAGAACTGGCTTCAGCTATGTAGGAAATTCAGGGCTGTATTTTCTTCAAACACACAAGCCCATTGCATTGCAACGCCAAAATGAAAAATTCACTTTGCATTCGCCAGTGCTGAAATTTGGTGGGCTGTAGTGGATTCACATTGCAAACAGCTCAGTACCAATACACTGGGTGATAGTGCTGTTGAAACAGAAGATAGCATTGGTGTTTGGAAACAGCTCTTACATCGGAGGGAAAAAAAGCTGTTAAGACATTCTTTTGTGAAATAGCTCCAGACAAAGCACTGAGCTCACAGCAGTTTTAAGAGAAGAAAAAAGTACATTAAGGCTCCTCTATCTGTTGCATGAGTCATCAAACTTATATGCCTTCTTACAAGCTCTATTTATCTTATTCATATAGAGGAATCAATAATAATGCTTCTGTCTTTCCTGATCACCAGTGATGTAAGTCTGGGGTATAGTATTTTGATAAGCAGCGTTACGTGTGTCCATTATCCCGGTGGATCACAGAAGACAAGAGACCAAGTAAAAACAATTCCCCATGACTGTTACTTGGAAACTTGATCAAAGTCCCAGACCCTCTGATCCAGGATGGTAATGCTATCTAATCTGATTTTGAAAGACATGTATGAGAGTCTGAGTAACATGTCAGTTGAAAATAATCTTTTTTTTCCACTTGTATGTATCTCTGCATGTGGTTCAGCAGGGAGTCAATGTGAAGGTTACAAGGCTTTGTTAGCATAGTTGCAATTTTCTTGAAATTTGTCAGAACTGAGTTGGAGCTGCCCAGTGAGAACTAGCACGAGTCAAAATATGGTGTGACACCAAAAAAAAGGTTCTCAGATTGTGTAGTTTCAAAGCCAGAAAAGTGCTGTGACAGCCTGTGAGCGTGATTCACTTGTTTTGGGAGCGCTTATGGTTCTTACCCTGTTCCCAAGTAGAAGACATGGCTCTTTCAGACATCTTTGAGTCTTGTGCAGTCAACCTGCTTTCAAGATGAAAAAAAATATATTAATAATGAGAGGGATAGTAATAGATTGAAATTTCATGGGGTTTTAGGGATGAACCTCTGTCTGCTGAAGTCAGAGGCAGTTTTGCCTTTAACAAGGGTATGTAGTCACTGTATATTCTGCTGTTGCCTTAATAAACTAGAGTTGTCTAAAAGGGCATTCTGTAAATGTCAAACAAGGTTTGATTGGGATTTCTTGTGTGTTTTATCAAGAGCAACTAGGTTTTGGACAAGAGAAAATATATTTTAGAAATCTATCCATATGTGGGGTACTTTGAAAATTCATGTAAAGGTAAATGAGTAACAGACCAAATATTCCTAGGTGTCTAGTGCTTGGATTTTGAGAGCTACAGTAGTCTTTAAAGGGGACTTTTAAATGTAATGTACGTTGACCTTTGGGGATGGTTTTTGCTTTGGGCCACCCTTTCAACCACTGACATACCCCTATGCTACAAACTTTCAACCACCCAGCGAAAAACCTGAGGTCTCTGATAACGGTACCAAGACCCTCTAGTGCCACAGAGCTACCAGTGGCCACTGTAACAGTGAGCCTGGCATCAGGCCTGTGAGGTTTATCCTGGCTGTCTCCTTTCTGAAGTGTTTGCCTGATGTTTGCACTCTGTGTAAGTCAACTCAAGGATCCTAGATTTTCAGCTCTGGAGCCCGGGAGAGCAGAAAGGGGGCTCTTGGCTCCCGTGCCCTAACCGACTTGTCCCTTGTCCAGGACAGCACAAGTTATTTTCTTTCAAGCAAATATTTACGAAGTGCATGGGGGAGAGTTCATATACAATTTGTTGGCATTACATCAATACAGATTTATTCTGTTGTGTGTTTCAGAAGTTTAATTAACTTGAGCTTTGCAATATGTGCTGGAAAGTAAATAGCATGCGCATCTTTGTTTACTTGGCAGAAGAGTAACACTTCTTTAGAAGATATGAAAGCTTTTCCTAGTCCGTGCGACTCTATTCACCAGTACCCTGCCAGGCCATTCCACAGTGCACACACATCTTAAATCCCCTGTAAGCCCAAATATCAGGCTTAGGGGAGACTTAAGTGCTGTACAAATCTTGTGGTGAGCCTTTGTACAGGGGCTGAGCTACATCCTACCATCTGAATACTGTGCAAACAAGCAGGCAGAGCTGAGGCCAAAGGAGATGATCGACTCCATCAGTTTGGCTGCTGTGCAGAGGCATTTATGGAAAACATATCAGATGCACAGGCTGGCGCTGCTTTGTGGATTTTATCATGTTAGCGATCAAAAATATCCTACGTGAGCAGAATACCCACAACCAAACAGTTTTAATTTGGAAGGACTTCTTGGCTGAGAACTTGGCTGTCCACTGAATTATAAATCTCAACCGGCAGCATTTTATAATAGGAGTCCTGATATAACCTTTAGCAGAGAATCACAGATGGCAACCATGTGAGAAGGCTACTGTGCTTTTAATGCCATCTGCATTGTAATCACCCCCTTAAAAGTGTCTTATCCTATCAGTGATACATCATCCTCTGATGTCTTATCCATGAAGTCTGGTTCTGGGGCCTTGCAGATTATTAACACATGAGATTTCCATTGTGAAGTCCAAGGTTCAGGCTGATCAGTGGTGAAAAGTCACTGCCAGTGGTGGGAGCTCTAGTTAGAGATAAGAAATCAGGCCTTACTGGATCTGTCAGACCTGTGAGTACTTTCACACATTTAACTTTTAAGCATCTGTACAATGATTCCTCATTAGCTTCCCTGGAATTGCCTGCATGTTCAGGGCTGGTTATAGGTGTACGCATCTTCCAGGGTTGGGCTTGGGTGGAAAAGGAGAAAAGCCCTGCTTTGGGAGAGGTCCTTCCAACGTGATCATATCCTGGCTCACAGGCATGGTCTGTTCTCCTCAGACTGCATCCACCAGTCTACTACAGATGTTCTCGGGCTTCCTCTGGTCCTTTTGGTGTAGCATCTCACGTCTGGGATAGCAATGTCATTGTACTCACCATTTTCCAGGAAAAGCTTTCATCATTTCATAAGCGGCTAAAGTATTCATAGCCACTACCTTTGCTATTAACATGTCATTAAGCGTGTCATAAATGTTAAGGACCATATTTCTCATTGGTGATTTGGTGATTGAGCCCATTGGGCTCAACTGAATGCAACAGTCAAACTTCTCTTACTTTTCTCAATACTTCTCCTCTTTGTGCCTAACTGACCTTTCCCACTCCTTCATTCCTTTTCCTGCCTGTTTTGTTCTTCAAATATCATTTAAATGATATTTAGTGTGAGTTAAATGCTATAGAAACACTACTGATTGCTGCTCTGTTCCAATTTGACAACTGTTATTCTAACGCATCGGATTGCTAAATGGTTTTCTAAGTGATACAATTAATATTTTTCCAGGTTGTCATTATAGAGAGGTGGAATAGATGTGATTTTTTCCAAGGTTATGCAAGAATAGGCATAATATTTGTTAATTGTCCCTCACATCCCCATACATGTTTACTGCTCTCCTACTGTGAATAAGTTATTACTGGCTTGCTTGTTTGTAGTCATCACCCGCACTTCGATACAGAAATTGCAGTGGGTGATCTCTTTTCTCTGGACCTCTTTATAACTCCTCTTTCATCTGTCTCCTGATTTTTCTCTGCCTATTGAAATTTCATGCATTCTGGGGGGCTGGTAGCCCAGATGTTTTCATGACAATGGTGTCTTTATCATCAGGATTTCATAATTAGGCAATTATTTTTTTTACAATACAGTCCTTCCAAGATTTTTGTGTAATAAGCAGTTAGATATTATAATCTGCTAGAAATGCATTTTTGTGTAAGTATGGATTAGAATAGATTTTAATTTTACAATTTCAGAGATCTAAATTAGACATTGTAGTAAAGAAAAATGACTTTTTATGTGTATTAGAACATTTACTTTTGTGTTGTGCTTATGCCAGCTAGAGTGAAATACTTCCATATGTTTTTAATCTAAGATTAAGTTAAAACTGCTGGTAAAGAGATGGTGGAAAATGGTTTGTGATGATGCAAGAAAATGTAGCTAGAATTTTTAAGATACTGCAGTGCCCTGTCCCCTCCTGCTCTGCAATAGAGAAGTCAAAGTGTCAACAGAAATAAAATCTTAGTCAGTTTGAGGCAGCTGGAAGGTGGAATAACTTCAAGACATTTTGTTCTGATTATTTCAACCACTTCTTTTTGCATGTAGCTTGAATGTTCGACCAAAAGTCATTTCATTTCCACATCTTCCTGTTTGGTGTGTGTGTATGTGTGCGTGTTTCAGATGAGAGATGCAATGGGAGCAATTGTCTGCAAAAATGGGCATATTCCAGTAAAGAATCATTTCCCCAAAAAGCTCCCTCTGTAATTTCTCTCACTCTGTATTACTACTCATATTTGTTTTCCCTGGTGTTCAGTACAATGTTAATCCTTTCAAATATTAAGCATGAATTTAGTCTTTCAGTTATCTTTTGCTTAATGGCTAGTATTAAACACTGATTTCTAAGGATGTTCACAGAGGCAGATATAGTTTCAAACAACACTGGTTGAGTATAATTTTCTGTTTCTGAGCTGCTTTTTTTTCTAGTACTACCTGAAAACCTGAAAACTACCTGAAAACTTTACTGCTAATCCATCTCCATTTGTGTTTTGATGGGAAAACTCCAGCTGGCTTTAGGGAAACGAAATGCTTTGAAGATGTAGACAGTGTTTTGCTGAACTAGGGCCCCATTAAGCTCTCTCTGGTCCTGCAATGCCAGGGCTGTGCTGTCCTGGAGGAAAGGGATACTGCGTGTCCTTAAGAATACATCTTTTCCCGCCATATTGAGCAGTTCCCCAAGATCCTTCATTAACCTGAACAGACATGGCAAAGTGTACGAGCGTGGGATCAACTTGGCTGCTTCTCAGATTGAAGGGAAGCCTGAGATGGTGGAGAAATCTGGGGAAGCAAAGAGGGGAAGAGGAAGGCGGATGCCATCCCAGAGCTGGTGGGGGTTGATGGCTGTTGCCCTGTTGAAGGGAGAACAGGCACAGAGAGCTATTGCAATAGAGAAGCTTTTGGCTGGTCACAGAGGTCTTGAAGTCCTCCCTGCCTTTAAAGACTGAGCTATGTGGTCTCTGAATACCACATCAGGTCAGGATGAGGGAGTTAGAGTGAAAGTAGCTAAAGCAGCACTATGAAGGTAAAACAGCTCCCTTGGACAATTTCTTTACCCATGGCCACAATGCTGATGGTGGCACTGGTGCTGTAGACAAAATTTGAGGTTGCTCTGTGTGTCAGCATGATGGACTCCCAGGTCCGAACTCTGCCGTGTGGAGCATGCATGCTCAGACGGTGGCTTTCAATGACTCGAGGTTAGAAACCGCTCTCTCTATTCCCGTCTAACCTAAGATGATTTTTGTGGCCAGAATGAAGTAAATGATGACCACATCTGGTCTGACTCTTCCCAGCCAGACCCACTATTTGCCTCGAAGAAGTTAAGTAAGAGGTGACGTCGCAGTCTGAGCTAGGGGTGGCTTTCATGTTACGTGGTGCTCAAAAAGTAGGTTACTGGGTCAGGAACAGCAAGTTCTGACTGTTTGCCAGCTCGGCCTTTTTTTTTTTTTTTTTTCCCCACAATGTTTATACTGCTGTGACCTGCCATGCTGAAATGAGTCTAAAATGAATGCGAGCAGAGCTTTCAAACAGCAAGATGTGTTTGAACTTGTCCTTCTGCACTTGCATCGGATTATCGGTTTGCAGGATGCTTGCTTTTATTGTGGCTTCTTTCGCTGAAATGAAAAGTAAAGGTAGTTGGAAGCCAGTTGCTAGAAAAGAGACTGTCCTTCTTCTTAAATGATTAGCTTGAAATCAAAAAACTTTCCAAATTCACGGGAGAATGCAGAGATGTGGGGTCTATCAGAATTCAGTACTGAAAGAATTTACTCCCAGATCCAGCGATATGTTCAAGAAAATCCCTTGGGACATCTGCAAAATTTGAATCTAGCTCAGAACAGTGAATATTGGAATAAAGGAGTTTTGATTTAGGCTCTGATCTGTTTGAAATGCTCTCCAGCTGCTTGCGCTGCTTAGTCCGAAACTGATTCTCTCCCCTGCAGTCATTCTGTCCTTTTAAGCCTCCGCAAAGCCAGAGCTCATGACCGAACTGCTGGGCATGGGACCATGCTGCAGGCTGCTGGCAGGATCGGACCCCTGAAGGAGAGCAAGGGGAGCACAAGGAACACAATTGCAGCCGCCTTCCCAGTGAGAGCAAAGGGGCAGGAGGATTACGGTCAGACTAGATGATTTTAAAGGTCTTTTCCAATCTAAATGCTTCTATGACAGCAGATGCGAAGCTGACTCACGCTGCATGTGGGTTTGTACCTGACCTGAGCACCGGTCCCTGCGGTCCCTTGTGTGCTGGGTGATGGCAGCCTGGGAGCAGACCACTTGTCCCATTGCTGCTGTAGGGTCCATTGCCCCACAAGGGGACCACAAAGGCAACAGTGGTGGCTGCTTCATCCACAGGGCTGGCACAAAACCCCTTCTGGGCCTGATCGCTCCAGAGGTCGCATCCAGCTGCCGTTAACACCACTGGCACACAGCTGGACTGCCCAGCCTTGCAGATGAGTGTAGAATGTCATACCCAAAGGGAAATTCCTTCGGTGCTGGAGGCAAGCTTTCCTCTTTGTCAGTGCCTTGGTCAGCCTGATCCTGCAGCCCTCCTCCCTCCGGTTTAGTGCAAAGAGTGGGGTACATGAGGGATGGGTGGCCTGGCTACAAATATTTGAATAATCTCACCAATAAAAATCCGACTCGAAGCAAAGCCTCAGAATATGTTCAGTGGCTTGCTGCCAAAGCTGACTTAAGAGGAAACTATGTAGGCCATTCAGCCAAGTGATTCATCGAGTTTTCAGTGCTTCCGAAAACTCATCTAAAAGAAAGTAAAGAGGGAAAAAAAAAAAAAGGCAAGATTTGAAGAAAGATTGCACCTCGCAAAATCTCTCTCTGAAATCAGAGAGCTTTCTGCTGCCAGAGCAGATGTAGCAGGACAGAGAAAGAACAGCATCACTTAACGCTCCTCGCCGAGCTAAAACGGCATCTAATCACAACGCATCAGCAGCGCACCCAGAAAATGGTTTGCGCAGCCAGCAAAGGCCACCCTCAGCACTATGGTTTTCACATGCCTCTTCATGTTTCTTGCCCGCAACTTGAAAATATCTGATTTTCTGCAACTGGAGGAAAAAATATATTGCTCAAAGAATGGCGAGGAGGGTGATGTAGCTAATAAACCCCCAAGTTTCCACATTTCAAAGTAGGGATCAGCTCATTTTCTGACCGTTTAATGAAATGCAAGTCAAACTGCTGCATCTCTTAGGAGACGTGTTATTTATGAGAGACTACCAACCTCTCAGAGCTGCAAAGGTTCCCCACCGGCAGCGGCTCAGCAGGGCCCCGGTTATCACCACTGACTTACAGTTCCCTCTCTGCTGGCAATCAGTTCAGCAACTACCAGAGAATATATGTTAAGCCTCACCCCGAAGACCCTTGTCCTGTGAGGTGCTGAGTGTTTGGTGTGGGAAGCAGCATTACAAGAGGCAGGGAGGAGGGGAACGGCTCACCCCCTGCCTGCCCCCTTCTTTCTTAGCGAGCTGCATCAGATTTGTAGCTGATAAAAATAGACGTGGCTCCATCGCCTTCAGAGGAGCTACGCTGGTGTACGGTAGATCAGAATCTGGCCAGGTGTCTATTTAGAAGGAAAAACTCTAAAGCTTTAAAGAGAGGCATGCATTTAAAATGCAGAATATACAGCATTAGTTCTTGCTGGCCTTGTTTCTTAGGGGATGGTGTGGATGCTAACTTGGCCTGGAAGTTGACCTGCGTGAAAATCCATGTCTTTCTCTTGGGCACCAAGTCACTGGTGAGTTTGCAGTCACTGCACGGCTGGGCTCTGCCTTCCTTCCCCGTGCAGAGTTAGCAAAGGAAGTGATGGTCTGTTGGTTTGAGAGCGCTGCCACATCACACATGCTCACTTCTGCTTCTGCCCCTGCGCCGCTTTGTTGTGTGATCTTATGCAAAGCCTGTAGCTGTGCTTGGCCTTGATTTCTCTCTCTGCAAAACGATGACGACAGCACTATCTGAGTGCTTCTACCTAGACTTTTTTGGGGGTGGAAAGCGACATAAAAGAGCAGCAATCTGTGTCTGTTCTTCATCCCTGCTGCACAAACAGCTCTCCAGCCCAGCTTTGTCGCTTCAACAGCTGTAACATGAAAGTGAAAATATCAAAGCCTGATACAAAGGCTCTGCTTAGGAACTCGCAAACCATTATTATGGCAATGGAATGCCCTAATAATACTCTGCTTCCAGTCAAAGAAAATACATATACTCTCCGTGTACGGGATTCTGACCTATGAATCTAGTTACACTTAATAAGATGTAACAGTTGCTCAGGGGACTGATAATAGGATATAGAGTCCTTTATCTCTATGTCACGCATTGAAATCCAGACCAGGCCATTAGCAATTAAAACATCTTACCATCTGATGTCTGTCCAGTGGCTGGTGCAAAATGAGTCTCAGCTCAGCAGCCAGTGCACAAACTTTTGGGGTTTCAGGTTGTTGGGTTTGGTTTTCTTTTTGTCTTTTCCTTTTTTTCTTTTGAGGGGGAGAAGTGTAATTTGCAATCCCATTCCTGCCCTCATTAGTACCACGGCCAGCTGTTTGTAGGCAGGCAAGTGGCCAGGCAGACGTGGGGCTGTGGTGTTTTCTTTCCCTAAAGATGGTTTCCCAAATCAAAGACGAAGTATGTTAGAGCAAGGCCCCCGGGAAAGCAGCCAGCGCTGGCTCTACTCATAGTGAGTTTGTTTTGGGACTAAATACACAGTTGTGTTCTCTTGGCTCCTTAATACGGCAGCTATTTAGGAACAAAAATAATAGCTTGTAGAGAATGATGCATGTGTTTCCTCTCTTTCTGTCTCTCACATGGAAAATACCCCAAATATTTATTTTCAAGAATTATTTGAAAAATGGGAGAGAACGAAGAAAACCTTTACTTATTGCGGCAATTTCATTCAGACGCAGACATGTTTGTATTCCATTAATTATGGTGAAGCTTTATATTATATATATCTTTCCTGTTCATTTATACCTGGTAAGATTTTATTTTTTTTCCCCAATCTGAAAACACCCAATGAGTGTGAAAGGCTCCATCGTTACCATCCACCCTGACCAGGGCTGTGGGAAAGGAGGTGTTTCTTTTTCTGTCATCAAGACAAGGCCACGGTAATGTTCGCACACAGATGTTTGTGTTTTAGAGAGTTTTATGGCAGCAAAGACCATTGTTATCAATGGCTGGTCAAGCAAAGAATTCAAATTCCCTGTGAGCTGAACCTGGGTTTGTGACTTGCAGCTGTGGTTTGAGCTTCTCGGGGGGGGCAGGCAGCCCCATCGTTGTAGTCGTATGCCATCAAGTTAATCTGTCTGATTCTTCTGCCACTTATGTCCACCTTGCTGGGAAGATCAAGGAGGATTCATGGCTGCCCTTCCCTGTAGGGCTGGGAGGCTGGATTGATCTCCCCAGACCATAGCCACCCGAGAGCCAGCCTCCCTTTGTGATCTTCACCCAGCTCCATTGGAAGGTCCCATCTCCCATGCCTCCAGGCTCTTGTGAAACATCAAGAGTTTGGGAGGAAAAGGGAAAGAGGAGAGGACATAACTGAACACCAATTGCCTGGAATATATTAGTAAAAACTCCCACTTTGAAGGAGCTCTTGAGCAATGTCTTTCCCTCTGAAGATGTCAGTCCTGAGAGATTCCCTCCAAGTGAAAATATTGCAGTGCCAAGGCACTGCTCCTCTTTCCTCTGTTTTGAAAGACGCACCTACTCCCAATTGTAGGTCCTAAGGAAAATTTGCCAAATGGCATTCAGAACATCAGGGCTGAGAATCTCCCACTTCCCTTTTCTAAGTATCTTTGGGAGCTTTGAATTCGTTCGTCAGAGTTTACATCCCCTCTCAGATACCTAACAGCGTATCCATCGGCACAGCCTTTATCTAGCGAGAATGAGATGCAGAGCAGAACCAGCGAGCCGGGTCACTGACTGGTGTGTATCACTACTGGTCTGCCCGTGGTGGTTCACACCAATGAAAAGCACGGCACAGCAGTCCCTGCAGCACTCCTTACTGGAGCTCCACAATTACTTAGATGTTACCTTTTTGTCACCACAGGATCTAAAATTTTGGCCTAGAACCTTTGGCTTCATGAGAGCCAGGCTGGATATGAGCTGGGGATTTCTCCCTTTCCTGGCTGCATATAATACATTGGGATGTTCCAAAAATTAGCAAGTGTTTTCCTTCTGTGTTTGTAAGGAGGGCCCCTAGGTAATACAGCCTCCCTAAGTTTGTAGAGGGCAGTTTCTAACAAATTCCTTTGGCTTATCCCTTTATGTAAGTGCTGTCCTAGTGTACCTGCCCTCAGCTCCCAGATTCAGGGAGAAAGATGAGCTCACGTGCAGCACAGTGACTGCAGGAACTATGTGAGCTGTTCTCACGTGAACGAACCCTGCCCTACCTTAGGCTCCCAAGAGGAACCATGGAGTCACTCAGGAACTTTTGCAGGAATCAAGCATTAGTAGCTCAATGGTGGCCACACCAAATCTCTTCTGCTTCTATGCCAAGCACCTTAGTTATCTCTGTACTGCACCTCCTCACTGTTCCACTTCTGCCATCTGATCCCCAGGACTTTGTACTTGAAGTAGTTAAACTCTTTCAAGAAATCAAGGTGAGCCTGGTCCAAAGATCCCAGGCAGACAGCAGCTCTGTTGCCTCCATCACCATGGCATGGCGAATCCCAAAACCTGCCTGACTGCCTGTGGGTGCTGGAGATGTTGCTACCAAGCGATGCTCCTGGAAACAGTCATGGTGCCAGCGGTCCTCATTGCTCAGAGCCCAGAGGTGTCAGTGGTCCCACTACATCCATTTCATCTCCGGTGTTTGAAGTGAGAGTCGGCTAATGCCTGGAATAGCTGGTGGTTTGCAGAGTTTACATCAGAATATAATTAATATATCCGCAGGGAGAATTCCTCACTGAATATTTTTGCTTAAGATTTTGGAACGTTCCAAAGGAGAAGGGATTGAAAATCTCCACTTCGCATGAACTGGAGAATTAAACTTTCTTCCTTTCTGGATTCACTATCCACCCACCCATCCATACAGACACTTCTAAGGCTGCTCTTGTGTTTTTCCATTTTTGTGTTTAATAGTCTGAGCTGATGATGGGCAGAGATGACATTAAGATAAGTACCTGTACTGTACATAGAAGGATGGCAAGCATCCTCTTGGATGCCCTTAATAAAATGTTCAGCCCTTTTTAATGATGGAAGAGGACTGTGACACAGATCAATTCATTAGTTCCTCATCAGCTCTTGGCCTGCTTACCTCTCTGCAGCTCCCCAGATGCTCAGTGGTAGTGCTCCAGATGAATTAAGTGGCCAAAGCCAAGCTTGAACATTAGCCACGTTCTCTTTGTTGCACCAAAATACGTATATTTTTTTTGTTGTTCTTATGAATAGGAAGTGATCAAGGCAAATGAATTCTAGATTAGGCTTTTTTGACCACCGCAGGGAGGGATTAACCTTTTAAATACTAGACTTGTAAAAAAAAGTCTTGAGAGCCTACAGCAGGCTATCTCCACACCTGTTGCTTATGGCTATTTAATTGTCCCCTATGAAGCTCCAAGTTAAGAAGGTTGGCTGGAAATTGGGCAAATCAGCCATTCTCAGGGGGTGTTTGAACATGGTTGGGGCGTTTAGTCACCTCGGCCCCAGATTTGCCAAAGCCCATAGTGATGGGGCGGTGAACCCCACCCTCTCTGCAGAGGAGTGAGCACAGCAAACCCTGAGCAACTTCTTCCTTAGGCTGTGCAGTGATGAAAACAGCTTTTATTTATATTTCATTTTCATATATTTATATTTCATCTGAAACTACAGAAATCTTTCTCTTTTCTGTGCCTGCCTCTCACCGCTTTTGATGTTGTGCTACATGATAATGATGTTTGAAATGGGGTGGGTACTGCAGGGGAGATGTTCGAGGGAGATTGTGCAGCTTTGGGGGGCTGCACCTCAGATGCTGCTTGTGGGAACTCTGCTTTCGGAGCCATGACCAAGCCGACGTGCAGCAGCTCAGGGCTGCTGGAGCCCTGCTCTTCCTGGGCTGAGGTGCTCTGGCCACTTGTGGGATTTGTTGGCTGTGGAAGGGCCATTAATTCCAGCTCCATGGCTGAATCCCAATAGGAATAATTGCACAGTGCCTATCTCAAGTGCCCCCTGCTATTTCAGTAAGAGAGGTGCTCTCCCACATCTCCTGTCCTAGGCTGGTGGGTCATGCCCTTCTTTTGCTATTTCACTGCTACCTTTACCCTAGGCTTGGCTGGACTTCACCTGGTGATGTGTGGCTGGCTGTCCATCTGGATTTTTCGTTGCACTCTGCGTCTCCCTCAGCTGAAAGGCTCTGTTTCAGTCTTATAGGAAATTATTTCATTCCTCCATCCTTTGCGGCTTGGGGTTTTCCGTAGGCAGGACACTTGCCGCTGCTCCTCTGACACAAGCAGCCAGGGGTTACTTAACTACCCACATCTCTCTAAAAATAGAAATTCACAGCTCCAAAGTATTTAGACACATTTTCATTAGTGTATACAGTGAGCTTTCTCCCAGCTATCCCAGTCTATTAATAACAGCTCCAAAGCCTTTGGTTTGCCTAAGCGTTTAGGAAAATTCACCTTTTCCAAACTGGGGCCGTTGGTTATTTCTGTACTCTGAGATCAGAGCTGCCACCCTGCTCACACACTTGGTGATGGAGAGGGTTGTGTGCCTCATGCACCCATTTCCTTCTTTCCTGTCACCAAGGAGCACAAAAATATGAAGCGGGCCGTGTCTTTTACTTACCCTTTTACTAAGAACTGATCACAGAGGGGGGGACAGGGAAGAATCAGAAAATTTGGATATGCATCAAAGTGTAGGAAATAGCAGGGAGAGATGAAAAATAGCAGAGAAAAGAAAGCACAGAAAGAAGGTGCCTTTTTGTTGTGAAGGGCTTAGCTGAGAGTCAGCTTTCAGATGCTTTTTAAATAAGGCAATCTCCTGGAAAATACAGATCCTGATCGATTACGAAACCCTCGGGGATTTTTGAGGTCAGAGCTCTCCTGGGAAAGGGGACAAACAAGACTGAGCGGTGGTGCCATTTGCAAACATGGTTTTGTTAGTTTTCAGTGAGAAATGCAGCCAAAACATTTTGTGGAGTGGTGTTTTAAGTTTCAAGTAGAAATATTGTTTTGTTATTTCTGCATGTGCCTCATGAAAAACTAAAGACAGGTCCTTTGAGGCTGGATAACGAGGTTTGCCTTGGATAATGAATACAAATAATCATGCTTAGATGATGTAGAGAAAACCGGATCTGCAGCAGGTGCGATTCACACAGACCTATCAGCTTCACAGCGGCGAGGGGCTGTCCTGAGCATCCTTCTGCCCCACAGCACGTAGGTGCTCCCTGGGGGTCATTTGTCCCTTTTACCTTTCTGTGAGGCTCAGGCCCTGAGCAGGGGAAGTTTTTCCTCTCCCTGTTGCTTCCCTGATGCTTTCCTCTGCATCCTTCACAATGTTTTGCAGTAACCCAGCCCCGAGGTGTTTGCAGCCTGCGAGGTGCAACTCTTCTGTGCAGCACAATGCTCCCTTTCTCTCTGGCCTTCCTTAATTCTCCGCTCACAGCTGGAAAGGCTTCGTTGACACACTGGTTGATTCCTGACAAACTGTGGAAAAGCTGCCCTATCTGTTTGTCTCAAGGTTACGATTCAGCCCCTGCTCTGGCTCTGCTGCTTATTAGCATTTTTCTGTACATGGTTCTTTCCATTTCCACACATTAATCTTTCTGTGTTAAGACTCTACCCCACGCTGAACAGACAGGAGGCACAGATGGCTTGATGCAGGGTTGTTTTTTTTTTTTTACTCTTTAATTTCTACGGTTCATCGAACAGCAGCAATGTTTAAGTTATGTAAACCTTAAATATCTTTTATTTTCAATGGAAATCATACTTGCTTAGCCTAACCCTCCACTAATCGCCTTGTGCTCAAGAACATTTCAACTTTATTTTCCAGCGTAACATTTGGTTGTGCTGAGGAAGGGGCGGTTCTCCTCCCATGCTATGGAAATAATCTCAGGCTGGATGGAAAAGGGAAGATTATTTGGTTGCCTGAGGGACAATTTTGGGACATCCTTTGGAAGTCCTTTCTCCTTGGCACTTATTTAAACAGTCTGTATGCCATCAGAGATCAACTTCAGCGCCTGCTGTGGAGTCTGTGTTTCAGACTTTTAATGTCCAGTCAATGGAGCTACTATAGGTAAACACCTAAATTAGCGTATGGAGTATGTGCTTTGAGTGCATCCCTTCTCTTTACTGCCAAGCAGGGAGCTAAGATGATGCGGTCCTGGGTTATGGTGATCCTCTCAGGCTCGAGACAGCAAAACCACGCTCTGGATCCAGGCCAGTGCCCTGATTAGGGTCTCTTTGCAGCCTTCCCTGGGCCATCCCTGCCAGGCGACTGCAGAGAGGAGGGAAGGCAACCCGGCCGCTTGTATGTGCCGGCTGGGACTCCCACAGGGGATGGACCATTTCCTCCATTTCAAACCCAAATCTTGGCTCAGCCTCATGCTGCTTGCCAGCCAGGGCAGTGTGTTTTGGAGATGGACACAGTGTTTTGAATGCTTCTAGAATTCCTCTGAAAAGTTACAGAATAGAGTAAAAATTTCCCCACACGCTTTATTGCTTCCCCAGTGGCAGGTTTCTCCCTGCGCCCGGTGGACTCGGGCGCAGTGACAGTGACGTTCTTGCGTGGGGCGGGTGCTTGGGACTGCTCTTTACAGTGCTCCTTCTTTAGCACCCACTTATGCCCCCACTCCTCGCTCGCTGAGCTGCCAGTAGTAATTGGGACTGCTCCATTATATTTTAAAAAGCTGGTTAGAGGCCTCATTTTTAAAATACAGATCTGTCACACTGACAATGTAGATTTTTAATGTGCTCAAGCTTTAAAATCGTGTGTTTTGACTTTTTCCAAGGTTTCCTTTTTGGCAGCTCAATTGCAGTGCTCCCTGCTGGGACTTATTTAAGGGGAAGAAAGGACATAATGTACTTACAAGTGTAAATGATGTATGTTTATTCCCCTGAACTGAATAAGTGGCAAATCCAGAGGGTGAATACGATAAGCTCGTCAACTAGGTACTCCTAACTTTCTTTCCAGCAATTAAGATGAGGTTTGTACCTCCCTGTCAGTTCTGCCATATAATAATACCGGTTAGTCATGTAGCTTTTATATTAATAGCAGATGGTGAAGGCACTTATCCCAGCTTTGAAATATAGAGCCCATTAAAATGGGATTGAAGGTAATTAATATCAATTGCTGTATTTTCTATTTGTGTTCAAAAATGGCCAGCTTCGTTATATGGGGCATATTCAAAATAGTTCCGCTTAAGTCACAAGGCCTAAGTTTACACCCCCACAAACATGAAATCAATCTCTCTCCAAAGTGTTCTCAGAAAGCTGAATCAAGTTTCTTGTTTCTAGATGAGTTTGCTTACATTATTTCAGAAGAAAAGTTTTACGTATATAGGGAAGCAGAGTTCCCCTTTCCAACATTGTAGTCCCAAGAGGCTAGGTGAGCTGGGGGCCCAGAGCCAGACACAGCCCAGGGTATATGGGATGGGTTGGGATGCAGAGATGCGGGGAATGGACCCTGGCATGGTCTGAGATTGCAATGTGGGGTTGATCAGTCCCTCCATGCCACTCATATGTTCATCTAAGCCAGCTAGATGCGTTGCCTGCTGCTGCCATCTCCAGCTCTGTAAAGAGCTTTTATGAGAAACTGGCTGCATTTTAGCCTCTGCCTGGTCCT
This sequence comes from Numenius arquata, assembly GCF_964106895.1. Taxonomy (NCBI): domain Eukaryota; kingdom Metazoa; phylum Chordata; class Aves; order Charadriiformes; family Scolopacidae; genus Numenius; species Numenius arquata. The sequence continues at coordinate 8,993,642 of NC_133580.1, forward strand.
CTGGCCTCTGTAGGGCTGCTCGGGCTCGGTCCCTCCTTCCATTCGCCCTGGACCTCACCTCAGCTGTTGTGGCACGGTCTCTCTGTCAGCTTGAACTCTGCTTGTACCTTTTCCTTTCTGAGCGTAGAGATCCGTGTTTTGGCACATCCTCTTGAACAGCTTCAACCAAGTGTGAAGGGAGGCGCGGGGCTGACCCACAGTGCTGCAGTGCCGAGGGACTCCCGGCAGCCGGCCTGACCTGCAGGGTCCGGTACGGCTGGGCTTGCACCAAGGTTCAATTTACCCTTTCAGTAAGCATTAGGGTCTGTCTGCAGCTCAGGGAATGCTGACTGTATGTAATCGAGTCTTGCCTTGGGACATGATGAACTTCTGTCCTTCTCAACTGGTTTGTATCTGGTAACTGAGGTCTGTACTCCTTTCTGGCCAGTTTTCAGGAGATTGTTTTTTCACGTAGTGACCAGCTTACAGGCCCTCTTGTTCGTTTTTTATTTCAGTGCTGAAGGTTTCACATCACCCCCTGATTACAAGAATGACAGTCATCGTGCTCAGGGGCATGTTTTCCCATCTGCCCTGCCACGGACACAGTCCAGCCCCAGGGGGTACACTGACTCCACAAAGTGCCTCCTCCTCCTATTCCCTGTCCTGAATCAGCCCCTCTGTGCAAGAGCAGGACAGGGGTTACTGGGTGGAGGGGGCCAGCAGGAGGGACCAGAGCCATCAGGCACAGGAGGACCTTCCTCTGAACATTTCAGCATGAGATTTAACCCTGAGCCCAGCAGCGATAACTCCAGTTCTTACAGCTCTCCTGCTGCTGGAAGAAGGCAGGGTCATGGTTATAACTAAAAAGTTCCAATGGGTGGGCTGGGAGCAGAGAGTTCAGGTGTCCCTCCGAAGGCTGGCTGCTCGCTGTGAGCACAATGCCACTCATCCAGCCCTCAGCTGGACTAACCATCAAAAATCATAACAATAGAATAGTTAGCCACAGTCCCAAGGGTGCTGGCGGTGGTGCTCAGGAATGGTTTCAGCTCCCTTCTAAGGCTCTGTGGGATATTTGGGTTGGTTTTTACCATCAGCAGCATCTGGCTTTGCACTTCCTCCACCTTCATGGCTGCAGCTAATAGACACTCCTGTCCATGTATAGCTCACTGAGAATTTGATTAACAGATGACATATTTTGCTGCTAGGTCATCAGAGGGAAAGGAAAACGAAGATAACTGCCAGTGTTCTTGTTTGTTGTCTCTATGGCAGTGAAGATAATATCTGGGCCATGCTAAAGTCCACGCGCTGCTTACTCCTTTTACCTACCTGCTTTAAGACCTGTCTCTACTCAGAAAAGACAGCCCAGAGGAGGGAGAGAAGCCATGAATTGTCCTTCTGCCTGCCCAAGCCCAGGCAAGAGCCTTGTCCTCTGGTGAGGGGTACTCGGGTGATACAGCAGTCTGCATGCAAACTCTGTTGAAAGTTACTGGGCTTCAAAGTCCATGAGAAAACATTCAGTTCTCTTCTCACTTTGTTACTTCACTTCATAATTCATGTTAGGTAAAAATAGAGAATTGTGATTAGAAAGATACCTTTAAATACTAAAAATTGAAAGAAATAAGCGTAACCCAAAAAGGAAAGACCACAGCACAGCTGGGGCTGAATCTTGCCATCTTTTCCATTCCCAGTCTCATTTCTAAGTCCCCACAAAAATATTGGGCTATTCATTAGTCAGATTGTTTCTCTTTTTTCTAGGAAGGTGATGCAGGAAAGTCAGACATTCCTTCCTTTTCCAAATTACAGAAGCAAAAAATGCTGTCTTTATGCAAGGTGACTAGTAAAGTTTTGCAAGGCTGCTACTGCAAATACTGCTTGAAAAGAGACTCTAAGCCTTGGCCATATATATTTTTTTTTAACTTCATTACAATTTGAATACACAGCAGGACAGGTGCAATACACATTTCAAAATAAAATGCACCATCAAAGAACAGTCTCCTGCCCGTCTTAAAGGGGCTGTGAAGATAACGAAGTAAACCGACTCGCGATTGTTCTTTTGCAGCAAGTGCTGGTACATTTTTAAGCTACTCACAAGCCTGTTAAATAACTGGCCATCTTTTAAGCTCAGGCACCCTGGAGTGTAGGAGGCAAATAATTCTCAGGGGGGATTTAACACAGTTATGTAAAATAATCTGAAGCCATCCTGGTTGCTCCAGAAAGATTGTAATTAAGCGGGGTTGTTTTTTTTAATGTCTGCTATCATCAGTTGATTTTTCTCTGTAACAAAGCAAAACAAAAGTCTTGTTCTCATTTGTTAGAGAATCAGTTTCTGTTCCTCTCGCAAAGAGGAAGGGGGTTCGGACATGCTGCTGAATGCGCTGCTGCCAGTCTGGATATTTATGACACAGACTATCTTTTGAATAGTAATTTTTAACATCTGATCAATCTTCCATTCTGTTTGAGTAGAGAAGCATGGTTGTGCTGGGCTGGGTACAGCAGGTGCTCGGTTCTCACTAACCAGCAGTCACCCTGTGCAAGGGCTTTCCAGCAAAGCCCCTCGTGTGGGTTTTCAGCCTTGCCGGTTGGGAGGTTGGCAGCTGCTCAGCTTAAAGTTGAAGGACCAGATTTTTCTCCATAGGAGCGCTTGGCAAGTAGATTTTAAAGCAACCCTCCAGCATCCTAACACATATCTAGGATGCGCACAGAGCACGACCCATGCATGTGTTTTTCCCCTGCACTGGCCATCGCAGTGCTGGCCGACAGGCAGTGGGGTGAGGATGGGACCTCTGGACTGAGCTGGACCTTCTGTACTTTCTTACCTTCTGGTTTAACCCATTTCTCTCCTTTCTTCCCCCACCATGTCTTGTGCTCCCTTGTTCACCCCTCCCCTCCACATGACAAGTTTTCTTATACACTGGATAAAACAGTTTTTATATTAACCCTGTCCTGTCATGGGTTAAACAGAAAATCCATCGTGGTGCCAGCTGGCTGTGGTGGGGGTTTGGCTATCTGTGCCATTGCATTAGCTGCCACCCGTGCAACACATCTGCAGACCTCAGAAGGAAACTCTCATCTCGGGTTTGGTGAGCTCCTAGCAAAGGCAGATAAGCCTCCATGCTGCTGATGGTCCCCCGCAGCCATGTGGTTAAGCCATAGTGGCAGGAGTGGAGGAAGCACTGGGAAATATATTAACTGGTACCCAGGTTTTTTATGAAGAGCATGATATTTACCAGGCCTGAATATCAGCGGAGCTGCCATTTTTTATTCCAGTGTAACTAAAGCAGAACTTCTCACAGATGACTCTGTTTAGGGTCTTTTGGACGCCTTGTGATACGTTCACGTATTTTCCACTGCTGAATGAAAAGGAGCAAACGAGTATGAAACTTGTCGTAGGTGTCTGCTTTGCTTGCGGATGGTTTAGATTTCTGCATAGCTGCTTCTCTGTTATATGGGGCTTTCAGGTTTCGCTATTGATTAGAGTGGTCGCTTCTCTAATTAAAAGAATTCTCAAGTCTAACTATTGACTTGGGCAGTAAGTGTGCTGGGTTATTAAAGATAAGAGGCTTTAGTCAGAAAATATGTTACCCTCTCTCGCAAAAGAGGTCAGTGTAACTCGAGTAAAAGTGTGTCCTAAAAATGAGAAAACAAGCGAAGGAAGCGAGAAAGTAGGAGCCAGGGAAGTGCTGCTTATGTAATTGTGGTGGAGCAAGTAGGGCAGGGGAGAGACCCGGGCAGCCCTGCTGGGCGCTTGGGGGACAGTACAGCTGCACGTGCCATTCCTGTTCCTTCTCGACGGGGCGCCGATTTCACTCAGCAGAGGCATTATGGTTAAAATGAGAGCAATTGTGCTCGCCCGTTCTGAAACGGCAGCGGTGGTAGAAGTGTCTCCTGTTGGGATGAACTTTCACAGGGCTTCAGCTTTCAGCTCCTTGCGGCAGGTCAAAGGGGTGTTGAAGGTACGCTTCAACCCCTTCTTTAAAATGTTCCTTCTCAGCTCTTGACACATCCCCCCGGAATATTACAACAGCACGACTATTCTGTTATGGAAAAGAGGATTGCCTGCAGTGTGACTGAGGTCACCCAGCAGCCACCCATGCCTTGCCCAACAAGCTGCTTGTCCACGGCAAGAGATGGGCCCTTCCAAGCAATCTTCTTCAGAGAGTCAGAGCTGGAGTCTTTGAAGGAGCCTCTCTCCCTCCACTGTTTCTAGAAACGAGCCTACACAATTAGCTGGGAGTGAGCACTGAGCTCTTAAATAACTGAAGTTGGGTGAGATGAATACGGCCCCAGGGAACCTGAATTCCTTAAGGTAATGCATAATTACGCTTGCTGGAAGTTGTTCACACCTCTGGGCATAGGTCTTGTAGGTGGTTCTCAATGTGTAGTGGTAGTTACAGGATTTGCAACATTTTATTTGTATACTCACATCCATCACCTCGGGATGTGAAATTCCTATGTCAATAGGCAGGTATGCTGCTGGGCAAACAGAAATGAATGTACATCATCTATGGAGATATAAACATCCAGCCTTGGTACTGATGGTGTAATTTGTAGCTCTGCTTGGTCTGAGGGCACACAGAGGCACTGGGCTCCGTTGGTGCTGAACAGACACGGAATAGAAAAGCCGTCAGGACTCGCAGGAGCGTCGAGTGTAAGACGATGCAGGAGGTGGTGGGTGGATCCAGCGAGGGCTGGGAGAAACACAGGATAACCAGGGGGTTTAGCCAGGGTGGCTCCAAAGTGGCTTACCACACTAAGCCTTCGTGGTACAGCCTGCTTCGGAAATAACACTCTTTCACAGTCGACGCCAGAATTGCTAACAGTAAGATTTTAATAAACACACACACTTAGAGACCCCTACGTCGAAGAAGAAAATGTGTCTTTGGACCTACTCTCTTCACGTCATTAACAGATTTTTTTTTTTTTTCCATCCTCCACTTCAATTTTTTTCAATTTTCCTATGCTTTTAGAGAGCTTTTCCTTACATCAGATGACTTTTTCCACTTCCTTGTATGAATTCTACCCTTGTCTCCAGTTCTGAAGTATTTATAGCTCAATGGCACACATAACCATTGGGCATACAGTAATTTCTCTTTGAATACTTTCCATATCTCTCCCGTGTGCTTTTCCACCCACACGTGTTCCACTGCATTATCCCGAAGGATGTCTTTATTCCTCCTTTATACTTTTGGTTTCTCTATTGTTTTTTTTCATGCCTTTCTTCTTGATGGGTTGGGTGTTTTTGCACATCACACAGCTTGAAAAATTTTTCCCTTCAGACTCTTTCATTGAACCAAATCCTATTCATCTGATATGCACACAGGCTGAAATTCAATCCTGAGTAAAAGAGTGACCTACCTGCTGTGGGCAACCTATTTTTGAAGATTTTTTGGGACATAGACCTCAGATTGGCCTCCGCAGAGGAATTAATTCACTGACAGAAGAGTCCCACTGACCACAGCACAGACACAACCTCTAGGGTTGTAATTGTATCTAGATATTTTAGTTGTTGTCATTTTCTTTCCTTTGGTATTTTTTGGAGCAAAGCAGAAAACTTAAATTCTTTATATTTGGTTTGGTTTTTTGGTTTTTTTTTTTTTTTTTCAAATATTGACATAGTTTTTCTGATGAAAAAGTAGGAATAATGGTGATTTAAATTGTGCAGTTATTTTCTTCCTGTTTTTACTTAGCCCTCTGAGGTAATACAAAGGGAATAGTTACCCATGGCAAGCACATAGCTTTAATTTCAGTATGGACTAATACACAGTCATGCTTCAAAGGACAAAGATGGGACAGTAGGCTCTCAGGATTGAAAGCAATGACGCTGAACAAGACTTTAAGAGTCACAGTTAAATAGCCACAATACTGTAGTTAGAAGGAATACAACCAGGGATATTAATTATATTACTTCTGTTATTTGGCGCTCATGGCAATGCTGATGCAAGCCTTCCTTTAATTCAAAAATGATTATGAAAAGCTGCAGAGGGACTGGAAAATGTGTATATTGGTGAAGGACTCCAGGACTTCCATCAGTTTGGCTTAACAAAGGTTTAGGGCTGACTTGACAGCAGCCTAGAAGGAGCTAATATTCCTAAGAAGGAACACTTATTAGTAGGGGGTTCTGCAATAAGGCAGATAAAGGCATAATGAGAGTCAATGGTTAGAAGGTGAAGTTAGGAGAATTCTCAAAGCGATTCAGTTTGCACGGATCATTGTGGTTCATCAAGAGTTGGGTCAGATCCTCACGTGCAGGTCAGTTCTGAGCCCAGACAGACTGATGGTCTAAAATGCTGGTGGCCAGCTCGAAGGTGCTGCCAGCCCTGGACACTGGCAGCACTACCTCTTGTACCTCCATGTAAAGACAGGACAGTGGTCCCATGCCGCACTAACCAGTGGCGTACCACTGGTCTAACACTCTTTGTGTGCTTGGGCACTGGTTCAGGCAGGAGTTAATCCAGACATCATATGTGCCTCATTAAGGCCCAGAGCCCTGATGAGACGGCCAAGATAGATTTAGGTTATAGGAGCAATATTAGCCTTTATAAATGCTGCAAAGAAACATAACACTGTTTGGCCTGATTTTTCAAAGATAAAGAGTGCCAGGAATGAGTTGAAATTTGCTTAGCATTTCTGAAAATCAAGCCATAACTGATTAACCCCTCCATACCTATGTGCTTAATTATTTTTTTCCACTTCAGTGAGGAAAAGAGAAACTTTAGGCTTCTCGAAACTTTGCAGCAAGTTTGTGGCATGATCAGAACTCGGAAGATCCTGAATAATCTCCCCATCACTACTTCTTTCCCCCTTCTAATTAACTCAGCTTTTACTATTATCAATGCAATCTATTATATAGCATAGACCATATAAACTACAGGACCAAACTCCAAGAATACACCCGACTGCATTCCGTTCAGAGCTGCGATAAGCCAGCCCAGAGCGCATCCTGCCTTTAGCTACACTGAAAAGGTCTTGGTGCTTTGGTATCCTACATCACTATTAGGGAGCTTGGGCATTGAATTGCTATAAATCAAGAGAGTTGCTGCTCTCACAACAAGCCCGGTGGGAACCTGACTTTCACAAAGAGCTTAATTAAAGAGTGCTTATTGTCAGCTCACCCCTGTAGCCCATTAGAGCTCCACAGAGATTTCTGTTCTCCAACATCATTGTGAAAAGTGGGACAGCCCTTGCTTCTTAGGAAGCTCTGTGTTCATAATCACTTCCTCACATGTCAATATGGTCCTGGTGATCTTATAGTCATGTTGCAATTAGTTGGCGATAGGTGTGAACAGGGCATATCTGAATAACTGTTTATGGAGATCCTATTGGCTAGACAGTAACTCAACACAGCCATAATTTTCCTGTAGCTAGTACTTTCTCTGGCTGTATTTCTGTGTGCTTGGAAAAGCAAGGTTAATGTGTGATATTTCCAAAAAATGCCTATTTTCTTTCCTGGGAAGTGCATACGCCCTCTGATGAATGCAGCCCCTTGTGATCTACAGAGAGTGAGAGGAACCCAGGTTCCCATGTCTCAGAGGCCCTTCAAAACATTACTCACTTTTGGCTTCAAATCCATGTCATGGTAGAGTTGCACTGTGGTGTAGTTACATAAATTAGTCAGACCATAACCTCTGCTGGTTGGTAGAACAAACTTAAGTTTTTTATGTGCACCGGGCTGGTGTAACTTGGGCCCTCATCAGCCTCATCCATCTTGAACACGGGATTTGTATGTGCTTGAATACAGATAAACAGCAGCCATCAGGCTGCAGTTAGAGAAACTGGTGGGAAGAGAGTGGTCATGTTTTAGGCCTGTACCTGTGCCGTCCATTTGTGGTATTATCACTTACAGCTGTGGGGTGGAGAGCGTGGTGGTATCATTTGGGTTTGTAAGTGCAAGGCCACTTGCAGTGCAGGTTCCAGGCTTGTCCCACCCACTCCCTGAGCCGTGCAGAAGCTATCGTGCACAGTCATCACCCACGGGTGCCCCTGGAGTGCTGAGAGGGAGCTTTTTAATTTGATTCAGAATGGACACTTCTCTGCATTGCACAGGCACAAACGGCCACCTCCCTTGACGCTGGGCTTGGGCAGAGTAGCAGCGGGGCATGTTCCACTGCTCTGCCAGGGCATTGCACAACTTCTGGCTCTGCTGGCTAACCCACATCTCAACGGAGCCGAGAGGACTCATCGATTCAGGTTTGTCCATTACCAAGTATTATTTCCCAGGACATTTACGGAGCCATCCTACCTCCAAATTCCCACCCAAAGAAGTCAAAGGTGTTTGGAGGCTTTGGAAGAAATTTTTGGACAGCAAAAATAAGTGTCCTTATTTTGCATGTCTTTCTTACAACTTTCCCATCCTTCATGATTGCAGCCATGAATCAATCTAGTATTAATTTTAATTAAACTGGCAAACTAAATGTGCCAAAAAGATTAAGGAGCAAAGTGTAGGCTGTCATCCTGCCGGTGGCCATTCCCAGGGCAAAATTGACTTTAACAGAGCCATCTGATAGAAAGGAAGCTCTTTGCCATCCTACCACAAGGAAAAGACTCCTCTGACTTGTGTTCTTCACTATTCCAGCAGTGTTTATGAGCATCCTATGGGTACTTGTATCCTTCGCTGTATGGTAGGCAACCCACAGATTAATTATATGCATCATCGTTGTCTTCCTGCTGTTCACTTTCCCACCCAGGGAAGTAAGTGTTTGCAGGATCCCCTTGGAGGAGGAGTTTATCCTAGAGATAAAGTGGTCCTGGAAGGGAAGTTCTGCTTGTCAGCAAGTTATATATTGTAATATGTAGAGCTGACAATGACTTGCTTATGCTTCATGGCTCATGTGGTGATTTGTCCAGAGTCCTCCACCCTGATGTTTCACTGTGATGTCCTTTGTGCAGATACGAATCTGTCCAAACACCAGTTCTTCGCCTGCCTTTTGGCACAGCCAACGAAATGGTGCAAACCCCACTATGCCCACACTCGGTCACTGGATGAAGATTCTCCTCTGGCTGCAGCCCTGAGCAGTGGTGGGCAGGCCAGAGAACACAGAGTGGCTGCAGAGGGTGGTGCATGTGTACCCTGCCTTAAACACTTGCAAATTCAGGTGGCTTTCTAATGTGAAGCAAACTGGTTGCTTCCTTGTCACTCTGCCAACAGCAGATGCTATGCCACAGTCCGTGACAGCCTTAGGTGTCAGCCTTAGGTATCAGGGTTTGGGAACCAGCTTGATGGAGCGAGGGAAGTGCCACCCCTGGCTGGGAACACCTGCCTGTGGCAGAGTCAGTCCCTGAGCAGGTCAGGTCAGGGAGGCAGGACTTCCCCACCCAGCATAATCATTTTCCCCAGTGGAGCCAGGGAGCAGGCTTGACTCATCAGGCACATGGAGATGGAGATCCCCAGAGACCTGGGAAAGGGAAAGAAAATGTGGCTCCAACCCTCTTGGTGTGAAAGGGATCTGGTTTTGCAGAGGAGGTGGGCTGCTGGTTTTGGAGAAGGGATGTTAAGCAGCAGAAGTTCCTGAGCTGGCTCTGGTGGAGTATTACCTAGGATGGTGCCCGGTGACTGAAGGGAGAAGCTTTTGAGCAATACATGTAATGAGTGTTGAGAATAATTGCCAGGTCATTTGGGCATAATAGAATATTTAGAGAAACAGCAAGCCAAACCAAACCAGCCCATTTTATCAGGCCAAACCTCACCCTCTGTTACCTGAGGATGTTCCCCTGATTCAGATGAGTTTTTAAATGTCCAGTGATGCTTCTTCTCTGCCAATGCCTATAGTTCTGGTTTGCCATAGCGCTGCCTCCTCTGTGGTGTATTTGGGCTGTTATGGACCAAGGAAGGGAGCTGAGACCCCATGTAGGGTCACACACACAAATTATTGCCATGGGGAACCAGTATCTTTTTTCCTTCCACTTCTTTATCTAAAAGTTCACTTTATTGGTGATGAAAATACATTTAATAAGAAAACCAGAAGCATTACCAAATAGGTGTGGAACATAGCAAAGCACGTGAGGAAAGTGATGAGCAAAGTAAGGCACACTCATAGATGCTGTGAGGCTGACCCAAACAAGTACAGATCAAAATCCAAACTAATCCAGCAGCTCAACTTTTCTTATTCAGAGAAATAAACCCGGAATGCAAAGGTAGCTTTCTCTTGTTTATTGTAATAGCTGTGGCAGTGAAGGCTGCATCTTCCTTTATTTTTGAGCCTTTATTGCAAGTGGATGACTGTATTCCATAGATGCTGAAATGCAGAGGTGGTGTAGGCTAGTGCTGTGTGCTTGATTGCCCTCCTGACCGATGTGTTTTGTGAATGTTATTGTTGAGTGTGTTAGTCGTAGGTATGGCTGTGCCACATCTGGAGTTATTATCAATAGAAGAAAAGCCTACTTGTGCTGCTGGGTTATATAAAATGGAGAAAGCTTGAAACACATAGGGCAGTGGCACTGCCATTATCTTCTTAGCTTTATGCTCGTGTGAAGTAGAGACTTGAGATTGCACTTATATCAAAGGGCTGCAGGTATGAATTGAGGATACTGGATTGAACTTCAGCTTGAAGAACATTTAAGTTACTGAATTTCTACCTGAAAACCAACTAATAAAATAAATTAATGTAACTGTGCATTGATTGCAAAGTCTTAACTGTTTGAACAAAAAGTAGTCATTTAGCTCAATTTGGTAGGTGCATTAATAATGGAAGCCTAAATGCAGTGGGGCTTTTTTCTTTTTAACTAAACTTAACCTGGTTTTTATCCAGCTGCAACTGGCATATGACAGCAATAATAAGAATAACAACAGCAATAATAATAATATCCTTGATAAGTGTCATAGGCCTGCTAGATTTTACCACAATTCACCCTAAAAGCCTTTTCTCTGTCCTGTATCTGTGGGAGAAGAAATCATGTAATTTCTAATCATTTTAGACTAGAGGCAGAAGTTCTTATTTCCAGTGAACTCCAAAAGAAGAATTTTTTTGAGGACAATGACGACTCTTAGAAATAGTAACTCTCATCTTCACAATGCTTTATCAGTGTTAATAAGGGCTTCCCCACACAAGAATAGCTAAATAGCTATTATAACATAAATTTTAATGGTGTGTTGAATTCTGAATACTTATGCAATAAAAGTGCTGTTTTCAGTGTTCTAGTTGTATTGCAAAGGTATTCTCTACATACCGATTTCAGGATTGGGTCTATTAGTTTTATTACAGAATGGAGTGGATCAATCACTGGAAAATGCATACTCTGTTTTGAATGTATGACATTTACTCTTCTAGTATCCTCTGTACTTTGTCACCATTCATCTGACGCATTTAGGTCTCAACTTGTCCTTATAGAGAAGGATAATGACAGGCTGCTCAAGACTGCCTACATTAGACTTCTCAGTCCAGGCCGATTGTGTCCCAAATTGCAGGATATTGATTAATTTTGACAGTGCCTGAAATATGTTCCTGCATTAGCAATGAACTAAATACTTGGCAAACTTGTAGTGCTGTAGCAACATCTAGAAGTCTGCTCTTTAAGGATAAAGCGTGAGAGCAAAACTCCATTTGGCATGGTGGTAGCAACAGGTAGTAGTAGTGTGGTACATGGGAAAGGATGTAAGATATTGATGGGGATGCACCAGTGTCCTGGCAGCACTGAAGGCAATGCACTGTGCCTGGTGTATCTGCTGGCATGAGCCTCAGGGTCTCTCCCCTGTCTCCTTAGGATCGATCTTCTAAAATCTCCAGAGCGCGCGCGCTCTATTGCATGCAACGTTTCACACTTGTGTAGTTCCCTCAAATGAAACAGTCACCCCTCTGAAGTTGTATGTATCACTTTTCACTGCAAACTGGCAGATTTCCACCTGATAAACTGACCAAACAAGTTTCAAACTCCTTGGCTTTACCTGTAGACTGAAAACTGAAAGCTCCGATCCATGTGTTGACTGTTGAATCTGAAATGAAGATCTAAGAGCCTGACTATAGTAAACGTCATGGTATTTCTTCTTATCAATGCACACCTAAAGCTACTCCTTCATCTCCACTTTAACCAGATCATCTATAATAGTAAGCAGGATAAAATTTTCCTCCTTATTTACTAAAGTAGTGCTGGCAAGAAAACTGTATTTTGCACAATCACTTCTCGGTCTAAAGCACTTCTAGGCTAAATATATTCTTCTGAGATATGCGCTTTGAGCATCTGTTTTCATGCTGCATTCTCTCTGCAAGCAGCGCAGAAGATGCCTTTCTTTGCCGTCACTGTGTGCAGCGTGGGTAGATCTGAGAAGAGAATTCTGCCTGAAGATTTCTGTTGTCTTTTTGTTCAGTGGAAGGATATGGCTCTAATTTCTCCCATTTGTAAATTGCACACAAAATGCAGAAATCTTGATTATACCTTCCAAGATACTCTAAAAGTACAACTCGGGCCCTGCTGCCCCAAAAATTTAAATCCAGTGTTCCAACATGCAGGGTAGCTTAAAAGAGTATGCTTCTTCACAGCACACAGTTATCGGCCCTGCACTTATTAGAGGAGAGAATTGATACTCACAAAGGCTTAGTGCCCTTTAAAATTTTTCCTGTTCTGTGTTTTATGAGGACATGGAAGCAAATGTCCATTCTATTACCATTCTGAGAGGATTTTCAGAAAATGTGAGTAAGTTCTCTCCCCACCAGACTTCATGAAGGAAGGAATGCCTTTCTACTCTCTCCGGGAACCATAAGCAATACCAGTTTTGTAATCAAAAAATACCTCCTGGTTGTTCAGCTTTATTTTTACAAGTGTCAGACTTCTGCAAAGTTTAATGTCTCACCTTTACAGGTCAACAGCACATATTATTCCAAAAAGCTCTCCATGGCAACTCTTTTCAGTCTTAGAGGCCATGCTCAAATTAGCCATCACGAGGAGGCAGTGAGCCCCAGCCCAGCAGCTTTGCTCTGTCAAATATTCGGTACTTGTTTCTAGTGTTGCATCTGGGCTCTTGTCTGTTAGATCAATCAAAATGTTCATTTGCTTACAGTCCTCTGAAGGGGGAAAGGTCACAATACAGAGCCCTTAAGTTCCTTTGTAGATGCAAGCAGCAGTAAAGGCTGCATAAAGGAGAAAATGCTTCTTCCAAGGATGATAAATAAGCATTATCTCGGATGCCTTGGCTCTGCCAGTCAGCCTCAGGATGAAAAGTCTGTCCTGTGGATAGTCACATTTCCAGCACCCGGTACACAGGATGCAAATGCTTTTGCCTCTTATTTTCCTTTGTTGTGCAATCTCTCAGTGCTGCAGCCTTTGTGAGCGGGAGAAGCTGTGCATTCAAACCGCTGCCTCAACCTGGCCAGAGGAAATATTGCATCACTCCTGGCACAGACCTTAGTTATGAGAGTGTCCTGGACATTTAAAGTCCACTCTCAAGATGACTTGGTATAGGAAAGACCCATGTTCAAAAGAGTGGGCTCCACCTTCTGATCCAGAAAAGCAGCCCAAAAAAGGCAAACAGACCATCCTTGATTCTTCTTAACATAGACGGGGCAGAAGCCAGGCCACTAAGGTCCCTGGGTCCAAAAATCTGATCAATAAAAAGCAAACTATCCTTGCAGTGAACACAAGTTCTCCCAGCTCCCTCCCTTCCCCAGCCTGTCAGCACAACCTTAGACTTATCTGGGTTGGGTCACAGCCAGCTTGCCCTCATTCAAGCCCTGATCCTGGCAAGACAGTGGGTAAGCCGATCAACCTCTCCAGCTAGCTCCAGCAGCAGAGACCTGAAATAGAAACACAGCACAGCTGAGTGTTGGCCATGCACTGGAAGATCTCCAGTGTCCTCATGGAGGGAGGAGGAGGACGCCTTGCCCAGATCATTTCATTGCTCTCTGGCCCCAGTATGTTTTTGTCAGTGTTGGCAAAAGTATCTGATGTCCACAGGGACAGTGGGGTTGGCCTGTGGCAAGCAGGAGATTACTAAATCTCAGTTCAGTCCCTCACGTTGTTTCTTTTAGTGGAAACCTGTCAAAAGGTTGAGGCTTGCCCATCCGCACCACAGGCTGTGACTCTAACCTTGTATAACAAAGTCTGAATATTTGGGAAGAAAAAAAAAAAAAGAGCTGTAGTCTCACAGTTGCTAATCTGTGAGGAAAAATGCTTTTCAAAGAAGAGGACTGATCTGACTTCTGCAAAGTTAAGAGATGTTTTCTGGGGCTGTGATGAGATTCTGAGATGTGTAATGAGATGGGCAGTAGCCGCACGAGACCATGTGCTGCTTCATCCCACCAGGAGGGCATGAGTTGCAGGTCTGGTTGAATCAGGAGGTCTCTCACACCAGTGGCACGTACAGCTGTACACGGGCAGGAGCTGAAAGCTTCTGCTTAATCATGGCTGGGAAAAATGCCTTGTTCCCTCCTCTTGCAGTGGTCAGGTTTTCAACCCCTCTTCTCCTTTGGTCTCACCGCTCTCCCTGGAAGCACCTGGACTCTCAGCACCGTTCACCAGATGTGTTGAGGAGTGAGTAGAGCATCCATGCTAGTGGTCACCTGAGAGGACCCAGAAATAGCAGGGTGAGACACAGATAGTTATGCTTGCTGATGGTTTACAAAAAGCGCATGCAATAGGAACAGCCTGTTCTTTTCTCATCTTCAACAGGGAGTGGAGGTAATCTAGCCCCTAGAATAAAATCTCGATTTTCAGGGAAAAAATTCACTGGGGCTTCTTATCACTTTAAGTATTTCGACCTGTCTGCAGTTTTTTTTTACTAGTTCTCATACCTCAAACGTTCCCAAGAGGCTTGTACAATCTGATAAAGCTTTGTTCAGAAGAAGCTACACATTTATTTACTGAAGGGAAGACAGCCAGAAGGGTTTCTGAGCAGATACAAACATGTGAACAGTTAAGCAGAGACTATTATGACAGATTGTGTAACAGCACGATTGACGGACAGGTAACATTTAGCCAGCCGCCTGCCTGGGGAGTTGGGATGGGGAGTGCTTCACCCCAGCACTGTCTGAGATGTGGAAATCACACGGGCTGCTCCTGCCAGGGTTTATGGGTCCCAAAAATTACTTCTCCTTTCATCTTTCCTCTTTACTGCAAAACTGATCTGTTCAGGAAATTTAAGTCTTTGTCCTTTCTAAGAAAACATGCAGAGATGGCGGGCAGACATCATGTGAAAAGTGCTCGGCGTGGAGATGAAAAAAACCCAGTGCTTCAATCCAAACTAAGGCCTGAAGCCTCTGTTAATTCTTTGCAAAATTTCCCACCTACAGAAGCACGAAGGGTTAAAGCCACCAATCAGGCAAAACTCTTTCTTGGCCATCAAGGCCACTATATTAAAATGAAATATCTGTGTGGCAGCACATGAACAGTGTTTCATAAGATGCTGTTAAAGGATACGTTGGCTCCTTGCAGTACGTATTGGATTCCACATCTTCAGAAACAATATAAAATTAAAAAAACCCATAAATTTGAAAGTAAACTATTGCTTCCATATGCAAATGGAAAATAATTTAATTATGAAATGAAATGGCTGTACAGCACTGCCAAGAGGGCAAACAAATGAGAACTTAACCAAAAGAGAAAATTGTCAGTCTTTCAGTGCATAACCATTTTGTTCTGAACAGCAGCAATTATGGAAATGTGCAGAAGACTGTTTCACTGATGATAAATCTGCAATATGTCAAGCAATATTTGAAGATTCATATTTAATTACTGTGACTGCACAAATTAAATAGTGGAAAAAAGTTGTCAATGATGTTTTTTAAAGTAGGGAAATAGATCCAATGCCAAAAGCAACATGGTTAACGTCGGTAACTAAAAGAGTGTTTCCCTCTAGGCTAAACCTTGTGATAAAGGAGAGATGTCACTTATTATGTACTTTTGAACATGCCTGGCAAGGTTAAAAGGTAAATAGCCAGAATGATGATCGTCTGGGTTGGTAATGATTTTCGCAGCCACATATTTACTCTGAACACATTCTTTGTGTTCCAGGTTACTCTTAACTCTTGATCACCATTTGCTGGGGGCTTTTTTTTTTTTTTTCCCCTTCCAGAAATCATTTTAAGGCAAATAACTTCAGAAAACTCCATGCTCCACTAATGGCCAAGGCTGGACAGAGCTTCAGTGAGTTCATCTTGTAAAGTAAGTGCACCCCAGCCATCTACCCTTGCGGCGTTCCTTCGCGCCGTGCTCTCAGCCCGTTCCTGCCAGGGAGCGGTGGGTCTCTGCCCTAGTGAGCAGAGTGTGATTTGGCAGGAGGCAGCCCGGCTGCCGAGGCGAAGCACAGGCTCGCAGGATGTCTGGAGCTGTGGGTTGACCAGGGTGGGCAAAAAAAAGGACAGCGCGTGCTTTATTTTGGTGTGCGCAACTCCGATCTGCGGCAGCATGCATAACCCCTCTGTGCAAAAGGGGGAAGATGTTTCCAGAAGCATCTTCTGGAAACAAAATGCTACAGGGTGTATAACCCTTTTCCTGGAGCATGGTGGCTGGCATGGGGACTGTCCTCCACCCCAGCCTGCCTGCCACAGCCAGCTGTCACCCGGGCACGCCACAACCCGGGGTTCGAGCGAGAGCAACGTGGTGTGCTGCCACTGTTTAATCAGAGGTACGGATGCACCGAGCTTACTGAAGTTTTCCCCAGCAGCCACTCTGCCCTGGTGGCACAGATTTTTGGCTGCAGAGTTCAGGGGGTCATCCCACCCTGTTGCAATGAGAGCTGTGCTCCTGTTACCCTCACATACTGCCCTGAGCGACATGGGTGCAAATGCCAATGCTTGTACTGCTGTGCTGTGGGGTGTATGTGATTTTTTTTTTTGCTTGAGAGAATGCTAATCTGTAAAATAAGCAGAGTATTTTTTTTGGTAAGGATTACTTTTGCAAAGTACTTTCAGACATAATACTGAAAGGGCTATGTAAGAACTAAGTAATAAATAATACCAGACATCAGACAATATCCCACTGTAAAATGCAGAAGAATTAATCGCTGTGCCTGAAAACCCCACACTGAATTGCTCTCAAGGACACAGAATTTGGTAGGATGCATGAATGGGAGCGGTTCCTTAAGAAGATGCTCTGTGTGAAGTGGATTGTGTGCCACACTCTGCTGTAGTTGTCATGGCGAGTATTCATATTTCCCATAGCAACAGAACCAGTAAATACCTGCATAAAAAGCTGCATTAAGTGACCAGGGCACAAGTTAATTCTCTCATCGGCATCCTTAACTTGAGCACTCTTCTGTAGATGAAACACTTCACTGAAAAGCAAGCTTTTCCTTCAGTTTGTGACATGTTTCCTCTTCATAGTTTCATTATGATTCACCCACCAGTTGCTATGCTAGTGACACTATCTACCCCGCGTACGTACTACTGATGTCTGAATTAACTGAAAGAGATGATGACAGGGCAGCAAA
Source organism: Numenius arquata (assembly GCF_964106895.1). NCBI lineage: Eukaryota > Metazoa > Chordata > Aves > Charadriiformes > Scolopacidae > Numenius > Numenius arquata. The sequence goes on from NC_133580.1 coordinate 9,010,974, forward strand.
CCCGCTGTGAGCGCTGGGTTTGTAGCACTTTGTACAAGTGCTGTCTAATGCAGGTCAAGCAAAGTTCTGCAAGTGAAAGGACTGAAGCTTTACAGGAAACAATGCACTTTTTACATTTATTTTTGGAGTCTCTCTGTCTTGTTTTATCTCGGTTGAAATGACTTGTTATTCTGCAAACTAGCACCACCACCAGTGTTAAGGGCAGGCAGATATTTTAAATGGACAAGGGGAGGATGAAAACTGGGGGGAACTAGGAGATGTCGCTGTAACAACAATGGTGCTCCAAAGCAGGACAGTCTTTTGATTTAATCATAGGAAATTTGTTGTAAGCCAGCATTTTCATAAACAGTGGTATGCAGTACTCTGAGAAGCCCTGGGCTCTGCTCTGCAGAACCATGTTGTCTGTATACTCTGCTGAATGCAAAATTGGGTACAAAGGTGGGTGGCATCTGTGAGAAACACTGCAACTGGGCAGAAGTCGGTTAGTGCAAAATGACTAGGAACCATTTTTCTGAAACCAAACACCTCGGGTTCATCTGGGTGCCCACAAATGTGCTGGGAGCGTGCTGCTTGGCTCGCCACAGAAGGTGGATGTTCCCCTGGAGGAAGAAGGCAGAAGGGGTTTCTTGATGTGGAAAGGCCCAGCAGGATCTGTTGCTAAGATGGAGAGTCAGGATGAGAAGGGTGGCAGTACTTAACTACCCGCATGGTCACCACCATATTTAGGCCAAGAAATGAGACAAGCTGTCCGAAAAGAACCAACTCCAATCCATTTCCCACAGGTCTTGCTTCTGCGAAATGTGTCCCGAGTTTCAAGACAAGCATGTTCATTAGCTCCTCTTTCCGGTCCCAACCCCTCATTCACAAGCCCTGACCAAAACTGATCTTGATATTCCTGTTTAGATGAGGAAATTCCAACTGTCTTGCATATTCATTTTCCATAGGCACATAAAAAGGTAACCAGTCACTTACAGCTGCGTAACAGAAACTGATTTCACCAGGTCAGTCAGGGGCTTGTTTCCGCTTATTAGGACTGACTTTTTGCAACACTGCTTGTAGACAAAATCTGTCACATAATACCAGTTCCTAGCATCATAGTCGATTCATTGATGGTGTTCAGCACCTCCCCTGTGCCCAAAAAAAGCATGTGCATTTCTGTGAGCAGAGAGTGCAGTAACATCCCACACAGTTCTGAGTATTTTTTGACACATTTTAGTATCATTTAGTGGCAAAACACAGTCATAAAGTCTCGTAGGCTTGCATTTTAATTTGCTTTTGTTTAGGCATGAGCACAGCAGCACAGCATCAGCAACACGTGATGCTTTCGGTCTGTCCTGCTCCCAGCGTAAAATCTCTGTTGAATATCAAGCCACTTGTTTTATGCATTCATGAACCTATTTAGAAGGTTTCTGTCTTTCTAAAGAAGGCAGAAGGAAAACAGTGGAAGTTACCCAGGAGTTCTGTCAACTTTGGTGCACTTGGGATCAAGGACATACATTGTTTTCTTTCCTGTGTATCCTAAAAGACGATTAAGGGAGGTGTTTGGAGAGCTGTGCCCTGGGGCCTATGCTCCAGGCTCCTGTCCTTTTTAGCATCTGGGCTGTGTTGTCAGCCATCCCTTGAGACGGTCAGGCTGCTCAGCTCTTCTAAAGAACCACCAGCAGCACAGCTTGTGCTTAAGAAGCCACTGCCTGACATTTATAATCTGGCTGACTGTCAAGCTGTGCCTGGTCTTTCCTTGGTGCGTGCAACTGTTTGTGGTGAGTGAGTTTGAGCGGTATCAGATACATACAGAGATATAGACGTATTGTTTTTTCGGTCTTTGCCAACCAGGGTGTGGTAGAAGGACTGTCATCCCCGCTGTCTTCTAAACACAAACGCCCTGTCTGCTTTCTACTGAGTCCTTCCAGGGTCTTCAATAGTTTTGATTTTAATGTCTTCCTGTACAAGCTGCTGAGCAGTGAAAGGACCGCACAGGTCACTTTGCCTTGGAGAGGAAGACTTTACTTTCCTTAGAGAGTAAAATCAGGCAATAGCTTCTCTCAGCACCCTGTTGCTTGTGGTTTTGCAGAGGGAGGTCTCCCCACCAGCAAGGCTGTGCAGGGGACGAGCGGGGCCACGGGGACTGCAGTGCTCTGCGTCTGCAGGTCACAGCCATCCTAATGCCACGCTCCGTCCCAGTTACCCAGTTTCCAAAGGAGATTAGGATGTAGTTGGGAGCCCTCTGGCTGCAGACCAGTCCAGGCAGAGCAAAGGAGGTGAATGTCAGCAGCTGGGAGACAGACGGGAAGGTACGGATGGAGGCAGCTGGTCCCAGCACGGCCTGCTAGGCCCTCCCAACACGTGTCCTTTGTCACCCACATCTGCAACCCGGGGGTCTGGTCAGACCCTGGGTTATAGTAGGAAGATCAGGTGGCAAGGGCAGCTTTCTCTCTGCCATGTTTGGCCAGGAGCACGTTGCTTCTTGTCTTGGAGTCAGCCGTTGCTGCTCTAACCCATGACATTGAAAACTCCATCAGATGACACTGTTACCATTGCATTTGCTCTGGCTAAAGGCCAGAGAGGAGAAGTGAAAATTTTTCCATGCAAGGAATAGTTGACCTGCAGGATTCCCAACTGCTACGTATGGGACCAAGTGACTAAGAACGGGCAAGTACCAGAGAGAAGCTTTAAAGTGTTACCACCTTGTATGAATAAAGCTTAGCACCAGCAGAATTATTTACAGCAAATATCCATGTTTATCAATGTGGATTTAATGTGCTAATTAGTAACAACTGTGATTTATTAGGAAGGATGCACTTGGCAGATGACGGACAGTAATTCTGCACTGACTTGCCCATTCTTCTTCTGTGCTTCATCCGTGGGTGATACTACAGCTGTTGCCATTGCCTGGTGCTCCCTCTGCCCATTTGTTCTCTGACTGCTGAATTCAGGAGAATTTGGGCCTTTAACATAATTATTATTATGTTTCTATTTTATGTCTCTTTTCATGAGGCCCCTCAGTAGCTGATTATACTAATCAGAGGTGATTATTGCCTGTACCCACTTAACCCATATTAAAATGCAGCAGCCTGAATTTGTCTTCAGCACGGCCTCCAGAAGATATGAACCCAGCATCAAAGAAAATTAATTCATAGGTACATCATCCTATGGGATCAAGCTAAAATGTGGTCAAAGAGCTTCAGAGTCACTGTATGCTTTCATGGAAGGATACAGGCAGAAGAAGGTAGCCGTGGTTTTTTTTGCACAAGATTTTTCCCCCTTCTTTGAGTTAGGCAGAATAACAGATCACAAGAATACTTATCAGAGAATATTCTACTGCAGTTAAGAGAGAACACTTTTTTCCTATACAAAAATAATAATTATTGTTGAAAGTATGATCAGCCACATAAAGTATTCTTTCACTCTTTTTCCTGGCCAGATCTCTGACTTGGGCACCTCTCAGCTTTTCAAATAAATGCATTTACCTGGCCATGCTATTACTCCAGCACAAGGAAATACAGGGCCTTAGATACACACAAAATTTGGATACCAATCTTGCCTCTACAAGAACCATCTTAAATCATTTTCTACAAAATAAGGTGCTGGATGATGGAAATGAAAATATTCCAGTTGGTTCTCAAAAGCTTAGGTGGAATTTTGTCCTAAATGGTGATTTTCTCATTTATATTTCTAATCCTTTTAAGCAGTTGCATAAAGATTCAAAGTGGGGCTCAAAGATGCTGGGTAGGACGGCAAGTAGCTCCTTCCAGCCCACAGGGATGCAAGATTTTATGCTCAGGGGAAATCCTGTTCACACTGGAGTAAATGTGGTTTTTGCTCTGCCTTTAATGGAGTTTCCGTTCCTTTTTCTGAACTTAAACAAGAATGGGATTTTACCCATCTTCTCACATGATTATGATGCAAACCTGAATTTTATTTTTGAGTCTTTTTTAAGGGAGGAAAATGAAGGTGAAACTATATAAGCCCAGAGAACAGATACATCTCCAGAGGGAGATGGACTCTAGTAACTGTAGGGTGTTTCTTGAAGCTGAGATGTGAGCTCTAAGCAGAGTTCCCGCAGTGCAGCAGCAATACCAGCAGTGCTCTGGAGTGCTGGAGAAGCTGCTGCAAAGCTGGACTGTGGGTCTCTTACAGGTCGCAGGGTTGTGCATGGCCAAAATGCACTTTCTTCTCCCCACCTCAAGCTGGGGTGGGGTGTCTGGGATCAGGAGAAGGTCATAATACCACAGAAAGGAAAATGAACTGCTATTTCCATGAGTTTTCAGTGAAAGTTTAGAATTCACAAACATAAGGATAGATAAGGAATTGCAGGGGCAGAGTTTTACATAGGCAAACTCTTGGGCATTATATTTTTATGTTGCAAGTAAATGTGACTAAAATATTCCATAAACCTCAAAAGTATTCTTTACTTTAAATCCGATAATTCATCTCCCAACTTTGATTTTGTTAAATAACCAATACCATAATTCAGAGGCAAGAACTTAATCCACAGAAAATTCTGTCCTCGGAGAAGATCAAAGTGAGTCCTGTGGCATTAAGCACACACCTACAGCACTTGATCTTGAAAAAAAATTAAGCGCGTGTTTCAATCAGCCTATCCCTTCTTACTGTTTCCCATGCATTAACCTAAGCCTCTGCCTCAACGTTTTCAGTGCCAAGATCAAGGACCTATGGAGATCTCCACACCGGGAGAGCAGAGGTCTGAAAATGTAGGAAGCAAACACGTGAGAACATCAGTGGGCCGTGGTGGCAATGCCCAGTCATTCCTCTGCATCTACCAGCCCTACAGTAAAAGATTGAAAGTCTCTTGGGTTATATAAATACGCAAGATAAGTGCATACACCAGAACACAAAGGTGAAATGGCCCTGTTTATCAGGCACAATTAAAATGAATAGAGGATGACTAATAAAGAGGCAGTTCAAAATCTTTACATGACACAGTGTCAAGGCAACAGTGTTGTGCAATAGCACCGACACAATTAACACCGTGTCCCTGCCTTGGGCTCCCGCTGGCCTCGCCTGCTCGCTCCAATGGCGGGGCTGGGTGGGCTCCTCCGCTCCAACTCTCCCCTGGCTGCCGCATCCCAGACTCCCAGTGAAACCCCCACAGAGCCAGCCTCTTCGGATCAAGGCAAGGGTATTTTTTCCACTTTGTTGTCTCTATTCTCTCTCCTTTTGGTTGGCATTATCCCAAGCCTCACGGTAACTGCTCTGTGGAAAGCGAGAACATCATGTTGAATTTCTGGGCATGCTCCGGAGTGAGATGAGGCTGAGGTGCCTGATCCTGTACGGGAGCTGGTTCTCACTTTAGCACTGTGCAATGCAATCACTTCCTGGCTATGGATTTTTGCAGTATGTAATTTAAAGGCTAGTTTGGACAACCCTTTGCTCCGGATGAAAGGTTGTGCATGGGAGTGTGACCTTGCAAAATACAGCCCAAGCTATCCCTCTATTTCTTTGTTTAATTATGTTATTCCTTCATAGTGCCTGCCTGGCTGCAGGATTCTCCAGTGCACTGGGTGAGTGTAGCAGAGACAGGCTGATTTTTTATATATATATATATATATATATAAAATACATATATATTCTTTGCTGTTCTTATTTTCTGGCCAAACCTGAGTTTCTCTTGGTTTTATTGCTGCTGGCATGTCTTTGCAACACAGTATTGTTTAAAACTAATAATATAAGCAAGTCTGAGGCTATGCCACCCATCACAGAGCACAGCCAAAGCTGCCCAATGCCACAGCTTGCTGAGCAATGTGTGAATGTTGTTGTGTCAGATATGTCTGTTTCCCCATTCTTTTTTAAGTTTTGGAAGGATCTTAGTGGAGAGTGTGTGCTTCTAAACAAGATAATTAAAGTCATTGACATGCAAACTTGATAGCATTGCTATAGGAAGAGTAGCCCCTGCGTTTGCCCAGCCTACTGTCTGTACTGGCCAGGGGCTGCAGGGAGCTGGTTGAAACACTTCAAATAGAACATGATTTCTGTTCAGAAAATCACGTTATTGCAATTAACGTGTAAAGTGGCATTTCTGAATGTTTTGCTGTATTAGAAGAGAGCGCTGATGTTGTTTGCTGTGCCTGCCGGGCTCACGGGACAGGGGGGTGGCCGTGGAAGTCTCCCAGGTGCAGACCTGGCCAGGCAGTGCCAGCTCACCCAGCGGCTGCCAGCACAACCCGAGGCAATGGCTGTGGCACTTGGTGCCTCCAGGGGAAACCTGCCCCAGCCCCAGCCCAGCCCAGCCCAGCCCCTCTGGGGCCACATCCTGCCTACGCTGCCCACAGCATCCGTCTGTGGGTGCTTAATCTGAAGTGCCTCAGCTGCAGAGTGCGGTATTCTCTTTATTTCTGATTGAATGCCCCAAATGTGTATCTGCATGCCCACGTACGCAGGCAACGGCATCTTCTCAGTGACCATCACCTGGGTGGCAGGGCTGCACTGCAGAGACACACCTTAACTCAAGTGAAAAAGGAGTGAAGCACAGCATTAGATACCTATTTGTACCTTGCCTGAAAGAGGGCAAGAAGGATTTTTCCTGCATCAATGAGGGAAAGGTTGCTGTGTTTTGTGTGATGAGGCTGTGTGCCTCAAAAATGGGCTCTCAGTGGGAAAATGAGATTTGCGACTTGTGGCAGTCAGCCCAACCATGCTATTTGCCTTGCCTCCGATAAGAAAGAAAATAAGAAATATTAACTGCATGCAGGGGTGCCCCTTCTCTTGTCTTCATCAATAATAGCCAATGTTCCTCAGGGCTATTGCTGTAACAACATCACTTCCCTTTCCTCAGTGGCATCAGGTTTATATTAAAAACCTCGTAGCAAAGCTTTTTGTCTGCTGTCCCCTTTTTGGTTCTACTTTTGTCCCCCGTCCCCCATGCTGTGCTTTGGGGCACTGGTTCGTGCTGGGGACAGGGCCATGCAGGCAGGCTGCCCACCTGCCCCCTTCCTCCGGCAGAGCGAGGGCTGGGAGAGGAACAGTAATTTTGGCTAAGCAAAAAAAGCCAGGGGTCAGGTGTGCCAGCTGTGGGAAAGGGCTACTGGGCAGGAACGTGCTCCCAGAAGGAGCAGATCTCCCAGCATTACACAGGTTGAGGAGCAGCTTTCCGAGAGGAGTTGAAGGGGGCCAGGGGGACACCAAAAACCCGCCAAAATACCCACCTAAAAAAATCTAACTTGTTAGTTAGTGAGAGAGAATGCATTCCGTTTTGGATGGGGACTACATGATGCAGCTGCTTGTTGCACCCTGGGGCCTGGGTCAGGGACCAAAGCGATGTCCCCAGCCCCACATTCCCCCAAGTCACCCCAACGGTGGCACAAAACACACGTTTCCCACTGCAGAGCCCCAGCCAGCGCTAATCCCCCCCCCCGGCAGTACCTTAGAGAGAGGAGGAGGCTACAGACCAGTCTTGATGCCACAGCTTTTGGTATCTACTGCTTCCAGAAACAAGAGAAGCATGAATCAAATCGCCGGCAATCAGCATTACCTAATGGAACAAGTGAAAAGCGGCCCCACCTCCGGCTCTCCGCAGCTACCGCGGCCGGGCCGGCGGGACCCGCTGCCTCCTGCCACCGGCTCCTCGCCCGGAGCCGGGCACGGCTGTTGTCGCGGGCACCCACTGTCCCTGGAGAGAGGAAAAATAATTACCGGAGAGAAAGGGAAAAAAAAAAAAAAAAGTCGTCTGAGGAAGGAAGCAGCAAATGTTAAATGAGTGACTCATGGCACGGGATGAGTAATGCCGTCAAAGCACTGCTGGTGTCGGGCATGGAACTGGTGCCGAACCGAATTGGTGGGAGAGCCGAGAGGTTGCGGGACCCGGCAGGGGCAGCGGGAGCGCTGGGGCCGCGCTGCCGCCCTTGACCCGCTCCCCTCCGCACAGCGCCCGGCAAAGCCCCTGGAGGGGAGGGGAGCAGGGCCGGTGCCGGCCGGGCTCCGCTGCCGAGCCCTCCCGGTGCTCGCTGCCGGTGTCGCTGACCTACATTCCGCCGGCTCCTCCCGACGGAGGGCACCGGCGCGACCTGCCCTGCCCTGCCTGGGCTGCGCGCCTTCTGCGCCCCTTCTGCGCCCCTTCTTCCCTCCGCCCGTGGTCGCTCGGTCCCGGCGCTGCCCGCCCCGGTGGCGGCGGGGAGGGGAGGAGGAGCGCGCCTGTGCAGTGCCGGGAGGACGGGCTCAGCCCGCCGCCGCGTTACACAACCGCCCGCCGCAATCGGCGAGTTTCACAAGTCCCGCCGCAGCTCGCCTGTAGCCCGCACCCACCGGGCGACCACCCGCCACCCACCCCCCCGCCCCGCCGCGCCAGCCCTGCCCGCCCTCATGCCATGTCTCCTGCGGGCAGCGGGACCCCAGGGCGGGCGGTAACCCCCGGCGCCGGGGGGGCACCGCGCCGGGGCTGGGCATGGCACTGAGAGCGGCTGCGGGACGCGCATCCTCCTAGACGGTAGGTACCCCCCTGCGGCGGGGATACGGGTGCCGCGGACCCTTCGCGGGGCGTGAGGGTGCGGGATGGGGGGTTTCCCCTCGGGGGGGGGGGGGGGGTGGGAGCGACAGGCCGGGCTGTGGTGTGCCCCGGGAAGAGCAGCCGCCGCTTCGCCTTTTTCTCGTCCAACACCTTCAGGACGGTCCCAGTTAAGTTTTGGAGAGGAAAATTTACAGCCGAAACTTAAGTCATCTGATTCCCCTCCCGCCCCCCCTCCCTCAAAAAAAAATTCCGTGTATCGGCAGAAAGGGACGGGAGCGCAGCGCAGGCTGCCCGGTGGGTTTCCCGGTGGAGAGATGAGGCGGGGAGGGGGCTCCGGGGGCTGCAGCCGCGGCTCCCAGGCGGGGATGCTGGAGCGCGGCCGAGCACCGGCTTCATCCCGGCCCCGCAGGTGTCCGCGGACCCCAGGGTACGGACCGGCTCGGGAACAGCAGAACTGAGGTCTGCGGGGTGCCGGGGTTGCGGGGGGGACACGGATTTGCTGGGGGCTAAAATGGGCCTGATGGCAGTTTTCTCGTTCTGTCTTGAATTTCTGTCGTTCTGGGAATGTGTTTGTCTGAAAACACGGTGGGGGAAAAAAAAAACCTTCAAACTGAGTCTTGCTCTTAAATATAGCATCTAAAATTCAGGTTGAAAAGTTACGCCTCCCACCAGGGTTATTGTGTCATTTGATTTTGCAGAGTGTTTACATTATAAGTGGGGAATGATGAAGGCTTTGAAAGTCTCTCGTATGTTTCAGTTGTGGATTTGTGAATGATAACTCCAAGCCTTGGTCCTTAATGGCAGAGATTGCAAACTGATCGCTCTGGGTAGCTTGCACTGGAAGCACAGTTCAAAGCTGAGCCCAGCCTGATTCGTAAATGAGGTGTCACATGCACTTTAGAGAGCACTTGTCCTTTGTAAAATGACACAGTCCCAAAAAGCAGGAGGCTCCTGAGCCATTTGCAGAGCAGGTCCCTCCTAAGTGGATTTTGGAGAAGTCCAGCACAGCAGTCCCTTTTTGGGGATAGAACTGGCACCAAAGTGCCAACTAGCACTGATCCCCAAATGAAGTTGTCTTCTCCAGCAGGGGAGTAGTCCTGGAGTTAATGCACCTGAAATCAAAGCTATTAAAATGTTCCATGCTTTACCTGCCTGCGAGGGTGCAGTATAACCCGGGAGGGCAGGGCTGTTTATTAGCCCAAGTTTATTTTGTCGTGTGCGGTGAAAGCGGGGGTGCTGATTTAACATGGGACGAGATGGTCTGGCGTGTAGATGGGAAAATGTCAGGAGTCGCTTCATTTTTAGGCGGAATGATGGTGCTCCCCTGTCTTTATTTTGCCGGATCGCTGCTTGCTAATCCCTGGCTCTGGAAGTGGGAATTTGCCTTAAAGAGCCAGCTAGCTCTTCATGTTTTGACACACAGGCTTTACAGTCCTCATAGGTCCTGCGAAAGTTGTTTGGAGCAGCGGGTAATTTCAGGGGTATGCAGTGCGAACCCCTGGTACTGAACGTACTACAACGTGCTGTTTTGGTTGGGAATTTATGCAATTTTTATAAACTTCCTAGGCTGCAATGCCGCACCACAGTCAGAAAAGTACATTTGGATTTTTGGTTTTCTAGAAACTGTGTTTTAAAAAAATATATATGTGCTAATCAGAGTAAAGCAGTGTGTCAGGGATGCATTGCAGAGGAACAGAGTACCCTGTGCACTGATGCGCCGTAACGACAGCGCTCTGGGGTTCTGTGGCTGATGAGGTTCTGACAAATGCAGAAAGTACTAATGAGGAGAGGAGGCTCCAGGAGGCTGGAGAGTTGAGCCAAAAGTGGAAGTTTGTGTGGCAGGGAGGCATTCGTATCTCTTGGGCTAAATGTGTTTACTACTGAATCTTTAGAATTTTTCTGGAAGATGTAATAGGAAAAATGCAAATGGCTTTAGGAGTGGTTCCTTACTCCTCATTTATTCTGTTCATTCAGAGCTGTGGATTAGAGTTACTTGATCTAGAGAAAAAAGTAAAATTGGTTTGAATTTTTTTTTTATAAACTACAAACTTCAGTGAAATTTGGAAGTAAGGAATGTGATGTTCCTGTTTTTTAGCCACTCAGACTATGTCTGTATTAAATTATTTCGCTGGTTTAAGACACACATCAAGTACTCAAAAATAGCTCAGGGTTAAAGATTAAAATTAGCAAATGAGTAGTTCATAATTAAAGTCTCATGGTGTTGGAAGCAGCATTACATTTCAGAGATACTGGTGTCGAAGCCAACTTCTGCTCATTAGTAGTATCAAAAAATTGGTAGGATGTCTTTACAGTTTGGAGCTAGGGCTTGTCTATGCACAGAAGTTGCATTGTTTTGCCTTAAATTATGCAACCTCCCAAGATTCACATGTAATGATACAAAGGTTTTGATGCCAACGTAGCTCATTCCTTGGAGACTAGGGGAATAAGCTATGTGTCTATACCAGAACAACTGAATCCAGGCTTGTGCTGAAACAGTTATGGAGTCTAGTGGAAGAATATGGCTTTACCCAAAATAGTAAAACCTGTAAAAACCAAAATAGTATGGACCAGTCTTTGCTGGTACTGAAATGATACACCTCTGCATCACTTCAGTTCCAAATCTCTGTTCAGGAAATCAGGCAGGTACAAAAGCTGTATTTATTCGTTATGACCTGGGTGACACCCTTCTTTCACGTGAATCTTTGTTCACCAAAAGCCATGATCGGCTTGATGTGCCCCACGTCATCCTGCTGCAATAGTGACTCTGTGCCCGTCGGCACAGCTGCAGATGGTGGGGCTCGCCTGGCCAGTGGCCTGTGTGCCCGGCAAACAGTGCCCCTGTGCAGAAGCCCTGCAAGAGCCTCTTTATTTTTACTCTAGAACCACTTGAACCCCAGTTTTAAGTGAGGTTGAGGCAGTGGGAGGCCTCGACAAGCGCTCTGTACACAGCTGGGCTTGCTCCCTGCACGTCTGCTTGGCCTCAGAGGCACCAGACTCAGTCAAACCGCAGAGGTGTGTACAATTAATGAGAGACTTTGACCTACTTCATATTCCATTATTGGCTTTGGCCTTGTCTACATGCGGAGATTACACCAATTTAGTTTAAGTCCATTTTTAAAGTGATTTGATTAACCTGATGTGACCTCGTGTAAGGACATTCTTATTTTGGTTTGAATGAACTTATTTGGGTTCAACCAAAACCTGCACTTAGTCAATTTACACAGAACTGAAATTAGCCATGCCTAAACTGAAAGGAGAACTCATGCCTCTAAATAATGACACAACTTTCTCATGAAAGCAGAACCTTCTGTAAATCTGGAACAGAGTGTAATTACTAACAAATCTGCAGGAGACTGAACGCTATTCATAGCAAAGTTTTAAGAAAAAAAAAAAAAAAGAAAAAGAAAACAAGTAAAACTTAAATATCTTAGTGAGACAAATGAAGAAGTGCCAATAATCCCAGTCCTGGAATACTAAAAGCAGTAGCACGAGGCTTGCAGCAAGGCTCTCCCGTGGCTCTTCAGCTGCAGAAGGGGGGAAGCATTTGTGTCCTGTACACAGAGCCCCTATACAGTCAAAAAATTAAAAAGTGATGCAGGGAACTATAGGTCTGCTGATCTGAATGCAGTAGTATACAGTGTCTCGTGACGTATTTTGTAGGAAAGAATAATTAGACATGGAAATAATGAGGAAGCAGGCTAAATTACAGATTTTATCAAAGATGGATTGTGCTAGACTAATCTAACATCTTTTTTGTATAACAGATTGTTTAGGTGGGGTAAGGCAGGAGTGTAATTTATCTAAAGTCAAGCATTTGATACCATGCCCCAGAGGACATTATTGCTTCAAATGACGATGGTGGTTCAATACAAGAATTGAAAAGTGGAAAAAGAGCTAGTTAAGGAAAAGATACACCAGTTGCATGCAAATAAAGTTTTCTGAATGGAGAGAGGTATCCAAAGAAAGTGATCAGGATGGAGAGAGATTAGTGCTGTTGCTCCCTTGGGACCAGGCTTGTGCCTGTTGAATGGAGCTGCTCTGACCTGTGGGCAGGATTTGGGTGTGTGCCCAGGAGCTGTGCGGGATGACACAAAGTTGGGAGGTATTGTCAATATGGAGGAGGATCAGATTATCATGTGAAAGGAATTTAGATGACTCTGTTGATCGGAGTGATAGAAATAAAATGACATTTAATAGTGCTGAATGCAACGTCATGCAAAGTTCTAAGTATGGAGACCAATAACAAGAATTTCCAGTGTGAAACAGGATCTCATCAGCTGTCTGTGACAGAAGGGAGAGATGTGGATGCACTGGCTGGTCAGAAGATACCTGCAAGCAAGCAGTGAGATATAGCTGTGAAAGAGACCAACGACATCCTTGGATATGAAAAGAAAATAATATGAGAGATTCAGGAGAGTGTGATATTATCATTGTAGAACCATCATACAGAGTGTCAGCACAAGAGCTTTCCATTGCTCATGGAGTAGCCCCTTGGGATTTTGCATAGCTCTGGACACCCCAGCCAAGAAAATGTTAAGTTACAACAGTAGGAGGGCTAGAGATGTGGTTACACAAATGGGCCATCTATTGTATGAAGGTATATTGTATGAGCTTAAAGAGCATAATTTGTTTAGCGCTGGCCAGTTGAACAAATGAAAGGACAGGTCACAGCAGGTCTTTTTACACACAGTTGTGACTAAATAGCAAGAAAGCAGAAAAACTAAGTCAAAAGATATCATCCACAGGAGATCAAATTGTCTGAGTTGGTCATGAATAAATTTGGATGGGAAATTATAAGAAAGCTTCTAGCTACCTAAGGATTGAAGTTGTGTAATAGTCTTTCAGTTAGGGAAGTTTTGAGATAGATCTTGATAATCTTATGAAAGAGATTATACAATTAAGCTAGAGAGTTCCTGGAGATAGGAAATTAAGTTTGCAGACTTAGTCCTTTGGTGTCCAGTACAGTCATATTTTTAATGTAAGGTTGAAAGGAGAATGGACCTGGTGTTGTTTGCACTATTAACCCCATGCACCAAGACTTCTGCTGTTTTCTTGGGAGCCAAGACAAGGATGAATTTTCCCTGTTGCTGTAGATTTGAATCTTTTTTTTTCCCCATATTTGCCTTCCTCTCAAGCACTACCCATTGAAAGTGTGCGGTGCAGAGACTCCTTGTAGCATTAGACAGGCACAATTGCCTGCAGTTTTTTTCTGGCATGCTCCCTGGTTTAACCTGTTCATCAGATTTTGGGCCAGAGAGGCATTTTTCCTTCAGGTTGTGTTGCCAGTAACCGTATTGTATTTCATGGTATATTTTCTGGGGTCTGCTGCTAGTGTTGTTTAATGAACTTTGGCTCCAAGGACATGCAGTACTGGCAGTGAGCTTTACTTGTCCTTTTCTGTGTCACAACACAGTTTAATCTTTTGTGGTCCTGATGTGTATCATAGGTTTGTTGTAGGATGTGAGGACATGTTCTGGGGCTCCTGCTGCATCTCAGCAGGTTGAGGAGATGTTGTGAAGTAACCATTAATAGTGTTGTTTTCCAAGACTGGAGTGCTGGTGTTGGTGTCCCCACTGTTCCTTTTCTACCTGATATTCCTAAAATAAGTTGCAAAGCTGGACTTAAAATCAGCTCTGCTCTGCTGCTGGTCAGAGCAAAATTCTGTACTCTGTGCAGGATAACGTCTAGAAGAAATAAGAGATTGCTAACCATTAGTGATGGATTAGTAATTTTAAAAACACAGTTTTGTTATTGGAAAGTTGAATGTATAATGTGCGTCTTATTACAAGAAAGAGAAAAGCAAAGAAAAAAAAGGGACAGAAACAAGCAGGCAAGCAAAAAGGGAAAACAGCTTGACTTAGCCTGAAGCAGAGATCACATACCTGATAAGCTGCCTGTAAAGAGAAATTGAAATATGGAAAAATGACAGTGAAGATGACGATAATATTGAGATGGTAGAAGAGGAAGTGTGTTAACCAAACTCCATGGAGCTGTTGAAATGCATTGAATCACCTGACTGTGACTTGTATTCTTAGGCAAACACAATTGTATAATTGATTAATTTGTCGACATTTCTTTAGTGCATAGCACTATGGTAACCAAGAGGCTCACTAAACATTGTCACAGAGAACACTGTAAAATATATCTTTCCCTACTAGGGAAGGAGGGAGGGAGGCAGAGCAAGACCTTGGATCTCTAACTATGGAGGACTGATACACACACGCAAACATACCCAAGCGTGTACATCAGCAGTTGGAAATGGCCTCCTGTAGATGGTGGTGGAAGATGAGCACGGGAGGGTTTGTTCATGATGTACATGTTCTGGGTAGCGTTGAAGAGGTGACACTGGCTAACAACTGCCTTGAGCACTAGTGCTACCTGCATTTTGCGGAGCAGATGGACGGGGACAATTATGCCATCCTCCCACCAGGTTGTTGACATCCGGGTGTCCCAAGCAGACAGGGAACAGGGAAAGCCAAAGGGCTTGGTCTTCCTCACACCACCACTGCCATGGCGTGGAGGACTATGCCACCCTGCACGTCACCCTTGTCAACTTCTGGGACCTCAGACCTCCAGGGCTGCTTCTCAGGGATTTGCTGCACAAAACAGAAATGTGTAGAGTTTTACACCAAGCACCGAGTACCCTGAGCTTGGCGAGTAGTTGTGTTGTACCTGCAGTTGCCACCTGGGCTGCTCTCCGTGCCTTGGCTCTGGGCAGAGATTTAGGCAACCCCCCCTGCTCACCATGGCAGGGTCACGGCTCAGCAGACACTTACACTGGACCTCTGCCTCCCCACGATTTGTGTTCTCCCTCACCTATAGGTGATCTGTAAGTCAGTGTGAGGTGCTTTGTTGTGTGACGGGTATAGAGAGATTGATTAATTGATTGACTAATAAATAAATGCAAAGATATTTGTAGGTGTGTTTACTCTTGTTTACAGACTGCCCAAGCTTAGGCGAGATTTTCAAGTATGTAGCAATGGTAGGAATCATATCCATAAAAATGCTAATCTTCTCTCTTGCTTCATCTGTTCAGCCCACAAACACACGCATACACACATGCTTAAAAGAAATTAATAAGGTTTGTTTGTTCTCTTCTGGGCTCAGCCTACTTTAATCTTGTTTTAACTCACAGCACAGCGTGGTTATTGCTTCGGGACAATAAGGTTTTGACCATAAGCAACTTACTAAGTAAACCATTTTTTGAGAAATAAACGAACAACAGATGAGCTGATAATAGCTCCTGTTGCCATTAATTATTTTGCACAGATGTGGCAGCATGGTAGGAAGATTTTCAAGCAAACGCAGAGGACTTATCTGAAGGGGATGGGATGAACCCCTGGCCCTGAAAAAGGCAAAGGTTGAACTTCCATCAACTTCTGTGCACTGAGAACCTCTGCCAGAGTATCAGCTGAAGAGAAAAATAAATGTCCCTGAGAGTCAGCCCTTGGGTTTAGGCTGTTTAAGGCTCTACTGCGCAAACTGCAAATCTGTTTTTATGTATAGAGGAGGGTGCTGTGTGTTTGGTCCACTGGTGGCTTGTCACAGCAAACACAGCAATTAGAGAGGCTGTAATAGCTGGGGAGGGTTACACCCCTTGCTGAGGATGTTTGGCCATAAACCTGTTTGTCCTGTCTCTGAGTGCAATGTACACTGGCACGATTTACAATAAATTAGAAATATTCACTCTGATCAAACTGTTTCCGATCAAATTTTATTAAGTGATGTATTAAGCGTATGTATTAAGCGAGTCATGTGCGGAAAAAAGGCAGGACTTTGGTTGACTGAATGAATATCAACAGTTTGCTTTTTCTCTCAAATAGAATAATTGGAATAGTTTCATTTGGGGGCAGGTTTTTAATGGAAAGTGCACGGTAGGAAGTATTAATAAAACAAACTCTTTGTGCTAATCTTAACACCTACAATTTCTATTTAATCTTGCTTATTGCAGAGGGCTGACCCTTGTCATTAGTGGAGACAATGTGTCAACACAAAAAAAGTGAGTTACTTTATTTTCTTTGCATCATAAGCTCTGGGGTTTGCCTCCCACACAGCAGCAGTGATGTGGAGCTGTGTAATTGCAGGGGGAGGATACATTGGCCCTCGGGTGCAAGTGGGACATACAATTCTCATGCTCATTCTGCTGGAGCGTGGACTTTTGTGAAGCTAAATCACTTTCCTACCTGGGGCATCTTCACATCTCTTGAGATTTGGGGCTTCAACTGCAAGACCTTCTGGTACCTATGTCTCACCAGGCCCGAAGCAGGAGTCCGTTATTTGGGGAAGTTTGCACAACTCAGGAGCCCTTGCTTAAAAATTTTGTTATGTGGGAAAATTGTCTACAACTCTATCTTTTCTACTTTCTGGAAATAATTCAGAGTTTCAAAGAAGAGGGTCCCAGAAGAAGGTTATTATGGTAGGGGAGTGTATATGATTCTGTAGTAGTCCTGGTATACTGTATGGAAAGGGCAACGATCCGTCACCTAAAACGGGAGAAGAATAAATGCAATGGACTAAAATTGCCACTAAACCATTTGGAAACAAGAAATGAGTCTGAATCAGAACTTTGTCTTAACCAGGACACATGTTTTGAATCTGGACCTGAATTCTTTATCCTGGGCGTATTCATAGTTAAAAAGGCAACTAGCAGACCTATCAAGATCTAGAGTGTTAGACTGATTAGTTTGTTGGTACTAGGCTGTTGTGACTAGAGCAGAATCTGTTTTCGCTTGAGGGATGGAAAAAAAGACTAATGCAAAGAAGAACAACTTCTGTGTTTTGATTTTTTTTGAAGACACGCATATGAATATTAATAAGTGATCCAGCTGGAATAGCATTTCTTAAAAATTGTCCTTAGAGATAGTGTATTATATTAACATGAATTTGAATGCACGGTAAGTAAAATTTTATAAATATAGATCATCATCTTATTTCAAAAGCAGCAGTGCCGAGGAAACTGTTCTGGGATTTTCTAATATAGTCCAGTTTGAATTGTTTGAATAAGAAGAGATATCAGTGAATAAATCAGATAATGAGCTGCTTTACATAGAAGGCATAATGCCTATTTATGATGTATGGAAGTCCTGAGAGAGATGAATTGTCAGCTTAATCTTCTTTGGGCTGTGTTTGAAATCTACTTTTATGAGTCATTCCTGACTGTCCCAGAGATTACTGCTCAGATGCTTATATAGACTTCGTTTATATTTGATATACAACTCTACAAGGTCCTTTGCAGGCAAATGTTCTTGTTCTTCAGTTGTTTTTATTTGGTTCCTTGACCTTGAAGTAAAATTTGTAGTGATTATAGGTGTTATAGGTATAGAAGTTTTCTTCTGACCTGGTTGCTCTTGTCAGAACTTAGGAAGCACTGTTATTCAATGGATGTACCTTACCAGAAGTAGCAGTAATACAGATCATCTCCTTTGTCATTGGCATCTTTGACACAACGTTGAAGAGCTTTGCTGCTGACCTGAGAGGGGCAAGGATTTCTCCCTTGCTCTGTGCAGTAACTAAGAGTATGGAGTTTGGAGCCATTGCGATAAATACTTCTTTTTCCTGCTTTTTTGTAAGTTCTTGTGATTAAGTTTCCTGTGGAAAAGAAGGATCACCAGATGAATTAAATCAGGTTAACTGAACATTGGATTTCTTTCTTTGTTTCTAAAACGGCATTGACCGTTTATCCATAAAACAGCTGGGTTTTGAGCAAAAATGGGGAGTTTATGTTTGTGTGTTTTATGACATGAACGTCGTGTTTTTTTAGGGAATAATTTCAATCAGCTTTAGTAGCAGCTGATTTTCCTCCCAGCCTTGCAACACTTGCAGCAGCTTCAATCAAAGAGCCCTGATGGAGAAACATTGCTGGAAGGATGTCATGCAATGCTGGCGTCCGGCAGAGCAGGATTGCTGCTCTGCAGAGAGGAAGCAAACATCTGTGAGATATTAAAAACTTTTGATAGGGATAGGAAGATAATTCTCAAGACGATAATTCCGCGTCAAGCTCTGCTCTAACCTCTATCTCCTGCCAGGCTTCCTAAGCCCTAGGTCATAAGGTTACAGAAAATTGTGGGCTGGTTGTGTCATCCTTCACCTGTAGATACAGAACTTCCCAGTTGCAGCCAATCGCCACCAGACCCAGGTAGCCTGTCGTCACCCTCCTATTAAGGATGACTGTTTCTAAAACATTAACATTCATGTCAGGCCTAGATATGGATCAGCAGAGGCTTAAATCATTGTCAGGAACAGATGTGAGATACCTAATCAGTTATTTCCTAAGGAAAATGAGTTTGATTGCATGAATAGTTGTAAATATTTCATTCAGCAATTCAGCTACTGCGGCACTGGTAAACAAGCTTCTGAGGCTGAAGAGAAGCATTTTGTGGTACTGTACTTGATTTCTTATTCATTTAAACTTTAGTCTAGAAGAAAGCAGCTTAGGTACTTTGGATTACTTTTTGTGACAGCACTGATCGTAACTAGGGGCTCACTTTGAAGAGAGCCCAACATGGTTAACCCTCATAAACACAGCCAGCTTCCTCCTGGTTTGCGATGTGCAGCATTTGTCCGCAGGATAAGCACAAAGCTGCAGATTTTGCCACTGGAAGATACCGTGGCGCAGATTTTGGCTTCAGTAGAAAGACGACAATCTGAGCACCAAAACCTCCACCCTCTGCCTTGGTTTTATGCCAGGCTTTGGTGGTGACCACAGTCCTTGGCTGGGCGATGATCTGGGACTGCGTGCTCTGTGCCCCTGTCGTGCAATTGCTACGCCATAACTCTGCTGGCTCTCTGAAGCATTGACTATACATAAGCAATAATTAAGGACATGGCTTTAATTTCTTGTTTGTTCTGCACTTCTCACTTGTTGAAAACAAAACTGAATTAATTCGGAAGAAAATTCAATGTTTAAATCAGGATGGGTGTCATACTAATTCCAGTGAAGTAGATAGGAATTTTACTACTAATCTTTTGCGAAAGGGCTGAGAGGAAGAAAAGGAAGGAGGAAGTTAGCTTTTCTCTCTGCCTGATTGAATGCTTTACCTGCTTGAGTTTTGGCTATTGTTTGCTTATGATTTTTAGGAGACAAGCACAAAAGCAGTGCATGAAAGAAGGAGGCTGGAAGTACAGAAGATATTTGCCTCTCAAACATGGTGTGAAATTCTGAGGAAACAGGGGCTGCCAGCTAAAGGTCATGGGCATTTTTAACTTCTGCTGCTGGCTTCATGCTACTGTGTAGATGTTTGTCAGGGAACTTGCTGGCCTTGGTGGTATTACATAGTTATCACAGAAACAAGCTGCCTTTTAAGCCATGTGTTTTTTATGCGTGTACATTACAGTATGATTCTTTTCATCAGCTGGTTCTAATGTGTATTTTCTTGGCCAGCATAATACTGTTGTGTTAATGGACATTGTTAGTATAGGGACATATGGTTTAAGGTGCTTTGGTCAGGAAAGCCCTAGGTAATAAATTCATGTTTATCCTAATTCTGGAAACACAAATAAATCCCACTGTTTTCACTGTTTCAAGAATTACACAGATGGTTAAAAAAAAGAGGCACGTGCCAATGGATCTGGCTAAATGAAGGGTCAAGCTTTTCAATGCTCTTTTCACTCTGTCCCAGGTGAGATAGGATCTCACACTGCAGCCTTTTCAGCTGACCCAGTCTCTTACTTGAAAACCAGGGACCACAGATGTCTATAGGTACAGATCCACCATCCTCATCAGCCACATCCATACAGCCAGGGCTGCTCAGCAGGATGGCACTATCCAGCGCTGCTGCCATTAACTAATTGGTACAGAACAGTTACCCTTTGAGAGACGTGGAGCCGTGTATTTAATTTATTGGTTGTATTGGAGTCTTTATTTTGACTTGTACTAGGAGGATTCTTAGTACTGGACCATTGCAGATGTGGAGAAAAGGCATATTTTAAAATTTTATACATGCTTGCACAATTGTAATCCATAGACAGCATTTAGGTGTCCAGAAAAACCCATATGTCCTTAATTTTAGGGATGCCCATCCTTGGGGGACACGACCAAGTCTCTGTCCCGTGTCCTTCCTCTGCCGTTGGTGAGAAGTCCTCACCTGCCCGTGCTGCAGCGGGTGAGGAGGGACCCTGCGCTCTGCAGCGCTGCTCACACTGCGAGAGACCAGAGGCTCTTTGAGGGCACAATAGCAGAAACGTTGCTCTTTGATCCCTTCCCGTTCCCCTGAGTCTCTGTGTTTACTCAAATCTTTTTTACATGAACATTATCTGGGAGAGACACATCTTTTCCGGTCTTCAATAGTTTAAAAAAAAACCCAACCCTCCAAGAGAATGCCCAAAGCGAAGTGGACATTCAGTCATGCTGAGTCATATTTTGTTATTATGGCTGATTATCCGGCCAGCCATGCAAATAAACTGCAAGGGGGAAAAAAAGGATGTGTGTGAATATCTTATCTGCGACAGAATGAGGCCTTGGGTCTTTATGTGTAATTTGTGTAACAATAATGACCTAGTATGAAAGTGTTCCAGTGACTGACATATTTGCAGTCTAAAAAAGATAACAAAGTAATAAGAGAGAGAGAGAGAGATCTGTGGATGTTTATCTTCTCTTTTCTTCTTTCTGAAGGAAAGTTTTGCTCTCTCATTATATTTCTAGTGCATATCAGCGGTACCATGCAGAATGATGAATATGATTGCAGTTAATTGTTTAAATATTCTTTTATTCCTGAAGCTTTCAAAACAAATAACCATCTTTTAAGGAACGAGCTGAGAAGTGATGTGGGCAAGATAGTGCAAAAGAGAATATTGGATGTGAAGTTAAAAGTGCCTCAGAGAAGAGGAAGAGAAGTGGGGGAGGGGTGTTTTAAAGAAAGAAAGAAAACCAGTTATATTATTACAATACCAGTAACATAAGTGGCAGTAATTCGTTTTGAAAGAAATTTGTAAACTTCAATAGTTCAAATTTATCCTTGGTGTAACAGCGATGGAATTACACTTGGATCAACATCTTTTCTGTTGCATAAGTCTTCTAGTGTGACTTAATGCAAATGCTACAAATGAGCATGACTTTGTCCAAAATGCATTTGCTGACTATATTTATCATCTGTCATAGTAAACAAAAAGAGACATATGTGGAGAAGGTCTGGTAGCCACAGAAAATATTTTGCATCGTAGTGTCTAACTGGTGCCATTATGAGCTATTCTCATCTCAAAGAGCTGCTCTTTAGGGCAGCTGAGACACAAATGTACATTTGGTGTTTTGGACCCTTTGCAACTGTATGATATATTTGTAATGCAGGAAGTAAAACATGGGATGGAAAAGTGCCACTTCAAGACAACTGTGAGTGATTTTGGAAATTCTGAGTAATGAGATGAGTTTTCTCACAATAATGCTCAAGTCCAGCCCTTAATCATACACTTGAAACAAGTGGGCTCAGACCTTATGAAAGGTGTTTACTTATTCAGCTTTAAGGCACAGGCCAAGAAATAACTTGATCGGATTAGCTGAGTTTGAATAGGAACGGCAGCAAATAGAATCAAATGAGTGTGAACGATGCTGCTGTGCTCACTATGAGAAAAATATCTGCCAGCTGCCGTTGTGGAGTATAATCCTGCAAGATGCTGACGCCTCCGGTTCCCATTGCCCGAGGGAGCTGGGCCAGGGCACTTCAGGCGAGCGGCTCCCATTACTCACCTTAGTCAAACAATGGTTTTTCTCTGAAATCCTTCTTTTCCCTGTTACATAAAGGCTGATTCTTTTCTACCTCCTCTTTCTTGAAAGGCTCTTGACGCTTACAGGGGCTGGGTGCGTTGCTGGTTATTCTCAGCTGCAAGATTACAGAGATGGCAGTGCTAAGGTCAGTGGGGCATGAACACGGCTCAGCTGGAGAGCAGATGTGAGCAGATCATTTAAGGAAAGCAGCTGAAATTCTCGGAGCCAAATGAGGATAAGACAAATTTTGAAATGTAAGGGCTTTGTTTAAATTCCTTTTGACTGATGTGCACATTATACCTGGAATGCTCCAGAATTAAACACACCAAGAGGGTAAAGAAGTTTCTTATGCTTGAACTTGGACACGTGAAGCCAAAGATGTAAAATGAGGTCAGTTAGCTCAGCTGCAGTCAATCCTTTGATATTCATTTAATGGATAAGTAGATAAAACTCTAAGTAAGCTTGCATGGGAGACTTTGAATTTTAACTGCTTTATAACTTTTAACTCTTTATAATTTTCTTACAGGTCTTTTACATAGACTGGACATTAGGAAGCATTTCTTTACCGAGAAGGTGGTCAAACACTGGAACAGGCTTCCTCGAGAGGTGGTCGATGCCTGTCAGTGTTCGAGAGGCATTTGGACAATGGCTTTAATAACATGCTTTAACTTTTGGTCAGGCAGTTGGACTAGATGATCATTGTAGTTCCCTTCCAACTAAAATATTTCATGCTATTCTATAGGGCAGTTTAACTGTTCAGGCAGTGCTGTTCCACTTCTGCTGCAGTACCACTACAGGTCTGCTCAACCTGTTTTCTCATTTCTTCTCTCTCTGAACCAGAGGTGGTCTGGCTCTGGGAAATTCATTGTTTTGGCAGTCTTTGGGATTGAGTTTTATGCTGAAGTCAAGAAGTTGAACTCTGGATCAGAAGCTGAATTCTCTTCTGGTGTAGGGAGGCTTTCAATCTGGTTCAGACCTACCTCTAATCCTTTTGTCGTAGTATTTCCTTTTTTTGAATAGCTTCCTTATGTATTGAGTTCCAGAAATTCCAGGCTGGTGATACACATGGGAAACAGATTGCAACAGAGAGCAGATTAAATTACTCAGGTCTAGGATTACTGAGGCAGAACATTTTTTCTTCATGTTGTTTGAAAAGGGAGAAGAATCTTCCTTTTTTTATTTATAGGAAGAAGTTTGAGATCAAATGACTCTGAGCTGCCCTTTTATTGGTCAGTCGGTGATCTCTTGAGGCAAAAATAACGAACTGGGTTTTTTTCCCCCTCCTTCATTTGAAAATCGGTTCTTACCAGTGCTGTGTGTTTAAGGGAGTTTTAAGACTATAAGACTATAGATGCTTCAGGAAGCTTATTTTAGGAGGGAAGACTTGACTGAATGCCAGTAGACGGAGCTAATCATGAGGACATCTGGATTCACTTCTTAACTCTGCTGCGTGACCTTGGGTCAATGATTTAGGTCGAGCTTTTCCAAAATGTGCATTGTCTGTAGGTGCTTATGCTGGGTTTCAGCATTACTGAAAATTAGGCTGTAACTGCATTTACTGTTTCAAATTCAGCTTCCCAAAACTGGGACACCCGTAAGAAGAGACAGAAGTAAAATGTGTGCCCGTTTCCTCACTTGTACATCAATGATAACTGTGTTTATGGGGTGGCCTGAGTCTTCCTGATGTAAAAGCATTAGAGGAGAGAGAGGATGGCAGCAAGCTGCTTGCAAAGCATCAGAAAAGTAGACGTTGTTCAGCACAAATCAAAGGACGCTGAACAAGAACCAGACTTCCAAGACCTCCCACTTTACCAGCCGAAGGGCTCCCCAGGCAGTGTAGAGGACCAAGCAGATCTAAGGAAGCGCAGAAATGACAGCGTCAAGGATAGCCATCTGTCTTCAGACTGTCTGAGCATCCAGCCCATCCAGCTGCCTTCGCACACATTGCCCAACAGCAAAAGAGGAGCAGCTGAGTAGTCCTTTCTTGGAAGGGGGATCCAGGGGCATTGTATTGAGCGTGACCAGGGCAGGGCAGGTGTAGTAAGCCATGTGCTTCCAGGAGGCTCTGATTTGTGTCACATACAGTTGGTCTGTGTATGCCAGAAAGGGGCAGACTTACTGTGCAGGTGTGGATCAACTATGCTAAACGTCCGGTCATGTAGTGGAAGAGTCCTGGTAAGTATCAGGCTCCTTTCATTAAATGGGCGAGGGAGTTGGTAGATTCTTCTTGTTTTCAGGGGTGATAGGAGTGTAGAGCACTTTCGCAGGTGCATCCTCCAAGATTGACTCTGGTTGCTGCCAGGCTTTGAAGTGAGCTGAGGCACATCAACAGGGCAATGACCAGAGGAGTACTGTATGTAGACAGAAGATGTTCGAGTTTGAAAGAAAATCCTCCAGTCCACAAAGAGCTCCCACCATCTGCTGGTCCTACAACCTGTGAGCAGATGGACCTTGAAGCTAAGTCATACCAGCATTTTTCTCCTCACTGGAGCAGAATAGTTTGGAAGTGTGGTCCTGTAACCACCTAGGACCCACTCCTGACTCACTTGAAGGCCCCTGCAGTACAAGGCAAACAGCCCTCAGGCCTTATGTTTATTTTTGCATTAGACATTCAACCTCCAGCACAAGCAAACACAGAGCACAAGTGCTCATCTCCTCATCTGTACCATCCTTAAGCACCTGAAATTCATTTTATATACAGGACTGCGAAGGGCAAAAAAGAAACAAAGCAAAAAATGTATTGTTTGAGGAGAAAAAGAGAACAGCTAAGGACATGAATGCTACGACTGTCTCTTTCAATGAACTGGTAGTTGCTGGGGGTGTTCTCTTGCTGAGGAAAGTAGAGGAGAAGGTATTTAGTTTAATTAGATAGCTGATTTTCTCTGTTGTATAATGATTACATTTATTCTGTGCACAGGGAGAGCATAAGGCGTAAAAGTAGGCAGTTTAATGACAGATAGACTTTAGGTAGCTGTCTGCTTGGGATGAGTTTCACCCATAGTAAATACAAGAGATGAGAAATTACAAGAGGGATTTCAGGGTAACACATCCAAAAAGACAGCTTTGACATGTTTGTCCTAGTATCTACATGGTTGCCAAAACAAAATCCGGAACCGAAAAAGGACCCAATGACCTTGCTAAATGCCGTAAATACAGTTGATGCAAGCTATGTCCTCTTGGTGCGAGTAACGCACAGCACCTCCCAGGGAGAAGCTCCAGCTGGTGATCCCTGAAAACGGAGCACAAGGTGTCAGGGTGCCCAGCGCCCGCTTCAGAGGCAGCTCTGCAGTAGGTACAGAAGCCAACGCTGTTCAGTTCACAGAGAGTGTTGGTTTCTTTTAAAAATGTTCCTACTGATAGGAGCAGTTTGCTCTGATAGTGTTGAAACTATTCTGAATGAAACCCTGAAATCAGCCAGAATTTCACCAATGGGTCTGTGATTAGATGTTGTTCATATTGTTTAAGCTGCAGAATCAATAGCTTTGGGGATTTCTTTAGCTTGTTGAGCCACTCTTTTCATTGCTGAAATTTATTGGGTTAACCTTCCCACACATGCACACCATCCTTTGAGATTTGCCAGAGAAATGAATATGATAGAAAGTGGTCTGAGGCATGAGAGAGGGAGCTCTGCTCACCCTCCCTCCGCATGCACCCGGCAGGAACGGTCACTTAACTTCCAGCATCGGGCGGTGAGCGGTGCAGGAGTCATCCTGAATGTCACCGCTGTTTTCCTTGGTAGAAATTGCTCTCAGTATTTTTTTGCAAATTGCTCTGAAGTAAAATGTGTGTTTATATATGTGTGTCCGTGCACCCACCCACACACCCACACACATGCATTTGCACCATCAGTATCAGCCATAAGCAGAAGCAGAGCTTTAAGATCGTTCATATTTACTGGAAGTTTTGGAGAATATTCTGTTCTGACTGTTAGATTTCAATATTGCTGCCTTCTCTTTAGTTCTATATGCCTTTCCTGGAAATAGTCCTATGAAAACGCACATCTCAATTTCTGCTGAAGGATTGACTGTGGACAACTGCCTTTTCTCCTGTTCTACACAAGAAAACTGAGTTATTATTTGAGGATTATTTGGCTCTTTGCCTGAGTCAGGTGTGTTAAAGAATTGTTTATGGGTTAGATATCATCATTTCATACTACATTTACCTTTCCTGTAGTAACTGAACAGCTACAAGTGGAGGTATCCATCCAAGACTGCAGAAGTATTATTTGCATATGCATTTTTATCCTACCCTGCATGTGCCAGTTTTGTACTACTTAGGGCTGTGAATCAGCAGTTCTGCCTTCTGCCGTGTTTTGAGACTTTTAAGGGGCTATTAGACAAATTGATAGAATTAATTAA
Organism: Numenius arquata; assembly: GCF_964106895.1. Taxonomy (NCBI): domain Eukaryota; kingdom Metazoa; phylum Chordata; class Aves; order Charadriiformes; family Scolopacidae; genus Numenius; species Numenius arquata. Next base: position 9,037,489 of record NC_133580.1, read on the forward strand.
ATGCACTCCCTTCTTGTTACAGAAACCCTGGAGACATTTTAAATAATACTCTACAATGTTGTATCTTCACCCTGCAAGGTTCAGTAATTTGCTAGAATGGAACAAACTTGGCCAGCTATTTTCTCCAGGATCTGACAAAAATCCTAGAGGACAAAATGTTCCAGTAATCATCTTTTCTTTTCAAGTGTCTGTTAGTTTTTAATCCTTTCCCCTCTTTCTTTTGTCAGAAAATGCCATATCTTGGTTAAAAAGACAAAAAAAACCAAAAAAGCCAACACACCACCATTGTTCCTCCCTGTATTTTTCATTTCAGTTCTGAGCTGAATCACAGTGTTCTGATCCAGCCTTTTATATGGTGTAATTGTTTTGTATAATCCATTTTCTTTGGGCACCTCTTAGCTTCTGTCTGAAGCTGTTTCTGCTATAATGAATGTAGTAATAAATCTGTCACAGGTAACAAGCTAAATTTAGAGCTCAATAAACCAGGGGAGAGTATGCTGTAGATAAGTGAGCACATCGAGATGCAATAGTTACAATAGTGGCACAAAAAGTCCACTTCTGACAGGTTAACAAAAGAGGACAGAATATTTGGTTCCCTCACTGATTCACTACCCTTACCCATGTTCCAGAAAATAAAGATGCTGTGCTAAAATATAGATACGGTCCTGGCATGTCACCCTGCCTTGACACCCCCAAAGAGGGAAGGTGTGTGTCAGCTGCCCCAGAGGAATGTGCTCTACGGGACCACTTCCCTCTGCCATCCCCCAGTGGAGATGTGGGGTGGTGTTTCTGTAAATGATGGAGCTGCACAGCTGCTACTGAACTAAGGGGGATTCCAGTTCCTCCAAAGAGGCAAAGGGTCTGAAACTGGAATTAGGAGCAGGACGGGACCCAGTGCTCCTGGACCTTGACCAAGGTAGTGTGGGAGCCGACCGTCTTGAAGACACTCGTCTGATCCCCACCAGCATGATCCCTAAGGCAGCAGGTTCCTAAATGGAATTTGGTGGTCCAGCATGCCTCAGACCTGGGCAAGCCAAGAGTTCCCACAGCTGAATGGCTGATTGATTGTCAGCACTGAGATCATTGTAACATTTTTTTTCTCTTTTAAGAAGAGGAAAGTGAAGAACACAGAGAAGAAAAAGCAATGGAAAGATGAGGGCAGGTGACATAAGAAACAATAAGATGGAGAGAAACCACGTTCAAGAAAGATCCGATTCTCTGAATTGCAAACCAATGGATGTTAAGTAAGGGGGATAAGTGAAAGAAGAGCAGGAAAGAGTGAAGAACAACAGTAGGCAAGGCATGGCAAGGAAGGGAAAAGGTGAAGTGCAAGCAGAAAAAAATTAAGCAAGCAGGTCAAATATTGTAGAGATGCAACTCATTTGCTACATATGGTTTGGTCTTTGCATGTCTGTGTCGTGTTTTCACACCCAGCTGTGCCGTAGCAGCGGTGAGGCAGTGCCGGATGGGGTACTCCGGCAGAGGGTAATGCCATAGCCCTACGGAGCAGCTGCTGCTCCTGTTGCTGGCTCGCCTGTCCAGGAACATTTGTCCCAAGGGTGGGTAAGTTTGTCACTGGAATCTGCTCAGTATAAGTGAAAGACCTTTGCAGTGGAGGGCTGTGGGAGCCGCTGCCGTGGCTGTCCCCTCTGCCCTGTGTGATGGGTGGATGCCCGGGGAGCTCGGGGGCAGGTGGCTCAGGACAGGCTCCGGTGCTCCGGTGCATGAACGGAGGCGGTGATCGCTTCTTGTGCTAAACAACACTGTTTGGCTTTTCAAATGTCATTTACATTAGCATCTTATAATTGAATCAGTAGCACTTTACTGAAAAGGTTAAATTCTGCCTTTTAAAAATTAAATCATCTGTTTAGCTGTCAATGACAGCCATGCCCTCCTGTTGCCTCAAGAAGAATGAAACATTGGCATATTGACATATAAATTGTAGTGCCGGAGAATGCATTAACTCTCTTATTTATGAGTGCATTGTGCCACAAAGCGCTGCATCTTGTAATTGAGGGCTCTCTGCTGAATTTGTTGCTTGTAAAATCTGTGGAAATTATTAGCACAGCACATTTCCATAATTAAAATATTTCCTACAGTATAGATTTGAAGACTCCCTAACTGCCATACATTATTTAAATGCAAAATTTTATGAAAATTTAAATACAAATACAACAAAGTTGTACTTTGCATAGAGAATGTTTTTAATGAGACCAGTTGATGTAGTTGGGAAAAGCAATCAAATTAGCTGGGTTCAGAGACCTTTCTTAGGTGACCAGTGAAAACTTTATTTGCTGCCTATCACAAAGAAATGTGCAGCATTACATTCACAGAGTGATCTTTACCTTGCCATCAGTGACATAACCAAATAATTAATACTATAATGAAGCATTCATAGGAACTGTTGTTTTCAGGGGATAATTCTTACTACTGTGGTGTTCCATTAAGAGTTATCCTAAGGTAATGTTAATATTTTGATGATTTGCAGCAAGCCAATAAATAAACATTTTCTTTAGCAAAAAGTTTGCAGTTTTAGATAGCTCCTGAAGTCTGACATTTCTGCAAAACAAAGAATTTTAAACAAATTCCCTCTCCCATTCTCTCTTCAGTAAAAAATGTGCCAGAATATTGCAGATAGCATGAAATAGTGCTTTAAATATTAGCTGTGTGTCTGAGAAGTCCATTTGTCTTGTTAAGGCTGTCATATTACATTACCCTCTCCGTAACCCTGGAAACAACTTCAAAACCTGTGATATTTGAAAAGTCTAAAATATAACTTGCCCTTAAAATGCTATGAGTGTTTTTTGAGACTCCCTGTACAAGGGAAGAAAAAAAATCTTTTCCCTTTGCAGAGGTCATTAAGCAGTGATGGATGTGCATTTCTGTGTGGGAGAGCTGATCCTCACCTGTTGTAGGTGGGGTGAAAAACGATGCTAGCAGCACTGACAAGTGTCCTCTCTCTTTACCTGCCCAAAGAGTTCAGGAATCTTTCTCTCTGAGTGTTGCAGGAGAGGATTTTCAGGAGGCAATAAATAAATTTTGATCCCTCTAGTTAATACAGTTAAGGTCAAAGAGATTCTATCTGGAGCTATTTAAAATACTCTTAACATGCAGACATACTGCTGTCAGTAGTGCTAAGTGCCTTATCTTGCTGAGGAGTATATACAACCCTTATGAAACTATTCTTAAGTATTCTGGTTACTATATTTAGCTCTGGCTCATAACAAGACAAAAAGCACTTAGCTAAATGTAGTCCTGAAGTGCTTAATCCGGTTAAGAATATTTTGTCCTTAGGTGTCTTCTACTAAGACTTTTTGTAGCTCACCATCCTGCTGCATCATGCAAAAAGCTTCTCTTTGTGTTTGAGGCTGGGAATTCTTTTACTGCCATTTATTCTGTTAGAGCCTTGAAAGCCAGTATAGACTGCAGACATCTCTCGAGCTCATTGGGGGTGTCCCACGGGGACTGTCCTGGGAAGCCTCATTCCTCTGCCCTTTGCAGCTCTCATCGGCTGTACGGCAGCAGGATGTGATAGCTGCTGCTAGAGACTGGAGAACTGGGGCTTTGTTTCCCAATTTAGACTTGGTAAGCATTAACTGGACTGCTGTCTCTCTCCGTGGTCAAACAGCTTCCCTCAGCTTACTGCTATTCGAGCTGGCTGGGAGGGCAGCCACTCGTACAAGGCAGAAAACCCATCAGGCTTCCCGGGAGTTTTCAGTTGTTAGACAACCTATGGGCAAGGCAGTGTGAAGGTTTCTGCATAAAGCTTTGCACTCAAAGCTCAGGAAGAATCCCTTTGTTTGGCTGAATTTTTGCATACTTCAGCCTGTACAGAAAAAAGTGTTTCCTGAAAAATTGTGATCGCTCTGCTTGTATATTCATAAGCGTTTTTTAGAATTTAACCCATCGCTTTAAAAAGAATTTTCTTTATGCCTATGTATCTCAGAAATTATTATGAGTTAGTAAAATTTCCATGAGAGTCATTCTTCTAGAGGAAAAAAGCAACTATATGATTTTGGTAAAACAGCACTGACTGCTGAGGAGCAGTGACCAAGATAAGCACCTCAGTTCTATGATAGCTCAATAGGGTAACAAATAAGATCATGTGCTCCTTTTGAACTAGGATAGAAGCTTGTAACTTGACCAGCATACAGCGACTGTGAGAACAGAAGCATAGCAGATCCACCATGTTTAAACTTGTTACACAGCGCTTGTTTTCAGCTGCAGCTTCGCTGCGGATATGAGGCGTTGCATGAGCTTTTCCCCGGAAGCTTGTGTTCTGCGCTGAAAATGCTCACTTCATGCCAACTACATTTTTTACTGGATCACTTACCTCTGAAACACATTAGGTATTTTAACTTTTACTCCTGTACTTCTGTTGCGTCAGGAGGTTCAGGCCTCTTGCAGGTAACTTCTGTATTACATTTACAACAACCCTATCACACTTTATCTGAGCCAATTTTTTTGAGCAAACAGTCTGACATCATTCCATTTATCTGCAATGAGCAGGAATTTGGCTGGTGGTTTCACGTGACTCACATAAACCTTCCCTACAAAGCACTCTCACCGTATCACTGCTCAGGATCTGTGTTGCTTGTGGTGTTCAGCAGTGGCCCCGCTTTGTCAGCCCCTTCCCCATCCCAGCCACCCTTCCCAGCGTGCATGCCTGACATGGGTCTCTTGCAGTGGTTCTTTAGCCACTTCTTCTTGTGTTTCCTTCCCTTTGAGGTGTTTTCAGTAGTTGGAGAAATAAACAAGCTCTCACTAGTCCTTTAGATGGTCAAAAATGTGGGGGTATGTTTGCTTGTTCACAATGGTTACAAATATGTAATCCCTGGCAGTGGCAGTGAGTTTTTTGCAGTGTCTTGAGCTGATGCTGGAGGTCATGGTAACAGGAGAAACAGCCATGAACCTGGGCTCAAAGCAGGGAGGTCACTTCAAGGGCATTAAAAGCTTGTTCAATTTGGAAGCCCAGCATCTGGCTGTTGTTGAAGATACTACTGTCAGTCATGGACAGTTTGGTTGCATCCGCATCCTTCCTGAGAACGAGGCTCATCTGAAGCCAAAAAATTTCAACAGTGACGGTTTCAGGGAGTTGGGCACTGTGGTGTCTGTATAGTCAAGAGTTTAGGGTGTTCATGAGTAACCACCTAAATCACAAACAAAACAAGTCATGTGTTCCATTAGTAGCAAATCTTAGTGGGAGGCCTTAAAAAAGGTGTTCCATTAGTAGCAAATCTTAGTGGGAGGCACTTAAAAAAGGTGGGTGGTTGTAGCTTGCACTGATTTTAGGTGATCATGTTCATCTTGAAGGAGGTTTTTGGTTGCATGATTGGATAGACAAAGTATGATTCCTACTCACCAGTTTTCATAGTATGCATGCGAGGTAAACTGTCATACTCTGGAAGGCCACTGATCAATCTTCAGTGGCCCTAAGCTAGTGAGGCCATTCCTCCATCCTGCTGGGCTACATGGCTTTTTGGACACAAGAGTTCAAGTTGGCCTTCCCAGGCTTCTTCTGCAGCAGCAGGTGGTTCACACAGAGCCAGGAGCGCCAGAACACGGTCCAGCTCCTGTTCCTAGAGGCTCTGCTGAGCTTTCACCAGTTAAGCTTGAGCATGTTTCTAATTTATGGTGGTAGACATTTTCAGCTAGAAGTGATGGCTGTTCTCTGGGCTAAGTCTTGCCTGCAACTGTGTTTTAACTGGGTTTCCTTTTTCTTCCAGGATTAATTTTTCTCCGTCTCTATTTATATGGTGATAAGAAGTGCTGATCTCACTCCGTCACTCTGGACTGATGAATCTGAGGAATAGAACAGGTAATTTCTAATTTGGCTTATGGCTTTCAGTGACTCAGGCACTAAGAACCGCTTCCTCCCCATGGAGTGCATTCCTATGTCGGGACAAAACTAGATGATCTTTAAGGTCCCTTCCAACTCTAACCATTCTATGATTCTATGATTCTGTCTGGGTCAGCTGCAGGGAAGGAGATCCTTGCCCTGAAGCAGGAAAAGGAGAGTAAATTTTTGTAGCTTTTACTGTGAGCAGCATCTTTGACTTCCTATCAGTTGTGGGTGGTTTAATTTGGTGTTACTTTTATAGCCACCGGGTTGTTTGGGCTTGGAGTAGTCTTAAAGCAGGGAAAAACATTTGGATGTACCCATTGAAAAATGCCCCTTGGGTGCTGGGTGGGGTGGGAGGGTTTTACCAGTGAAAATGCTTTCTGGAGGTGGAGGCAGATTGGTGCTGATGCCGGAGATGGGGGTGATCTTCACTTTGAAGGTGTCCGAGTGGGGAGCAACCCAGCAGAGCCGATCCCGGCAACGCGGTGTAGAGTGATGGCAGCTGCTTGCCTGCATCTTCCTGGCTCCCCCTCCCTTGGACTTGGCCCATCTGAGTCCCAGAAAGCAAGTCGCCAGTGAAGAGTTTACCCTCACGTTGAATTTTGCATGATTTCACAGGGCTTGAGAGTACTGTGTCCTTACTGGAGTTGTTGCCAACTTACCTGTGCTGCTGGAACAGTTAAGATAAAGTGAAGGCAGCAGCCCACAATGACTGTTTTGGTGCAGGGACATATAGAACCTAGGGGACTCGGGTCACATTCCCTTCTTTTCACTGGTTAATGCCAGGTGAGGAAGTTTTAACTTGAAGTCTTGGGTATGAGTCCCGGTAGCAACTCAGATGATGTGGTGTAAATCCACCAGTGCAAGCAGCAGTCATTGGCTGCAGGGTGCTTTGGATGAGCCTGCCTATCATATCATCTCTTAGATGTCCTGAGAAGACCCTGCTGTTGCCTAATACTAATCCTTTGGGGGATTAGCACAGTTTCCTTCTTCCTCCTATGCCCTTCCACTGGGAAAGAAATCTCAGATGCATTTCAAGCATTACAATGCTTGAAAGCAACCAGCAGGCTGTTGGATTTCCCAAAACAGGACCAGGCGCAATGCTGCCTGGTGCAGAGATCAGAGTCAATTTGACTCTCACATTTGCAAGGGAGATCCTGATTCCTGCTCAGAGTTCAGTGCTTTCGCAGGGTTCCCCATCCTGTGGCAGAGGGGAGTGCAAAGGCAGGTTGAGGGGCTGCTGGCTCTTAGCTCTTTCCCTCTGAAGTCATGCTTATTGTAACTGTATGTTTGGGTATATAGCAATGGTCTCACTTCTGAAGCCTCAGGAGCTGACAGAACAAGTAAGAAGCTAGAGTGGAGTGGAATTTGGGAAAAGGAAGATTGAAACATCCAGGAGGTCATAAAGCACAAACCAATAAGCTGCCTGGATGCAGTCCTGAGTAGCATTCTCTAAGCAATCCTGCTTCAGCAGGGGAGTTGGACTAGATGATCTATACGGTCCCTTCCAACTCTAAAAAAATTCAGTGAAAAAAATTCAGTGAAAGCTCCATATTCTGACATCCTCAACAAGATCAGGGATTATGTCTCAGTAAGTTCTTCTGTCTTTTCCTTCCAGAGCCCTGTGTTGTGTAAACGAACTGATGGATGAAGATGAGAAGGACAGGGCAAAGAGGTATGAAGGGATGCACTGACAGTGGGAGCTCCCTCATGGGAGAATTATAAATGCTGTGTTGTCCGATGCTTAAAAAAGTACTTGGGACCACTGATGTCAGAGGCAAAACCCCCATGCAGTTCACGGGCTGTGTATAGCAGACCACAAACAGCACAATTAAGTCACAATTTTCAAGCTTCTCATAATGCGTTCGACCACCCCTAAAATGGGTTAATCAGCTGAGTCATCCTTAAAGTACATTGTCGTGCCCTCAGAATCTCCTGTTATCCTATGGCTATTTATTATCTTGATGCAGGACTCTTGACCTGTGATTTTACTTACATCATGCACTGCTGCCCACCTGGGGTAGAGTTCCCTGTGAAACTTAGAGAGCAGTCCTGCTTTAGCACAGGTATGAGTTAGTCTCCCTTCAGAGAAGTATTTGGCTCAGTTCTAATTAGTCATCGTGCAGGAGCGCCAAATCAGAGATAGCTGTGAATGCAAATGCTGGATCTGAGAACCTCCAAATGCCAACCTGAATATGAATGGAAATGCTTTTTGCATACCACACTCGGTCTAGATCACAGGAAGCATGTGTCATCATGAATACACTTGTAAAGAAAATTAATTACTACTGGAAGAGGTGGTATGAAAATAGATTTATCTCAGATATGACCACTGGAAAGAACATTTTGGAAGAAACTGAATGGATTTGCTTCCTCCTTTATTGTTTTTAATGGAGGAGAAAACCCTAATTAAACATTCTTAAATTGTATTAATGCAATCTGGAAACTTGTCTGTGGTTTCTTCAGCCAGATTCTTAACATTCCTGGTTTCATATATCATGGCAGCAGATTTTCAAAACCAGATACAAGAGCGTGTGCTTGACTTCATTCTGCAGTTGAGATGTCTCTGCACGGTACTGTCTTTCTATAAGCTACTTTTGCAAATACAAGTCAGGAATAAGGAATAAAGGCCGTTTTGACCTTTATATGTGTGTGTGCTAACTGCAAAACAAAAGTTCATAAAAATGAGGTGGACAAACCACGAACATGTAGAGGTCAGGACTTCCCTTACTGGAGAAATTTCACCTAACAGCTTCATCTTGTTATCACCACTTTTGAAACAACGGGAACTGCTGCTGGAATGTACAAAAGGATATGGTCTTGCTCAAATGAACGTAAATCATATTTGTCATGTCCAGGTGTTCCTTTCTGACTGTGAGCTCAGTCCTGCTGCAAGGTTCTAAGCACCAGCAAGGTGCTTACACCCGAGCCTAATTTTAAACAGATAAGCACTCCCATCAGAGTTTAGATTCCTGTATTTAAAGTGTTTTGCTGAGCCAGGGCCATTTACCTCTCCCTGGGTCAAGCTGTACATCCCTCATTTTACTTAGTGGCATTTATGTTTCTGCCACCCAGGGCATCACGCAACAAATCTGAAAAGAAGAGGAGAGACCAGTTCAATGTCCTCATCAAGGAGCTTTGCACGATGCTGCAGGGCCACGGCCACCCTCTCAAGATGGACAAGTCCACAATACTGCAGAGGACCATCGACTTCTTACAGAAACAGAAAGGTACTGGAGGGCGCGGGCTTGCTCCCGTTGAAGGTGCTGGCTCTGTATCTGCCCAGCAGCCACTTTTACACTCAGAAGATGAAAACTGCTTTTTTTTCCCCAAGCGTCCAAAACCTCCAGAGAGGACACGAACTGAAGCATGGGGCAGAATAAGGTGTAGCAGTTGGCCTCAGGAAACGGGCTAGGGTTTGAATACAGTACTGTCCAGTTAAACATAGATATACTTGAAAAGATGCAATGCTGTATGTTTTTTAATGTAGTGACATCCCTCCATTTCCCTCGCTGGCCGCCGCACTCCCTGGCATGCTTTGTACGCTCTCAAACAGAGCACAAGGGAGGAAGAGCTGAGGAACAGCACATTGCAAAAGCCAGGGAAAAGGGGTTCCTGTGCCCTGTTTCCAGGTCTCCTGATGTAGGACATGGCTGGGTGAGCCTGTCCTGCTACCTGGGCACTCCCATGAGCCTTCCTGAAACGGGAGTCACGGACACCCTCTGCTCACGGTGATGCTCAGCTACTCTGAAATTAGCCCATTGACCTTAATTTTTCAAGGATTTCCTCAGACCACTGAAAATGTCTCCTCTTCCTTTTCTTGATTTCTAATGCACTTGTATCATGATGGCGTGGAAAATGACTGTTGCATACAAGAAGGCTTTGTGTGGAGAATGATCAGAGGATGATTCCTCTGAAAGCCTCTTAAAAGAAATCTAGTGTTACTTGAAAATGAAAAAAGAAATTCCGACTAGCATGAGTCATGTTGCTTTTTTGATGTTTTTCTCTTTAAGAAATCACAGCACAGACAGAAGCCTGTGAGATTAGACAAGACTGGAAGCCTTCATTTCTTAGCAACGAGGAGTTCACCCAGTTGATGTTAGAGGTAAGATGAAATTAAAGCTGCATAGATTAGTGAGAAATAATCAGTTCAGTGGAGTAGTTCAGGGATGTAGTTCTTTTTCACCTGTAGGTCCCAATGTTAATGATTTCTGCTCTGCTGGCACATAGAATCCAAACCTGACAGAGACCAATGTTGTGCTAAATGCTTTACAGACACAGAATTAAAAATGTGATTGTTTCACCTTAAAGATAAACAGCTTTTCATTTAGAATGAAGACGAATTTGGCCCAGATTTAGCCCAGTGAGGGAGGAAAAAGAGAATTTCCCTTCTCAGAAGAGCCACTAGAGCTAGCAGTTTTAGTAAAAACTTGAAAGTACCTGAAGAAAACAGAGCAGCTCTCTTCCTCCCACATCCCATTAGCCAGGCAGCATTTACTCTGCTGCCTTTGCTGCTGCTGGCTGCGCTGTGCTGTACTTGTGATGTGAGCTGTATCTTTTGCTTGGATTGCCTTTAAGTGCATTTGGGAGAACAGCTCTGATACTCTCACCTATAAAATGCTTAGCTGATCTAGAAACACCCCCTGAGCCTATATTTTTCTCCTTTCTTAAGGATGCTGCTTTGGGTTTGTACTGCATGCTCCTCTGGCGAGGGCATCTCCTACCCTGCGTGGGTAGCTATTGCTCTTTGCCCCACCAAAATAAGGGTGTATGCTGGGCTGAGCTGGGAGGTGCTGCAGTGTCTTAGTTATTCCTTTTCATCAGGACATCATGACTCACCTCCCTGGAAAAGTCTGTTCATTCTTTCTGGGAATTTCTCTCACCAAACAAGCTAGTTTGTTCCAGCTGAATCAAAGCAAATTTCCCTCTTAGAAGTGGCAGGGGAGAGAGCGCCCTTTAATAACTGTTGGCTTACTGGACTACGTTCGACCGTTGACCAGTTTACTTAAAATCAATGTTTTTTTCCAGAGAGGGCTAATTTTCAGCAAAGGCAGAGCATGACTTAAAAGAAAGATAAGGGGTAATGGTTTTACACTAAAAGAAGGAAGATTTAGGCTAGAAATAAAGAAGAAAATTTTTACAATGAGGGTGGTAAAACACAGGCCTGGGTTGCCCAGAATGGTGGTAGAAGCCCCATCCCTGGAAACATTCAAGGCCAGGTTGGACGAGGCTCTGAGCAACCTGATCTAGTTGAAGATCTCTCTGCTCATTGCAGAGGGGGTGGGACTAGATGACCTTTAAAGGTCCCTTCCAACCCAAACTATTCTACGATTCCATGATTCTATGACAGTAAGGTGGGGAACGATGTGAGGGATGCATCTTTGGCTCCCTGTAGCTAAGCTGCAGAGCAGCCTAACGGTGTCTTTAGAAGAGTTAGCTTTGTGCATGGCGCTAACCAGAGATTAAACCTCCCACACTTTGGTAAGTGTTAGAGAAGAATAGGGACAGACACTGGGTCAATGGTACAAGAAGATACTGTGAAGAATAGGGAAAAGCCCTGAAGAGGAAAGCACGTGCAGTGACTTAAAAGGGACAGAGAACTTCAACTCCAGGACAGAAACTGTTGTGAATAAGAAAGGGGAAACAAAACAAACCTTAAAATTGTTGTGTCACTAGTCTAACAAATGAGTGCTTTAACCAAAATAAGTAAGGATTTAGATTGTCCATTAATTGCTAAAAATATAGCATTGTATCATTTTTCTGTCTCTGCTTATCCATCCATCCATCCACAATGCTGGGTTTGCCGTGATGATATCTAACATTTCCTTACGCACTAAATTGGTTAACTGTTGTGTAATTCAGAACACATAATGAAGTGACTGAAGTCACTAGGATTGTGTGGGTGTAGAAATTCTAACCACCACTGTCTTGCTTCATGTTGAATAAATACTCACTGGGTGAAAAATACAAGTCAATTTACTATTAATGAGCAAATAAGAATATAGAAGAATGTTGAATTAGACAGCATGTGTAATTTTTATTTTTCTGCATTGAACTGTCATTTCCATAATTGATTTATGTTAGTTTTAGGCTATTAGATGCATCAGCAAAGAATAAATTAGCCTATTATATTTTAACTTGTTCCCTCGCATAATTCTTTTTTTTTTTTTTTTTTTGCCTGCCTTTTATCATTAGGCACTAGATGGCTTTCTCATTGCTCTTACCACTGATGGGATTATTATTTATGTATCTGATAGTGTCTCATCTCTGCTTGGACACTTACCGGTAAGTTCTGACAACACAATATGTTGAAAAATCATTCCTCTGCCTTAATGCAGCCTCGACCCTGGAGGGCTGGGGCTTGGTTTTGTCCAGCCGAAGAGCCAACTGACTGGGGGTGGGGGATAAACCAACAAACTCTTAGGAAGTTTCTCAAGCTCCTGGGAATAACAGATTCTCTGCCAGGGGCTGTGAGTTAACTAAAAAAAAATCTAGGCAAAATCACTGCAGTCGTAGTGCACTGCTTGGCAGCACATCTGAGGGAGGGCCTGGGTGGTGTTTATCCCACCAGGTATATGGAAAATCTCATGCTTATGAAATCTGTGCAGGCTGAAGCTCTTCTTAGATAATTTAAAGAAGATTTCAGCACTCAATATATGCTCTTCTAATGTAATTGGTTTTTTTCTACTTTGAGCCCACGGTCTCTAGTAACAAATATGTAGCCTCAGAGTTTTCTGGGAGAATTTCTAGACATCAGTTGGCTGTTGGGCACAGAAGTTTCTGCTGGACCCTCAAAAACATTTTTTATTTTTGTCTGGTGCCAGGCATGTGGCACCAGTGATGCCATGTGAGGGCAAATTGGAGCACACAGTTAACCCGGCTGAATGTCATGGTGTGCAGAGAAATAAATACGTGCTGACATTTTGGTAGAACCCCTGTAGCAGGATGTGTGAGTTTATCAGCACTGAAACACTTGCAGGTTGAGCTGATTTTGCCAGATGTTCAGCCTAGAAGACAAATGGAGGATGCGAGGAGGAGCTCCCACTTCTGTCTCATGCTTCCAAAGGGAAATGTTTAAAATTTTCATTTAGATACGGTGTTTCTTATCACGTTGTATTCCTGTGATACCATGGATTCTTCTCCAGCTTGCATCTGGCTGAACCAAAGGGCAGCCTCTGGGACCCGTACAACCTTTTGCAAATAGAGAGCAACCTCAGGGTAAAATAACCTAAGGGTTATACTCTGCCCTAGATCCATCTGCAGACTGACGGGGCTTCCTTGTCTTAAGCATCCACGCTAGACTGGCAGCATCTGTGCTCTGCTGGGGGATGAAAAGGCGTACGGTTGTGTCAGGCTGTACTGCTGAACATGACAAAGCATTCTTTTGTATCAGTCAGATTTGGTGGACCAAAATATATTGAACTTTCTGCCTGAGCGGGAGCAGAGCGAGGTGTACAAGCTCCTTTCTCCACATATGCTCATGACAGATCCTGTTGCAGCTGATTTTCTAAACGGTAAGCTCTGCTCTTGTCTGTCGGTCAGGGAAATTTGCCAAAGGCAAACAGTTCCCAGGGGAGCCTGCACAGGGCTCTCCAGCTATTTAATTCTCCTGCCTGCCACTTCTGTTTTGCCGCAGTTAGTATTTCTGGTTTTTAACGCAGCACATCGTCTAATGTTCCTACATGCTCCCAGTACTTGGTCTTTGATTTGGACAGTCTTTGTTTTACTGTCTGCTTTGCATCACAGGACAGTGAAGTTGCCCTCCTTAGATATTTTTCCCAGGGCAGGATGCTGGACTGAGCCTGTGAAAGGAGTGAGGGGCTTGGGGGGAGGAAAGGGGTAGGAGAAATCCCAGAGGGTTTTGGCAGAGTCTTTGTTCCTTAGGAAACTTGCATGTCTTAGGACACCTAAGAAACCCTACATGTAATTTAAGCATCAGCCTTCCTATCTCAACAGTCCATCCGGATCTCTACTGCTGGTTGCTGTCCTACCTCAGAATGTCCCTTTCCCCCAGAAAACATCCCCAATGCCAGAGCAGGCAGCAGCCTCTTCCCAACATCCACATCTCATCCAGCCTGTGTTGGGAGCCCCCTTTCCCATTGCCATGGCCAGGCAGTGCTAGCCTCCCCTCTCTTCTGCCCCATCAGTGGAAGCTAGGCAACCCTCATGCTGGTGCTCCAAACTGGGGTTGGTTTCCCTCTGACTGGAGACCGAATGGCCTAATCCATGGAGTTCAGACCTTGGGCAGAAAACTGAATAAGAGATTGGCACGGTGCCCTCCACCGTTAATGGAAAGGTTGAGGGTGACTTCAATGCCCTTTGGATCTGGGTCCTACCGAGCAGGGTCAGAGCAGAGCACTGCAATATCACTTAACAGCTTTGCTTGAAATCATGCACGCACAAAGTCAGGGGAAAATACCACTGACCAATATTGCCAGCGCTTCCTGCCCAGCATACTGGGGTGGCTGTAAAGCCATGGGAGAAAGGGTTAGAATACATTTCCTTAAGCAGAACCTTAAGATCAGATAAGAGCTGATCATTGCTCTTATTAGTTATTTATTTACTTGCGGGTGTCAAGAGCATCCCAGCAGGGTATGCTCAGGTGTACCACAGCAGCAGGGTTGGCTTAAGCACCTAGATAGATTCAATATGTGGAGTGTGCTAAAGTGCAGACTTCTAGTAACATTGTGTATGCCTCCTTCTCTTTTTCTCATTTCAGCAGAAAAACAAATAGAGTTTTGCTGCCATTTAGCAAGAGGCAGCTTAGATCCAAATGAACCCCTGATGTATGAATATGTGAAATTTGTAGTGGATTTTAAATATTTTACTCATGGTAAGTTAAAGCTCCAGCCTACATTCACCTCTCTGCCTCTCTTCTTTAAATTGTATGTTGATCTGTAGCCTCCTAAAGCCCTTGTTTCAGCTGAAAATTCCCCGTAATGGGCAGGGATGGAATGAGCTGTGGGTACATTGGAGATATTTTTCATATAATAGTGGTGGGGAGGCTGTTGGTCAGAAGAATGCACTCCTCTGCTTGCAATGCTTAAAGAAGTGATACCAAACTGATCCTACCTCCATTTGACCCACTGCCAATTGTAAAGCAGCCTACTTACTCAACCAGTAAAATGCGCTATTCTGTTTCACTTGTGGCAATAAAATGACACTTTAAAAAGATTAAATAGTTTAAGAAACTTGTAAAATCTTGAATTTTGTTGGGCTGGAGAAAGGCTGACAAGGAGACTGTAGCTGCACACTGTGAGCTGCTCAGAGCTGTCTTCTGAAGCTTCTCTGCAAGCCGGGGGTAGGTGGTTACAACTGTGTAACTCGGAGCCTAGAGGGTCATTCTTTAAATAACATCAGCGTGTATCAGTGTGGCATCACCTTGTGGGTAGGAGGAGTTTGTTGCTTGGGTTTCATCAGTCATTGTACCTGTCTTAACATGAAAAGAAAGCTCTTCTTCCTCTTCTTCTTAAATAAATTGTCTGGTTGTGTCTAGTGCCTACACCCTCCTGTAATGGCTTTGAGTCAGCTATTGCACGAGCTTTCAGGTCAGCCACGGAGGAGCAGATTTGCCTCGTAGCAACTGTTCGTCTTGTCACACCGCAGTTCTTAAAGGTGAGACCTCTGCGACAGCATACGATCATAGAATCCTCCAGGTTGGAAGGGACCTTTAAGATCATTGAGTCCAACCATCAACCTAACGCTGCCAAAGCCACCACTAAAGCATGTCCCTAAGCACCATCTTCCCTTTCGTGCGGTGCTCAGCGGCACAGCTGCTACTGGTACCACGAGCTGTGTGCTCGGCTGTGTCGAGGGGAGCTGTGTTGCAGCAACCCCTCCGAGAGCACGTTCAGCAGCACAGATTGCTCGTGCAGAGGGTTGGTAAATGAGAGGGGCCACCGCTGTGTTTGGGAGAGGCAGAGGACACAAGTATGTATTTTGGAATGGTGAGATATAACGTGGGAGTTGCTTTTGAGAAGAGGCGGTCGTGTGATGGGATGTCTTGGACCCATCAGCGCAGGGAGCACGAATACAAGGTGACCAGCTAAACCACTTGAAAAGTTGCAGCCTTTAAAGAAATACATCCCGTTACTCCTTTGTATAAGAAGGCAGCCCACATCTTGAAACACTGTGAACACCATGTTTCATGGATTCTTTCTACTGGTCTGTGAGTGTCCTGTGGCACCGAGCAGTGATGACAGGGATAACGACCCTGCACATAGGTGATTCTTGCTCAAGTGACCATTAGCCAGCTCGGTTTGAGGCTGGACCTGGTGTTGTCATCTGTCTTCAGATATCAGTATTTACAAAAAGCGGGGGAATTTTGTCTACGGACTGCAAGATGAGGCCCTTGGACTATTTATCCTAGCTCTGACATTCAGCCCAGGGTAAATTATTCAACCACTTTTCATCAGTTTATGCATCTATAAAACAAGGCTTATTCATTCCTTAGAGGAAAATAAGTCAAGTGCTTTAAAAGCACTGTATTTTGCTAGGGTTTGTTATTCCAAGAAGATGCATCCTTAGTCTTGATAGAGGGCTCCTTTTGTCATTTCATAGAATTAAATGTCTGAATGTGCCAACTGTTTTGCAGGAGCTCTGCAACGTTGAAGAGCCGTGTGAAGAATTTACATCGAGGCATAGCTTGGAATGGAAGTTTTTATTCTTAGACCACAGGTAAGAGGTTTGGTTTCAGTCACCGAAGAATAAACAAAATAGAAGATTTTGTGTAGCTATTGCCTGAGATCCCAAGCTCTAATTAAATACAACTGAGGAAGTAATAATACTCTGAACTTACTCATTAGGCATCCTTAAATGCTTTATTCTTTTCCATGTTTTAGACAGGTAAGAAACAATATAAAATAGTGGAAAAATGTCCAGAAAAATGTCTAGCTTCACCAAAATACTGTCATTAAAACAGAGCAATATGGTCCTGTTCCATGTATTGGTTTAGCTCCTCTGTTTCCCACCTACGGTTTTCAGGAATCCTTCTAAATCTTTTGCTGTGTTAATAAACTTTAATAAACTTTTGATTTTCACCTTGAGAAATGATGGAATTTATAAAAATAATAGAAAAAGCTATGGATTAGGTGATTTAATTGCAGATTTGTTTTTGACAATGCCATATGGTGGGCTAGGATTCAGCTTGGTAAATGAAACAGACTGGAACCACTTTATTAAGCTGATTAATATAGAATTCATTTTCTTCAAAAGAAGCTAGAGGCTTTTGTTCACTCTTTTACTTTGCTGTATTTGACACGTATGCGTAAGCGCATTGCAAAATCCTACCCTTTCCATGATCCATCCCTTTGCAAGCTGTGCAAAGGTAGTCATTGCTAGAAATAGAAGAATAGTAAATAAGGCGGTAGGAAAAAAAATATTTGGGAGGAAAAAACCCTAAATATCATCTGTGCATTTAGAGCAAGAAAGAGAGAGACCAAATATGAATGAATAATAACTTGCATTTATAAAGTAGAAAAGATTTGTACCTCACACATTATACCTTGAAGCATGGATCCCAAGGGTCTTTTCCAACCTGAATGATTCTATGGAGGAACTGACCCTGTGACAGCCCTATGGTTAATGCTGTGTGGTTTGGGACAGTTGGCTTATTATTTGTGTTGTCGAGATCTTGCTGGAGTCACTTTGTGAGACTTCAATTGGCCTGTCCAATAATGCACATTTTTAGAATCAGGTGATTAATGTTAAAATTCATAAAAGATCCCTAAGCCCCTTACTTCACTGTCTGATGAAGTGAGCTGGTTTTCCGAAAGGCTGTGTCCCAGCAGCTCCTGTGAATAAGGTGAGCAGGAGTTGCTTTGAATCCTGTCAAAGTGTCCTTTGATGAATCTGGGTTATGACTCAGAGAGGAATCTCTCTGCGCTGGGTACTTGCGGCCATTCCAGTCTCACTGATATCCCCAGTGAGGAAACCATTGTTACTGAGGGTGAATTAAGCTGATGCAGATGCTGAGGCGGAATTTGGGACAGCCTCAAATGCGAGTGGTGAGCCCAGCCCCAAGAAGGAGCAGGGGATCGTGTGGGTTGTCTCATTTAATCACCAATTCAAACCTCTCTCCAGTACAGTCCACAGGGTGCTGTGAAATGTTGTTGGGTATTTTGCTGTTTCTTGCTTATTTGTGTCGACTCACACCACCTGATGCTGAGGTGCCCTGTCAGTAGGGGCAGAGGGTACCCAGCATGAGCTGGAGTCAGGACCTTCACTATCATGATGACAACATAAATTGGAGTAAAGACAGATAATGCAGAAAATACTCCGTAGATCTAGATAAATATTAGAAATATAAATAAGTGTAGAGGAGGAAAACCTGTTAACTTTGATAATGATCTATTTCTCTTCTGCGCTGTGGTTCTCTCCTTACTTTCCCTTTATTAAAAGACTGCACTCGAAAGGCTCTCTGAAGGTTGTGCATTTCCATTTGCACAGCAAGTTGCAGGCCTCAAAGCTGGAACTTAAGCTAACAAGACACTTTTAAATTGTTCTGCAAGCAAGGCATCTCCTTGTCAAATGACAGATGAGGAGCATTTTGTGGTTGCTTTCTCATTTAAAGAATTCTAGTGAAAGTCAGGAAAGCATAATACTTTCCTGATCAGCTTAAATGTTCATCTGATGTGCATCTGAAAGACTTTATTGTCTTGAGTATAAGCATGTCATTAAAGATAGGAGAGACACTGGTACGTTCTGCCAAAAGAGACAGTAAGGAAGGACATTTTAATAAATACACATATTATCATCATTAACAGAAATCTGGGTCACATGAGGAAAAGGAACACAGTGGTCTATGAAAAGTTATTTGAATAAATAAGACTATGTTGTGGCAGAGACCACGGTGTACTAAGCGTGCTCTGTTTCAAGAGCTTTGCTATCAGAGAGGGTGGAGGACTGGCTCTTCCAGCCAAGCCTTGTGCTGCGACTCAGGACCTCCTGCTGAGACCTTGATCCTTCTGGGGATGCTGTAGAGCAGATCCCCATCTCTCTCTCTTTTTTTCCTGTCTCCCATTTGTTGCCAAACTGCTCATGGGTGTGGGGAAGAGAGAGGTTGTAGACCTTCCTGGGCCCTATTCAGTTGAATAATCTATGCCCACCATGTCTCTCAAGAGTAGAAATGTGGAGCTGGGTCGCTCAGCCAGGACAGGAGAACTTCCCATATTAATATCCAGAAGATTCAGGACTGATCCATCCAAACCCAAATATTTAAACAATACTTAAATAATTTTTTGCTCATATTCTTGGCTACTTTATGGTATTCACCTTCCTTAAGAGGGTCACTCAACAAACCGGGAGAGAGGCAGCAGCAGTGACACCTTCAGCCTGCCCTGGTTTTGAAACATTAGCCATTTCACTGACACATCGCCGCCTTGTTCCTGCAGAACACACTGAACTTGGCAGGTGAGCCTCATCCTACCAGCACATCCAGCAGCCAAAACAAATAGGTGGAGCCAAATAAGCGCAAGTCCTGCCTCACAAAGTACATGCAGCGCTTGAACTGGTGCAGGCAGGAGTGTACTCGAGCGTTAGGGGACAGAAGGTGGCATGCTGATATAGGGAGTAGAGGCAAAAATAGTAGTTTTCTCCTCCCATTTCGGTGTTGTTTCATAATCATAAGCTAGCAGGCCCCGGTGAAGGCTGCACCTAAGCTCAGTGTTGTTAGGACACCTGCTTAAAAAAAAATCTCATATATTGCCTGGAAAAGGGAAAATCTAGAATTGACAGCAGAATAGTGGGCAAGTCTTGCAATGTGCCCACCTAAATACTTTCTCGATTCCTGCTCTACCTGTCATAGAAAGAACCGTCCTAAAAACCAGCCCCATGCCTATTCTTATATTTACTTCCAACATAAAAACATTTTTTGCTGGTTATAATTTCCCAAGCTTTTCCATGGGAACAATTACTTTTTCTTTTACCCAAGCTGGTCCTGACACACGTTGCAGTTTCCCACTTACTCTCTCTTCTGCAATTACTACCCAGATGACATTTACATCCAACCTACTGGATAATTTTACTCGAGCTCCAGGTTATTATGCACACGCACAGCCGTAGCGTTTCTCAAGCTGTGTGTCTCACAAGCATACTTAATGAATTGAGTCACTTGCGTACGTACATGCCTTTCTCTACACCCACATAATGAATAGGCTATGAAACAGTAAACACACACCTTTTCATTTTCTCAATTTTTACCTCTCCCTCGCTGTTGTTTTTTGGGGGTTTTTTTTATGCTTCTGTATGAAAACACATCATTGTGTATATGAAAATCCACTCCTGATTTCCCTGCCAAGTAAATGTATGAGATGGTTTTGGTCACTAATATCACAGCGTATGTGCCAGGTTGTCAAAGTGTCAGATTTGGTGCTCACTCCCTGCCCTTTGCTTCCCTTCTAGGGCTCCGCCTATTATAGGATATTTACCCTTTGAGGTTCTGGGAACATCAGGGTATGATTACTACCACGCAGATGACCTGGAGCTTCTTGCTAGGTGCCATGAACACTGTAAGTTCCTCTCGCTCTGCAGCGTGCCTGTCTTTGATCTCGTTTGTCACTCGTGCAAAACCTTTTACTGTTGTCACAAAAGGCATCTTTATCTGGGGCACGAGGGAATTCTGTCTTCCCATGACAGTCTGTCATAGCTGGCACTTACCTGGGAGGTTGCATCCCTGCAGAATTCACCCAGATCAGGAACTGTTTGTGTAGGTTCCCCAAATTGGCAGATGCCCTGCTTGAGCACAGGTTGTCTGAGAGTGAAATGAGATTAATAGATGGGAAGTCAGAACTTTCTACCTTCTGCCCCCTGTTTGTGAGGGCAGCCCCAAACCCTGGGAGTTTTCTTGATAGTTACAGTTCATGGGGTCTTGCTGTTCCTCTGGGCTCCGGAGTCAGCCAGGAGGCTCAGCTCACCAAAATGCTTTCTGAAATCCACATTTGGATCACCTGCCTGTGCAATTAGACATTTTGAACCTCAGTTAACTATTAGTAAAATGCTTCTGGAGCCTCAGACCCTTCTTTAAATGCAAAAATACCAAATATAGGATGTGAGTGGCTCACATCCTCATAGGATGTGTGGCTCATTTTTTTGTAGAACTGAAAGTAAAGCAGGAAAGTCCAGTTCAGGCTGATGTGTGATCACCAGAGAATGTCCATGAAGTTCATCTTTGTGCAAGGTGGAATACTGTGACCTACAAGAGCCCAGGAGGAGCCAGGTCAGAAGGAGCACATAGCCTGAGTACTGAGGCAGTGCAGCCCACTGCTGAAGCACCATGTCCTGCTGAAGGCTGGAGCTGATCTGAGGAAAGGCAAAAGGTGGCAGCAGACATGGTCTACTATTAATTACTGTGCTTTTCCTACCAGATGAGCGGGTGAGATGTTTTATCCCTGAGACTATTTTTCTGGTTTGTTAAGTGCACTTCAGACTGAGATACTGAGCCAGAATTAGGTCTGTCTTCCAGCTGGTTTGCATTGCCAAGCACTGTAATGAGAAGTTGAAAAGTAACTGCACACTTCGTAAAATGCATCTAGGTGATCAGATATTTTGCCAAGAAATATTACTTATAGGTTTCCTGTTGGGCAAACTCTCTATCTGTCTCTCTGCTATCTCCATTTGAATGGAGAGTGTTTTGTCAAAAGAAAACAAGCACACCCCAGAGAGTGGAGAAAGTGGAATGCTGTAATTACTCTGAAATGCAGAGCAGCATGATGTAGGGACATCAAGAAACTCCAGATCCCCCCAGCACCCCATCTCTATCATATATCATCTACCACCTGCACATATTCTGGGCATGTTTTGTTTGGAGAAGAGGAGGCTGAGGGGGGACCTCATTGCCCTCTACAACTACCTGAAAGGAGGTTGTAGAGAGGTGGGTGTTGGCCTCTTCTCCCAAGTGAATAATGACAGGACCAGAGGAAGTGGTCTAAAGTTGCGGCAGGGGAGGTTTAGATTAGATATTAGGAAGAATTACTTTACTGAGAGGGTGGTCAGGCCCTGGAACAGCCTGCCCAGGGAGGTGGTGGAGTCGACATCCCTGGAGGTTTTTAAGAAACACGTAGACATGGCCCTTCAGGGCATGCTCTAGTGCCTGAGATTGTTGGTTTGTGTCTGTTTGTTTGGTGGTTTTTGGTTTTTTTGGGTTTTTTGTTGGTTTTTTTTTTTGGACTCGATGATCTCAAAGGTCCCTTCCAACCATGAAGATCCTGTGACTCTGTGATTCTGTGATATAAGATGCTAAAGGACCTAGTAGAGAATGGACAAAACAACTTCTTCTCTGAATGTCAAGTTTCCCCACTCCACTTCCCTGCCAGCTGTTCTGCCCTGTCAAGGCAAAGGGCTGGTACAAAACAGTGATGGGGAAGCAGGTTTCCTGGCTGAGCACCCCGAGGAAACTGTGAAAGGGGCTAGAATGCAAGTTTTGTTGAGTGCAGAGAGCATGTAGATGAGAATATTAAAGGAATATTTTCATTGCTCTCAAGTACAGTGCTTTTTAGTGCTCTTTCCTTAAAAGACCATTCAGACAGAAGTGAGCTACTTTGCCAGATGATGTCTTTTTGGTAATATGTGAGTGCAGTTTGACGTAGACACTAACTATATTGCAAGTGAGATCAGATCATTCAGCAGAGAATCTATTTAGTGATTTGTGTTCTACATCTCTACTAGCCATGGATCTGCTCTTACATATTAAAAGAGTACTTGCATAACACACCTGAAGGAAAGGATTGTTTAATCTTGCTGCGCAGGGGGACAAAGTAAAGTGCTGGCAAAGTGACTTACAGAAGTTGCTTCAGGAAACGTCTGCCAGGACTAGGAGCTGAGTGTGTTAGCCAGAAGAACATCTAACTAAAGTTAGTGGGATTGCTAATAAAGTTAGTCCCAATATTTAACAAAGTAGAGGTTTGCAGGTGAGTAAAAATACTTGGGTTAGTGTGGCTTGGTAAGTTCCTGTTCATTGACCACTGTGGGCAGGCATCTTGCCTACTGTGAAGTGAAATGGGTTTGCTTAAACCACGTTTGTATTTTACTTTGCATTAATTATGGGTCTTTTAAGTGAGCATGTTTCATTTTGTACTCCCAGCAGTCTGGGAACAATTAACGTGGTTATTTAATGTAGTTCCCCTCATTATGTTCCAGTTGTGTTACACCACTTGAGATTTTTCTAGACGTACCCTGATAATATGTACCAGGTCTGGTGTATTTAGGGCATCTCTCAAAAGAAAACTCTCAGTTAAACTGCTAAAACTCCACTATCTTATTATTTTGTGCCATGAGTAGGATCCTGACTTCAAGCCCCCAGTCTTTGAAATGCCTTCTCATGTGCTTGTGAAAGGCCAATACTTTGTTTATTTAATGCTACTTATGCTTATTTCAGAGGAGTCCAGGAATAAGTTACAGGAATATAGCTAGTTATATAGTTATGCTCATTATTAATTATAAGAACAATCTCAAAACAGCAAAGAGCACTCCTGAAAAACAGTCACAGAAGAGAAACCAAATAAAAGCTCAGTATGTGGTTGTGTATCATCTGCCATGTTTATAAAGCCGCAAGAGCCATTTTAGTGCAGTAGCAGACTGCGGGAGGGGAAGAGGACCAAGTGGTTTTTCTAATCACCTTTGCACCATGAAATTTGTGTTTGCTATAAATTGTTTGGTGGTTTGGTTTTTTTTATTTAACAGTGATGCAGTTTGGAAAAGGCAAGTCCTGTTACTATCGGTTCCTGACCAAAGGCCAGCAGTGGATATGGCTGCAGACACACTACTACATCACCTACCACCAGTGGAATTCCAAACCCGAGTTCATCGTTTGCACTCACCTGGTAGTTAGGTAGGAGCAAGCACCAAACACTTCACAATGCATGTCATGCTCAACCATTATTTTATTCTAGTCTGGTTTTGTGTTAGCCAAATATTTGCTGTGCTTATTGACACACTAAGATGGTATGTAACTCTATCAAACTATTATGACAGGGAACAGGGGGAAAAGCATAATGTGTTTTCATTACTCTTTTTTTCTTTCTTGGCAACCAGGCCAAAAACCCAGAAGCCACCATTAGCCAAGTCTATCAGCGTGTTACATTCCCCTTTTATCCCTAGTGATGACATGGCCGTAGGAAGAATTAAACCTGTTAAGAATCAGACAGCTTTATGGGTGTGAATGGGATCATACATCTCCTACAAAACCTTTTGATCAGAGCTTTAAATGTTTATGGCTTGAAGTTAGCGGCTGTCCTGCTTGCCTTATTCCTCACCTGAAATCCAGCCCAGGATCCCCCCCTAGTGGGAAGCTGCTTGTGCTGGAAGGAAGCGCGTCCGTGGGATGCTCTGTGATATGCACCTTCTGGAGGAGAATCTGCTGGATTACCACTGTCATCTTAAAAAAGATGGTGTTGAGACTGAGCATATATTTACTCAAGGGCTTGAAAAATAGCGACACACTGTTTTTCTCTATTAACTTGAGTAGACGTATTGCTCACTGTGTCTTTCTTTACTGTCAGGAATCAATTTGTGAATTTTTTTCTGGTCCTCCTTTTTGCCCCTCAAACACCTGGAAGAACAAACAGTAGTAAACTGATATTCTGAAACACAGACCGAAAACACCTTACACCACTGAACAGGTGTAAGTGATCAGAGCTGTGTGTGCTGATATAAAGCACGTTGTGTTTTCATTAGCAAATTTTTTTTTTTTTTTTTTTTTTTTTGTGGTTGGACTCAATGATCTCAAAGGTCCCTTCCAACCATGAAGATTCTGTGATTCTGTGAAATGTTAGACAGAGGGATTGCTTCTGAGTTGTGTTGCTTCAGCCGTTCTTCAGGGAATTTGGCTTCACTTTAAGCTCTGAATTTATTGTGCATATTGTTTCTTCTTTCTGCTTCCTCTTGAAATTCAATTCTGTCTCATATAGTTAAGGTTTAGAATATATTATTGAAGCACACAAGTTAAAATGTGATTTCCGGACGTGAGGGACGTTAATTCCGATGTAGCACGCTGCACAGTGCTGTCTGCACGCTCAGAAAGAGGAGACCTGGCCTCCTGCTCCCCAAGGCATGGGCTTAGGTCTCTGAGCCACCGTGTAACATGCAAAAAAAATTATTCTTGAGCAACAGCAGGCTAGAAAATGAATGTATGTTTGCTATGGCAGTTTACCTGCACAGAAGCTGTAGGGTCATTTTTCTGCCTGATTATGGAAAATGGGCATCTCCTTTATTAGGAAAATTGTACTGAGGACAAAGACATCTATTTTGTCTTCAATAACCAAGTGCACTTTGCTTTTACATTAGTTTTGTTCAAAGGCATCCAGGGCCAAAATTTGCAAAGCAGTGTCTACGTTGTTTGTGCTTGGAATGATTAGTGCAATTAATCATATAGGCTCTGCAGTCCTGGGTGCAGTGGGACTGGGACACTGCCCTGTTGTTTCTAATCTCTGGATATTCAGCATAGGCAGTTACTCATGGATTGCAAGGCTGTGCAATGATGTTCCTCTAAGCAGCTTGTATATGAGAAAGTGTGTGTGTCTGTGTGCTGTGCAAAATTTGTGACTCAACGTGAAAACTCCATAGTGACCTGTGTGGTAGGATAGTTACCATACAGTAAACAATACCCATACTGGAAAACTTGATTTTAAGTTTTTTATTGTTTTTTTTTTCAGTTATGCAGAAGTTCGAGCTGAAAGAAGGCGAGATCTTGGCCTTGAAGAGTCATCAATTGAACTGGCATCCTCTTCTCTAAAGGTACCACGTCCCTTCACAGTTGAATGAGTTGGTATTTAATCCAAACTGAGTAATCGCTTGCCAATCTGAGGAAAATATCTGTTCTTTCTTCTCCTCTTCCTTTACTCCCATCTCCTTCCAAACCTTCAGTTGGGTTATGACTCAGGCAGACCCTGAGAAGTTTTCCATGGCTCAAAATTGCCCATCTTTACTCAGGCATATAACTGCAAAGTCAGCAGTTGCATTGCTGCTGTTCTGCTATTCATTGTCTTTCTGAGACCATTACGCAAACAATGGGTTAAACCGCCTCAGTTCAGCAGCAGAGCTGGAGCTGGAGGCTAGATTACTGTACCTGTCACGGTTAGTAAGGCGCAGAGGATCAGAGGACAGAGCAGTACTACATGGTACCTGTTCTGTTAATGCCAGCTCGTCACTGACGCGCAGATGAAGATTGGAAGTGAAGGGAAAACACTTATTCCAGATTTCAGCTCTGTTTACACCATTGGGCAGGATCGCATCAAGCGTAGGATTGTGACCAGGGCAGTAATTTCCATGGCTTGAATCAGTCTGGCATCCCAAGACACCTGCCCAATTAACAAGGTCATTAATTACTTTTAAGTTCTTCCTCTCAATAGTTTATAAGACCAGTAATCAAAATCATTTCAAGTGGGCTGTTGTGTAATTATCATTCCATTAGCCTCATTGCTCTTCAGACATTATTTTATAGAAGCCATTTATGGGATGTATAGGGGAAGCTGTCCCAGAGACCTTTTTCACTTGAGCAAGAGCCATCTTGCAAACCATCTGCTCCTCTGTCACCACAGCACACTTCTCTGTCTTTTTCCCCTTTCCACATGGCAGCTGAGATATTTTTCTGTAGATCTTAAGCTGCATCTGTTGTTGTAAGGCAGCTGGAGGAGAGGCAGAGCCATCACTCCCTTTGCTTGATCTTCTAGAGGGGAGTGGGAAGCTGGGGAGCTCCCGGGGAGGTGTGGGGAGGGCAGTGGTGTGGCCATTGTAGTCACCCATATCCTGCAGGTGAAACAGTCTCCGACAACCCAACAGTTAACGGGCTGTTTGGCATAAACCATCTGCCGGGTGGCATCTGTCATTTTGGTGTGACAGCTCCAAAGCCGTTAATATTCACCAGCGTAGGCTGTTCCCCCCTGTGGATGCGCTGCCAGGCTCCTGCCCAGAACAGCCTGCTGGGACCCACTGCTCCCCAGGCAGCGGCCAGCGGGGTTACAGCTCTCAGCATCACCTGGTACCTGTCCCCCATGGGAGCCATTTGCTGTATGTTCTCCTGAGGCTGCAGCTGATGCCCCCACGCCACTGCTCCGTGTCCCTTCTCCGTCTCTGCAATGAGTAAATCCATTCCCCAGCCAGCCCCTCCTGCTGCCTCTGCCACCACTCCCCAGCGTGCCACAGCTAACGGACTGTGACATCCCTGAAGAAATCAGGCAGAAGGAAGCTAATTATAAAAGCATATTTCCATTTGCACACAGCTTCAGTGGCAGGGGATCAGGAGGGTGGCACGCCAGAGAGCAGGGCATGGGGAGCAACCCCACGGTGTTTGCCAGACATGCAGTGTGTCCCCCACTGCCACTCACTGACGCCGGACGGGTGTCCTGGGACAGAAATGCGTGGCATCGCCCCAAAGCCAGCGGTGCCCAGTGTGTGATCCTGAGGGTCCTGTCAGCCCGGGGATACCTGAAGGCTTTAGGGTGAACATTGAGGGGCTGACCAAATATTGCACCAGGGTTTGGTGGTGTGGTGCTGCAGTGCTGGCCCACTCCGCACCCAGTCTGTTATTCTCTGCCAACAAGTGGTCGGGGAGGTGGAGGTCCCCTCCAGCGCCATCATCTCCTGCCAACCATCTCACCACTTGTACTTTGCTCCCCGCAGAGCCACAGCAGCTACCTGGATGTGGGGCAGTGCGGCAGCAGCCAGGACGCCAGCCGAGAAGGAGTGTCACTGTCGTCCCACAGCTCCCGGCGCTCCTCGCACACCGCCCTCTCCGACTCGGCATGTAGGTGCCAGCATGGCCGTGGGCAGCCCAGCATGGGGGCAAGAAGTGGGCTGGAGGGCAGCGCAGCCTCCAAAATACTGGGTTTAACTGGGGGTGACGGAGGCAGCAGGGGGATGCTCTGCACCAGGACAGACTTACTGTGCCCTAACAAGTTATGGTACTGGCAGCAGAGCCTTGGCCACTTGCTGCCTTCTCCCTTTTAGCCCACTGAGAGGGTGAGAGCACCTTCTCCCCTGTTTGCCAGCAGCTGAGGGTTGTGGTAGTTTGCTGTGGCTCAGGGGACAGGAAGTGACCCGCCAAGCTGAAGCAATTCGATCGAGCCCCGAACCTCACTGATAAAACTTTTATTGTGGAGTAGTTTGGTCCCTGATGATAAATCCCTGCAGAAGGAGTGCAGGAGGCTGCTTGCCTTGCTGGCAGCTTTGTCCAAGCTCCCACCAGTGCCCTCTCTGCCCTGGGGGCACCAGCAACATGACTGCAGTGCCTGTGCGGGGCCGTGGGTAGGAGCCCACTCAGGGGGCTTTGCTTGAAATACTTGCCAGGGAGAGAGTGGGAAAGCTCATCTGGAGGTGTGCATGGAGGGAAGGACAAAATGGGGCATTAGCATCAGAAGGGAACCCTGCAAGTCAGGCAGGGAGCCAGAGGGACCATGGAGGGGCAGTTTGGTGACCAATTTGGCAGCATTTGGGTTGCTGTTCATCTGCATAAATGGAGTTCAGGCTTAGCTAGGGTACCTATGCACAAATGTGCCTTATCACAGTAAACCATCTCTTTTCCAGCCACATCGTCCATGCGGCACACGGACACCAGCACTCCCACCCGGCCATCAGTGCCAGGGGGGCAGGCGGAGAAGGCAGCCCTGCGGCTGGCATCAGCTGGAAGCACTCAGGTCAGTGGTCCCTGTGAGCAAAAGCCTTTCTGATGTCGTAAAGAAATGAGCTTGATAAACCTTGGTCCTGCCCCGAGAGGCTGGATCCCCACCTCTGAGCGCGGGATTTCCCTGAGCTGCGGGGAACCCTGCTGGCCAGTGGAGTTGGTGGGGAGCTGCTAGAGGTTCCTCTGCTGCCTCCCTTTCGGATTCGGTTTGCTCCTCCAGGCCAAACGCCTTCTTACACCAGGAGCCCACTTTTTGGGGGGTTTTTAAATGTGAAATGGGCTTTATCCAAAAATGGATGCTGACACTGAGGATTTGCAATTAGCAGGGGGCATGCAGGAGCTTAAATTCTCCCTTCAGACCCATCCTCAGATCTCCACGTGGAGTTGTCTAGTTCCCTGCAGTTCATCACCAGTATGAACTGGTATCGCACCAACTCTGTACTAGAGGCGCTATGGACCTACAGTAAGGCACAGTTTTTGTTTCTAGGCCATAGCAGCTTCTCAAGCCCCTGGTGAACACCTCCCTCAGCATCCCGTGGCTCAGCCGGCAGCCCCTTCTCAGCACGCTGTGATGGTACGTGGTTTATTTTTGTTAAATGCACTGGGATGGCCAGTCAGCGGGGCAGACTCAGTGGCTCTGGTTCACTGCTCTTACCTCCTTGCTGGCCAGTCCCAGTGTGGTGGCAGGGTCTCAGTGCCCTTTCCATTGCTGTTACTGAGGTTTGCCTGCAACCAAATTATTGCAACCACTTATTTCAGCGAGGAGACAGAGCAAGTAGGACACCCAAAGGAATAGCTTAGAAGAAGGTTTACACTTGTCAAAACCATTGGGGGCCACTGAAGGCTCATCTCTGAATTGCTAACAGCTAACTTCAGGCTGATAGGGTGCTGAAGAACTTTATTGCCCTGGTAGAGGAAGGGGGTGTCACAGAAGGCTTGAGTTAGGCCAGAAAAAAAGAAAAAAGAAAAAAACAAACACAAGAGAAATGTGGGAGTCATAAACCATAACTATGAGGCCCATCCTCACTGAGCTTTGAGGTCAGTGTAGTAAATATTCAGACTGAAATACAGGAATTGAAGACAGCCAACGTAGGTGTGAACGATGGGTCCCAGGGTGGGATTACAACCTAACTTGGACCTGGCATTTGTAATATAATTAGCAGCAGAACTGAAAGCCCAGCCTGGAGGTGTGCAGTGTCTGCCACAAAACACAAGTGATCTGAAGTCAGCAGTGACACACTAAAGGGGCAGGGGAGTCCTGTGCACAGACACTACACCTGCACAGACATTTATCAGACCAAGATGGGGAGTGAGGCACTGAGTGTGAGCCAGTTGTGCTGCTGCTCTGCAAGTACAGTGGTACTTTGGATAAATGTGCAATTGCTGTTTTTTGTCAGCATCATATTTTCTATGGCAAAAGCTGAAAAGCACTCATTTTTCTGAAGCCAGCATCACTATGAGTGTGAGTAGCAGGACTGGTCCTACCCCGTGATCTTGTTCTCTGTTCTTCGCAGCCAGTGTACCATTTCCCGACCCAGCTGGGGATGATGCATCAGCTGAAAGAGCAGCTGGAGGAGAGGACTCGCATACTGCAAGCTGACATCAAGACACAGCAGGAAGAGCTCCACGTCATCAAGGAGCAGCTCCAGCTAGTGCAGGACTCCAACCTGCAGGTACCCGCTGCCCCTGGGGTTCCCAAACCCACAAGTCTTTTTTCTTCTCCTTTGAGCACACAGATCAGTAATGAAATTGTCAGTGGCAAAAGCATTTAGAAATGAACTCTGGATAAATTGGTAGTTTGGTCTCAGATGTGGGAGTTGTGTCTCCTGAGAGATGAGTGGCGTCAGTATCTACTTAAGTATTGAATCAGTAATTTTCATTATTTAGAAAAAAGCAATCCCAAGCTAATCCAAAGTTCCCCCTGCACGAAAAGCTCGGCAGTTCAGTGACTGGTTATTACTGCTGGATCCCCAGTGCCATTCCTGCAAAACGTAACAGGCGTAATGGAGCTGAAACAGTCGTGGCTCTGAATAAATATTTGAGCACAAACTAACATTTGATTTTTTTATTATTCATGGTTTGCTTTGCCCCTGGATGTTGCTGCTGCAGTGTTATATATGTTGATGGAGACAGCCTAGTAGCCAGTATCTCCCAGGCAGTTGTGGTTTAACCCCAGCCAGCAGCTGGGACCACGCAACCACTCACAGTTCTCCCCCCTCCCCACAGAAAAGTAGGGAGAAAAGGGACAAAAGGAAGGGAAAGGAAAGGAAAAAAAAAAAAAAAGGCTGGTGGGTTGAGATAAAGTCAGTTTAACAGGACAATAAAGAAAATAGGAAAAGTAAAATAACAATAATAATAAAGGTAAAAGAATATACAAGGTAAGGTAATACAACACAGGTCACTCTCACCACCCAGTGATCCGTTGCCCAGCCTGCTCCAAGCAGAGATCGCCGATTCCCACCCCCTGGCCTACCCCTGAGCAACCCCTGAGCATGGCGTCTGTGGTACAGAATATTCCATTGGTCATTCCATTGTTCTGTCTATGATCCCTCTCAGCTGCAAAAAAGTCCTTGAATAGTATAGACATCACCTAGCAACAACTAAAACAATATGCATTATGGACATTCCTTTCATACCAAATCTGAAACACAGCAACCACAGTAACCAGAAAGAAAAATAACTATCCCAGCTGAAACCAGGACAGCAGTGCAACCACTGTATGAGCTGCGACAACTCATGTGTCTCCTTTATTTAAAGATGCTGATGCAGCAGCCGATCCCCGTCGTCTTTAACAACGTGCAGCACCCGAACCCCAGGAGGCCGCCGCCGCCGGGGACGCCCAGGCAGACCACAGCCAAGAAGTCACAACAGCAAGGCCTTATGGGGACGAAGCACTACTGCAGCACCCACCTGCCATCACCGCACCAATTCCTCAGGGACTCCTGCAGCACGGCCGCCCAGGTCACTGGCTGCTTCGTTGTCCTCATCATACCCTTCCTGGCTTTTAAATACTTGTTTGCCATGTCCCTCCTCCTCGTGGTCTCCTCTGTGTTGGTTTTAGTCCATAGCTGGCATTACAAAATCTGTGTCACGCGTCAGTTGGGAATGGTGTCATTCAACTGTAAAAATAAAAGCCAGGTAGTCTAAAGGCCTTAAGCCCTGGGGACCGCTGGAGCCATCCTGGTGACCAGAGAGGAACCGATGTGGTTCCTTGGGAGGTTTGGGCTCGTTCGCTGCTCTCAATTGCAACACGATGCTTGTTCGTAGCCAGTGTGAGTTGTGACTTCGTTACATGGAGAAGCAGACATAATATTAAAAGATTAATTCTCTTCTGCCTGAGAACTCTTGGAAGGCAGCTTTGAAAAACAGCTTTGTCATCACTAGACCTAAATCCACCATATAGATGGTCACATCTCCTTGGGAAAGAACTGAGGTGTCCAAAAGCAAAAGATACCAAAATCACTGCTTTAAGGGGAGGATAAGAGTCCCTGCTTTCCTTGGGGACTTCAGATCTGCACTCCTCCTCCCCTCTCAAGCTGGTCTCTCCCCCCTCGAGCCGTGCGTGCCTTTACCCTTGTACTCTGACTTCTCAAAAGACCATCTGCTCCTACTGCTTGGGATCCCAGCACCCATCGTGCAGAGGCAATAAATGCAAATGGGTTGGTTCTCCAGAACAGATACACTGTTCCTGCTGCTATGTTCAGGGAGAAAATCCTACTGTTCCTTCTCCTTTTCCCATCTGCATACTGGAAGCAGTTATTTTAGCCTTCTATTAGGGAGCTTTAAAATCTCATGTGGGTATCTGTGTCTTATTTCAGGTACAGCAGCAGCAGCAGCAGCTAATGAGAGGAAATCAAGGCCAGCAAGCGTGTCTGCCAGGGCAGACGAGCATTTCGGTGCCCCTCTACAACAACCCCATGGTGTTTTCCCAAACACATCCCATTACAGTGGCTGCACAGATGCCAACTGAGGGCAGCGAAAGGCAACCACAGTCAGACTACAGCCAGGACAGGAGCCTCAGGTACAAATGCAGCCCAGCTGGGACCATCCTGATTGTGGTGATGGAAAATAGCAGTACCTGGACAGGGGGGAGGGCAGGCCCACCTGGGCTCAGGGGAGTGATGGTCTCTGGGTGCCAGGGCAGGGGCGTAGGGATGTTCCCTCCTGCAGAGATCTGAGTCAGTGGTGAGCCCAGAGTGTGTGCAAGCAGGGTGCTGTGCACACCATGCCCTACCCTCAGGGGCCTGAAATACTTTTCTCTCCATATTTCCACAAATTGTCCATGTAGCTCGGTAATCTTTGGACATCTGCTGCTGTCAGAGGCAGTGAACAGGAAAAACTTGCAGGGACAGCCTTTCCCAAACCTCTGTCTGCTTGCTCTGAAGCTCCAGAGTTTTTTCTCCAGCCAGGACAAAGCCATTTTTCTTTTATACAATGCTGAGACTGTTGTATAAAACATTTACAACTGCCTCAAACTATTCAACCACCTTTCAGGAAGGTATTTGCAGACGCTGCCTATAGGATCCAGCTGTTTCAAAATACTGTGTAAGGAAACAAGATAAACTCTAGAAGCCTCACCATCTGTAAAAAATATTTCTTACATGAAAGATTTAGCAAGTTCCAGCTCACCTCTGTGAGTGCATTAGACAAGGTGATAATAAGCATCCTATTTCATTAGCTTTATTTCAGGGGCATGGTTTGCACACTTTCAGGGAGGATTTTCTGAGGTTGGTTTCTAGAGACTGACAGTCAGGCATTTGGCCCTCTCCTTTCCTTGACCGTCCTCTGTTTTTCCTCCACCGCAGGATGCTGTTGGATCAGTCTATCCAAGCCATGATGCCCGCCGCCAACAGCAGTGGCCAGTCCACGCAGAGCAGTGCCACCAGGCAGCAAGGAAAGTGAGTCTTTGCTGGCCCTTGTTTTCATGCAGTGCTGTAGAGCACACTTTGTGGTGCAGAAAATTATTTTGAAAAACTTGCATGTGATCATGCAAACCAAACACACTCAGTCTTAAAAGAAACAAAAGCTCAGCTGGTTAGGAGAAAAAGTAATTTTTTAATTACAAAGAACTTTATGATGGCTAAAATGCTGCGAAAAAAATATTTTTTAACCAATTTCTAGCTTTTGCAAAGCTTAAAGTGCCTAATCAAGTCATGGAGCCTTAAAAACCTTAATTTTCTGCAGTTCCACACCATGCTAGATGAGGAGGAGGAAGTCTGGGGCCTGCTTTCACCAGGGTCTGTGTGGTTTGAAAAACCCGGTTCCAGTCTGGTTCCTGCAGCACCTGGGCTTCCCAGGGCCCGCAATGGTGCGGGTCTGGGTTTGGGTTCTCACACTTCGTTTTCCTCCTTGTGGCAGATTCGTTGCAGAGCAGCAGATCTTGCCTCCCTCGATACAGACGCAACCGATTACCTGTAGCACCGTCCGACCTCCAGCCCCATCGCCTGTTTTCTCCCCGTCTCTGATGATCCCACACACCAGCTTCACATCCCACCAGCCAAACACACCGGTTCATCTCCACCAGTGGCCACAGCAACAGGTTCAGCAGCACCGTCTCTACCTTCAGGTAATGGAGCTGGAAGAGATTTGTGAGGATGCATGGGGATGGCTTTGGGGTTGGGTTGTTTTTTTTGAAGAAATGGGCCTTACTTGGCTAATCAAACCTGGTTGGTGCACTCACATGTCCTCCATTCCCATTGTATCTACACGTACCCAAGTGCTCAGCCTTTCCAGACTGGCTCTGCACCCATTCAAGGCCATATTTTCCAACACACTCAGTTATCGCTTAGTGTCCAGAAGAAATATCCAGTTTTTCAAACATAGCTTGTCATCTGGAGGAGCTCTGGTGGGAATTCTGCTGTAGATGTGAAACATGATAAGGGATAAGCTCTTCTGAAATCGTGCCTCCTGCTGTTGTGTCTCAGCATAGCAAGATTTTTATCAACTGCCGTCACTGCTTTCCTTTGATAAATAGATGTTTCACTACACAAATCTCTGGAGAAGGTGATTTTGGTTTTTCAAAGCACATCTTCATCAGTGCATGCCAAACTAATGACACTGCCAAGGAGAGGGGCTCTTGAACCTAATAATT
Organism: Numenius arquata; assembly: GCF_964106895.1. Classification (NCBI taxonomy): domain Eukaryota; kingdom Metazoa; phylum Chordata; class Aves; order Charadriiformes; family Scolopacidae; genus Numenius; species Numenius arquata. The sequence goes on from NC_133580.1 coordinate 9,072,034, forward strand.
AAGTAGTAATACACTCCAAGACTTGCCTGGTTGGCAGAGGTAAGTTACGGCCCTCTGGCAGAGATAACAGAAAACAAAGCAGGAGGTGCAGGTACAGCTGAAAGTAGCCATGCGGCAGAACTGGGTTTAGAGTGAGGAATTAATCGTCGTTGTCAGTAAATGTGGACATGAGCCATCCCCGCTTGGTAGCTTTGCTCACGAGGTGCACTGAGGTCCTGAGGACTAGCAATATAGACAGCAGAATGATGATGCTGGGGGAGATAAATAGCACCAGGGCAACAGAAAACCAGACTTTGGTGCCACAGTGTCTTAAGTGGGGGTGAACCAGCAAGTTCAGGTCTTTGGGGTACCAGCCACGAGGTGGTATATGGATAAGATTGCTCTGCAACCTCTTCATTGGTTTCTTGAAGATCCTTCCCATAGAAGATGGACGATGCACCTCCTGCAGATTTTCCTCACGTCCAAGTAGCTTATGAAAATCTCCATTCCTACTGGGCTCCCTGTGGGGCTGGTAGGATGGATGGGTCCTGCTTCCCCTCCATACTCTCCAGGCATTGTTAGTCATGCTGATAGCACCCACATCCCAAACTGCTTGTCCACAACTCATACCCTTGATGGGTAGAGTTTACCTTTAGGACTCGGCATTCTCACTCCTGGATACGAGCCTCAGTATCAGCCCCTGCATCAAGAGAAGAAGCAGATGGATGATGGGGCAGGTCTGATTTGTCAGATTTGTGTCTCCCAACAGATGCAAGGACCTGAGACAGTGCCTGGGGGTCCGACACAGCGCATTTTCCAGCCCCCCCACACCCCACAGCAGAACCCCCTGAGCTACTTCCTCCACCCGCAGCAGCAGAGCCGCCACACACAGGGCCAGCCCTGCAACCTGCCCGACCTGCCTGAGATGCAGCTGCCCTGAACGCCAGGTCCACCTTGCAGGGACCACCATGGCTGCAGCCGCTCGGCGCCCCGGGCGCACGCAGAGAGGAGGACACCACCATCAGAGCATGGGACAGGTGAGGTCGAGCCCCATGGGGAAGGTGATGGCTGGAGGGATGGTCCCCACCGGGGACAGATGGCTCTGGGGGCACCTCATCAGTTGGGATTTCCTCGCAGCAGTGATGCTGCTCCGACAGCCGTACGTGCTCTTGTCCAGCACAGCGGTACAACTGGAAGGCGATGGCTTTCTGGCTGCAGGGAGGTTGTTTATCAGGTCTCCACGAAGATTGCTTTGCAACAGAGAGAAACCTTTTCCATTCAGGACTTCAATGCTGAAAGTCACTGTGAATTTAAGCCCAGCATTTGGAGCACATACAGAGACTGTACCAGTCCGCAGGACGCCGTTGGATTACCATGTACATAACTCAGTTTGCTGTAGTAGGTCCATTGTGGATTTTTTTTCCTTTTTTCTATACCTCAGTCCCGCAATTTTTTGTTTTCCAGGAGATTGGATAATGCTGCTAATTTACATAACACCACTTTTGCCTGAATTTCTTACTGTTGTTATACCAGCTCACATCGCAGCTAGTAAGATATTTGTCATGTTTTATTTTGGTTAACAAGAGCAGATAAATTTATATGGTTTTTACTTCCTGTAGCCAAATATTTTTCAGGTTACAGACAAAGAATCCTTACTCCTTCTTTTTTTGGCTGTTTTGTTTCCAGTGATGTAGTTGCATATGTTTCTATACATGAAAACAAACAAACAAGCATAGAACAGCATATGACGGCAAACTTTGTGGTTTTGCTAGGTCATGCTTCAATTTGGCAAACGTGAAATGTATGGTCATGACACAAGTGATATTACAAGCCCGTAGGGTCAGCAATAAATTGTATTTTTGTAAATTGTCAGTTTTTAACTATAAGTTTATATTTATGAATTGAAAAACCAGTTTATTCCTCAGTGGGTGTATAGTCAAGTGTCCCTACTGTTTGTGTCTTTCCAAAGGAAAAATGAAAATGTACATTTTTGGGGCGCTAGTAGCTGAGTAATAACTTTGGGCACTGTTAGAGCCCAAGTGTAGGTGATGAGTTAGGCCATTAGCATAAGCTTTGCAAGAAAATGGTTAGGACGAGGTCTATCCATCTAAACAGCAAAGCTCCACCTGGCAGTCAGAACAAGGTCTAGGGACGGGTTAGTTTGTAATCTCTGTCGAATCCAAGCAAAGCGCGCCTTTTTTTATTTTCTTTTTTGGCATTTGTTTGCTTTTTCCCTTGTGGGAGCCGCTTTCTTGGCTCTTCACACCACCGCAACACAGCTGGAGGCTGGTGCTCACTGATGGAACAGCCACCAGCAACCCCAAGCAGCCCTGGGTTTCAAGAAAAGGGGGAGAGTGGGAAAGTTAGCATGCAAAAAAAAAAAAAAACAAATAGGTATAGCTAAGGGTCCATATATCTATAGCATTAGATATCTAATGCTAGCTAGAGCTAGAGGTACCTAATGCTGTAGATACAGCTATATCTATAGCTAGCTAGCTCGCTTCCCCCCACCAGCCACACACGTTTTCTGTGCTGCAGCACGGGGAGGATTGCGTTAGCTTTGGGGCCAGGCGTGAGGTGAGTGCTTGGGCTCGGTAGCAGGGGGAGCAGAAAATCCCGACTCTTTCAGCCTGACTGAAACAGGTTGTGGCAGCCCGAGTTCCGTGGAGAGCTGAGGAATGAAACAGGAGGGTGACAGAGCTGCCCCAGTCCCGGGTTTGGCCGCAGCCTTCGGGGCCGGCGAGGCAGAGTGTGATTCACCGACGGTGACAGAGCCTGCCCCAGCCGTGCCCCGGCCCCGTTGCACAAGGGGCTGTTTCCCACTCGCCGGGTTTTTCCTAAGGAAGGGAACGGGGTTTTGACGTGCTGCATTGCCCATGGTGGCGGAGGGAGGACAGTCTGCCAGAGCAGGGTGGGAGATTTTGTGGGGCTGGTGTGAGGCAAGGGGCTGCCTCGGTGTTTTGGCCAGGGCAGGGGTGGCTATGCAAACAAAAGCTGTACAAGCCCCCGGCTTTCCACGGGGCCCCCTCCCTTGGCTAAAGCAGCGGCATGGGGTGGCTTTGGCTGGAGCATTTAGGCACACACCCCCCAGGGATGCCCGCGGTGATGGCGTGTGGGTGGCAGAGCAGCCTCCTGGCCATGAGCGGCATTCGGGGGAGCACAGTGGGCCAGAGCATGGAGCCGAGGAGGTGCCCGGCAGCACATAGCCCTGGGGCTACAATATGGGGCTGAGTGCCTTGGGAGTGCAACCCTGGGCTGGGACCCAGCCCAGCCGGCACACGCAGACCCTGGGCGCTGGGAAGGCTGAGCAGATGCTCTTGGGCACAGCCTGAACTGCCCCCCCCCCCTTTCAAACCCATAGAAATGACCGTGGCTACAGCAGGGTCGTGGGCCAGAGCCACCTCACTGCTGGCAGTGGGATGTGGAGCATCTGCCCTTGCCGTGTGGTCTGGAGCTGAACCAGCAACAGCCTCAACCCTTGGGTCTTGGAGCCCAGGTCCTGAGGAGAGGTCTTTCTTTGGGCTGCGGTGTCACGTGAGGGGACACAGCAAGGGCCAGCAAGGGCCTTTGAGGTGGGAAATATTTTTTTAAATTTTTTTTTAAAGCACTATTACTTTCAGGGCCTTCCCCTCCCCATTACCCAGGACGGTAGGGTGGCTTATGAGGTTGGGGCAGGAAGGGTTGCTGTATTTTGGGGGGTTGTTTGTGGTTTTGGGTGTTTGGGTTTTTTTCCCCCCAACCTTGACACATAGTGGGGAGGCAAATACACACCCATTGATGTTGGGGCTCCACTGTTGTACGCAATTTGTGGCCTGCCGTGGCTGGCAGGAGGGGAAGGCCATGCATCTCCCTCTCTTGCCCATTAGCCCTGCAATTGCCCCAACACACCGCCATGGCTGTTCTGCAGGGTCCCGTCGCCGTACGTGAGCCCAGGCATGACAAGTGTCCATCAGATGTATCTCGGAGGTGGCGGTGGTGGGGGACAGTGGCTTTGGGGGCTGTTTTTTTTGAACAGGGCTTGGTAGGGAGGTAGGCAAGGCAGAGTATTTTTCTGGCATTGCTGTGGCTTTGAAAGCAAGTCCAACCACAGGGGGTTGGGAAGGGGTTTGGGGGGTCGGGGGGAGGGGGCAGCAGGTGTGCCGGATGGGGCTGTGCCATGGACACACGGCCCTTCTGATGGCAGCCCTGGGCTGCAACAGGCAGGGAGGGCTGAGGCAAGGGGGGGGGCACTGCTGCCCCTGCTCAGAGCCTCTCAGCGAGGAGCACAGGAGGTTTGTGAGGATGTTTACACGTTAGATTGGCCTTGCTAAAACAAGAGACCTAAAATGCACTTTATCACGTGCCCCCCACCCCCTCCCCTTTATTCCCAGTGGCCTCCCCAGCCGCTCGCCGAGCTGCTGGCGGGCGGTGGGTGGCTGCGCCGTCCCCGTCGCACGGGAAGAGCCGTGTTTTCCAGACATGCTCCAAAGGACAAAATCCCACAGTCCCTTTTTGGGGCGTGCTTGGTCCCTGCTCCGTCTGCCTCCAGGCTGGGGGAAGGCTGAGTCAAGGCCGTGGGATTTTTGCCTTATACTGTCGCTCGCTCTCAAAAAGTATATGAATAAATAAATCTCTTTATTCAGGTTGATTTGTATTTGTTTACCTCGGTGTTAGCTATGACCTGTGTTTTTGGGACCCATTTGGAATTGAGGGTTGCTGGTGGGTTTGGTTCACGCTGCCCCCGGGTGCTTACAAGAAAACAGAAGCATGAGGTGTTGGTGACAGGAGGGCAGGAACGTGACTGATGCCGCCTGTGTCGGGGCTGGGCTCCAGTGTCGGTGTTGACCTATTAGTCATTAATGTTCTGAGGCTTTCTAGTACACAAGCACCTACATATAATCTCTCTCTATATATATATAGATATACAGATATATGTATTTTTAATATACATATATATATTACGTACATGTATATCTATATATAAAAATATATGTATAGGCCACACAATTCCAGACCTCTGAAAACACAGGCAGCTTTACTTAATAAAGTCTTGCACTTTTAGCGTATTTGTACATATAAGCTAAAGCCTGGTGGGTATAATCAGGCTGGTTTGACAAACACAGTGAAAAGTTACTGTATATATTGTATATACTCCATGTAAAAAAAAAAAAAGGAAAAGAAGAAAAAATCTTAGAATTGCATATAAATCTTGGCTTATTTTATATGATGTTGAATATAGATACATTTATAAATGTTACTATTCTTAAAAGTATTTTGTAATGGGGAAAAGGAAGTGTCTTATGAAGATGAACAGTAAAGATATTATTCTTGTCTTGAATCTATGTCCCTGCACAACTCACCAGAATGGGAGCCCGTGCATTTTGACAAGCTTTAAACAGATTGTATATAGTATTTATAAAAAAAAAAAAAAAAAAAGAAGATGAAATAAAATACTACTTGTAAGTTGTCTTATACAATATGTGCTGTTGTTATTCCCTGGGTGGTACGGGTCTGTTGGGGAGCAGAATCTGCTCCTTGCTCTCCAGGAGGCACAAGAGCAGCAGCCATTGCCTACACATGTGTATAAACAGCTGAAGGGATGGGGCTCAAGGCAGACTGGGATTTCCATGACCAGTGCCAGAAGCAATAGGGGCAATGCATATATTGGAAAGAACAAGGCATCAGCATCAGTGTAGCCATGTCTGCATGCTGTAAATGTTTTCATGTGAAAGCAAAAAATGAGTAACAGTCTTCTTCCTGGGCTAGCTCACTTGCCATCGCAAGCTCAGGCTCTATGCAAGGCTAAACTACTCCCAGGCTTCAAAATCTGTCTCCTCTTCATTTTTCCTCCGCTTCTGGGGAGGCTGGCATCCTGGCATGGTTTTTGGCTTGGTCCTTGCTTTAGAAAGCACTGCCTAAATGTGGCTTTAACAAGACCAATGCTCTTGAAGGAACTTCTGAAGCAGTCCATCATGAGAAATAACAGTGCCTCAAAGAAAGATACTACTTTTTTGTTAAGTGAAACAGATGTTTATTTAAGATCCCATTTGTCTTACAGTACCTCTGCATACAATATATTGTATAAAAAGCCAACCTGCCAACACAAATGTGTTGCCTTCTTGGTAAAGTGACAAAGTTATAGCAAAAAAGACAAATTAGCCTATTTTTCTGGAAACAAATTTGAGTATTTCCTTTTGTTTTAGTCCAGGTAACAACTGCAATCGCAATCAAGAACCTTGTACAGTACAATTGGATGAGAAACTTCTAATAAAATCAACATACAGCTATTTTTTTAGTCACTATGGTAGCAAACTCTTCTAAAAATACATCATTATCTATCCTTTAGAGTGATGAACAAGTGATTTGTTCTAGGAATGGACACCGAATGCTTTTTTCTGAATCACAGGGCACCATTTTCATGTGCCGGGAAATGCTACCGGTTGAATTACAAGCAGTTCTCCCCCACGGTGGAAAGGGCTCATATTCTTATTCCTATTAGTTGAGCTATTTCCTCACCTTGTGCGTTCAAGCCCTGAACTGGGCACAGACAGAGGTCAAGCAGCCAGGTCCTCCTGGTTGCCAGGGCTGCCACCATTCACCTGGGACAGTGACAGGCTCCCTGAGCCACAAGCCAAGACCCAGAAAACATCGTGGCTCTGCTGGCCACCCCCCGGGCTAACGATTACGTTTGACAAAAGGCATCTTATGTGCAAAGCAACAATAACAATGGCCCAGCCATGAGAAGGGACGGTGCGGTGCCTGCTAAGAGCCACCGCGAATGTTTGAGGGTAACTCACCAGGGCAGAGCTGCCAAGTCACACTGGTGACACTGCAGCAGGTAGTGCAATTTTAAAACTGTATAAACAGCATCACTAGTGTTAGCGATCTAGACCCTACCTACAACTGTCTATTTTGTACGGTGTTGGACATTCATTTATTTCCTATGATCAAGAAAATAAAAAGACAGATAACTTCATGAAAACTGTTACAGGAAAAAAAACCACCCACCATAGATTGTGAACTGACACATCAGTACCAGTACTCTCTCACGCTGCTTCCTCTTTGTGCATGAACTGTTCAAGAACACCTCTAAAAACTTCCGAGTTACAATCTGAATGGAAAGTCCCCCACCTTGGGAAGTGGCTGAGTAATTCTGGGTCAGACACTCTGCAACTCCTTGCTGGCACTTCTGCTTTGTTCCCAGCTACATGTGGCAGCCGATCTCCTGTCACAGATGTGTGCACACCCGCAGCAGCCTGATGCAACAGGATGTGAATCTGGGGTCATCTTTGCATCACTGAGAACTTCAGATGGCCAAAAAGCTGTATCGCAGCTTTTGGGGAGTTCTATCCCTGACTATGCAGGGCCTTGAAGGCAAGGCATCACCCATTGGGACTGAAGAGCTTCTATTGCTCTAGCTCTCCCGGTCCCAACTGGGCCTGTGTGTATTTGTGACCCAGCCTGTTCCACAGTGGGAAGGGAAGGAGCGGGACACTAACTCCAGAGTTACTCCACCCCAAGCAAAGCACAGGTGTCCCTCCGTGTTATGGCACACGGTGGAAGCAGCCCAGCAAACACACCTCTGGGTCACACTCCTTGGAAATAGCTGGCATTTCCTACATCTAGATCTACCCCCCTCCCCCAGGATCAGCTTGGGATCCAAAGGCTCCCAAAAGAAGAACCTGCCAGGGAGGCAGTTGCCTGAGTGCTGCCAGCCTACAGCCTGCAAATTAAACACAAACCCCATGCAGTTAATAAAATTTAGTGTTCCCCTACATACCCTAACTTTTCACCTTAAATCTATTTTTTTTTAATATATATGTGCTGGTATGCTCTCTTTATACATGGATATGCTAGCTGACAAGAGCTAATACATAATTGGTAACGGCTCTACAGTCTCTTGGATTGACACTAATAGAAAACAGTATTTTAAAAAGGTGCTCAGTTTTTCATAATGAGACCAAGTAATGTCACAAGGCTACTGTATTTTGCATGTTCCTTCAACTTCCACGGCTGCTTCCGTACTTAGAGCTTATCTTGGCTGTCAATCAGTAAATGTCATTGAGTTTTAAGACTTTCATATCTCTGGGCTACCTTGCTTAGCAAATAGTCCATATCTTTGACTACTTCTTAAAATTAACAATATCAGTCGTAAACTTACAAAAGCTTTTTGGATGGGCAGCTGCATCTATTTTCATGGGGCTCCATTAATTTCAGCACAGCTGTTCGCAGAAGAATTACTCACTGAGCAAACCTTATCTGAGTACGTCCTGGACCAGAACAACAATATCATCTGCTTTGTATTTCTAAAACAACATCAGGAAAACAGCGAGTAAATACATTTTTAAAAGTAACACAGTGTTGCCCTACTTTGCCTCAGAAACATAGCTATATGAATGGATATATTAGTTTTTATATAGTATGCATACAAATACAAATCAGTATTATATTGTATCAAGTGTAATAACTTGTGAAGGTTTCTGAAAAAAGCTTTCTCGTTTCTCACATATATGATATAGTTTTTGGAGTTACTGTTCATTCAATAAAACTTTATTTTACATTAATACCTGAGAGTATGGGGGAGAGTAGAAGAAATAATTCATAAATTCATTGCTCCTGATTAAAACTGTATTCATTAGAAGCAGCATGGGAACTTTAACACCAATTGCAATGATGGATTTCACCAAGTGCTTATAACATAAGTCCGAATCTCATTTTACTCTTCATTCATATTAGTATTGCAAGAAAAGCTTCTGTGAATGATGCCATCCCCATTCTGCTTCTTTACAAAAAAGCATGCACAGTATAAAAATAATGCTGCTCTGCAGAGGAAGATTGTCATACAAGCTCTAGAAACAGCCATTTTTAACTAGTTTAGCAGAAAGTCTCAGTTTACTTTTTTGTTGTTAAAATACAAGCTCTTCCCCTCTTTCTCTAAACCCATTCTAGCACCAGCTACTGATCAAGGTCAATATTTATCAGCATTAACACTGGCAGAGCTGGCCTCCACAGGAACTTTACTGTATCATTTTTTATATATTAAAATTTCAAGTCAGATTCCAAAGGATTTTCTTGTTGTCGCAAATCCTGGCATATAGACAATATTACAGCAGCAATAATCCAGAGAGCTATAGAAAAGAAAATATAATTACTAGGTTGAGGTATGGACTCAGGGTAGGCAAAGGAGCAATTGCAGTCTGTCCCTAGCAGCTCGATAGCCAGCATTCAGCTAACTATGAAGCAGCTAAAGGTGGTCTGGATTTGGGCTTTCCAAACACAAGCAAAACTATAAATTTCATCAACATGGTCCTAAAAAGCCAACAATGGCTCCTCTTGCAAGATGAATGACAACCACCACATGGTCAGACAGATTTAGCCACTGCTTTCTCTTGATTTCAACAACCTATTCTAGCTTTTGCTACACATGCTTGCTGGTGTGCAGCCTGGATAACCAAACAAGCTTCCATCCTTTTCACCTCTACTGTAGGAGGATTGGTATGAAAATGGGAAAGAGAACTCACAAATAGGCTGAGCTAGAAAAGGAGGAAAACAGCTGTTTGCTGCAAAAACTGAGATGTGGGCTGGGAGAATGCAGTCTGCAAACTGTCAACAAGGGGCTGCAATCTGCAAGAGTCCAGGACCATCCATAAGACCAAAGCAGAGGAACTGAGAGCAGGGCAACTTTCTTCTCTAACCTCACACTCTTGTGCCCACCATAGCCTCTATTCTTAGTCTTCACCCTGCTTTGATCCCAGTCCACGTGCAAGTTTGGAAATAACTAATTAAACTAATCTGGAAGACAACCTCTAACCTGTTGATACTCCTTTTTAGTGAAAATGGCTGGAAGTCATTCCTTTTATCACAGTAATAGAAATGAACCTGTCACCCACACTGTAAAAGCTGTCATTCAGATAGGCTTGCAATAGGTCACATCCAATATTTCCAAGCAATGTTGCATATTTTAATAACACAGTAAAGACAGTTTATTATTCAGTACTTTTTGGGGGAGTGAAAATTATGAACAATGCATGAAAGTGATTGTGCTTCAAACTATTTTTATTTACATCACATACCAGTAATCTGATATTTAAAGCTAACTCTTCAAACTCCATTCTCTATGTAAACACCAGACTCAGTTTCCATAGTAACAACCTTCATTTTTAAGTGCTTTATGCTGTGGTCAATTCAAAGGAAAAGAAAATTACACGCTGATTCTTGCTTTAAATTGTAAATTTTTAGCACTCTCTATTTTAACTTTTATGTCATGAGGTTTCTCAAAAAATCTCACAAAGGCTGGCTCGTTTAATAAGGATGCCAGAATCTGTTCAAAGGCAAAAGACCATTCATGGTTCCCTCTCAAACCCTGTGATCTGCTGCCTTCAGTCTGCTCAGAGCTGCTTTCCTCCTGCCCTTTTCTGGGGCTTTCAGCAGGCACTTCCACAATGGCAACTGGACTTTTGACTGGTGACGTGGGACTCTGCAGTCTTCTCCCAACTTCTTCCATTTTCAGCAGGAGGCTGGTAACCACCGCTATAGCCCGATATAACAGCTCCTCCTCGGGATCCCCATGGAACAGATTGTACAGAGTTTTTGAGAACTGGATGAACTGAGACTACAGAGAGATACAGAGGAGATTATTCAGCAAAAACACAACTGTCCTGTTTCACTACACATTGTGAGCTCAATCCAGTGCCTGCTGCTGCTGGGCACCTGATACAACAACTGCTCTAATGACAATATGGGCGTGGACCAGCTCTGATAAACCTAAGTGTGCCTGAAAGTCCCCCTCTTCATAAGCTTACAGTTACAGCCTAATGATTAATGTAAAGGTCTGAAATTTAACGGATCCTACAAATCCTTTAGAAGACTGCTAATAGGACTTAAAGGATAAACAGCAGTCAAAGACAGACTTAAACAGACTCAGACAGACAATTTACCTGATTCATTCTTGGCAAATCCTTAATGTTTTCTTCTTTTTTAAGAAGTTCATCTTGCCATTGCTTCAGATATGCCTGAATATCAACCCTCCCCTTCCCTACTTGAAAAAAAAGAAAAAAAAAAGAAGGAAGTGAACAAACAAGAACTAAGAAGTTCCTGTGAGGGATGATGAGCAAAAGAACCGGCTCCCTTCTCAACAGAGTGGTGGGACCAAGGACTAAACAGGATCAGAGTTTCCATTACCCTCTTACCCCGCAGTTCTAGACTTATAGAAGTGGATATAATGTTAGCACTATGCTAGAGATAACACTATTCAGTATATTTTGTCACCACACACTTTCCCATCTCTACTCCACCAAAAGACACACAGTTACCAAATGTGTCTCCAGAATTCTTTACCTTTCTCTGGGCTGCTCTTCAAGGAATCACTTTCAAGACTATCCCCAACAGGTGAAACTACAGTTTAGGGGGAGAAAAAGAAGAAAGAGTTATTTATTAGAGAAAGGAGGACCAATGGTTCATTTGCTTTTATAAAAAATTCCTTCCTTAAGGAGCATGACCCTCACTGACCCCCATGTTCTCAACACAGATCAGGCCAAGAAGAAACCACATGGTAAGTTTTGTATACTTTCTCTAAAAATAGAAGCCACCGTGAGGCTGGAGATCACAAAAGAAACTGCAACCAGTTATATCAAGCAAATAATCTTCTTAATGTTCATGGCCCATGTCTTGAACAGTGTTGAGAACGGTACTCATGTATTATAGATAAGATACTTTTGGATAGTTTTTAAAAACCAAAAAGGATTAGTCTTCCAAAGAAGTAAAACCACACAACTTTCCAAACAGAATATTTTATCGACTCCATAAACTTAGACCCCATAGAACTTTTTTCAGCTTACTTAGTTTAAGATGGAAGCAAAGGATTTTGACATACGTGCTTACATATCTCAAAATAATTATGGATTACAATATTTTATTTCTTGAGGTAGAAAATATCATCCCTTTATGCTTTGAATGCAAAAGTGAAATGGCCATCACATCAACCACCACGGCAACAGGTTGCCCATTACGCTGCAAAATGCTGACCAAATACACTCCCCTGTTTCCATGTAAACACCCTTGGCCTTTGAATTCAATCATCAGACCAGCTATCCACAAATTCTGTACTGCTTCGTAAAAATGTAACTATCTACAGAAGATCTTTGCAGAGGATTCGTGTTAACAGTGATACGACTTACTGGATTTACTAGTTCTCAACATAAGATAATTAATAGATTACTTCGAATAGTCTGCAAGCAAAGCCTCATACTCTGGAGCTTACCACTGAGTTGGCTGAAGTGGATCAGTTCTTCTTTTGAAAGATCACCACCTTTGGAAGGGCTTAGAGATTCTACTTCAGTAAAAGCTACAATAAATAAATGAATAAAGTGGTTTAGGGGCTCCCAAAACAGTGACAAAAAGCAAAAGCTTTGTACAGACAAATGGTCCCTATGAAGAGAAATGGTGTTGGAGCAGATTGGTCCTTCCCAAAGAATATATAACTCTGGAAGAAATACATATCTGCATTACAACTATGGGACTGTACTGTATCCAGGACTGGTGGCAACAGGAAGAAAAGTAAAGCTAAGGAAAAAAAAAAACACGCAAAGATGATAAAAGCCAGCAATAGCCCTCCCCGAATGCCAATGTCTCTCACTTACCTGGAGGGATGTGCAACTTAAAGAGAAGCTTGAGTTTGTCAGTGAAACTTCCATTATACATGATATCTGTTAGAGGAAAGAGGCAAGACAGTCTGTTCAACTGGACCAAAATTGAAAACACCCTCTTCACCTAATCAAATACAACCCAGGGAGGCTGGATCTGTACATGTGTTCTACCTTATGTGGAGTATAATTAGAGACGAAGCTTAAGGAAGGCAGTATCACCTGCAGCTGAGCCTAGGGTTTGCCTACACTGAGGAAAGAACACTGTCTATGACCCAACTAAAATGAAACCACAGCACCAAAGAAATATAGCACTAATGTCTTCTTAGAATTTTCCCTTTAATTTTTGCTTCCTGAACAATACCACTTCAAAAACAAGATGAAAGGAACAGAGTAGTAAATCAAGAAAACTTTCAGTTCCCCAGAGATACAAGGCATTGGTCATCTTGCACGATCTGTGCATGAGATAGCTTAGTATGAGGAAGCATTTATCATCAACCAGACAGCTGGGAAATGAGATCATACCATTTCCTAAATTTCTGGTATTTTGATGGTAAAGCCACATTTTAAATTTAATCTCAAATAGGAGATTATTCTCCAGGGGATTAATGTCTCAGAAAAGTTACTACTTTGTAAAGCATTGTGTTAGCTATTTCATGGTGAAATACAGCCAAGAAAATGAGAACACAGTTCTGTAACCCAAAGCCTTTATCATTCACCTAAACAGTGTAGCTCCTATTCTCAATCTTATAAATATACTTTGAGTATTTGGCTTGCCACTTTTAAAGTCTTTGCATTGTAATGTCACATGATAAAAATCAGACTATTTGACCCTAAGTTAAGAGGCTGGTCTCCTGAGGCTCTTTATATAGTGTATGGCAGGCGATATACACTCCTGGGCTACTCCCAGGATGGAGTTCCCTTGTGAATACGCTACAAACATGTGTTGTTCTCATACCAAGAACACAGGCAAATTGTTTGAAGTTTATAAGGCAATCGGAGCTCTCATCCATCAGTCTGAACGTCCACAATGCAAGTGAGTCTCTGTTTGCACAGTGTGACCAGGGGCTCAAGAGATGACAGAGAATCCTGAATTGCTGGCAATCAATCCGATACTGGTCAAGATATGGCAGACTGGCATCATGATGTTGCAAGACAGGACTATTTACATTCCAATAACAGGAAAGAAAGTGCTCCTTCTGCAAAGGAAAGATACAATGTTAGATTTTCTGAAATAACAACTTTGGGTGAAACGCAGGAAGTTAGCTATGTAATTTGCTTTAAAGCTGACATGTAAAACATACGTTGAATCCAGCTTCTACCTCAATTTGTTAAAACTGTTTCACGTTCATAAACACAGTCCACCATTAAGATGGATGTCTGGTAAGTGAGGAAAATGGCACATTACCTTGAACAATTCATAAAGCTCTTCAAGATCGCTAGGACTGAATTTTACATCCTGGGCCACAACACGTAGCTGAAACAAAAATAAGAGAAAATTAATTGATGAGTCTTCCCTCTTTGGAATAAGCCTATAGAATAAAGTAATGGGAAACTTAACCTTACATTAAAAGACACTGTTTGAATATTCCAGGTTTTGGCATGTTATAATTAGGAGTAAGAACAGAACTTCTTTTTATAAGCAACCAGAAGATTATAGACTGAAAGAAATAATTTCTCCCAAAAAAGGGAGCTTAAAGCTAGTCACATTACTTGCATACCTGGAGCCTACACTATGAAACTCAGGAGACAAAATTCAAATTATTTATAGTGATATAACATATAGCTTCCTGTATAATGGGCAAATGAATGTTCAGCTCTCAACAGGGAAGCTGAATCCTCATTTTTTAAATTTAAAAAAAAAATAAAATTGCTCACAGCTTTTTAAAACAAAGTTAGCTACAAGACCAGGTTCCATCTTCACAGTATGTATGTTTGCAAAATGAAATACAACACTTATCATCTTAGCACAATCAACAGCATTTAGTATCAGTTACTACAAGCTACATTTACTACAGAAAGAAGCACTGCTTTTACTATCATCAGTTATTGGAAATGAGCTGCTGAAGAAAATAAAGGAAGCACCTTGCAGTCTCCACCCTCTTGCAGGAGTCTGAACCTAAAGGATGATATTGGCAGCTGAAGAGCCACCACACCACACACGTGTTACCAGACATCCCCACACACCACAGACAAAATGCAACCCTTGTTGAATAAGTACAATAATCTCTTCTGTGACATTTGGGATTGCTTCCCAGAGTAAAAAAGCAGATGATTAATTGTTTTACTGTAGCACTGTGGACATTTTACGGCGCTCTATGCCTCCAAGAGAAATGCATTAACAATTTAACAACAGCAGATAGACATACAGGTCAGCCTGTTCCAATCAATGCAGTCTCAGAGGTATTCCAGCCTTTAGAAGTTGTCTGCGATGATGTTACTTGTGACAAGACCAGAAGGTCCTGCTGTGATTCACAGACTGAAAACATCACATGCCAAACCTCAGTTAACAGAAACCCTGTAGACGAAAGGGATTTCAGCACATAAAATGAAATATTTGGCCCTGGAAAATGTAGCTCTTCTCAGAATTTTCCAAAAGGGAACAAAATTTTATTTTATATTTTTTTTTAGCTCTTCCAAGTCACTCACCACATTCTGCTTGGTTGTAGCTTCTAACGTCTGGATCACATAAAGCCTGTTCCTGCAGCGCATGCTCTCAACATCCTCATATCGAATATCGCCATATCTCTAAGAAGAAAAGCTTTATTCCATGAAATCAACTATTGCTAAACACATCTAAGCAGATATTTTTTGTCTTTCTTGCATCTAAGTACAATTCAGGTATGGACACAAAGGAAGATCCCAGAAACTCTGAGCAAAAAATCATTTATTAAAGCACTAACATTCTCCCTAAAGAGTGTAACTTTTGAAAGGGCAAGTGTTTCAAAGAGTGATGGAGAAAGAAGAAACTGGAAAGTTCACTGTGTGGGAAGACAAAGGAAGGCATTTTACTGTGTGTCAGCTCTTTATCCAGCTCTGCTGTCACGTGGTGACTGCTTCTGCAGGGTAGCAATGTCTGAGATGTGTATGTTATCAGGGCTTGAAGTTCACTCTAGTGAACTTCAGAAATAAGCTGAAGTAATTTCTGAACCTCTGGAATTTCTGAAGGAGACAGGGAAGGTGTCTGCGCATTGAAGTAGAATAACTACATTTACCTTTAAAGAAAAGTGGGATAGTAGGCAAAAACTAGAAACAAATTCCCAGAGAAATCATGGAACAAATTATTAAACAACTAAAATCTAAATAGAAACGGCCAAGATAAATCAAAACAGACCAACATTCTTTATCAAGATCATGTCAAGTCAATTTAATTTCCTCCTATGAGGAAATTCAGTCTAGTGTGTAGAACTGGAACAGTGGATAAGACGCATCTTTACTTCTGTAAGTTTTTTGACACTCTTCAGCAACACGCAACCAGGAAGACATGGCCTAACCATGACCACCATGCACCATGTGCACAACTGGTTCCAATAACAAACTTTGAGAACAAATGAGTGATAAATGACCAAATGAGGCAGGATTTTCAAGAGTTTTTCCACAGTGTGTTCTGCTCCCCTTTTTGGCAATGCACTTTAAACAAGATATGAAAAACTGCAACACAGCCGTAAAGAGTCTGAGCACATAAGCTTTGAGGAAAGGTTAGAAAAACTGGTTGTGGTGAATCTAGAAAAAGAAAATATCAGAATTAAAGGGGTAAGTGATGAACAAGAACAGCCTAATAACAACAAGGAATTGCAGAGAAAACTGCAGTTGACTATCCTCGATAATGCTTTATGAGCATCCAAGAGGAACTATACTGAATATTAGGATATTTTCTGACAAGGGCAGAGACACCCTACAATGGGCTAAAGTTTTTACAGATTTTCTTTTGTTGAAGAGTTTTAACAACATTAGATGTTTTTCAAGGATGATCTGGCTGTATGCTGGACAGGGAGCTGAACTGGATGACCTGTGGAGTTCTCTTCCAGAACTGCATTTCTGTGTTCCTGTGAAGACCTCTACCAGCATTCTTCTGACTTGGAACAAAGAGGAAGCAGAGAAAAATTGCGTCTCTGAGCAACTCATTCACTGGTCTGGCTTCTGGGCACTGATATTGTGCAATGGCCTCAGTAAGAATATAATCTAACTGAATTACTGTGAGGTGACAAAATGTTACACGTTCTTCCTTTCACTAGTTACACATGACTTCTTCATACCTGATTGGACTGCCAAAGAACGAGTCTAAGACATTTGTGTCTAAGCCATAATGGCATGAAATGAACATAATTTTAAAAATTTAACTCTGTATCTTTTCACTTAATCTCATTTACCTTGTGAACACCCACGCAAAGCAATAGGATCACACAAAGAACATGTCTGTTTACTTATTCATGATTTGTAACTAGACCTATCTGCAGAATGACAACTCTCCATTGCAGCAATCTTCCCATTTCACAATTTGTTTCATTTTACTTCCACAGTGATATGAAAATAAAACCCTTCACCAGAACAGAATTGTGTTGAAATTAACTGTCTGGTCAAAATGGGAAGCAGGAAATTGACTCTCACTTTGTATCAGCAGTACTCAAACAAGAGGTTGTGACACTTACCAGCATTGAAGAAATTCAGTTTCAACTGAAGATAAAAATTTGCATCCAAAAAGATCCAAAAAATTTGCATCTCATTTCTATCTATGAGATAGAAATGGGGAACAGGGCTGTCAACTTGGCAGTGGGAGATTCATGTTCAAGGATCTGCCTAAATCAATGTTCAAAAGCCATACCAAATCAGAAGCTATTGCTTTGGTCCAGTCACCTGCCTGCAAAGGCAGGGGAAAAAGAAAGAAAATTTGTTTTGCTTTGTCTTTCAGTAATGATTCCATTTCTGTGAAAGCTTCAGCTTACACTTCAGAATGCAATATACAGCACTTCATTATTTACCATCTCTGTTCTTAACTCTCCTTCTTTTGAGATTCTTCAGACTTTTTATATCATTAGCTCAATGCTACAAAGACACTTCAAAAGAACTTGAATTTCTGATTCTTGTCTTTGTTCACCCAACTAAAGGCAAAGCCCTCTTCTCAGTAAAAAGCATAAGAGACAGTTCCTACATTGTACAAATTATGGTTACTTAATGTTTTCTGAGTCAAGGCCAGGACATTTTTCCAAAAGAGATGCACTGCAAATCTTCCACTAGACACACACGACTGAGAATCATATAAGAAAAAAAAAGAAAAAGTATCATATAGATAAAAGAAATTAGCTAGTAGAAAAAGTGAAACGTGAACAAATCTTTTCTCTCAACTTGCCTTTCACTTCAGGTGGGCTGAGGAGAAACCTATCTCCAAATGGATTAATACCCTGATACAAACCATGCCAAGGAAGGAAACGCCTCATGAAAATCTGAGGACAAAAGGAGAAGGAGAAGCCAGACCTACCTCCTCCCTAGAGCAGAGCTGCAAAGCTAGATGCTGCAGAAATCAGATGTGCAGATTGAAAGTGCTAAAAGATCATAACTGGTCTTCCACACTCAATGCATCTCTAAACAGTCATTTAACCCATACAATAAACTACTCAAGTACACAGTTTCCTGCACAGGTTGTTATGTCAAATGTTACCACTACCTGCAATGTGCAATAATCAGTTTCAGATTAGTAAATGCAAGGGCCATTTTTGCTGTACTTTGTCATTTAGCTGACATACTAATAAAATGAATGAGAGATGGCAATACATGACCTGTGATGAACCTAGGGAACTCCACTCAGGACAGCTTACCAACCACGTTCCAGGCAGTTAAAAAACCAAAACAATACAAAACCAAACCTATCCCAAAATCTATAAGGTTTTCAGTGAAGCTCAACAAAATACTGAACCCAATTTCTACCAATCTAGACAGATTTTCTACTCTAGTTTGTACAATGCAGCTGCACTATTTTTAAGGTAGCCCATGCAACATAAACACTGCATGGGATGTGAGAACATACCCACAAGAACACATACTTCATTTGACTCTCGGATCAAATCAGTAATGTCCACTTTTGGATGGTCACTCTTCGTATCACTGAGGTTGGAGCCCTGCTGCACAGCTGGAGGCAAAGGACTGTCTTTGTTAGTGACACTCTCAAAAAATCTGCACAAAGCAAACACACGAGAAATCAGCAGGAACCAGTTTATCACAACAAAACAATAACAACAACATGTACTGAAGAAAAAGCGTGCAGAGAATGGGAAACAGCAAAGAACATCAGAATGAGTTCTAATAGTAACAACAGTACACAAACATGGGAACCGGCTACCCGGAGAAGACAGATCCATCATGGAGGCTGGTCAATTCTTATGCCAGCATTGAGGAACACGTATCTACAGACTGATGGCCTCTTTTTCTTGAGGAGAGGCAAGCTACCATAATAATTTCTTAAATATACCAGCATCCTGCAGGCTGGATTAACTGTGCAACAGAAGTGTTAAAACCAGATAAAATGCTGACAGCAAGAGTTCAAAAGGAGTTCATAATAATCATCAAAATCTTGGGTGTCAAGTGGAAACAGCAGCTTGTTTCATTCACATGAAAATTAAAATTTCATCACACTTCTAGATTTCAAATTTTAATAGATTTAAACTAGGTGAATGTGCTCTGTTAGGTTTTTTAAGTGTTAAATATTTAAATGAGTACAGCTAGGTTTTACAATAAATACCAGGCCGCATGGTCTCCTATAATAAAAATTATATTTTCCTCATTAATTCTGTAGCTCTTACC
Source organism: Numenius arquata (assembly GCF_964106895.1). NCBI lineage: Eukaryota > Metazoa > Chordata > Aves > Charadriiformes > Scolopacidae > Numenius > Numenius arquata. The sequence continues at coordinate 9,091,428 of NC_133580.1, forward strand.
CTATTCAAACATGCAACATTTAACCGTATCACTAAAAGGAAATTCTTATTATCAGTTCTTAACAGTCATAACTTGGAGGCTCCTATAGCACTGTCGTTTTGCTGTTTTAATACTCCTTTTGTCCTCACTGCATTTTTCTTGTCTTATTTCTATTTTAAGCCATTAGCAGCGGAGGTGCCTGTAGCCTAGACTACAAGAACTGAGCTGTGGAATACGTTGTCAGTAAGCTGATGCCTGAACTGTCTTAGTGTGCTCTAGATTCCCTCATCATTAAGGAAAGCCACCTTCTATAAGTGATATAAATTCGAAGTAAAAATCACATTGCTTCTACTTTAAAATACACAAAATGGCAATGGCTTTAGACGAACTTTAATGGAGGATGGGACTTTCAGAGGTTCCAGGCACACTTTCCAGCCCCCCCTTCCAGAATTCCAGCCCAAGATGAACACTTAATTCCTCTGAAGCCTTTGGAAGTCTTGGCCCGATGTCTTCTCAGCTGCCCCAGAATGACTTATCTGTTTGCGATTATAGCAGCTGCTACACAGCCTGTAAGAATAACAGTTGCACTGATACCTGTTGAGAACAGTGACTGCTTCTGCATCATCCTTACAAGTCAGCAACTTCTCCATGTTGTATTCCAGCACTGCGAGACCCAGCTGCAAGATTGCCTTTATTCCATCATAGAAGAAACAATCCACCACATTGACTGCACTTTCAATGGGCAGCACGCTGATAAAAAGGGTAAGGAACCAGGAGAGAGAGACCGAGGAGAAAAATGTCATGTCCGTCATGTGGTCTGTCAACTGAGGCAGGTGAACCCTGATGAGCTCCTCAAACACTGCCTGATCTACCAAGGCACCTGCAGGGAAAGGATAACAAAACCACCACCCAAATCTTAATACAGAGAAGCATACTTTTCTCAGAGCACTGGCCAGAAATAAAGCCCCTCTTCTCACACAACTTTGTTGTAAAAGCAGACACAGGCCCAGCTGCGTGGAACCATTGGCTTCCTTCCCTGTGCTGGAAGCTCTGCACTCTGTGCACGGCTCCAGAGCCTTGCCACATGCTGTAAAGTGTGTTAGCCCTTTCCTGAGCGTGTGGCTACTTCCAGTGATTCTCTTGAGAGCCCATACATCCCCTCTGCAATTAGAGAGAAATTTCACATCCAATTTTCTTCTAGGATATACACCTACAAGTAGTGAGTTCCTGAGATCAAAGACTAAGTCTGAATCTGGAGTAACTCTTTTTCCTTTATTTAAGCTAAGTTTCAAACGATAGTATGAATTCCAAATAGTTCTAATTCCAAAAGAACAGTCTAATAGGCTACTTCCCGAGTAGTTATGCCTAGAGTAATGACAATATCTGAAAATCATATCCACTCCCGCTTAAGGAGCCATCTTAGGACGTTCTCTGTAACTTCCATTTTCTACTTCACAATACTGAACCAAATGCAACAGTTTCTCTCCACTGTTCAGCTTTCAGCTCATTCCTTATTTGTTCTTAATGAATCCTCATTTACATTCAATTCTAGATAGATAAAAAGACAGACGGATGTTACCAATGATTCGACGATTGAAATAATCGGGTAGCATCCTTTCACACACAGCAACCAAAAGCCAGAATGCTTCCTCCTCTTTAGCGTACAGCAGAAGTACTGATGTCAAAATATTCATTGCCTGTAACATTTAAGGAAAGGAAGCATTTAGGAGGAAAGGTGGTGAAAACACAACTGTTGTCATTTGTAAAATTTGTTATTTCTGAAAGCACTTTGCAGCACATTCTCAGAGTGCTAGGACAACCTACAGCCATATCCAGTATAAGACTTTTACCTCTATATTATTAAATACAGCGCATAGTATTTAAACTACATAAAAATATTTTAAGTGCTGAAGGTCTAATAAGAATGCAAAGGCATATATGAAGTGGACACAACAGCATTTATCAACAAATTCAAGCAAAATGTAAAAACTCAAGTTACATAGTGGGATGAAATTAGCAAAATAAGTGAACCATTGAGCAAGAAACCATTACATATTTATGTGATTTATTTTGTGAGGTGCCACTATACTGACGTCATAAACTAATATTTAGGCAACCAACACCAAGAGTCTCAAAACTGCTGTACCTGACAATATCCAATTTGGGGGTTCCTGTATGCATAAGCTGTCAGAACTCTCCTGAGCGCAGAAATTCCTGTGTCACTTTGAAAAGCAGGATGCTCGGGTAAGGAGCGACGTAAATCTCGTTCAATTTCATCAGTAGCTAACGTGCATGTTCCTAGGGACTTTTCCACCAACTCAGTGTAATAACCAGGGTTGGATGCCATATCATTTACAGCACCTGTCAACACATTGTATTGCACAGTATTAGAGGACAACAGTAAAGTAGCTACATGATTGTCTGCAATTTGTATAAAAAATTTTGGTGACTACTGAGGTACTTCATGAATCTCCAGATTTTACTGCAGCAATATATCAGAGTAATTCTACTGAAATTAAGGGAATTACTCTGAAATGAAAATAAAAAAGCAAAACAAAATAAGGCTTGAAGGAAATCTAAATAACTTTCCATTATAATTGATTTTTACTTACTTTTTTGTTTCACTGGGGGCAGGGGGAAGCTTCCTTTCACCTACAATTTTGCCCAAGTTTTCTGGCAAACACAATACCTTTCCATTTGAAGAGCTGGGAACAGATTGGAAAAACTAGGCAAAGGACTGATATTTACGTAATTAATTCCGTAACTTTCACATCAACCCCTTCCAAGACGGAAATATCAGTCTGGTAACAGAAGCATAAATGCTTATGTAAATGCTCAAGGAACACTAGCAAAGATAAATCCGTGTTCACATATCCTCACATATAGGGTGAATGAAGAGTATAAAATGCATGTTATGTTAAACAGATCCTCTGGAACAGAAGGAAGCTCTGCCCAGGGGAACACAGTGGGTACAGCTGGCAGATAAGGTCCTGGGTGGCTCCTCAGAATCTGCAGCTCATTTTCTGAATCTGACACAGGCTTCCTGTATGACCCTGATCAAGTCAGTGGCTGTTGCTTTTCCAAGTGTTTCAGTGAACAGGAGTAGAGAGCACACAGAGGTGTTGTAAAGCACCGTCTTAATTCCCTGGGCCTCCATTTCCTCAAGTGAAGTGCTCTGACACAGGTGTGTTCTACAGAAAAAAGCCCCAAAAGCACATTCAGAGCTTTGGCAAGAGACCCCATGTGTGCAAGAAAGTCCACAATTCCTGTATATCTCACTCTTTAAACCAAGCAACAGTGTATAGCAAAGAGCTGCCAATAACTGGGGCCGAATTCTCTGTCAGGAAAACATTTTTTTGTGCATCTGGTAACACTATCCCCCTCTCAGAAAGCTTAAACCAAAACAATTGAAACACAGTCCCATAAACATGCTTTTCTTTTTAGCAAGTAAAGAGGCTTTGCTGAAACTGACTGTCCCCTGGAACAGCGTGTATTCTTTTCCTTATTTTTCCATTGGGTATGTTGTAAAAGAAACAGATGCAGGTTGAGTTTGAATCAATACAAAATAAATAATAGACAAAATTATCCTGTTCATCATTTTGAAGTGCACTTCTTCAGAAAGATTTGGATAAATTGCCAGAGGTAACAGCACTTTTTGTCAGGCTACATTCAGTCAGTAACTAGAACATCCATACAGCAGAGTCCACAAAATGAATCAATTTTACTTGCTATGCAATACCTGAGAAGAGTAGCCAGAGCTCTCCTCTTAATGCCTCTGGGATCCCTCTTACAACTAGGTCCCGAGTCTTCTTTGTTCGAAACATACTGACACCATGTCCACGTTCAACAAAGAGGATGTTCCAGGACTGTTCTTTCATTTTTTCTTTCAACTATGAAGACAAGCAGCATTAAGTAGACTGAAAGATTTTCCTCACATTTCAGAGAATAAAACCAAATTTTGCTCCCAGTTATATTCATATAAACTGGAAATGACAGCATTGGCACCCATATTGATATATGAAATAAATGTTGATGCAAATCAGAGCAAAATCTAACCTGTGCATAGTATAAGTTTGGCATATGCAAGCTCCTACAAGACATACTATTCTTTAAAGTATATTATTACAAGAATGGCTACACCAGATCAGACAAAAGGTAAATCTAAGCCAGTATCCATCTGATAGAAACCAACAGCAAGTGCCACAGGACAGTAAGGACAAGCAAACATCTTCAAAATTCTCCTCCACCCTCCAGCAAACAGAAGCACAGGCACCTCCTCAGCAGGGGCAATCTCTGGATTTAACAACATACAGCAGATTTTTACCTGCAAATTGCCGTCTGAACCCAGACAAACCTGCTGCCTCCTAACTTCATTTGAAGCCCCCTTGTTGCTGCATTAAGACAGCAAATAATCACTCCCTTTCACCTTTTTCAAGCCATTCCTAAGATCTAATTTTTTCCTTAATTCCCACTTGAGAATGATTCCAACCCCTAAATAGCAATAACTGTATGCAAGCTGGATTTTCATTTTAAATGAAGTCATCACTATCTATGTTATGTTTTATTGTTCACTATTTTGCTAAACCATTTTTTTTAAAAATAAACCAATAGGTAGACAGTCCTATTTGTTACCTCCAGATTGAACCATTCGCAACTTTGACACCACATCAGCAAAAACTACAATATTATCCAAGGACCAAAAAGTACTAGGGTCAATGGCCAGTGATAAAGCTGTAAGACAGGTCACCTGTGCAAGGTGCAACTGTGCAGACAAATTCTGCCATCACAGCTCTCTGAGGCGTTCCAAAAATGCATTGCCAGTGGTGACTAGGACTCGCGAGGTGATCATCCCCCTGTACTCGGCACTGGTGAGGCCCCACCTCGAGTGCTGTGTCCAGTTTTGGGCCCCTTACCACAAAAAAGACATTGAGGTGCTGAAGCGGGTCCAGAGAAGGGCAATGAAGCTGGTGAGGGGTCTGGAGCACAAGTCTTATGAGGAGCGGCTGAGGGAGCTGGGGTTGTTCAGCCTGGAGTAAAGGAGGCTGAGGGGAGACCTTATTGCTCTCTACAACTACCTGAAAGGAGGGTGTAGAGAGGCGGGGGTCGGTCTCTTCTCCCAAGTCACAGGCAACAGGACTAGAGGAAACAGCCTCAAGTTGTGCCAGAGGAGGTTCAGGTTGGATATGAGGAAGAATTTTTACACTGAAAGGGTTATCAAGCATTGGAATGGGCTGCCCAGGGAAGTGGTTGAGGCACCTTCCCTGGAGGTGTTCAGAAGATGGGTTGACATGGTGCTGAGGGACATGGTTTAGTGATGGTTTTTTTGGTTTTTTTTTTGTCAGAGTCAGGTTGATGGTTGGACTAGATGATCTTGAAGGTCCCTTCCAACCTAGATGATTCTATGATTCTATGATTAGAAAATTTAATATGTGATATAATTCGTATGGCAAAAAAAAGAGGTACATTAAAACTTCCTCTTCTAAGACTCTTTTTCAGTTATTTCCATGTAAATATATATATGTTTGCATGATACATACATACAAACAAATCTGCTTATTGTAACTTGGGCCAATTTTAGAATATCCCATTTTTTGTTGCTGCTTTGTGATAAACAGCGTAACATTTTCTTGGTAAAGGGTAAATCAATAGAAGAAGGAAAAAAGATGACATTGAATGAAAACAATAGAAAAGACAAGAAGGAAAATCAGGGTGAGGAGAAGGTTCAAGATTGCTTATGTGTGGTGGCAGATTTCTCTGTGCTAATTTGAGATCTCTAAAAATCAAACTATGAGAACAATTATTTGGCCGTGATGGCACAATGAAATCAAGCAAGTGATTATTTGCAAAGTCAACTCATTGTCACAGACACCTGCTTAATTACTCTGATAAATTAACATATTTTTATTTCAATGTGTCTATGAACTGTTCTTTGCTAACAGCAAAAAAAATGTACTAACTCTGTTATGGATGAAATAATATTCCACAGAAAATGAACAAGCAAAACAGGTTGCTTCCTTTTTTTGATTCATCATGCTTTGTTGCATTATACTAGTTGACAGATTTGGAACAGAACAGCTACAAATGGTGAAAAGCACACAGAGGGATGGCATGACATCAGTGACATTATTCTCCCACAGTTTCTCAATCTTTCCTCAGTTTATTTACGTGAGCTCCAAATAGCACTAGGAGAGAATAAATAATCACAAAAATTTGCAGGAGAATGAAGTTTAGTTGCATTAAGGAGGGGAATCGAATAGCTGAAAACACTTATGCCCGTATAGGTTTTACATTTAATCAAATATTTATCGACCAGATAGCATGTTTTTACAAACAAGCAATTTCTGTCAACAGAGAAGATAACACTGTATGCAGGTAGGACAACAATGTGAGTAAAACCTGCTTCACAGAAGAAAAACTGGCAAAAACTCCCCATTCAAACAAAATTGAAGTTACAGGCATTTTATCTGCAGAGTAGGAGGCAGAGATTGTAGAAAGAGCAAAATAGATCCTTTTAAAATTACAAGATTACTTATAAACTATTGACTATGCCCCAAAACGCAATTCAGTTTCTCTGGAGCAAAGCAACTGATGATCAGATGCTCCAACTCATGCAAGGCTCCAGGGCTGAGACAGGGTGAACGTTGCCACTGCATCTCTGCGCATGCAGCAGTAAGATTTAACATTAGTAAAGCAACTAAAGGTGCCAAAAGGAAAAACAGATTTAGTCCACTTCTGTTTAACGTACTACAAAAAGCAGAACTTAAAAATCTGGACTCCCTTTTCTCCTGCCCAAAGGGTGTATATAGTTTGATACTTCTAATATCAAAAATTCCGTAACTTAATTTACCCAATTCTGCTGAAAGACTTAATTTTAAAAAAAACCTTTCTGTCTTCTTGCACACACCATGGAGAAACAAAAATAGGATGTCCTACTGCAAAAAACATTAAAAAAAAACCAAAGAAAAAAACAATCTCCAGAGGATATCTGTTCTAGATGGAAGTGCAAAAGAATGAAGCAAGGAAGAAATGAAGTCAATTTCTTGATAACATTTTCCTTGCCCCCAAAGAGTTTGTAGCGACTTTGTATCTTGACAATTCAGATAGATATGAAACATGTTCACTACCACAAAACAAACAGCCAACTCTTCCCTGAGGGGTGGAAGAGCAGGAGGAATTAGCTCCATGAAGATAAGGCATATCATTATTGAACAAGATGAGCAGAAAATTGAATGGAGCCATGAAGAAGCACCCTGTGGACTCCAAATACAGAAAATGCAGATGAAAGAAGATTGGCAAAGCCCCAGAGGAAATCAGCACCCTTGCTGGAATATATTTTGAAGACACTTCAGTCCTTTCCAATTAAGACTCCAAAAACTGTTGGCCATTTTATCCCTTACCATTTTAGAGTCTAGATTCTCAGCGTCCTGAGGATGGTAGACAGTCATTAGGGCTTCTGTACTGACAGTTTTGCTGTTATCTCTCTGACCCATCTTTGACGGTCCCGCATCAAAATCCTTTGGACCATCAGAGGCAGAACCAGCTGCAACCTTGAAAAAAATTTAACAGTGGTGTTTACAAATGCCAAACAATCCTTCAAGAAGCAGCACTGATAGCAGAAACCATTTTGCTTCTAGACCATCATTGCTCATTACATTAAGTTACAGGTACCAGATACAGACTTCAAAATAAATGAAAAACAGCAATCCCTGCTCTGCACAGCTGGGCTTTCAGAAAGCTGCACTTAAAAAAAATAAATCCATCTCTTCAGCCAAAAACTTAATTTTGAAAGGACAAATATTAATAATAAGAACTGTAATAGATAGGGAGGCCTGACCATCCAGCACCACTGCAGTCAGAAGACACATTAATTTAAATGGAGCTATATACTGAACTATACAGAAATGCTGAGAACATTTAAAAAACAACATTAGAACCTGGATTGCTTTTCAAATCCTGATGGAAAACAAAGTAAAAGAACCCAAACCAGAACGCATTCACAGTAGTGCCATTGTTTAATGTATTCTTCTTCATAGGGGCACAGAGTTATTTATTTTTCCACACCTTAAAACCAGAGGTACATGACTTAGCACGGTATGTCAAAATAATCCACAGGAAAATCAGGGAAGAGATACAGCATCTATAATAAGTAATGCTTGGTAAGGATATTTTGTCATTGTCATTTCTTATTTCTCATGCATGAAACTACACATGCAGATTTCTTCACAGCTAGAATCTTACAATCATTCCATCAACTTCCAGAGTCAAATAGTCAGCTAGCAAAAACAGACACAGCTACACCTAATATTACATCAGACTGGCAGACTTTCGTTTTAATGTGAAAGGTCTGAAGGCAAGAGATGGGAACATGATTTTTTAAAGAGAAAAAAAAAGATTTAGACAACTTGAAATCTAGAGGTCCAGCAGACATTGTTACTTATCTTGTGTCTAGACTCAGGCTTAAATATAACTGTATTGCATTACACAGCAAAACACTGACAATGACACATAAACTCTTAGTAAGACTACACACCTTATTCTTAGGAACACGTACTAAGAAATTAGAATTAGCAGAGCAGTTACCTCTGTGTTTATGACATGTTGTGGACTTGAAGTTGCACTGCATTTCATTCTGAGCTTTGCCACAAGCTGTTCGAAATCTCTGACCTCCGTGAAACGAAAAGCTGTTTTTCCTTTGGTACTAATGCTGACTCCTCTGTTGGCTGGATCTGCTTTATCCACCCCTGTGACCTACAGAAGCAAGGATAAATAAATTAGGCAAGAAATTTTACCAGCTTACTTCTAAAAGAGAAAAATCTGTCTACATGAAACAGTTAGTATGAAGCACCACAGAAGCAGAATTAGTAACTCAAGTAAAAAACTCACTACTTTAAAGCTCAGTAGTCTGCAGCTATTTTAGCACAGGGTAATAAGTATTATGTGATAGATTTTTGACAGAGTACCAAAAATCTTTGAAAACATTTTCCCAGCTGTGAGTGCTGAGCTTATTTGAAAATCTTGCCTCCTTCTACCTGCTCAAGCTGTTACTTTTTTTCTTACCATCCAAAAGCAGACAAAACATAGCTTTTGCAAGTAATCAAATGAAACAAGTTTCACAAGAACGAATTTCCACTGAGAATACCCTTTCAAAGATAGCTGTCATAACACATGACAGCTGGAGCTGATTTTAATTGCCATGACGGAACAGTTACAGATTAGAGCAGTTAATACACTTTAATAATGCAAGTACAAGTAAGACAATAATGAATAGCTAGACTGACTGCTTTTGCAGATGTTTTTACGCTGTTATAGGTAAAGAATGAAAGACCCCTGAAATAAAGTAACTGCAGTACTGTAGAACAAATAGTGGGAGCCTGACAATCTACAAGCATAAATTTAGAGTTAGCTCCTTTAACACAGCCTCTTCTTGTTTTTCATGTTATGGAAGTCTCTATTGTTTGGGAGGACTATTTATAGACGATCAAATAAATTGCTTTATCTGGGCAGGGAACACCAAGGGTATTGCTGAAATTAGCTCAGCTTGCCCCCCTATGTCAGGCAGCATGTACACAGAGAACGTAGAGCAATTAACAGAACCTGGTTCATTTTCAGGCTACTGTAAAATATGTCTGGTGCTGATGAAGAGCTTTTAACACTGGAAGACTGAAATGTGGCAATGTCCCAGATCACATAAAGTCAAGAGACGGATGGAGAAGCTGGTTTTTTTTCCCCAGAGGTTACTCCACAGTCTAGCTGTAGTGCTCTGTAGAAATATGAATGCTGTGTCCTTCACAATACGGTCTTTATTGAGTGTGTTGAGACTATCAGCTGTAATGGCACTGAGACTCGTTCACTGACTGTCGATGGATTTTCCTATAGACTTTTGAACAGACAGCACTGTTGAGCTGCTGCAAAAAACACTGCACTACTGAGCTAACGAAGAAACACAGCAGAGCAATTCCCAGTCTTCAAGACCCTCTACCCTCTCCAATTATTTATATCTTGAGAATCTCTCATTAACTCAACATCAACAATTAAGTAAAAGCTTTTTCATTAAAAAAAAAAAAAACGGTATTAAAAATTTTGGATTCTGTACCCAGCAACAGAAATCAGAGTAAATACAAAAGGGAAAGAGCATACAGGGAACAAAGCTGAAACTTGAAAGCAGTTCTATAAATCTACAAACAGATTTCCTACATGCAGTATCCAAGGTAGAGGGAAATGTATGACATCATGTAAAGTAAGCAGATTCTAATGAAAATCTGCTATACTGGCATTAAACTACTCAAGTGCAAAACTTCTGGTATAACTGTCTCTGACTGGAAGTTTGCATTACCTCTCTTAATGGAATGATTACACTGCACAGGCTGCCATCCTGGCTAGCAAAACAGATGTAGTTTTCTGAAATGCACATTTTCCCATGGGTGTTGTAATGACTGAAAGGAACCCATAAGAAGCACTCATGAACTTCTTTCAAGGTCTCTTCTTTTGGTAGCCTGAAGAATGCACTAAACTGCTCACTGTGGGCACGGCTCTCTAGGCCTCTAGATTAAAAACAAAACAAAAAACAGGGGAGAAGAGAGAAAAGAAAAATTAAATAAGTTTAAAATGTCTTACAAATACAGAAGTTAAAAAAACCTTGGGAAAAGACAGTAAAGCATCATGGTGTCCCACAGTCCGTGGGGTCGATCTGGAGGGTTCAATGTTTTGCTTGAAGAGGCAACAAAGGGCAGGACCACAGACATCTATACATCCACTTAACAAAATACTTAAAACACTTCACTAAACAGGAACAGATTCAAGCATGTTCTTACACAGTAAAGCACTTTGCTGAATCAGGGCCTACAGGTAGCGCAGAAAAACATACTAATAGCCTAATCTGCTCTGTTTCCCAAGCCATCAGAGTAGTCCATTTAAACCTAAAACAAGTTTTGGCTTGACAGAGGTTAATTAGCTAGAAATGTAGCACATGTTGTAAACATCTGCCATGGGCTAATTCTTCACAGGTAACTGCAGCCAGAAACAATGTTTTGGTGGTAGAACAAGATCCCTCTCCAGCATTGCTACAAAACCGAGATATCAATTACCCAGGAAATACAACCCAAACAGGTTTTATTATCAGTGTACTATAAAACTAAATAGCTTTTTTTTTCTTAAACCATAGCGGCATGGAGCTTTAAGTAGGCAACATTTTCCAACAAAGATTTAGTCCCTTTATGTGAATTTAAATTACCTAACAACAGACTTGCTTTTCCTGGTTACTTTTCACAGTAAATAGCTGCGCTCCGCAGATCAAAACCCGAGCGTTTGAGTGAGAATTTGGACAGCTCTGAGGAAAAGGCAATTATCTGCTTCAACAGAAACCAGAACTGAAGAGAAACCATAAAATTACTACAAGGAATAATCACATACCTTCCTTGAGAACGAAGGACATTAACTATCAGGTTACTTACATACATATCTTTCCCACTGCCTAAAATACTGTCGTAAATAAGGAAAGCCATGCACCCATCTGCAACTCATTGATTTTATCACCCATTTCCAGTGGCAGAAAAGCCATGCAGTTATTATTTATACATGTTTACCAAATGATTTATTCTCCACATTCTCCTTCTTCACCAGGTCTCTTTGGAGACACTGCAGCTCCATTTTTAATTTTCTAATCCCAAATGCTGCTAGGACACCTTTTGAAAATTGAAACTACTATAAAGCCTATAGTTGAAGACCAGCTCTGAAGGTTTAATCACTTCCTGCCTTCATATAGACTTTTGATACTGCAAACAAGAAGTTATAATGCCCCACATTACTTTGATCCCAAATTTTAATGAGACACTTAAGAGAACACCAGCTTTGTTGATGTTTACATATCTCCTTGAGACAAGCATTCTCTTCACCTTTGCCTAAAACAGTACAGGGCCCAGAGCAGGTAAGACTCAAAGGAACGTATTACCTCTTGGTGATCTGCAGGGGGTCATGAAGGACTGGGTCATTTTCAAATGTCTCCTTGTCAAAAAGTCTCCTAACAGCATAGTTTGCCAGCTGCTCCATGAGAAGGAATGTTTCACTAATGTGCAAAAACATGGAAAAATAGTGATCCTCCCCATGAGAGCACACGTGAATGCTCTCTGTCAGAATCACATTGGAAGTCTTCTCAAGTTTTGATATTTCATCCCAGGAGATAATAAGTTTTACTGAAAATACAAATACAGGCAGATGTGAGTAACTTCTCATTAGCTGCTACCCTCATATTAAAACAAGAAAAGTAGTAGTCAGCAGCCCTAATAAAATATAATTAAGCGATGTGGTTAAATAACCCACTTGGAAAGGGCTATAAATTCATAAGCTCAAAAAACACTCTCTTCAAAATTCCTGTAAAATAATTTCACTAGAAAGAATTTTATAGAAAGAAAAGCATTAAAGAGACATCCTGTATGAAAATACAAACTTACATCACCTTTTCTTTGCTCTGATGTGAAACTGCAAATTGCAAACAAACATCATCATATAAGCTACCCCATTTTACAGTTTACCAATAGGGCTTCTTAAAGTAAATCGATCATGTATTGGCAAGAGGAACCGTGCCCAGTAGCTATGACATTTCCCACTACAAATGAGCAGTATCTTAGAAAGGATCCTACTTTCTTTATGCTTTCTAGTTTTCACATAAATACAGTTATAGCTCACATTGTTAGAGGCATTTGATTGGGCATTTCAAATTAACGTTACACAGGAAAAAAAGATATGTGCAATTATCACCAGTGCGTAGTGCACTCGTGAAATATCAAGTCTGTGTGTGAAGGAATAACGGTAATCCTCACAGACCAAATCAATGTGCAGCATGAACTAAAGATGATGAACATCTTTTAGTTACAGCCAACTGCAACATGTCTGCCTTCTCTCTGAAGCTTATATAGAGGAAGAAAACTAATGGACATTGTGTATTAAGTTACACAAATGTATTCATTTCCATAAAGTATTTTATGTTTGCAGTTTTTTCTATTCTGTGTTGACATCTGCTCACATTGCAAAATAGCTCCCTTAGGACATAGGAAGAATTCTTCCAAATCTGAAAGATAAACGGTAAAATGTGATGGGACCAAGCTTAGTATCGAGGCTTACTTACTTTCTGCTCCTAGCAAAAATGAGTAAAAGCTAAGGAAGTTGGTACTAAGATAAAGCCAGCCTTGACAGGGCACTCTGCCCTTCCAGTAACTGCACGAGTAATAGGTAACCAACTTCTCCTGCTCCGGTAAACCAAAACACTTTTCAAACTTCATAAGACCTTCACGGAACTTCTCAGGATCTTCTTCTTTTACAAAAGAACCTTTTCCCTCTTCAGCAATTAAACCCTAAAACAAAAGAACCAGTTACCTTATATATGCATCCATGTGGGTGGGTGTCATATATGCACCCATATGCATACAGCATGGCATTCTCCTAACAAGATAGTAAGTTTTAGAACAGGAAGAATAGTCTGAGGATCAAAACACAGGTCACAAATCAAATGTGCTATTTCAGACTCATCCACCAAGCTTCCCACACAACTTAGGCAAGCCCAGGTCCCCTCTTCTGAAATAGATGTATTTTCCCCACTTAATCACAAGAATTCCTGGGCTAAATATATAGCATATACAAAGTGCACCTTCACAAAAATATATCATACGTTTCCCAGGCATTATTAAAATTATTGGGAAATAATTTATCAACCGTTTTAGCCCACTATCTAAAGGAATTTGGTGTGTCATTTACCAAGAAGAGTTTATGTCAACCAACCGTACTTAACCATGGGACAGATAAACAAGAACCATGGAGTGTACTGAAGTTAACAGGAACATACTACTCAATAAGAATTACGTAGCATTACGATGCTGTCCTTTGATATTCTAAAGAGGACATACTATTTCATAGAATCATAGAATGTTTAGAGTTGGAAGGGACCCTAAAGATCATCGAGTTCCAACCCCCCTGCCATGGGCAGGGACACCTCCACTAGAGCAGGTTGCTCAAAGCCCCATCCAGCCTGGCCTTGAACACTTGTGTACATTTAGAGGGAAAAAAAAACTTAGCCTTTCCCAATTATGTTATGTGCCTGTTACTTACTCTTATCTTTCCCTGGACAAAGCTCGTAATATCTTCATTTGAATCAAATACTGATAAAGTCTTCATAACATTGTGTTCTAACCAGTTCCAGTGCTCTGTTATTTCTTCTCTGCTGGATCCTGATTGAAAGAGAAAGTTAGCATTACTTGAAACTAGAATAGGCTTTAAACTTTTCACTAAAAAAATAATCAAGAGAATACTTAGCAAATTCCCAATTCACAAAGTTAAATAATCAAGTCCAAATCACAAGTCTCAATTTTATTGTCCAACTCTTCTGTACACTAAAAATATATTTGGTGTACATTAAAAATGTACACTGCTGTGTTTTTATCTTTCAAGCCCTTTATATTTCTAGTCTTTACATCCAGAAGCACCTCAGCTTTGTCAACGTTGTGTGGCTCAGTGCTGTAGCCTGTACCGCCCCAACATGGACACGGCAGAGCATCGTTAGAGCACTCCCAGTCTAATAGTCTAGAAGGTGAGAAATGTGAGATCAAATTCATGAGAGTAAGAGGAAGATGAAATCTGATCCTTAGACATCCTCAGCTGTGATCACTGGGACACACAATTCTCCAGAGTAGAACTCCAAGACTTGGACCTGCTGTGCAAATCCCTTCTAACAAATGTAAGGATATAAGTCACACATCACTGTAACCAGGAAGGTAGCAAAGATTTACCTTTAGATACATGAAACAACTATTTGTGCTACTGACAACAAACAATCAATTGCTACTTCCTTGTACTCATTATAGGCCATGGTTTTATCTCATTCTATCTATCAGTTATATTTCTAACCACGCTAAAGCTTAGGCGACCATTATTCAGGAAACAATGTCATCCTGCCTGCAATAAAGTTCTGCTTATGATATAATTCCAAACAACACATTGTTTTCATGCAGTTGCAGGCTTCTGCAAGAGGAGAGAAGCACATCTGCACCCCATATGGAAACCATACACCAGAGCTAACTCCTGATGCAGAAAAAAAGGCTCAGTGATTTATACAAGCTGAAAGATCCTTGAAACAATGTTTGGCAGCACTAGAATTAGTATTTTTTTCTTCTGGACCCTCTGGGACTCAAACACATGGGAATAAGGACTGTTCTCTCTCCTCTCATTACATATGTGCAAGAGGAGCAGTAACTTAAAACAACTTATCAATAACTGTAAGGAATGTATTAACCATAGAGCAAAGACAAAATTAAACATACTGCATTTTCAAACACCTTAGAGAGAAGCCAACCTTGTTACTTTATTTACTTTACACTGCTTTTCAATCTAGGTTTCAGAGAGCTATCCCCTACTAGATGGTGAATGTCACTGCAACTTTATAGCAGAGAAAAAACCCTCTCACCTGAACTTTCCAGAAATACATTTCGATTACTGGTTTACTTTAAATACAAAGTAACACTCTTACTCACTAGTTACTTCAATAATTAGAGAAATGCGGTAGGGCAACTTCAAAATGCTTATGTTAATTCATCTTATTCTTTCCACACACTCAAGTTACAAATTATGCAAGTGGTAATTGGTAATAAGCAGAGATGACACCAGTGAAACAACAGTAGAGGTCCAGCAAATTCAATACTGAGTCAGTTCTTTAAAGACAGGTGGCTCCTCATCAGATGGTGGGAGGCAGGGAGAGGGAAAAAGAGGGAAAGCATTTACATAGGTTTGAATAAAAGGATTCTAGAATATAAATTAATTGGCAGTTTCATCCTCCACAGGAATGCTCACAACTAAAATCAGCCAGTGTAATCACATACTATCAATAACCCTAAGCAAGAACACACCTTTAACAACTTCTTTTTTCTCAATTTACTTTGTAAAGACTAATTAAACAACTTTCAACGGGCTCCACAGAATTAGTTAAAGTTGCCTTGGGAATGAATAGAAATTGTTCTAAATATGGGTGGATCCGCAACAACACTTTAAAAAATTATATGAAGTGTAATTAACATAGCAATTAAATTGCAAACTAATTATTTTTCTCAGACTACACATGTAGACCAATTATTTGAGTCACAGTGTGAATCAGAGGCACAGATGTGACACAGTAAAGATGAAACTTTTTAATAAATATTTAAATGATTTAAGAGCACCGCTTCAGATCCTTAATATGTAATAGCAGGAACAAAATGTAGTCTATTCAATTTCTTCACTTCACAGAAGGAACAATCTGTTTTCTAACACAAAGTACAACTACATTATGTAGCCTTTTGTTGTAAAGTATACTTGTGCGACGCAGAATTGATATAAATTCAATCCTAAAGTGAAGATTACCCTTTGTATTTTCCCAAGGGCTGACCTGATGACATGAGAATTCCCCAGAGTAGATTTTGAACATACTTATCAAAGTACCTTTTGATAGCCCACCACCATCAGTTCTGAATTCTTCAGAAGTAGTCTTAAAATTTTATTCACTGCCAATTCACAAGCTGTTCAAATTCTACCAACGTTATAAAGCTGTCCTTTTAAAGTGACATGTAATGAATTACATTAAATCATTATTAAACAGTTTTCTCACTGACAATGCCTTTCAGAGAAGTCCTTGCACAATGTGAACAGGAGCAGATCAGCATTACAGCAAGAAATGTGTAAACTATTCACTAAACACCTAAAAGAACAAATCTGTATTTTTAAAGTAGCTAACTGTATAGAAAAGACAGCAAGAGGCCCAGTTTTTCATTTAAGTTGAAGCAATGAGGATTGATAATAAAGCAATAACAGCAAAGTTGAATGTAACAACAGCACAGCGCTTACTAGTGGAATTACTCATGCATGTAAGTGTTTTCAGAACGATAGATTTCCTGCAAAGCTCCTCTTTTGCCACAGGCAACTAAAAGGAAAGCCCAGAGCCCAGAGAATTCTAGATGGAGTCTTGTTTCTTTAAAGAACACTACTACTGAAAAAAAATTAAAGCATTGAAAAATAAACTAAAATATATGGTTCTTTTTTACTGTAATTATTGATGTTTTCAATAAGCCTAAGAAATAGATTAATTCCACAACAATGACTTTTTAGCATTAGATCAAATGACAATATTAACTTACTTCAATATAACGACAAGACCATGCCTCAGAAAAAAAAACAATGATGCATGTACAGAATAAAAGAGTTCTCTTTTGGAATGGAGGTCTCTTTGGACACACAGAGGTTAAGCAGCCTATATAATGGAATTAAGACTGTTTTCAGGAGAAGCTGTAAAACTTAAAATAAATTTAAAAACCCACAACAAAATAAACCCATGTGCGATATCAGAAAGCATGCTCCAGGAAAAATCACATACTCGACTCAAGGTCAATTTTCATTTCCATTTCCTACTGATTAATAACACAACATGAAAAAGAGGAAGAACTTCTTAAACTACGAGAGCGACAGATATGAAGAAGAATTCAGCTCTGACCATGACTGGAAACCTGGCTCATTTTAACAAGCAATGATAAAGTAGAAATAAACATTTGGATAAGCAGCTCCTGTTATTCCTACCTACGGCACACTTAGTACTCCCAAGGGTCAACTTATCCCTGTCATCCTGAACTGTCCCAAAACACACTTGCAGCTGACAGAAGAAAAGATGGTTCCTCTGTTGGAGCACCAAGGCAGTTCTTCAGTACTTCACAGACTGCTGCAGAGAGCAGGCAATCGGAGGCTGTAATATGAAGAGTCCGTAGATACATCCAGAAAAATTGGAACCACACACTACTGTCAACCACAGGTTTTCAAATAACTCTGAACCACTTACTCATTCACAGGAATGAATAACGATGTGAGAGAACTAACCCAAAAATGGATCCCGTACTTTGCACCCTCATTTTTCACTTTATAAACTCAGTTAGCTTCTAAATCATAGTACGTACCACATGCAATGGACCAGTAGACTTGAGAGTCTGGTGTCTGATGCAGGATGCGAAATGGGGCGACTTTCGATGTAGAATCCAACACCGCATCTAGTGTTCCCACCAGAAGACCTGTTGTGTTCAAGAAAATGTATACAGCTATACATTTACAAACTAAGGCTTTTGAAATGTGCACTCACTTCTGATTCCTTTCTTAGTGAATAGGAATGCTACCCAAGTAAGGACTAATGAACCCCGAGAAACTGAAAGCAAAAAGTGCTCCCAGAGGACCCTCTTTGGAAGGTGATGATACTTCGATCCAGTAAAAGTCATTATAAACACAAACTGAGGGTGAAGAACTTTTTCAGGATGACCCCCTTGGAAGCAATAGCCATGTAGTACAGTAAACCAGAGGACAACCTGAAAAGCAGCACAGCAGTTCCCAGCCTTCAACGAGCACAAGCAGTAATTGAACTACTTCTTAATTAGCCATGTACTGTTCTGTTTTCCAGTCGCAGGAAACAGCTCTTATATCTGATTTTTATGAAAAACCCACCGTTTTTACATGCACTTTCTGTACATCCAGAAGTTTTGCTGCTCATGGCTAGAAAATGCCTGCCATTCTTCATAAACAGTCTGTCAGCCAACTCCTGCATAAAGTCTGGAACACTAATGTTTCATCCTATTACATAAAGTGTGTTATTCTCATATAGATTATACACCCAAGATACAATGGCCATCTCACCTCCCTGCCACTAAATACTGAAATAGTTCCTATTAAACAGAGTTCAGATGAAAACATACTAATTTCATTAATGACACATACTTCATCTCTCCATAACTTGGAGCAAAAAGTTTCCTGAGAAAATGAGTATGCATTTTATCTTGGTGGCCAAAATCATTCTTTCTCCACACTAATAAAAATATTAGCCCAGGAATCTTAAAAGTTCCTTTCAAATCTAAGAATCGGGCAAACCTAAAAGAGGAAGAAAACTGCATACAGAAAATAGATAAGCTCTTGCATCCTGATGCACAATTAATCGTTTTTCTTGTTGTTACAACAGAAACAAAAATACAAGCAACAATAACTTATGCTTTCTTCCTGGATTTCCTAGGCTTGCCATTCTTCTAGCACAGCCACATAAATGCAAAACAATCGCACACAGCTTGTATGCTCCTACAGAAGAACTGCAAAATAAGAGACAAGATTACCCAAAAAAATATGAGAGATGCAATTACCTAAAGAGATGCTGTAAAGTCGGTTCCGTGAACCGGCTGAGATGATGGATACAGGATATTCCCAAAAAAATGCTATTAGCATCGAGAGCTCATATGCAAAGTTAACATATCCCTCATAGCACCTCTAAGTACCCTTCCACGTTGGATGGAAAATGATCTTTTCATTCAGGCTTTTAATATTCCATAGAAGCATTAGATTTAGATAATTTCAAACGCGTCCCTCAAAGGTATTTCAGAATTTTTAGGTTGGTTTCTGATACTTTTCTTTCCACTTTCTTTCCATTAACCCTCTCTCAAATTCTGAAAAATATCAATTGTGAGAATTACAAGAAAGCAAAGTAAGACAAAATTGTGTAAGTCTACGCAATCATCCTCAGAACACGGTTTTCCTAAGGATACACTGTGTGACTCCCTTACTGTGGCTATTCAAGTTTCAGAATGCTTTTGCTTCTCTTAAAAAAAATGGAAGTGAAAAATCATGAAAAACACACAAAAAAACCCCAAAGACCAGTACATTACATCAATGAAAAATACTATCTTGTCTTGTTTGCAATTCACAGATTGTAAGTTACTGTTGGAAAGTAGATTTTTTTTGTAGTTTCTAACTGAAGTCAGCCATTGAATAGATAACCTTTATGTCTGTTTAAAGAGCTTTGGGTACTGAATGAGTCTGAGAGACTCAGACTCAATGAGATCACTGAGCTGATCTCAAAGTTGGCTTTGCTTCAGCAAATGTTTTATTATTTCATTCACAATTGTCCTAATAGCGTTTTCTGTTACGATATACAGTACAAGGACATTAGTCACCATTTATAAGCTTAATGCAACTGCTCAGCTTGAGAGAATGATTACAACAGCGCACTACAGAGCAGCGCTCCTCAAAATGCCGTAACGGCTTCCCTCTACTTGGAAGGTCATTAGATTTTAGACACAATAAACTGTATCGGGTTAGTATCAGTTCAACAGTCCCACTAGTCAATACTGCTTTGTCCACGAATGTGATATAGACTACAGGTTTGCACTTAAGCTGATAAATGCTCAGTACATGATGAACTAATTCCATGGCTATGAACACTAGCATAATTGTGAGGAATCAGCAGAGTCTCACCTTCTTACCCTAGTTCTGAAAGCGCCCTAAGAGCTGAAAGTTTTTTGAATACTGTATTATCAGTCAGGGTTTCCATAACTACAAGTTGTTGGGTGATTCTCAGCAAGCACTCCTTTAATTGCTATTTCCCAATGGGAAATGAAGGACCAGGTTCACCCCAGCTAGTAAGGTCACTGCTGAGCAGTTTGCTGGCACTCTGCTAATGCCATTCAGAAAAAAAATAAAGAATGATTCACTTCCAGGGTAGCAGAGATTTAAAATTCACCTGTACAATGACAAGGATATCAACTGTAAAATAATGGAGTAGGTAACAAAAAAATCAGTAACTGCTCAGCCCAGGCACTAACATTATCTCCACAAGGGAGGCAAGGGGGAAATGCAGCTCAGGCGATACTTGCCAACCCCTCACTAACGAAATGCAGTACACGTTGCTCTCAAACAACCAATTTTAGGGACAACCTACAGAAGGGCATCTACTCTCATCTCTGCTCAAAGCCAGACCCGACAGTTTCTACTGGGGACTCCACCTAAATCGTCCTTTTGCCTCATGCGGGGCATGACTTCAGCTGTAGATATGGAAGGAGATGCACATTTACATGGAGAAAGTGCTTTGCTTTTAGCAAACATTTTCGGTTTCATAGCTATGTGAGTAAAAGTCGTGGGAAATGCCCTACATACTTAAATAAATAGGGTAAAATGCCCTAAAAATAAAATAAAGGGCCAGGAATACAGAATAGCTTTGAAATAAGGATGTGTTCTTCCCAAGAGTTTCTAAAACAATTGGTCAACTAAATATCAACATAAGCTGCAGAGACATGCACCAAAACATATCAGCAATGAATTATGCTCTCATTTGTACTGATGTAGGCAATAGAGCCATGACAATAATTGCCCAGCATTTTGCCATTTGGGGGCAACACCACTTTGTTCTTCTATATTTATTTCACCAAGTACATCAAGAGACTACTCATATTCGGGGGTTGGGGGGTGTTGTGGTCCTTTACAACCCACAGTCTCAAAGATTATTTTTTTTTTTCCTGGAATAGCTGTCAGTTACACCTTTTTTACTGCTGACAATCTTCTTTATTTTAAATACGTATATCATACCCAGCAATCTGACTACTTCCTATCCTTTGTGGGACTACTGTAATGCAAACAGAATAATATAAGTTCCATTTTACCAATGAAGAATTGGAAGCAAAGAAAATGTGCTGCTGGCTTTTTTTAAAAGAGCACTGTTGTTCTGAAGCACAAGCCTGTTCTCTCCTCTAATGCGTAACAGTACCTTTGAGGTCAATAATTAATTATATTAAAACTGGATCAGACAGCCTCCCGATTTGCTACATGAGAAGTGTTAAGGGACATTAAATATTTATAAGACTGTAAGAATTCCTTACAAACAAAAATGTTCTATTAGCACAACACTGGTCGGGCCCATTACACTAAGGATTTTGAAAACTAGACACTTTGATGTACAACTGAGTTCTCACTCTTAGTTTATTTACATCATCATAAAAAGGAGCTGTTTGAAAATACTGTAAAAGCTTTCCCTGAGTGGCAACAACCACAGAAAGTGATATTCTGCAGCTACAGTTATTCGGCAATAACTTCTCACTTCTACAAACTGAAGAGTTCAAAGGCCAATCAGAGCAGAACCAAAGGGAAAAAAATACTGTAAAACAAGTAAGTTTGTGATAGATAGCTGTGGTGGGTTGACTCTGGCTGGACACCCGCTGCCCACCAAAGCCGCTCTATCACTCCCTTCCTCAGCTGGATGGGGGAGAAAAAATATGATGAAAGGCTTGTGGGTCGAGATAAGGATAGGGAGAGATCACCCACCAATTATCATCATGGGCAAAACAGACTCGACTTGGGGAAATTAGTTTAATTTGTTGCCAATCAAATCAGAGTAGGGTAATGAGAAATAAAAACTAAACCTTAAAACACCTTCCCCCCACCCCTCCCTTCTCGCCGGGTTCCACTTCACTCCCGATTCTCTACCTTCCTCCAAACTCCTGTGCCTGCGAGCCAGCCAGCAATAAAGCAGACAAGCTACATCCTTTGAAAGGCAGGAATACCAGCAGGAGCCTTCTATACATTCAGGATGGCAATAAGTGCTGCAGGAAATCCAGTACTTCAAGAGTCAGGGTTTTTTCCCTACCGTTCCAACCTCGGCACATAAAACAAGCAGGGAAGACTAGTTCCAACCATGTATTTCACTGATAAGTTTTTCTCCTCTCACAGTTGCATTTCACTTAATTTTCTCAAGCAGAAAGAGGTGAATTGATACAATTGAAGCAGAAAACAAATAATTAGTTTTCTGACATTTCAGTGGAAGATTGGTATTTTATGACACCAAATACTCGTTTGTATAACTACTCCAGGAATACCCACCTCCTAATTAAAGTCCTGTCTAAACTATAACCAAAGAGACTTCTTTGTGATGAAGATGCTTAGTCTCACTAGACCCTGGTTACAGCAGATGCATTCACAACACAGGTTTTGTGTCATCACAACCGTGCTTCAGCAGACAGGCCATTTTGCCTAGCTATATTCTTATCAATACACTCTAGAAAACCTGAGCAGCTCTCCCACAGCAACTCTGCAGAAGACAGACCAACCAGAGGACATGGTGACATGGTTGCACTGCCAGACATACAGCAACATACTTTGGAGAGCCTATTGCATGCTGAATTATCAGGAAGTAGAACCAGTCAAACAGGTTACAGTACCGGTAGCCTTAGGTAAGCTCTAAGAAAGGAAAGGGAATGAAATGTAAAGGTAAGCAGGTGCACACCCGCAGGAAGAGAGCCAAGACTGAGCCTCAAAACCAGCACAAGATATTTCTGTCCATTTT
The DNA here is from genome assembly GCF_964106895.1 of Numenius arquata. NCBI lineage: Eukaryota > Metazoa > Chordata > Aves > Charadriiformes > Scolopacidae > Numenius > Numenius arquata. The sequence goes on from NC_133580.1 coordinate 9,114,544, forward strand.
TATCCACACCAGCCAACTCAGAACTATGCTGTGTGATGGCACAAGTCAGAAGAGCTAACCGTAGCACCTACAAACTAGTCCTGCTGTAACAGTCCAGAAGGGTCATACAAACACATCCAATTGCAGCCTTTTCTCTAAACCTAGGACAGCACCAGAATTCCCAGTCTTCCTTCCAGGTAAGTGTCTCTGCTTTCATCTATCTTTTTCTCCTTGGTCTGCACCTTCTCCAGCTATCGGCTGCTTCCTCAAATCTCCCCTTCCTTAAAGTCTGTCTTACCAAGCGTACTCCTGTATTCTTGGGAATCCTTTGCTACTGCCTCCTCAGCTAGTCCCCATTACTGCTGTTCAAACCCTGCAGCACCGTTCAGCTTTATTCCCATTCCTGCCTTGAGGTGTTGCCCCTCTCTTCCCTCAAGACACAGTCTCCCACTGCTGCCTCCCTCTTTTACTCTTAACTCCTCAGCCCCTCAGTGCTGCCAGCCACCTCTAGCTTTGTCCCACCAGCTGAAAAATGCTGTTCAGAACAAGATTGTACTTGGCACATTTGCAATGATCTCAGAAGATAATAGCTGTTCGTTGTTTTTTTCTAAAGCGCTAATTTTCTTGAGTGACACACAGCAATATAAAATTAAAATCAGGCACAGCAAATTACTCTATCTTATACCTAGGAGGTTTGAATATTTTCAAACCTGCAAACCCAAATGTAACTGCATTTTTTCCCATTTTTTGTTAATCTTTCTTAATCACAATTTTAATTCAGTAACACCTCACTTTCTTTGTTTCTGTCCAGTGAAAAACATAACTTTCACAGATGAAATCTGTATGAATCTGACATTATGAGAAAAACTACAGAAATAAAATGTGCAATGCCAGATTAAAAAAAGCATACTGCAGGAATTATCCCATTCAAGTGTTTTTCCACGCTGTCAAATGTCATCAAGGACACAAGACTAGTGATAGAAGCCTCACTTTCAACAAAATCCAAAGGGCACTAGGAGGCCCCAGCTGCCTGTCCAACTGTCAGCCTACAAGGATGTTTTAAAATGAACACCTAATTCTAGGTCTTACTGTTTTCCTTTAGTCACAGTTCTTAAATGAATTTTATCACACAGAAAGACAACCCTCATACCAACTCAGCTTCCTTGGCTTCCAAAGATACCAGGACAGTAGATATAGGACAGAGAATGGCCCATTTAGCCTAATGACCACAAGACTTCCAAGGTTGCAAAATATCACCCCTGGTTCTAAGTCGAAGCTTAACATTCATCCATCTATCTACCTATCTATCTACCTATCTATAATATTATGACATACCTAGAAGAAAATCTGGGATTTTTTGATGCTTTCTTTTCACACTTTCCTTGTGCCCACCAAGTGGTTAAGAGGCCAATGAGGAATGCCCCACCTCCGCCTGGGAGGGCTATATCTACGTGTGAAATTCATGAGCCAAAAGTCTGGACTTTGTGTTTTTGTCTGGTAGAATGAATACATGTTTCAACAAGACAATTATGCCTCACATTTAATACAGCTTGCTTTATGATAACACAGTAAGAGAGAGCCTAGAAAACCCAGAGAGATGCAACTCATGCAGAACACCCAAGAACCATATCCCACCCAGGAACAACTTTACTCTGCTTCCCTGTAGCATTTCTCTTTGACAGGGTCAATGACAGACACCATCAATCTATGAAGGAGTCAGGTCTAGTCTGAATAGCCACCACCACAGCAGAGGACTCAGTGGCAGCTGGGGTCCCTGCAGTGTGTAATGATACAAAGGCAAGAATTAAAAATAGAAACTCAGCTCCATACCTGGAAGTTCTCATGAAATAAAGTTTATTATATGGTGGTCAATGCCTTGTCACTTTCCTGACCCACACCTCCTGACAAGCTCCATCAAAGCACATGCTTGTTTTTAAAATAAGTGATCAGAAATGCCTGAGCAGGAGCTCACTTCAGGCAGCCTCAGATGCATGCGGGAAAAGGGATTTGGAAATGAGCATCTTGCCAAAGCAAGGCAGATCCGTCATTTCTTCCGACGTCTCCTCTTCCAACGAGCTACAAATCTAACTCTGTCAGGGTGTCCATTGGAGCAAAGGGCTGTTACATTAGGACTAAGTGTTGGGCTACGCTGACCTCAGCTCCATGTACCACTCCCAGGGCGGCTGCTGGCCCCGGGCAGCCCGATGCCCCTGGCCCTGCCGGGATGCACATTCCCACTGGGCTCCCCCGCTACCACGGGCACAGCAGGGCCCATCCCACGGAGCGTGCCAGAAACTTCATCAGTCCCTGGAGGTGTTCAAGGGGCTCTGAGTAATCCGGTCTAGTGGGAGATGTCCCTGCCCATGGCAGGGGGGCTGGAACTAGATGATCTTCCCTTTCCAACCCAGACTATTTTACAATACCTTTTACCAGTGGGATTTCTTTGGATGTGCATCTCTCATGCAAGGAAAATAGGAGAACGGAGGAAAAAGAGAACCACATGAGAAACCCCATGAAGGTCAAGGGCTCCAAAACTCGGCCAGGCAATACCCCCCCCACCCTCCCCGCCTCTCTAGAGCCGGGGTGACCCAGGACCGGCAAACGGCCACCCTCCCCCTCCAGCCCTTCCTCCGACCCCTTCTCCCGCCGGTTCCCTAGGGACCGGGCCTGAGGCGACCCCGCCGCCGAGCCCCCGGGAGACCCTGCCCCAGTCCCCCAGGGGGTGGGCAGTACCTGCCAGCCCGCCTCCGCCCTCCTCGCCGTAGCCCCGCCGCCTCTGCAGCACGAAGTACTGGTTGGAGCGCTCCTGCACCCACAGCTTGAGGGCATTTTTCAGCAGCACCTCCTCGGGCTTCAGCCACATCGCGACGGCAGCCCCCTCACTCCCCGCCGCTGCCGCCGCCCATGCCCGCCGCGCCGCCCGGCCTCCCGCTCCCACGTACACAGCCCGGCTGCCAGCCGAGCCCGGGGAGCAGGAGGAGCGCCGCTGCCCCGAGGCATGCTGGGAGATGTAGTCCTCTCGGGCGGCCGCCCGCTCGGCTCAGCTGCCTCAGGACTACAGCTCCCGTCGGGCCCTGCGCGGCCGCCCGCGCCGGGTGGTTGGAGCCTGCCCGGCCGTCAGGAGGGAGGACGGCGAGAGGCCGCTCGCAGCCCGGCGGGGCTCACCTCCGCCTGGGGAAGCGACCCGAGAGTTGTGGCTCCTTCTATCCCACAGGCTCGAGGAGGGATTCGTCCTCCCGCTCCCTGCACACGGCACCTCCCCCGCCGCTGTCCCGGAGCTGACCGGCCCCAACTCTGCTCCTGTCAGGCAGGGCCGCAGTAGCATCCGGCCTCCCCCACAGGCCTCCAGCGTGTCCCTAAAATGCCTTTATAAAGCGGGGTGGGTTGGGTTATTTTGTTTTTTTTTTTTTTCCTCTCGGTCAGTCAGAGAAGGCCCGTTCTCAATTTTGGCCAAATGTCATTCCATGTCCGTATTCCAATCCACAGACAGGCAGCACCAGAGACTTGGCTTTTCTGTTTGTTTTCCTGTCAGCACTAAGCCTTACACTGCAGCAGGAGGCCAGGGCACAGAAAAAATGAAACCCACAGGAAAAACCTGCCCCACAAGGAAGGGAGCCATGGCCCCCACCTCCATCGGCTACAGCACCCCAGTCACAGGGCCTGTGTGTGTCCCCTCCCTGGTCACAGGCCACACTGGGAGCAGAGGAGTGGCCCCACCAGCTGCAGCAGCAGACATACTGTCAACATTGTCTTTTTATAATGTGAAATGTAAATAGGCAATCTCCCTCATTGCTTCTATCACCCAACACGATTCAGCGCTAATTTGGAGTAGACATTTTGGTTGCCTTAACAACAACTTGACTTGCGGTCTCAGTATTTTCATAATTTGTCTGCAAGACCTCCAGCATTTGTCCTCAATGACTAGCTCTTCAGATTATTTGCAGACTGACTTTACCAGTTGTTCTGTGCTAGAATAAATCAATCTATCCTGTTAAGTAACAAGACAGCGGCTTTCATGGTTGAAGGAACTGCACTTGAGTATCTGCTCTGACTCCTGTCTTCTGTTGCCGTCTCCTCCTGATTTAAAGAGCAGTTCTCTCACAGCCAGGTTTCAAAAGAAGTCAGGTGCTGGAACTATTCTGCCATATATACCTGGCAGCCCAGGATGTCCCAAGGCTGTGGGACAACTTGCTTTCCATGAGCACTGTTCAGCACAACGTAACTCCCAGTTGCCCATTAAGTCACGATCACAGGTCAGTCTGCCCATTATTGAGCCCCCTCTCTTGCTGTTTCTTCTCCAACTTCTTCACTATGTCCCAAAGATCTCCAGATCTCTCCCTGAGACCTTAGATTTGATAAATGGTACCTTTTCGGGGCTGAGCAAAAGCACAAATAAAAACCTTCCAGGAGCATAAGCCTCACTGCCGCCGCCTCCTCCGCTCCAGATACGTCTCAGGATTACCATCTTTTCCCACTTCCATGTTAGATTCACTCCTGGTCCTGACACAATCTGTCATTCAGTACAAACAGAACAAGTAGGACATTCCCATTTCCCAGGAACTTCTCTGTGGTTTGCTGTCCTGTTGGATCCTTCCCTTAGCACTCTCTTTCCAGCATAATTGACCTTCCTAAGATTTTCAAGAATAATGCTTTATTGAATGTGTATCATATGAAAAATTCAGCACACAGTTGGTTACACTCAGCCTCTACTTCGAGCCCTTTCTAAAAATTATGCGCATCATGCACTAACTACAGGATGCAAACTTGGCACTTTTGCTTCATCCTGTCTTCCTTTCATCCCTTTCAACAGTCCCAAATGTGCTTCACTACCAAAAATGCTTCTGCCAGCACTGATCTATTTGCGAGCAGAGGCACAGCGAGATTTTGCCAAGCTCTCACCGAAAGATGTTTGGCGATGCCCGTCCAGTTCCAGCTGCGTAAGGAACCACCTACCCAAAGGCACTAGTGTGAGAGCTGAACCGAGTGTGTGATCGCATTTAACTCACTGGAAGGCTTCAAAAACAGGTGAATTGCACTGCTATGAGACTCTTTTTTTCTTTTCTTTCAATCACTCATTGCACCACAGCAAGGGAAGCTGTAGTATTAAAAGGTTTTATCTTTGGGACTGAATATAGATTTACATAATGCTACTATTCTTTTTACCTGTTTTTATAACAGAGTAGAAAGCAACAAATTTCTGATGCTTTACCTTTACTAGACAGGAAAAATGAATTAAAAGTCATTAGCCAGCATGTGGTAACTAACACAGCTAAAACATTAATGACACAAGGCAAACAACTCCTAGATAAATGAGCCCATCACTCTTCATGAGGCAGTTTCTTCAATCCCCCCCACATGAAGTGACTGAGAGTAACAGACATTAGCAGGTTCCTGGAGATTTACCAGCTGAACTGACAGAGTGATTGCTGCATGGATACTGCTCTTCTAAGAGCATTCCCAGAGAGAGCTTTTACCATTTAATTTTCCACAATTAGCCAAGCCCTTGGATAGGAAATACCCATTAAGGATCTACACATGTCTTCTAATTCCAATGCTAATTGTACAGAGAAATGCCCTTAGCATTTCCGACCCAGAGCTTGGCTTTTGGCATCTCACACACACTGGACATGTTAGGACATATGTTACTTTCTTATGTAAGATTCAAACTTTGTTAATTAGATAAAAATTTAACAGTAAAATGCTACTGCTTGGAAAACGTCTTGTTTTGTTTTCCTCTCCCTTGTTCAAGGTCTTCAATGTCTTTTTTTTTTTCCAGTTCCCTCAGGCACTGGATTCTTAACCGAATACTGTTTAGATGCAAGAGTGCGCCGCTTTTTGCTTGAAGGAATTTATTTATAGGCACTTAAATTCTTTCTTAATCAGTGCACAGTCATCCTACAGTCTAATCAATGCATTCTACAGCAACAGAGATCCATTTAGCACTGCAGAATTTTTCTTTCACTTTATTAAAGGCCTCCTAGAAATGGTAAATTACTTCCCTCAAGTAACCATAGCCAAGATTATATAAATAGATAAATAGCTATATAAATACATTTTGGCTTCACTCAGTTTAACCAACAGTTGAACACCCAGTGGAGAATTACATAGTTGTTAATTCACAATGGGTGAACACTGCAATTTGGTTTCAAGTTTCCCTTAAAGCCAAAATTAAATTGCCAAATCTAGTAGATTTTCTTTCATCTATTCCAAAATGCGAGGCATTACACCCCCACAGGAGTGGAACTCTGTTCCAATCTGCACAGTAAAACCATCAGTATAAACCTGGGTGAAAAGGCAGGGCTACCTGGTGAGCTGCTGTATGTTAACCACAGAATGAAATTACATTAAATCACACAGCCAACGTAGACATGTATATTTATTCTGTCCAACTGTTAGGTCATTCGACAAGTGCGGATCTTTCCATCTATAGACTGAGATGGACCAAGTTTCTCCATTTTATGAGAAGAGTCCAACTGCCCTTTTGATTCAAACTGCTTTTGTGTGTTTGCAGCCCCTCATCACAAGTCCTGCTTTTCTCTTAAGCAAAAATCTCAGCTATAACTACATTTCTATAGGGACACCTGAAAATTTTCATCGGTATGAGAAAATAGTACTATTTTGATTTGGGATTTAAAATAAAATCCCACTGCTGTAAAGCCTGAATTACAAGAAAGCACAGAAATCCAGCACCAGGTGACAAGGCTTCCTCTCCTGTAGGGATAAAAAATTTTTCCCATTCCCCATTTGAGCCCATGCAAGCGCTTGAGTGAGGTGTCTAGATCAGAGCTTTCCCGTGGGAGAGATAAGTGACAGCAGTGAGTAAACACCCAGAGATGATGCTGGAGCCTGTTCTGCTTTCTCTTTGGGAGCAGAATAATTGACATATCTGCATGACTCAATGGGAATATTAACAGAATCAAGAGGCACACGTTTTTAGCAACCATTACCACTCGTGGGCACATAATTTCCAGCATCTTACATGAAAACATTACTGTACATATAGCAAACCCCAAAACTATTGCAGAGTAACAGCAAGCTTGCATCACATTTCAGGAACAACCCCGTCCCCAGGCACATTGCTGTTTGCCTCTTGCTTAGAGGACAGTCTATCATGCCATAGTGCACATACATATGTGTACCTAACACAGAGCCATTCAAGCCTTTAGCATCATCAAAAGGAAAAAAAAAAAAAGTCTACTGCACAGTGCTTTAAGCAGGGTCAGCTAAAGACAGATGCTACCTGTGGAAACTTGAAAATACAAAGTGAGAGTGGAGCTTTGAAATTTCTTTAAGGCAGGTAAGACTAGCAATGTTCTCAAAGGGGAAAACCTCTGCAGAGTTCAGTGAAATAAGCAAGTGTTTTTTCCCCCAAAGTCAGACAGCAACAGACCCAAGTTCAGCATCACAGGCTGTGTGCATGAAATTTGCACACCATTTTTAAACAAAACCCCTTGCATAGTTAATATTTAGAAATAAATTAGCACACACAAGAACATGGCAGACTCTCAGGCTAAGCTGCAAAACCAGAAAAGCATTAAGTTCTTCTGCTTACCAGTAACTCAGATACTGTCCAGGTACAAGTGCTGCATTCATTCTTTTAGCAGTACTTCACATGCGCTACAAGAATCTTAAAAACCTGGAAATTAGTATAAGTGCCTTGAGCTCTGTCATGGTTTAACACCAGCCAACAACTAGGACCATGCAGCCGCTCACTAACTCCCCCCTCTGCCAGTACAATAGGGAGAAGAAGGAGAAAAGGAGGGGGGAAAAAAAACATCGTGGGTTGAGATAGACAGTTTAATAGAACAGTAGCACAAGAGGAAAACCATAATGATGATGATAATAACGGCAAAAGAATATACAAAATAAAGTGATACATGATCAGTTGACCAGCTCATCCCAAGCAGCGATTGCCAACTCCTGTCCCCCAACCCACCCCCAGTTACATGCTGAGCACAGTGTCTCTGGTACAGAATATTTCTTTAGCCAGCTTGTCCCATCTACGATCCCTCTCAGCTTCTAAGTGAAGCTGAAAACTTCCTTTGACTAATGCAAACATTACTTAGCAACAACTAAAACTATGTGTTACCAACATCATTCTCATACTAAATCCAAAACACAACAGCTACTAGAAAGAAAATTAACTTTATCCCAGCTGAAACCAGGACAAGCTCCAAGCAAGTCCACATCTTTACAGAACACATACACATCATCTGATCCTACAGCAGCAGGAGTTCACTGACATGAACTGCTGCACCCCCCAGCACCCTCAGGTGCATTCCTTGAGAAAACGCTGTATATCCACCTGACCCTTAGAAATATCAGTACTGGAAAAGAGGCAGGTTTATTGCTCTTCAAAGACAGTAAATAGAAAAACTTGAATCCTATAAACAAAACAACCCAAATGTGTAAATGTTAAAGCATTTTTCAATGTATTGAATTGATGAACCACTGCCTCGCCCCCCCCCTTTTTTTTTTTTTGAAGGTCAAATCTTGTTCTTATTAAATACAGAAAACTGGCAGCTGATTTCATGAGAGCATATCATTGTGAAATTCCACTACGTTACAGCTTACACACCACAATACATTTATAAAAGATAGTTGAAATGAAAAAATGAAGTTAAGCATTCAGAGGTTGTATATTTACTGCTTGGCTGTTACTTTCTCTGCTCAGCACTTCAGAGGTAGAACAGAAATGTGATCACAGCAAAATACAGCTTCAAAGTAAAGTCCAATTACACTAAGTTTTGCAATTTGAGCCCAGAACCAACCAATGCTTCCCAGACTAGACTGGGAACTGAGATAAAAAGCAGCAAAAGACTAACTACTACCTAACTGGCCAGGGGAGTGACAAGTTTTTACTACATCTAATAGTATAGTACAGAACAAAGGGCATTTGATTGTTTTTAAAATGCTTTGTCTTTCAAAGCAAGCGTAAACTGTCGAGTAAGGGAGGGATGCTGAGCAACCTGGCAGAGGCAAGTGAGATGCAGCCTGTCTGATCTGAAGAGTTCACGTGAGACAGCCTTGTGCTGAACGTGCCTAGAACAGTTCAGAGGGGTATCAAGCAGCTCCCTGCACACACCCTAAGCTGCTTGGTTTTTCTTTTATATAAAGTACAGTTACTAGGCTTAAGCCTCTCAACACAATCACAATCCATGTAACAGTAGCACCCCACACAGAATTAGCATTCCCTGGTAATCAACATTTAGTGTCAGTCAGGGTCATCAAAATATAGTTTTATTTACAATTTCATATTCAAATTCAATACAAATCATGAAATACTTACAACAATTTTAATTATACTATAGATAAGAAAATGCATTGCTTTTCCCCCCCAGATTCAATAGTACTTTATTGTGGGCTTTAAGACAAAGTTTTGCTAACATTAGAAACAAGCCATAGATACAGAGTTAAAAAAAAAATAAAGTGCATCTGTAAGATGTCCTTAATTACCTTCGCTGGGCAAGGCCCTACACTTACTATTGAGGCACCCCATGTTCCTCCTCGACCCCAGTTCAACTCCCCACCGATGACAGACAACTTCTCCCATCCTCTGTTACGATTACAGGATGCCAGCTCTCCTTGCAGCTTTAGCGCACAGACAAGACAGTGCACAGCAACAATCCAACATTTCTCAGAGGCTGGATCATTTTCTGAACAAAACACAGCAGATCCTCTGGGAAGAATCTATCTTTTCACCTTTAGTTCAGTCTTCCTGAAGTTAGCCCAGACTCAAAAAGCCAGGACTCTGGCGTATTGCTGGTGCTAGAGACGGTTGTTACTCCAAAAATCATGGAGGATCTTTCAGACTGTCTAATATTAACAGGTTTGAGAAGTTCCTACAATTGCTCCCTTTACAGTATTGTGCAAGTCAGATTTGGCCTGTCATCTTGAAGCTCTCTTTTTCCCTTTAGGAATGTGTGGTTGGCAGTTTGGAGTTGAGAGGTAGAGTATCAATCGGTTTACTAGAAAACCAAAGACACTGTGGGCAAAATCCAGTTTGACAGGCATTAGTTTGTACTCTCTATCAAATTAGTGCACCTGCGAGAAGGATAAGCAATCCTCTGATGGTTAACCTTATCTCCAGGGAAAGTGTGCAAGTATCATTCCCAGTATTGTTCCTGGAAAGGGAAAACAATACAAGTCTCAGCAGGAGCAAATTAGTGCACAGAAATATTAAATACAGTGTTGCTTTAAACTAAACTGTGTCTGGTAGATGAGTATTAGACCAGATCAAAATAAATTTGTTTACAATGAAAATCCACTTGAATTAAAACAATAAACAACAAAAAAAAACAAGTCAAAAGAATTCCCAGTAGAAACAGCTACAACAAGGAATCTTCTCCTTATTTAAATGACTCAAACACTGAAGAGAAGCTTTGCTGAAGATGGAACTTTTGTTAAAATCTGATGTTTTTCTTTATTTTTAAGACAGCTTTATCTGAAGAGTGCTAAAACTAAATTCCACGTGGGAGATGCAGTTTTAAGAATTGCAAACCATACAATTATGATTTGAACAAGTCCATTTGATCTCAGCATTGCCAAGGCAATATTCTTCTGCTACAGTCTTGCAAGGTTTGGTGTATGCCTGACAGCAGCAGGCTCCTTGCAGAAGGCTTACACCATGTTGCTGGGCATGTTCTTAGGACTTGACTTCACGAACTTGTGTTTCATCTGCCTCAAAACTTGGGTTGTCAACATGGGGAAGGACATTCACACTGGAGGGCTGGGATTCGTTGTTTACAAGATGCATGTTGTCATCTGTCCAGAACAAAACCAAGAGAAGACAGGTTAAGAAGTGTCATAGGAAAGCTCTACAACCTTAAAGCAAACCATGCTGCTTTTATTTCCCCAAGCTCACTGCAGTGGTCTTTTCCCAGCACTTTTCTTGCGGAGTGGGGAATCCAAGGCTGTGCTCCAGCTACTGCTCTTCTGCTGCCCCTCATTAGTTTGCGAGCCCATTCTTGACACTACTCATCATTTCTAGTGGAATCTGCTCAGCTCTGGAGTTCACTTCTCACTAATGCTGAGCAAGCCCAGGTTGTGTGCTCAAATGGCAGAAGGCTGTACAAGGCTACAAAATCCAACTAGGAGACTGGCAATTCTCATGTCACTTTAGGGCTGCTGAAGACAGGCACCAGGAGCCACTTCTAGAGACTAGAGTCAGGATAAACTGAGGGACATGGGCTGATTCAGAGAGAAAGGCCTTCTCCCTACAGACTAACCTTGTTAGGCTAATGTTAGTGTGTGTCCTTGCCACTCAAAGTGAGAATACACAAGGGCCTGAGCCATATAACTCATCCAGCATCACTTCAGTTGCTTACAGGGAGGCAATTTTGATTTCTGACGTTCAGCTTATAGGAAGTGCCCTCTGCTCTACTGGAGTGCCTAACGGGGCACTCCCATACACATGGCACTCACTGGAGCAAGGTGTCCCACACGAAGCAGGCAGGAAATCCTGCACTTCCCTATCAGCTGGGTTTCCCGCAGGAAATCTATGCAGACACAGACAGAGCAGCACTTTCACCTCTGAAAACCTCCCCACTCACTCCTGTTCCCAGGGCCATTCCACAACCTAGAATATAGTTACTTTCCTTCGTTTACCTGGAACCTTTCAATCTTTAAAATCAAGAGCAGCACTGAGCATGTGTTGGCAAAGTTGAGCACTGAAAAGACATTTTCAATTAGTTTGCTCTTCTTCAAAAAGATAAGGTATTTGGAAAAGCTGATAGTCTTTTCCAATTAAAATTCTCTGAAAGTGTTCAGGGATGACTCAGCCTTGGCAAAATCTGAAATTCAATTGAAGTATTTATCATCTCTATTTTGCATCATCTAAGCTACAGCAGGGCTGACTCCCCAAGTTTTCTGTAAGTAATTAACTACTTAAAGCAGACAGATCTGGTGGCAAATCAACACTCACTCTTCCAAATGAAATCTCCAAGGAGACAATAAGATGAGGGATATCTTCAGAAAAAAAAACTTTGGCCTTTTAAGTAGTAAGCCTCCGATTTTCAACTACTCTTTCTATAGACTTCGGTTTTTAATTCATGTTTAGCTTGTGTTCAATTTCAAAACAAAGACCAAGCATCAGAGCCAAGTACCAAAACAAAAGGGGAGATTAAGATTACCCTGAAAAACAAGGTATTCAGGCACTGTGAGATGTTAAGGCAAACACCCCTAATTCACATTATAAGCAATGAAGTGCAATGCAATCTAGCAAGACAGATGAAACAGTAGACGCACTTTCTGGTGGTGCATGTTCCTCCAGCACAGATTCATCTGCTCCTTGTACAGAAGCATATCCAGATGATGCTGTTTCACTATGATTATCCTCTTCATTAGCTGTAGAGATATTTGATGTCCTACTGGATACTGTGGCTTGCACAGACTCAGTGCCTTCTTCTACATCCTCCTTTGTGAAAAAAGGAGAAAACAGTTAAGTTACAACTTTGTAGGAAGCTGCATCTTTCCAAGAGACCAATCCCTGCAAGGACTGGAGTCTAGTGAACTTTTACCCAGGGAAAAAAAAAAATTAAAACAAAAAAAAAAGCCCTGCTGTTAACTTCCATAGGCAGCATCATAGGTGAAAACCAGTTACTGCCTAATTCAGTGGAAAGTTCAGATGCAGCTTCTACATTCTTAAGCCAGCTCTTCCCATTTACTGCCCAGTACCAGGAAAATAGATTCCTCCTTCCACTCAATGTAGGTCTCCCTCCCCCAGGCAAACTCTGGCATACATTTTAGCTGGTCCAGGCAGTGTCAGGCACTGGCAACAGCATCCTCCTCTGGCACTTGCCACAATGAGCACTTGCAGAACACGTCAGAAATTCCTTATATATCCTAGGAAGTCATGTGGCTCCAGGAAAGTCTTACATGCTAACACATTTGCTTTACAAGGACACCGTGTACTTAGTAACTGAATAGAAGCTGGTTTCAAGGACAGTATGAATGGTCAAAGTCTGCCTGAAGCTTTGAGAAACACCCTAAACTGCAAGCACAAGAGCAATTCTTTAGTCATACATTACAATCAATTTTGGTTGACATTCTGCCCAAGGCTTTAGATGATTCCAACTCAGACCAGGTCAACTGCAGGCTTTGCTAAAGGGGCCACAGCAATTTGTCCTGTAGCATCTGACCACTGACACAGCAACACTTATCACCTGCGCTCTCGAGACAGCATGAAATAGCTCAGTATGTGGTTACTATGCTAGCGTAACACCAATAATGGCATCTGCCACTAAGGCAGACTACAGGCTTACCTCAACACCCAAAGCTTTGAGTATGTCACATTTGCACATCGGGCATGTCCTGTGTTCCAGAAGCCAGGGGTCAATACAGCTCTTGTGAAAGAGGTGGCTGGTGGAAGAAGGTAACCAACACATTAGGTTTCACACCAGGGAAACTGTTTATGTGGCAGCTGTGAAGGCCTATTTAAAAACACTGAGAATGTATTCATTCTAGAATGGATTACCTTATTTTGCCACAAGTTCTAGTTGATAGTTATGGATAGCTGATCTCTCAACCTGTAGCTGGTTTATGCTTATTAGCATCTCTATACAACTTGTCAGAATTCAGCATGATCAACTTTGCTACAGTCTTAAGCATTTGGTTTTTGTTGTTTGGTTTTTTTTTTTAAATCTGTGCACAATACATTCGCAGCTGATAATTCACTAATACAAACGTTGACATCTCAGCCTTAGCTTTAAGGTTAACTTCTATCATGCAGATGCAGATGACTAAATATCACTTGTTTCTGTTAAAACTACATAGAAAAAGCATCTCAGAGTTATGCCTTCAAGACAAACTATGCTCCCACACATTTACTTTGTCTATGCAGTCACTGTGTATTCCAAGTGGATATTTGGCAGGCTGTGTACTCGAGAAAATAAATATAGTTCAGCCATCACAGATGCAAATGCGTGCTCCTATGAAGACACTCAATTACACAATGGGTCTGAATTAGGCCACAGATTTAGGAGGATGACTTGAAATCCTGTAATCTGCCTGTTCCCTCAGCCTGAATAGAAATAGCAAGGCAGACAGGCACTGCTCAATATTAATCAGAGCTCTATTATGAGACAAGTGCAGAGATCACCCCATCCAGTACTCAGTATCCTATGCCCCACTATGATACCAGGATTCTCCAGCCCACATAATCTGCACCTCCTTCCAGCTGCATCAATGTAATGTCTAGAGTACAACCTGACACTTCCTTGATGCATGACTAAATATTTTAAGTACTTGGACTTAATACTTGTGTATCTCTGCTACTATAAATGCCTTCAGTTTGACTATCTGAACAAGAATGTCTTCTGCAAATACACACACCCCAGACACTTAGATACCACTGATGTGACTCACAGGAGCATTCGATTGCTTGCTTCTTTCGTGGATATAGTTAAATGCTTTCAACAAGTAGGGTCTTGGTATTGAGGTCAACCACCAACATCAAGAGTATGTTCTTGCAGTAAATATCAATTTATAATTCATTGAGAGAGAATTTAATATGGTTGATACTGGCAGAGATCACCACTGGTGAAGATTATCAAGTAAATGCAATCATCTTAACCTAGTGCCTCTTAGAGTTACATTTGGGTCAAAGAGGAATGAAAGATCAAAAATGTATGTAAAAGCAGTCTCAGAGCAAAGCATAACGCAACAGACTTGTATATACAGAATACATGCAAAAGAAGTTAGTCCTGTCTTAACCCAATAAGTCATGCTTTGTTTGCAAGTTAATATCAAGATTAGCAAGGTTTATAGGAAAATAATGAGAAGTCAAGTCTCCTATCAGGCAAAAGTATCTAGAGCCTGTCTAAATGCTTCTGTACTCATGGGACTCGTTTCATTAGTAAACAGGACTACCCACGAGCATAAACCTGACAAGACAACTGAATAATCGTTAACACACATCCCTGAAAGCTTATTAGGTTTTGGTTTTTTCTAAACTATTAAGCATTAGATCAAGGAAGTTTGTTGATAACACCTTAACAGCCAACTTTCTGGTATCAAAACATCTTAGAAGTTGTACTGCTTGGGAGCAGAGAAAGCTCTGGCAAAACTGTAACCTGGTGCAAAGCTAGCCCTGGCTCAGATTTGATAGTGTTTGATAAGTAACACTGCTCAGCAGCTACAGATTTTTCCATTCTTCAGAACTTGGTTTTTCCTATATCAAAATTTTTCCAAGTGCTTTTTTTGTAACACTCAAAGGGTTACAAAACTCTTCCCATACAAGATTTGTGCAGTTCACACTGCAGCCCTCTGATTTTAGAAGCTTTGCCAGAGTAGTCCTATCCAGCAAGCACAGGGGGAAGTCGCACAGAACAAGTTTCCTTAAGCCCTGAAAGGGCTTCCTTGCTCATCTTAGGAGCAAAGTCTTAGTGCTACAATACTGGGCTTCCACAGAAGCACAGCAATGAGATACTACAGTAGAGAATTTTAGAAAAGTAAACTGCTATAGAGCTATTTTGGCCTTTAGTTCAGATGCATAGAAGAACAGAAATGCTTTCTTCTAAACTACCAAAGTTAGCATGGTTTAACAAGTTTAGCAGGAGCACCATCCTCTTAGTAATCAGTAAACTAAGTGACAATAAATGGGCATAGTTTTGCCAGTTATCTGCAATTTGGAGGTAACGATCTCACACACCAGCAAAGGAAGGTATCTTTAAAAAAGCCCTGGCATCCCCTGGAGAGGCACTGTGGTCTGCCAAGTTATATCTCTCAGTCCACTCACAGGAGAAGTTATGAATACAGGCCATCAGGGCACACTACAAGCGTGTATTTACACAGTTCCTGTTGTTCAAAACATTGTTTAACAGAGATTCAAGAATTCTTGCTGTGCAACAGCTTGATTAAAGTTTGATCAGCTTTGTTAACACAGCAGAAGGAACAAGCAGTAAGAGGCATGCTTCCAGATTTTGGCTTAAGGAGCAGTTTGGAAGACAACTTACTTGCAAGTCAGAATACGCACTACTTCGTTGGGCTTGTACAGCTCAATGCACACAACACAGCTGTCTCCATCAGGACCGGTTTCCTAAAGCAGTGAAATGAATTTACAGCATTAACAGACTTTGAAAGCTTCCTTTGAACTACAGTCAGATTTGCTGCAAAAGGGGTCTATCTGAAGTAATCCAAGCTCCCTTCTATAATCTTACATAAACACATCATGTGGATTACTCATAGTCAAGCTGACACTTTAACAGAAGCATTGAAAGTTTAATCCCATGGTTTAGAAACCCAGCTGCAAACCATCATTGGATTATTTGAGGCACTACTATAGAGGTTTAGAAACTGCTACCTGCAGTTTTAGTTACAAAAAGAATAGCCAGGAAAGCTGATTAGATATACTGATTTACCTTTAAGCATCCATGCCAGCAAATTAGGACCTCTCACCTCAGCAAGACTACAAGCAAGCAGCTAAAAAGATATTCTGATTTATGAGAATGTGCAAATTGGAAAGTTTTGCACCCCGGAAAAAGACCTGAAAGAGGAACTGTCTCCACAAGAGACAGTTACAGGGCTCAGAGGGACTTCTGCATCCTGCTCCAGTACCAAGGACCACTCTCTGAGTGCTGTGCAAGGGGTGTGCCATAACGCTTGGAAAATTATAGGATCAGTCCTACCTTGTCCCCTTGCTTCAGGGTGCGCAGCTGTAACTGCTCGATGGCCTTCTTAGCCTTGGCCTTTAGCTGTCGCTGTAACAGAAAGTGGTCCTGTTAAACAGTCATTTTTCCCTTAAGTGGTGGCTACTAACAATTACCATGGCGCTTACTGCAAGCAGGCACCAGTTTTATAACCCAGATGTTATCAAAACAAGCCAAGTAAGCATGACCATGCTATTTAGAGACAACATGAAACCAAGCTTCAGGACATATTGACTCTGGATGACACACCAACAAGGCATTTGCATATGCTTTGTTTTTACCTAACCTTTTCACAAAGCCCAGGAATTTCAAAGGTTTCTTCTTCTTTGAAAAGATGCAAGGTAATACCTTGATCAGATTAGACCTAGCCAAAACAAACAGAAGCCTTCAAATTGACTTAGTACAGAAGACTGAACATCGAGTCCTACAATCAATAATTTTAACTACTCACTTTATGACAATTTCCTGGCACAAGCTCAGGTCCTGATGAAAGGTGAGATTCTTTACCAATCAGCTCAGCTCGCACCAACACACCCTGAACTAGTCCTCTGCCATTACTACTTTACAGAGCACACAAACAGCTCAGGAGCCTCCTAGCACCGACCGCTCCTGTCAAGTGGAAGAATGCAGTTTTATCTCAATATTGGTTCAAAGTAACATGCACAAAGGAAAAAAAACAAAACCAAAAAAAAAAAAAAACCAGAAAAAGTCTCAGAGCTATTTTTCCCCCTCTCCATGACATAAGGCATGAAACAAATGCAATGACAAGCCCCAGGTGGATTACCTGCCCCAGGCAGCTTTAATGAAAGCAGAGGAGGAAGCTTTTCCCTTCACACAATAATTTGCCTGCTGCTGTCAGGATGGCAGGGCAGAGATGAGCAGACAGCAGAAGCCAGTTCGCCTGGCAACTGTTGCTTCCCAGCTGTCACTGCAAAGCATTTAATTAGCACTGGAGCCAACATCTCAGTTTAAAGGTCACAGGTTGGTGCTGTTCCACCAACACAAAGAATATGACTGTCCTCCTCCTCCTTCCTGGTGCATCTATTGCCTCGGGACATGGCGGTATCAGAAAGTGCCATCCCAACATGGCACTTGTCTTGGGGACAGACTGGACTCAAGTTTTACAGCTAACCAAAAATCCTCTTCCTAATTCAGCTGCTCAGTGCAGGAACCCTGCTTTCCAGCATTACTTCCCCTCATGCATTTTAGTTCAGTTACAGAATCTTTTCTGAGATGAAGGTGCAGTGCTGGTGGCACAAGTGCAGAAGGAACAAGTGGGCAGAAGGCTGCTGCTGCTGCCACCCAACAAACTCAAGGAGAGCTGGTAATTCAAGTCCGCATAAGATTCCCTGTGCTGAAGCAGTTAATGTCAAACAAGTTAATTCATATGGTTCACTGTGATCCTGCCAGACAATTTGGGTGCAAAAAGACCTATTTGTGTATCAGTTTTGTTTGGGGATCCTAAGATATAGCATCAATATGCACAGATGAAGGACACAAGTTTTCAGGTATATTTCTTCGGAACAAGAACTAGTCAAGTTTTCTTTGAAGCTTATAAAGTTGTTCTGCTGAAGACAACACTATATGTTTCTGTATGTCACTTAAGGTTAACTTCAGAATGATGCTCCCCTTGGCATGTTTCAGACTGAAGCCACAGAGAAGCAGCCACATACTCATCTGGTAAACAGAGGCCCCCAAAAGTTTCAGCAGCAAAGGTGGTACCATCAACAGAGCAGGAATGCAGCAATGTTAGTACTTCTCATATGCAGCCAGAACTATCTGTCACTGCTGCTTGTTATTAATTGAAAACTAAACTTTCTAGGAATGTACTCCCTCATCAGTATCTAATCTACACATCTAATGTCAGGCCAAGCATATTAGACAGGACCCAACTGGCTGTATCGTTAATAATTTACTGAAACAATATTTTAAGTTTTGCCTGAGCACAAGTTTAATTGCTCTTCATGAAATGCACCAATGGCAAAGTCACCTTTAACATTGATTTTGGTAAGTACAGCAGAACACCCCTCCGGGGAGATGGAAAAGGTTGCAAGAGGAAGCTTTCTACTGAGTAGCCTACCAGGAGATCTAGGATACTCGAGTTTGGAATGTCAAAGTGTTTTGTGAAGCCAAGTTTTTCAAGCAAACATTAAATGTTAAAAGTTTAAAACCCAGCAACTCTAGAAAAAAATAGCTAAGTTGAGGCAGGAAAAAAAGAAGAGAAGAATCAAGAAATTACAAAGCAGGTCAGGTCCCAGCTTCTGTCCAGGCTCTGGCATGTCTGAAGTAGAGAGATACCTAGTGGGAAAATTAGGTTTGCTGTTGCTTCATCCTCTATCTTCCCTAGTCCAACACTACTGATTTTATCTCCTTCTGCATAGGAGTGCCATCCTGGCACTCTGCAAGCACAGTCATGGCAATGCAGACCAGCAAGCTCTAACAACATCAGGCACTCCTGCTTTTCTCCTGTAAGCTAAGGAAGTTCTTCCCCACAGGTAGCTACTGCCATGAAAACAGTTCTGAATTGTGGAAAGTTGAGCAACTCACCTCCTCCAAAGCCATTAGTTAGGTCATTTCTCTGCTGCAACATCTAATCTTTATGAAATCAATGGAAGTGAAGACTTGAGCTTAAATTAGAAACCAGGCCACAGATAACATCTCTGGCCAGTTTGCATTATTAAGAAAGGTTAATTTATTGAGGAACTGAATTTGCCAGTACTCTGCTGGCTAGAAAGTTAGCAAGCCACCTACCACGCTGCTCTTGTTTTTCCACCTTCTTGCTCACAGACCTCACGATGCAGTAAAAGATGGCAGAGGTGGGGACTTGAATTTCAAGTCCAGAAGAAAATATGCATTCAGATAGGAACTAGCAGGTTGTAAACAGTTAGCTAGCTGGCTCAGGAGGAAAAAGCTACTCTATTTTAACTCTGTTCAGACAGATGTGCTACTAAACTTGCATTTTCACTTGGACTGCAGGACAACATGAAAGGCTCTTCTCAGTAGTCACTCAACTTTTTAAAGAAACCCTTTGCAGTTTTACATTACTGACTTGCATACAATTCCTGCTCAAGCTGAGTAAGAGACAGGGTCTGCTGCCTTCAAGAAAAGCCTGCAGAGAACATGTTTAAAACCTAGGTTACATGTGATCAAGCTATCAAGAAAAAGTGCTTTCACCAGAGGAACCAAGTAGTCATACAAAGAAGTACAGAAACTGTATTGGCAAACAGTGCAGTTTAAAGGTACTCAACAGCCTGACTGTCTATAGAACAAGAGATTGCTTCAGAAAGCACTGAAGATTTTTCTCAAGCCAAAAGAGAAGGGAAACATATTGCCAATATGTTAATACCTGGAAACTATCCAATTCAAGCAGAGGTTGCTACTAGTCCCATGCATGAATGAAACATGTATCTAGCCAGGCTCTTCTTTTCAAGAAGCCTTTGCAGAAGAGACAAAGCACCTAGAAAGTGTTCTCCCCTCTTTCTGTTCTACCCCTCAGTAAGCAACTGGGACTCAGACTTCATTGCCCTTTTCAGTCCAGGGCAAGAACTCTCCTGGGGCTGTAGCTCAGTCCCCAAGAACGAGCCAAATATTCAGGAACTTAAACATAAAAGGAGACAAGCTGCATATAACATATCACAATTAGCTCATCATAGCACTCAGAGCAATTCAAAACGCATTTGTTTTGATTCAAGTGGTCAACTGACACTTTAAAGGACTCCTCACACAACAGCAATATAATCCCACAGGAAAGGTCAAAAAAGCAGACATACTTTGAAGAGTAGTAACACTGACTAAAGGGATACGTTCAGAGCAGCAGTTCACTTCTGAAAGGAAAATTTTTAATACTTAACTATCAACACACTTGACTGTGTCCCAAAGGAACCTCCCAAAAGAATGTATAACCCTTCAACATCTGTGCAATAAAGGAGACAAAACACACTCCTTTACTCCACCAAATAACAGGCTGAAGTCCAGGCAATCCAAGTTTGCGAAGGGCTGAATGATGACAGGAAAGCTCCCCATCTAGCATGCAAGCTGGTAAGTTGTTTGACTAATATTCAGTATTTTATAGAGCCAAAGCAGTTAAGTCTCAAACTTTGAATATACACTGAAAATCCAATCAGCTGCCTACCAGGGAACACTGTAGCATCACCTTTTAGTAGTTCACCTTCACTAACAAGAACTTTCTTGTTATTCTTTGCTTATCTAATCATTGTGAGGTCAGTTTTTAGATGCCATGGTATAAAAGCAATTGAAAACAATTCTGGATTGTCTTGAGTTTCATTTTTACAAAACAGTACCTTTTTACCCCCCAATAGCAGAGACGCTTTCTTCTATTCTTATACTTTATAAAGCACATTTTAAGGCTCCTTAATTCCAGTTCAGCTGAAATCATGTGGAACTGGCACGTCATTTATCAATGTTATTTTTCGATCTACAGTAAACTCCTTGCGCACACAGAACCCAAGGTAGAAATAGTTTGTCAAGGTGCTAGCCAAGCAGACTGGATTTTCCCAGTATCGTCTACCACTGAGGCATTAATAACATCTGTAGCTTGTTGAAAGCCTGATAGCTCAGAATAGATCTGGACTTCCAAAACCACTGTTAAATACCTTCAAAGGAGGAAAAGCTTTCATGTGATTTGATAAAGTGTACTTTGCAGACCAGCTTCTAGAGCACCCAGTTTCTCCTGCACAGGTTTGTTTAGCATTGAACAGAGTTCTCATACCAGGGCAGATAGCAGGGAATGAAAAAGGGAATTCATCAGCAGAAGACAGTGTGCATCTCCATCCGCAGATGTCAGGAAGAGAACACCATCAAGTTAGAGCTCCAGGTCATCCCTCATGAAAGGTACTACAGAGACAACTCCTGTTGACACCCAGGAGTGGCAATGGGACATCTCACAGGCAGATGACAACTTCCAATACTGCTCTTTCAGCTATTCCCTTATTGTATCCCCACTTCCCAGGTGCGACACAACACCAAAATGTGCACTTAGAGGAGGCCTAGTCCAGAAGCTGAAGCAGACCCAGCTTAGACAAGGCACAAATACAGTTTCATCTCACTGTCAGATCTCTAGTCTCAGTAAGGATACAGCCAGCTGACCATCATCCACAAGATTACACTTAGACAACAGGATTTCAGAACACAAACTGGACTAAGTTAGGTTTTGCGATTACTTGAGAGAACCCAGCATTCAACTCTGGCCAATACCTGAACCCACCATTCAACGCTGGGAATATTGCTGCCATTCACCCTAGCTAGTCTCCCTGCCTGCCAAGAACATCGATGGTTCTATCTGTTAACATTTTAAAGAAGCCTAAAAGGAGCCTGTAACTGGCCTGAATTTCAAGACCTGTGTCCAGCTTTATCAGCCTATTTCAGAAGGATCTTGCTGAAGAGGCCCAAATTCTCCAGGACAGCAGAGAAGCTCAGTAGGGCAGGTCTTCTGCAGTGGCAGAGAAGTCTGTCACTTTAACTATCTAACCACTGCTCCAGAAATAATTCACATACTCTGAGCCCAGCTAGAGTGTGATGCTCGTGCTATTGCTGTCTGTAGGAAAGGACTCTGTAACAACTCTCCTTTCAGAGTCCAGGTAGATCCTGCAAGAAGCACTGCAAATATCAATGGTCCCCTTCACAACACAGCTGTAAGAACAGCCTGTGCCTCCCTGATCCTGTCCCTGCTGCTGCCCATCACCTTTAGCAGATGTCATGCCAGTACTTTATTCTCACTTTTAAGGCTTTTGACTTAATACCTGCTACTTCAGGGCTACAGTGGGACTGATCAGACTGAAGACAAAGCTATAAGCACAGTCCTACCAGCTGATCAGATTATTGCACTGAAGAGAGTTACTTGGAAACTTAACTCATTAGCAACTCCCTGCCTGGGGTTCAAGAACACAATTTAACTGTGCTTTTTTTCAACGCTTAATTAAGGCTGTCATCGCAATTCTCAGAAAGCAGCTTTCAACAAGCAGCAGTTTCCTAACTTGTGGTCTACGGAAAGGCAGCCAAAGTCATGCACCGTTTTGCAGACGCATTTGCAGTCGTGTGTCACATTATAGCTCACACCCAGGCACTGCGATGTGGGAAGTGTGAGGGTCAGCTAAAAGCAGTTTAGCGCTCTCACCGCCTCCAATACATCAGCGTTACGGCTGCACTGCAGTTCAGGGAGTAAAATTTGTAGGAGACAGTTAGCTAAACCTGATCGGCTTTCTCCAGACAGTTTACTTTTTGCCTTTTTCTTTGAGAAGTTTTAGGCTGCTTAAAGGTATATCTCAGCATTTTAAAGACCACGCTCATTCCTGGGGAATGAACAAATCCAGTAATTTTGGTGCTTGACCGGTATTTTGCCCTCAAGATCTACATCATGGAGGTTCAGGGTTATAAATAAAGCAATGGCACACACAAACTCACCTGATTCCTGGACTGGGCCCTTGCGATCCTGAGTCGCCGAGCAGAATAAAAAATAAAGTAGCCCATGGTTGCTGCTGTGACAATGAAAAATGACACCGAGATGAAGAAGATGGAGTATTGATTCATCCAAGGACCGTGCTTTTTCCCCACTTCAATGACCATAGTCACTTTCATGCCACTCTCAATCCGGTGTAAGATCTCCATGCCTTTCAGGTTGCCAATCATAATTGCAACGATTCTTTCAGCACCTGCAAAAGGAGAAGGGAAATCCATGCTCAGTTGTATAAGAGTAATTGTCTTAGATGTTCCAGTTCAAGTGCTACAGAACAGACTGGAAAGTTTCTAACTAGCATTTGCAGATTCAACATGAGCTGATAGAATAAGTGCCATCTCCATGTGCTTGATCAGCTGAAAAATATGCCCAATTACCTATGGGCTGCATAAATGAACCATATTTAGAATTCATTCCTCTCCATAGCACTCCTCATTCCCATACAGGATATGCATTGTCATTATTTTACATTCAACACTTTGGCAATTTACACTTTAACATACCTTTGAACTACATGAAGTTAACAGTAAAGCCTACACAGAATGAGGTCACTAGGGATTGTGGTCTCTCCAGGAGCTCAGGGATGCCAGGTACACAGCTGGTGGCTTAAGGACTCTTCCTGTAATGGATCTGACTCCCTCTCTGCTCCACTGCTACTTCCTAACACCTCTTTTCTAAATTTGACAGCACTGTTGAGTTCTTCCCCAGACACTGAGCAATCAAAGCCATAGATCAACCTTTGCTTCTGTATTTTAAGAAGCAATTGAGAAATGTTGGAGTGAAATTCGGTCGAGAGCTATAAATGCTGTTGTGGGTTTCTAATGCAAATTCAGAGAGAAGCAAACATTGAGGTGTGCTCAGCTTTTAAACAGTTGGTGGCAGATGGCAAACTCCATCCAGATTCTAACAACAGATTTCATTTACTCAGTTGGCCATGATGACAAGCCAGAGGAACCAAGGGGTTTATGGTAGGAAGAAATTCCAAGCAACTCTGGTCACCAAGCACAGACCAGAACAAAGCTGCTTTCATTGTGGTGACAAGGAAGTGCTTGAGGACACTTGATACTATTTGCAGGAACCTTAGGCAGTCCCAATAGAACAGAGAGCCTTCTAAGAGGGGAAAAAAAAAAAAAAAAGGGAGAAAGGGAGACAAGTACATTGTTACTGGCCTCTCTCTAAACTAAATACAAGAAATGTGGATTCGGAGACTACCTCATCAGGACTCTCACTGCATTAAATCACCAGCTGCACAACATTCATAATAGATATTGCATGGTGAAGGAATAAGGACAGTTACAGAAGTGCTATTTTTAGCTAACCTCCCAGCCAAGGAGGAGACCAATTTTTTTCCCCTCCATTAATAGAAACCTTATCCAACTTTCAGCTGTCAAAAAAGCTAGAATTGGTGTTAAACCACAACGGCTATAATTTAAGCGCTTACTAGTTTTCCAGCTTGTTCACATAATGCCTTTGATCCAACATGGCTAAGCATGATGTCTAACAACTCTCCTCAGTGTGACTAAACTCATCTTTTATTCAGAAAGCTCCTTGTAACGAGAAGTACATCACACAGAGAAAAGGAAAAAACAAAAGTCAGCCAGACTGCCACTACTGTCCTTTATGATGAACTAGGGCTTATACGACAGTTATAAAATCAGCTGGAGTCAGGTGTTAGAAGCAAGTAAAAAAAATTAAGCAAGGGTCAAGTCAGAAGCTGTGACTTACTTTCATAAGCATGGAAGAAACCGTGGAAGAACAGGCTGTGACAGCAAGAAAATAAAAAGACTGCCAAAAAAAGCTTGTTCTGCCTTATTCCTCTTTGCTTCTGCATGTCTCACTAGTCAAATACAGCTTGTGGTTATGCGCAATATAAGGTGTAGTATAGGAATTCCTGTTAGTGAAATGTCACCATCAGCCTGCAAAACCACTGCAAACTGCAAGTTACTAAGCCATCAGTTGTGAACAAATTTCACCCTTAAAGAAAGAAATCTTCCATTTAAGTTTCAGTCTAATTGGTTCACCAGGATGTCATTAGATGACAGTATTAAGCCTTTTCCTGACACTTTTCCCCCCCAAGAGATTTCTCTCACAGTTTCAACTCTGCTCTAAATAAACCTGTGAGTGGCCAGCTGCTAGCTTTGACACTGGAGTGACAAGTGCAGAAGTGAGAGAGTGGCCATTTCCATCAGCACCTGCACTACTTCCCCCCTTGGAGCAAAGCCCCACTGACATACATCAGCATCCACCTGCCATATTTTATAATACTAGCTCTTAGGACCAATTTCTAAAGGCAATTACAGATGAGCTAACCAAATGCCTTCTGCGAACAGCAGGGGAAAGGGAGTCCAGAAATTGCATCTAATACCTGGCCATCAGCAGCACAGGAGTTTGGTCACTTCAGAAGCTCTTTTTGGTCAGGGACTGAACAAGGCTCTGGCACCATCACACAGGGCCTGCCATGGGGGCATCACCCCTACCTGTCAGAAAACAAGGCCTCCTTCGCCCGCCAAGAAGAGATTCAATGATGCCCTATTGGCCCGAAGCTAAGACAGAAACCCAGAATCCATGTTTAGGACTACTGCTGTGCTTCTAGAATAACAGCAGCTAGGATCACCCCCACCAGCTGCTAGATGGGTCCCATCACAACAGGTACTGAAACATGTTACTGTGGCCTGGAAACCACCAACCTAGACAGAGGCTCCTGGCAGTGCTTAGGCATCTTAATGGAAACAAGCTATTTGAGGGGACACCTACAGATGTACAAGCTCAGCAGCTGCCCTGAACTGTCAGCTCCCCCCCTCTACCCTAACTCCAGCAAAGCAAGAGGGAAGCCAAACAGTTTTGCATGGCAAAAACCTCACAGAAACCCAAGTTTCTTGCCTAGGCATCAGCTTTTGTGATTCACTAATACTTTCTCTAACAGTTTAAGGGACATTAGAAGGTGAGATTAAGCTGCTGCCTGTTTAGCTAATAATGGGCTCATAGCTAAACAGAAGCAAGATCTGTTTAGTTAAACATTTCCCAGCCTCTCTCCTTTCGCCATCTCCTGTGAAATCGGTGAGAGAAAGTTATTCAAGTTTTTCAACAAATACAATCTGCTTCTCAGATGTGGAGTTTTGCAGAAGACACTTCCCAAATCACAAGGCAGGCACGCTGGTCAAAATCTGAAGGATGCTGTTTTGCAGATATGGGTCGGCACAGACGAGGCACAAGAACTCAAACCGGTTTCTTGGGGCGGGAAAGAGCTGGGACCCAAGCATATTTGGCACACAAGGAGAGTGCATGACTGGGATCAGAGTTTTACCTTCCTGTATCAGGTTTACTTAGATGTAGAGTGGAGTTGCATCTATTTATATCAATGTATATTAAACTCTGCCCTGCAAAGACTTCACTTGTTCTGCCATTGCACTTCTGCTCCCTGTAACATGATGTTACAGGTTTGGCAACTCAGCAGAGAAATGTAATGTGCAAGAGCTGCACAGAACCAGGAGCATTAACTTTTGCACAGTAAACACCTGCTTTTTCACATTCGTTAAGGAGATTATTGTAATCTAGTGATACTGTGTGCTACAGATAAATCTACTCTGAACCAAGCAAGTTGTAGGTCCTGGAGAACAGTCACCCCACAATATTTAGCAGATTGCAATGTAACTGAATCAATGCCTTAAGAGTAGTCATTTTTAGCTAAAAAAAAAAATAATCAGTCTGTTCATGCATTAAAGCACATCAAGGCAATGATTAGATCAACCAAATCCCCTGCTTTAAAACAAGGTATGGCAAAGCATTGCTTGCCTGATTCTTATTAAATATACACAATGCACAGGATGGTTATAGATAGATGGTGATAGAACTTCATGTTTTTGAGTCATTGATAAGTCTCAGGCAATTAGGCCCCTATGTGTCATTGCTCAGTATGGTGGGACTCCATAGCATACCTCAAGGCAACACTTGCATTGCAGATCCATGCTAGAGCATTACGCTGATGCCTCCAGGGTCTCCGAATTCTTGCACAGCTATCATCATAAACCCTCTCCCCACAGAAGTGGCTCAGAAGAGTTGTCACAGTGTTCAGGGTGAACAAAGCTGCAAACCAATTCCCACAGGAGGGGGGATTTTTCAGACTTGCCTACTTTTTTTTCCTTCCTCCCCCATGCAAGTGAAGGAATGAGAAGCCCTAACAGCTTAGAGAAACTACCTTCTTCCCAGGCATATTAGGCATATTACAATTACAACTTCTACAAAAACTACAAGCAAGTTTCTCTGGGTGTTACAGTGAATTTATTTTTTTTTTTAAATGAAAAGGGAATTGGTTTTCCAAAGTTATTAATTATTAATATTCAGTAATGAGTATTCCTTTCTTACTTCTCTGTTGGGACCTGTTGAAGTTGTCCACCCTTTCAGGTGGTTCTAGCACAGCTTCCAGGTGGTCTGAAGTTCACAAAGTGTCAAGGAGATTCAGAGATTAAGGAATGCACCAGGTTTTGTAGTAATTAGAGGCAACATGACTGAAGGCTTTCTGCCCAGCCCCCAGAACTGTTAAAGCCTTTTATAATATGGAAAGAGAAAACAAAACATTACAAGGGAGCTACACTAGCACTCCAGGTGGAATAAATACAGCAAAGTAAGACTTAAAAGCCCAGAGACTACAGCCCCAGCACCACAGACTTATAGGAAAGTTCTGCCTGCAAGACCCTGCAATGGTGACACTGAGCTTGCTTGTGGTCTTGACTTGAAGTCTGTGCTACCTGGGAGCACAGGAAAGCCCCATCAGCCCTACAAGAGCAGCTGCTAGCTATATCTGGAAACATAACTGGCAGATTTCCTCACCTGGAATGTAAGTTGAATGCTACCTTAACAATCATTAAGATTTATCCCTCATATCCTGCATCTCCAGCCTCACAGTCAAGCCACTCACTGCATGAGAAAGAACATCAGAACAAGTACAGGGCACTACCTAAGCTTCACCCATTCACAGCAACCATCCCTTCAGAGACAGCTTTCGTAAGCAAATCTTCCCCCAAGGAGAGCAGGGAGTTGCTATAGCAGTGTGTTTTCCAGGGTAAAATCCTGGATGCTCCGGTGCAGGCTTCTACAAGTTGAAACCACTCCACACACGGCAGAGGGCTCGAGAGGAGGAAAGGAGCCTTTCTGTGCACTCTGCTCCTCCTCAGAGCTCCAACCCGTTTGAAGTCAAACTTTGCTGTCGCAATTTCAGATCTTTGCCTTTTCTCCCAGATGTTAGGAAAAAGAAAACTTTGCCCCTGTGTTAATCTTAATGCAGCTTTTGCACTGTGCATTTAATAAAACTGAAGTACAGCCTGGAAACGGGAAGAAAGAAGCACCGCCAGTCATTTCAATCTCTGCTGTGTTATCAAAACTCTGTCAAGTTACTAAGGCCATATTTAAGTTCACCAGCTAATGAACTACCAGAAAACAAGTTTAACTTTACAGAAACCTTTTTCAGTGTTTGAATTTAAGGAATCTTTATTGTAATACTATGATTCGTATTTACCACTTGAGTTCCATAACCAAGAAAACCAAACTGGCTCAGCCTGCTAACCACAATGCCAGCTTTACAACCGAATGCTGTTCTCTGGTACAGCCCATTTTAGGGTCTAATATAATAATACCTAACAGAAAATATCATGTGCCTTCAAAACTTAAGCAAAAAATCAGTTATGGAACTTGCCATCTCTGCATACTTTCCCCTCCTCTACCACTGACTTCAAAACTCCACCTAGCACCACAGAGAACTTTAATTCAATCTAAAAGAAATATTTAACATTCTTTCTGTGCAATACTCTGAGGTGACACTGACAAACACTGTGTATGTTTTTCCGACTCTTGTGAGGTCCTGGCAAGGCTTTTTGCAGTGAATAATTAACTTCCAGCTGTTTGACAGCTTTGCATGTCATGGAAGCCAACTCAAGAACTCCAGCTCCAAATCAGCTCCTCTAGCCTCACTTAAAATTGGTTTCTCAGCTTGTTCAGGCACTGGAAGTGTTTTACATTGTTCAAGCATGCTTTAAACCAACTAAATTCAGCTTCAGGTAAGTCATGAAAGACCTTTTCATTTCAGTTTAAAAGCCTCAGTGTAACTTGGGGGAAATTCTATTGATCTTTATTTTCTCAGATAGCAAAAAACAAATCCCTGTAATGGCTCTTACCACCATTTACCAAGAACAGGCTGTGAAAAGCATGAAGGGACCCTTTCCCCTTTGGGAGTGGACCTAGCTACAGCATAGTCTGGTGTAAACATTTGAGGAAGGCAATAGTTTTGTAGGCGTTTTTAAGAAAGGTCTAAAACATGGTAAATAGACAAGTTATTTCCGAACACAGAAAAAGCTAGCATGCCACACGCAAGCTCCAACATACCACGTTCGATAATTTTTCTCCCCCTTTCTGAAAGTCCAAAGTGTTGCATCAGCAGAGTGAAATTAAGCACCCAGAGCTTTGCCAGTATTATTTCACTTCGTCCAGAGAGCACCTTGTGCAACCAACACATCTGCTGTGGCACAGCCACAGCTTCCTCGCCCCGGGAACCAGCACAGCTCACCCATGGCTTGGCCCAACGCCTCGCTCGGGTCTACTCGCTTGGTGGTATCAGCAATCCATTTTGACAATGTTTTAACCAAATATCCAGCCAACACTAAGTTTTTCCTTAGGATTCAACTGGGTTTTTAATGTTGAAGAGAAACAGTTTCACAGAAGTCACTGGAAGGGGAAGGAAAGGAAACGGTACAGCAAACCTATCTGAAAGTTAAACATTATCTTTCCCAGTGTAGGAGAGGTTTTCTGACAGGTTAGCCGTGGCTCGCTCATTGGAAGTTGTTTAATATCACAGTGGCAGAGTGAGTCTAGATAAACTAAGAAATTTAGATTTTTTTTAAAAAAGGATGACCTTTTTTGTTTTACAAAGGAATTAAACAGCAATTCAGCAGACAACCCATGAACTGTTTTCTCTGAATGCTTTAAGAGGACTTAGCAATGTAGGATGCAATTATTAACAGATTAAAGGCTGCGGGCGTTTTGCTACAGCTGAGTAAATTCTGCCAGAGGACTATTACAGGATGAAGGATTTTGTTTTTAAAGAGCTTGTATGATCTTGCAGAGAAGTCTTCAGAGAATGCAGTCACACAAGAACGGTTCAACGTACCACAGCAATAACCCATCACACCCCCTTTCCGCAGCTATATAAAGCCCTAGCTGACCACCATGTAAGCCACGTGCTCAGAAAAAGCAGAATGGAAGAAATTACATTTGATTTTGATTGCTTCATATACAAAAAAAGAGCAGCAAAAAATAGACTTCAGAGGTTGAATTCTCAAGCAAAGGATAGGCTCTCCTTCACCACAGCAAAATCACTGTCTGAAGACTCTTTAGGGAGATGAAATGCAAGCCCTGGTCTTGGTCAGATGGTTGCTGGATCTTTGCTTTTAGCTACCTGATGTGGTGCTGGCAGCACAGAAGATCAGCACTAGCTGTGCCTTCAGCTGTAGTCAAAGGAGCTTGTAGTATTCCCCTGGCATCCCTCCAACCCCCAACATCAGCAAAAAGGCAGTAGGAGATCAAGCCATCTCCTGTACTTTAACATGAAAGACATTGTCAGTTGACTCTCCAACAATTTCCTACCGGATTAGCACACCTGGATCTTCAGACAGGTAAGAAGAATATTTGATGCACTTTCAGGTTTAAAAAAAAAAAAAAAAAAAAGGTTTAAAGGCTTAAAAAAAGGTTTAAAGGTTTTAAAAAAAAAGATTGCTTATCTCACTGTATTGACATAGTAGGAAACAGGGGATTTCTGGTGGTTATCAAACAGGCTGGTACAAGTTTACTGTTATCTGTTACAGTAGAAGGGAAAATAAACTAACAGCATAAACAAACTGAGCCAATATTACAGACACAATGTAATTCACCTCGGATGAAAGGCCAGCGCTGCAGACAAAAGCCGTTGTGTCTCAGCACCACACCATGAGGTGTGGGGTGCAAGGGCTACCTCCAGCCTCAGAGGAGTGCTATAAAACCAGTCACCCGCACACTAGCCCTGCTCTCATCAATGGCACAATGTTGACAAAAAAGAAAATAAAAATGATTGCTTTCATCCGCAGGCACGAGGCCAAGTCTTATCAGCAGTGCAGGTCTGACCGAGCAGCACCCATCCCAGCGCTCATCCTCCATTGCAGACACTGACCGAGGAAACATCATCCTCACGCCGAGATTGCCCTGCGATATGCTCTCCCCTTTGCAAGAAGGGACGGTGACTGAACTCCTGGTTCCAGGAGCAATTTAAGCCTGGATAAACTGACACATAGGTAGGCTTGTCCCTCCCCCTTCTCCTGCTCTGCATGCTCTCCACCCCAAACATTACCTGGCACCAAGATAAAAGAATCTCTCCCTTCCAGGCTACTTTGCAGTTATTCAAAGCAACAGCCCCTTATGACCCCAGCTTTTTGATAGAACTGTCTTCTTCCTCACACTATCACCTAAGCTTAATGAAATCTACTTTCAGCCTGCTTTACTTGGCAGCTGGCACTACGCCTGATCTCTTCCTCCTCAACATACAAGTCTTTCAAAGCACAGAGGTAAACATTCAAAAGCAAGGTACTCGAAAAAGTTGCAAAAATTGGCAGGAGTGCACAGGAGCAGGAAGCAATAGCTAGAGCTTTAAAAATAAAATAAAAAAAAAAGGTAGGTTCACATTTATTAGTGAACTACACTGCTTGGGAACTACCACCCACATTTGTCCAGGGAGACTCTTTGGTGAGGTTGGCCTCTAGATCAGTCACCCAACGGTTGATGTGGATAAGGAAGATTTCCACACTAGAAAATGTGGGGAAACTTTTTACCAAACAGGCTGGGTGTCAAAAGGAGGACATGAAGACCAAATGTAGTTTTACATGACATGAGTTTCCATGGGTCCCCAGGGGATACTGGAGGTGGAAAACAACCCACACGCCATTTAGTTTAAATAGTGTAAAAAGTTATTATTTGCCAAGCGAATCCAACAATTACCAGCCTTTTTTCCTTTTTTTTTTTTTTTGCTTCTCAGCCCTTGAGACTTATAAATGCTGCCAGGCCCTACATCTTAGAATATTTAGAACATGAAATCATCCTTTAAAACAGCAGCCAAGACAGTACGCTTATTAAGGGCACCGAGATGAATGAGATCTGTAGGACAGCTCTCTTCACATGCTGTTTGGTCAGCAGCACTTGCAAGAGTAAAGCGTCATCTTTCAGTCCAACAAACAGCATCTAAAGCCCTCTGGAGAAACAGCGATCAACGTTCCCTAATGAAAATTCTTCAGTGAATTTACTCAACAGCTTTCAGCAGCTTTGATTTAGTAAATACATCGCTCACCCTCTTCAAATGAGATTGAGCTCACAGCTAATATCCCTTGCTCTCAACATACTCGTAGCAGCTAAGTGCTCACTGGAAACAAGCAAGTTTGAGGAAGCTAATGATAAAATAATGTAAGTCAGCACAGTGTAAGCCAGAAGGCATCCGTCTGCAGAAAGTCACATTTGATACAGCGGTGAACAGTGCTGAGCCCGACCCACTCTTCACTCACAGGCACATTCAGGACTGGACACAAACAAGCACCATCATTGTTTTAGGGCCATATGTCCCACACAATGAAGCCTCTGCTACCACAGCTGTCACTTAGGATTCTAATCCATCCTTTCACATTTCAGCAGCCCAGTAAACGCAAAGAGCAAGGGCACTTCACAGACCTGTTCCAGGCTATCTCAGGGTTGGTGCCTACCCTGCAGTTTTCAATGGCACAGAGGTACCTAAATCAGACCAAAAAGAGCAAGGGCAGGGATCAGAAGCTGTCAGGAGCACCGATTAGTCTATCCTCCTCTTAGTGGCTCTCATGCTTGCTCACAGAACCCTGCGCTGTGGGGCAGCCCCAACTCACTACCGTGCACCCCCCATAACCTGCAGGTGGGGATCAGGGTCATGAGTGACACTCCCTGTACCATGATCAGTTATCCAAGTGCCACTACAGCCGTGACGTTCATCTCCTCTACACCAGGCAGCCAGGAGACCTGAACCGAGCACATAAAGACAAAGTTGCAGCACATACACATCAAATTAACTATTCTCAGATTCCAAGAGCTATGAACTCCAGGCACTACAGGCTGCCAATACATGAATGGACCCCCTGGGCCTGGATTGTTCCTTCTCAATAAGGAGCTGCTGGTAGGAAGGGCTAAATAACCCGCAGAGGCTCACCCAGCCGTGCCCAGGGAATATGGGTCAGCAAGTGATGTTACTTAGACCTTGCATCCTCATTCCTAACCTCGGATGTGCCCAGCACAAGCCTTCACTCGCTGCAAAGGAGAGGTGCACCATTTGCTTACCCAACATTTACAAAGCCTCTGCACGGTCTGCCTTGGGACTACTGCTCTGCCTCAGTCTTAACAGGAAGAGTTTTACAGCTCACATCAGCCTTTTAACATCACAGCAAAGTTTTAGCTTCTTTCTTCAGATCATGCCTCACACAAACTTGAAGCAGAGCACAATTATACACTTTTGCCATACACTAGTTCCTCTAAGCATATGGAGATCAGCCTTCACCTCAGTGAAATTCCTGCAGAACAAGTTAAGTGGCAGTGCTACATATTTAACCTTTCCTTCCCCTTTCACCCATTGATGCGAGTTTACACTTGAACCAGATCTTGTCAGCCTGAGACACGCTCTTACTGTTTTAGGCAGAATTATTTAGCTGTGTTCCCCCAGAACAAGCCCTCTGCAGATCAGGTGATGTGCTCCTCAAGGCTAGAGTTACACAGCAAGAGGGAAAACAAAGAAAATTATCACAATAGCTTTCTGACCTGCAAAGAATCCTTCTTTACCAGCTGCAGGGAAATACTTAACACCAAAGAACACTTTCCATGGTTACCACCATACCCTGACCCCAAAGCCACCCAACAGCCTGGTTCTACCTTAAGTCAAGGTCCACCTTTAAAACAAAACAACTCTCCTCGTGCACTTTTTGCCCACACACTGCTCTTTTTCTCCAATCAAATGCCTTTTTCAGAAGGTCAATATAGATTACAGAGAGGTGCAGTTATAAGCACACAGAACTGTACTTTGAAACCCTGCTCAGCCTGCCACAGAGTGGTACCATCCTCTTAAAATGAGCACAATTAAAACTCAAGTTTGCTAATTGATATGGTTTTGTGCTTTTAAAAGTCCAAAGTAAATACTACTTTGGACTCCAATAAATCCTTGACATTCTATGCATTAGAGAGGATTAGTCAGGATTTGATCATATCTGATTTGGCTATATACTGCATTCTGTTGTTTTTATTGCCAGGGTGGTTTGCTTTTTGCTGTGTGTTTTGTTTTGTTTTTAAAATTGGCACACCAAAAAGTTTCCACACAGAGCACTGATATAAGCAATAAAGAATTCATCAGACTAAACATGATGACTATAAGGAAAAAAAAAAAAGCCTGTGGAAGCAGGATGACCAGGACAAACACTGCTGTCAAGTACAGGCACGTTTAACTCTCTAAACAAGAAAATTGCTTCAAAAGCTGAGCTTGACAGCCCCAGAAAAAGGCACACTGTACTTTTAGATAAGCTTCTGTTAATAACTTTGTGTTCTGTTGCCACCAAAGTTCTGCAGAGAAAAGCATGTTGTGCCACACATTTTATCAAAGCCCACCTGCAGGGACCTTCCTTCTCTGCCAGGCTGATGACAGCTCCCATGCCCCGCTGGGGAGAGGGGAGCCCTGGGGGCAGATGATGTACCCCCGGAACCTCGGGAGATGCGAAAACCCTGAGGCTGAGCTCCCCCTCTCCTCAGCAAAGCCACCTCCCGCTACTTCCCACTGCCTCAGCTTGGGGGAAGTGCTCAGCCTGGTTTGGTTTCACTTGACAGCATATGATGGCCCACTTAAAGCAGAAATGAAGCCAATGAGGAAACCCAGATTGTGAAGTCACCATTAGCACAGATATGGCCGTTACAGCAACGGCAGGAGTTGCAGCTGCACAAAAAAACATTCTTTAATGAGCAGGGCTACCTTCACCACTGCCTCCAGAAGAGCTGGAGCACCCAGCCCACCACGGAAGGCCAGAAGAGGAGACCCATCCCAAAGGGCCAGCTCTTATCTCTTACGTTTGAGCACTACATCTCATCAGTATTATAC
The DNA here is from genome assembly GCF_964106895.1 of Numenius arquata. NCBI lineage: Eukaryota > Metazoa > Chordata > Aves > Charadriiformes > Scolopacidae > Numenius > Numenius arquata. Next base: position 9,149,801 of record NC_133580.1, read on the forward strand.
AAGCAATACACTGCACTCAGCAAAACGAATTAGGCTGATGACTTGTAGCTTGCTTCCTCTTGGCTGTGCTGTGTTGAAAGCCTGCAATGTTTGTCAAGTCTGACTGGAGAGCGTTGGCTCCCAGCAGGGACACAGGGCAGGGGTGGCCCAAGGACAGTGTGCCACCAAAACCCCATGAGCAGAAGGAAGAACATCGCTGTGGGAAGAGGTGAGACCGGGGACTCACAGATGACTGCAACAACAGAAAAAGGTAACTCAAATCCAGAGAGGAAGAAAAGGGAGGGTGGAACAGGAGAGAAAGTGAGGGACTAAAACAAGGACAAGGAATAAACACAACAGTAGCAACAAGCTTAACCCAGCAATTGTGCTAGGACATGGCAAGGAGGAGTCACGCAGATGAAATAAGAGGTTTGACAGAAGCTGTCTTCTCCAAGAAGTCCCTGGCCTGTTTGTCTACAGTTCAGCTGTGAAGTTTCAACATGCCCTCGAGCCTGTAACCCATCATGTAGGATAATCAGGACAGCTAGAGCCACTCTGACATAAATCCCTCAGCAGAAAGCTTAAGGACAGCACGGGAAAGGAGGGAGTTCCTCTTGGAGCAGACCCCGCAGAGAGCAGATGGCTCGTTTCAAGAGGTAGGTCCTAGGAAGATTAAGATGCTGTAGGTTTCCCAGTGGCCAGGATGGAGAAGGGGGCAGGAGCACATATACCTTCCCTCAAGAACAGGTTCAGCAGTGACCTACCCAGGTCAGCAGTGCCAAGAGAGCTCCTCAGAGCTGCAGGATCAGGCAGGCACGGAGTGAAGAGGGCTCAGGGCAGGGATGCTACTGTCAGTTCAACGAGGAACTCACCCAGCAATAGCCAGATCTCGATAGCCTTCATCAGCAGATGATTTGATTACATAAAGCTCTGCCTCATAAAGACCAGAGCCCATCCAGATTGTATGTTTTAAATTCTTAAAGTGAAGCACTGACATTCATACAGCTCATTAAGATTGCGCACAACAAACCTCCAGAGGCAGCTACTGTTTCCTTGTCTCACCAGAACACTTACCTCCACTACTAACAGCCAGAAATCCTCTCCACCCCTTCTAAGAGGGATGCTGCAAACAGACAATTATTTTTGGAACCAGTCAAAGCTTTAAGACTGACTATTCATTTTCACTGTTGCATTTCTCTCCAGAGGATGTGCCTTCCCAAAGCAGTGCCACTTAGCAGAACACCACCAAACCCATCAGGTGTTACAGCCAAGGGCTGGACAGAGCCACCAAAGCCAGCTCCCCTTGCCCCATTGCCCACCACAGGCAGGTCCTCTGCTCCTGCTGTTACCCAGGAAGCGATTACACAGCTTTCAGCCCAGGGCTGTTTCTCAGGAAACACTAGCCTGAAATACAGCCAAATCTGATTCTTCATTTGAAAGATGGGCAGTTTGAGGGAAAACCCACTGCTGGCAAGTGGGTGGCTTTCTATAGCGAGAGAAAAGAGGCTCCGTCATCAGCCTCCACAAAATGGAAACAACCTTTAAAGGGCTTTAGCCACTTGCGTTGAAAGTGGCATTTTGCTGGTGAAAAGTTACTTATGGAAGACTCTCATACTCTGCTTATTTCTGAGCTGGTTATGGGGAAAAACCTGTGCTTGAGTGTGGAAACCCAGCCCATTTCAGAGCCCAAAACCACACTCCGCAGACTTCACAGGCTTTAAAAAAAGCCAGTGTCCATCAACTCTGGGCAGCTACCTAGTCATGCTAGAAACCCAAACTGGAGGCACCATTCCCACCTTCGCTCCACACACACCTGCAGCCAGCACCCAGCCCACCCAGGCCAGAAAGCGCAGGCAGCCGCCGGCTCGCCCTCAGCCCACAACAGCAACCTCAGCCATCAGCCATCGTTACTCATTAATCAGAGAAAAATCCAACAACAGCAGCGCCTTGAACAGGACCGGCTAGTCCAGGCAGAAACTCTTCTCGTGCGGGAGAACCAGAAAGAAATTCCGGTCTCCTGCTGAGCATCAAAGCCGGCTCTGTTCAGCCGGGGGTTAACCCAAACCGGGGCCCTCTTCTCCCACCCCAAAGAGGGGAGGGAAGGGGCAGCTCCCACCGCACGGCCCCCTCCCTGCCTCCCCACGGCTCCCCCGCTGCCGGCGGCTCACCGTGGTGGGACATGGGCAGCACCTCGTTGCCGGTGCCGCGGTAGTTGTAGATGACGGCGGCGGAGGCGCCGCGCTCCGTTGCCAGACGGATCTTGTCGGCGAAGGTGCAGCCGCCGCCGCGCTGGATGAGGGCGAGCCAGCTCGGGGACCCGCCGCCGCCGCCGCCTTCGGGCGGGGGGGCCCCGCTGAAGTTGGTGCGGGCGCTGCAGGCGTTGAAGGAGTCGCGGCCGTCGGGCAGCACCAGCAGCCCCGCGACCGCCTGCACCGGCGAGTCCAGCCCGTACAGGCCGCTCTCGCCAGCCTCCCAGCCGCTCCGGTTGCGGTCCGTGCTGTCCTCCCACGACACGTTCAGCCAGGCCGTCCACACGGCCGGGGCCGCTGCCGCCCCCCCGCGGGGACCCGGCGGCGGGGCGGCGCAGAGCAGCGCGGCCAGCGCCAGCAGCGCGGCCCCCGACGACATCCCCGTACGGTATGGCCCGGCCACGCCGCCGCCGCCGCCTAAAATCGCCGCGGCCCCGCCGCCGACACCGCCCACGGGGGAGGAGCGGGGCCGCCCCCGCCGCCGCCCGCCCCGCCCGCCGCGGGAACCCCGCCGGGCGTCCCCGGCCCCGCCGCACATCCCCGCAGCGGGGACTCCGCGGGGGTCGCTGAGCGCTGCACCTACGGGCGCCCCGACGGCGGTTTGGGGGCACCGGGGGACTCTCCCTCGCCGGGTCACCACCCCGGGTTGCAGTCCAGGGGGGATGCGGTGGGTCTCCCGCACAGATCACCTCTCAGAAGTGATGGTTGCTCCTGACATCACCTCCCGGGGGCGATGGGTGACCCCCCCGGATGGCTCTCAGGAAGGGTGGACCCTCCCCCAGACCCTCTCCCCAGCAGCCTGCCCCCGTGCCCGCAGTGGACACAGCACCCGGGGTGCTAGTGGGCTTGTGGGCACCCCCTGAAGGGGCTGACGCCCCCCAGCAGCCCCCAAGCACAGCGGCCCCAGCCCAGCCTGCTTTGCACCGTTGAGTTAATATTTGCAGAACGCTCAGCGCCACGCGGTATTAGTCCTGCCTGAAATGGGGTTGTGGAGTACCAGGTTAGCTGTGCTAACTCACTGGCCGTTGTCCTCTGTGTCATTAGCCATACACTATAAACCGGCCACTTCGACCAAAAATGCAGCTTTCTATTTATGTATTAGTTATGTTTGCATAGTTAATTATTATTTGATCTGTGTAGCTCGCAATGAAAAATTCATGATTCCTTAGGACTCTGCAGCTACTTTTTGGACAGCCAGCTGCATTCAAAAGTCCCTTGCTGCTGCCCATGCACATTTTTGCTGGGTTGTACTGCTTCAGGCAGTGGGGTCAGAGCGCTTGCAGAATTGCTGCAAACATGAGCACGACATGCTGTAGAGCCCTGCCAGGGAATTTGAGGCAAGAAAGGAAGATAACAGGAGGTACAAGAACATTTGAGCTCCTCTTCTCCAGAGCTGCTCTTCTGATTGAGAGGCCCTGCCCCTACCAACTGCCCTGCAGGAATTGCCCCCAGCACCAGGAGCCGCTCAGACACATCCCCAAACGGCCCTGTGTCATTACGCGTAGGCTGGGTCTCTGGATGGGAGCCCATCATTTAGAAAGGATTATTCCTGTGCAGTGATTACATGTACAAGAGCAGCCTATGCAATCACCAGCAAAATTAGTGTAAACACAGCGTTAAACACTTTCTGATATGAGTCGGCACCGCTTAGTTTTCAACACAGGTTTTTGGCTGATTCTGAATCCATGTGGCTGATAACCGATAACTCGGCGTCAATCTACGGCGCACGGTTTCCTGCACTTGCACCTGTGCTAAATGCAGGACAGCGAGCGTTGGGCAGTCAAACCCAGCCCAGGTTTGAATGGCTACCTGGGAGCAGGGGCTTCGAAACCAACCCCCTCCTCCAGCGCCCACCCCTGCCAGCACGGCATCCACAGGGTTTTGTAACTGAGTAGCACAAGGAGATGAGAGTTTGGTTTGGTTTGCAGAAATAGCAGCGTGCAGAGCAGGTAATGAAGAGCAGATGAAGCAATTGGCTAAAGATCAATATTGCTACATATACAAAGCTTACTAAGTGAATCCTTTTGTCCTAACCTAAACAAACCTCTCATTTTCTCATTTCACATCTAAGTAGGTGACTTATTTTGACAGTAGCATCTCTAGCTATAATAAGAAATATGTCTGTACGCGATCAGAAAGACATGCTTTTGTTTTGAAACCTGTTCCATGTACGTGCAGGGAAAAACTTAACAACACTCTGAAAATATAACCAAGCTAAATTTATGCAATGAACAGCAGCAAAACCGTTCACCTTCAAATGCCTCCTGAGCTTTAGGGATGTTCAGCTCTGGTGTTTTCACCCTAACAAAATTGGACCAAAGGCAAAGATTGGAACAAAACTTCCTATAGCTCTAGGGATTTTGAGCATAAGGCTTAGCCACAGCCTCTTGCACTTCCATACATTACAGTTCGTAACACGATGATAATAAAGTGACGGCATGGGTGCAGATGTTCCAGCTGTGTGCGGGTGCGAGGGCGTTCCTGCGGCAAGCAAGCTGATGGGGAACCAACCTGCAGGACATCATGGCGGGTCTGTGCTGGGACACAGCTGCCCATCAGCTCCAGCCTGGATTTGGGGGGTACTAACGAACCGCACTGCTCTTCGGCAACTGTTGGGAAATGTGCACTACTGCCTGGTGGTAAAATGTTCACAACACAGCTGGTCATCTCACCAAAATGAAGATGGAGCCTAAATTTGAACTCCTCGCTGTGCAGCACAGAGAGCAGCAACAAGAAAAAAAACAAAACAAAAACCACCCTAAATGAGATTGTGGGTATTTCGCTGCCGTGGCATTATTTTATCACCCAGTTTGTGACTCCTTGCTCAGGCACTTGCTTGAAAATAACCAAGTAAGCGAAGAGCAGGCACAAACAGAAAGCTTGTTCACCGTGGCAGCAGAATTTCTCAGGTTAGCAAAGCAAAGGAAGTCAAGTGTTTGTATTGGGGCAAAAAAGCGGATGCTGACAGTGGTCAGCCCTTCCGAGTAAACACTGGAAGACACCAGCCTTGCTTGGCTTGGCAGGGAAGCCACCTTCAAGAGGCCAATGGTCCCTGTGCATCCCAGCGTGGTTAGTGGCTCCCCTGGGCCAGCACAACCGAGGGGAGCCGGGTGAGGTGGCTGGGACAGTGTCAGGGCGCAGAGGGACACCCCAGCAGAGTTAAAACACTATGTTCTAAAAACAGCATGCCAATTATACCTATTTTAAGCTGCATATTGCACATTGAGAGCTGTCTGGGCTCTCATTCATTTCATCGTCTTCCAGAATGATCATTAATAAGCAGATCTGCAGCCTTACTGAAGTCTATCCTTTACTCGTGTTTAAAAAATATGGTTTGTCTGATGGCTTTCAGCTCAGTTACCTGCAATTCACAACAGAAAAGGTGCATATTGAGTAGCAATTAAAAATAGCCACTGCTACCAGGAAGCCTGGAGGGACCAGGCAAGAGGAGGGCTGGTAGGGTTTTTTTCTTCCTTGACATAAAAAGCTGAGATTTTATTGTTTGGAGAAAGCACCTTTTGTTTTGGAGAAAGAGACCAGAGATTGTAGGGACTGTGACGTTGTAGTTCAACGTATTAACAAGTATTGCAACTTACTTCTGCTACATTTGTTTGCAAGGGCTTTCTAAAAGTTTCTGAAATTAAAAGCACTGTAGCCCCTGGTGACTACAGGTGGCAGAATGACAGGGTATGCCGCATAAATGGGCTCCCACAAAATCAGAAGCAGAATTATGTCTAAAATAGGTACAGAATGAAGGAGTTTCTGGCAGAGATCCGGTTCTTTTTAACCTTAAAAGATTTTTATTATTTAAAAACTTATGCTGTATAATTTTGCTTTTCATTTTTTCCCCATGGCTTATTGGTGGGGGCTCTGAAAAGCTCAGAAAGTAGTGCATGACTTTCAGACAAACAAAGTGAAATCCTGGGAACGCTGTCACTGCCTTCTACAGAGATAGACCCTATCATTATCTGGAGCTTTATCCTATTTGAGTAAATATTTAAACATCTTTTTTTCAAGATAAAAACATGCGTATGCTAAATATTGCTTTTTAATGTCAAGCCAGATCACTCAGGGCATCTTGCTGATGAGAGACCTGTATGTTCATGCCCTTCAAAACTACATTTGTTTCTTATTCAAATACCCAGCCCTGGATCTCTGTCTTTGGAGGAAAGCTCACAAGGACATAAGAAATCCCTGTTAGGACAAACCTTTACCAAGGCCAGCACTGAACCCTCCAAGAGCTGTGTATGGATCTGAACCATGTTTCTGAGCCTTCTCCACTGAACAAGAACGTGGAAAGGGGAAGCATTTATAAAAATGGAAAAAGCAATCTAAAGGAGCGCCCTAAAATGAAACCCAGGACTGAATGTCATGGGACAAAAATATCCATGAACAAACACTACTCTGAATCACAAGTTAAAGACAACAGATGTTGCCTTTCCTTATCCAAAACCAGCTTGTGTCCATGACCAGCAATGAAAGGAGCTTGGGCGGGCAACTTGTTCCAGAGTAGGCAATGGTGTGGCTACAGCATCCCAAGTTTCTAAGGTAGCTGAAAAAAAATAAAGGTATGAGAATGGAGCTTGTGGTGCTGTGTCGCTTTACAAAAAGGACAGGCTCAGGCCACCACAGAGGCTGGAAACCTTCCCACCTCCTGCCTGCAGGGCTTAGGAACTTCCAGGAGCATCTGAGGTGATCCTTGTGTCTAGATGCAGAAGACACATGACGGTTATCAGTTCCAGCTAAATTTCACTATGAATCTTGGAGGTCGTTTGGCTCTAACACAACTCTCTGTTCACTGGATGTGGAAAAAAAAAAAGTGCGTCAGATCACCCTGTGCGCTGGCACCGAAGACTTTCCCTCAGCTAGCCAGATGTGCGCAAGAGTCCCCGGTGCCAGGGAAGCAAACAATGTTTCTCCGTATTTCTGGCACAGTGGGACCAATTGTTGTGACAGCACTTTCTAATAAGAAAGGCCAGAACTCGCCAGACAACACATACTTTTGGTCTAGTTTGGTTTCACATGGAGCTGAAGCACGATGCTACTCAGGCCTGTTGATTCAGTGGTGGTCTTTATTCAGTGACAGTAGAGTTTCCAAGCAGGGGACTGAATCAGTGGTTTCCTTCCCCTGTAGTGCATTGGGCAACCTCCATCCACCCAGGGACCGAGATTTTCCATGCATGTAATGCAGTTGACCAACTGAGGAGCATCAGGTGACTGGAAGCCTGCACACATCTTCAAGAGCAGGACATATTGACACTTGGCTCTTTGAGGAAGAAATGAGTCCAAGTCAAAATGTTTGCCCTTTCTGGCTTCGTTATGCAGAAACTATGGGGCCACAGACAGCAGCTACTTGCAGGAATCAGTAGCACATCCCTGAGGACCTTTGTCATCCAAGGTACAAGTGTGCCTAGTTTCAGTTCTGACTTTATCTCCACCAAATCTGCACAGGCCTCTGTGAAAAGCCCTCACCACTTCCAACAGGGAAACCTTAGCAGTGACTCCATCTGGTCCTGATGAACCTTGTTTAAAGGACTGCGAGCTGAAGGCAGGACTGCTCTGAATAAGATTATACAACTGTAAAAGCTCAGCTTTTACAGCATAATTAGGATGTCAGCATAATTAGGACGTAAGTTGTGACAAACTTCAGTGACCCCAGTAACGTCAGTGGGAATCTTGCCAAGGGCCTTGACACGCCAAAGACTTGCCAGGCTCTCTCGTTCCTTCCTTCCACCCCCAAGAGCTGCTGACAAGCTGCAAGAGTCAATGGCCACCCCAGCAGAGACACCCCCAGAAAGGGGTGGCCAGGAGCGCTTGGTGCTCGCTCCCTTTCTCAGAGGGCCATGGAACTGTCTAAACCAAACATCAGCTCCAGACTAAACGATTTGTTTTAGGACATACTTTTTTCCTGAGATTTATTTTTGGCACGTGACTTCAAAGCTTGATGGGCCTGAACCGCGAAGTGGGGAGCTGGAGGCAGTGCTCCTTCCTGTCCCAGGGGATGGAGACCTCGCACACTGGTTGAGGCTCAGCGATGCCTTCTGGTGTACGCTTCTTTCAACAGCTCCCCCTCCTTGAGATGGAAGAAATTGTAAACCACTCGATTTTTTTTCTCAGTGCTTTGTGCATCTTTGCTCAACTGCAAAGGTGCTCGTGCCACAGCTTGGGAGAACATTGGGGAGAGGGCAACCCACTGCCTGCAAGCCCTTCTCCAAGTGTGGAACAGACCATATTCAGAGCAAATAATGATATTTATAGATCCCCTTGATTTATGTACAAGTAAGATTTGTATTTCAGGTTTTTTTCATTAATGTTTTCACTCTTCAGGGGGATGCATGCAGTAATGCACTTTGATGCAGGTGATCCTTTTATGGCTCCACCAACCCAGCTGGAAAACCGCATAGAAAGCAGCAGTAAATTTTATCTGAAAACAGTGGCTACTATGAGAAAATTGATGGCCCACGTTAAAATATCTTCTAAATAACTTCTAAATATCTACTTTGCAATATTTAGGATGAATATCTAAATGCACCTATAAAAAAGGTGGCGTATTTTATTGTGTACTTGCTGACCCAACATTTCCATGTGCAGATGGCACAGTGTAGAGTCCACTGAAATCAAAGGAAACTGATTTTGTAAGGTTTAAGGTTATTTTTTTTAAAGGCCCTGGATAAATCCTTTGTTAGAAAGCCAGCTGGACTAGGAGGTTAAGTAGACAGGACAGTAAATAGCAATAAGAATCTTGAAAGAAACCAAAGGCTGATCCCAAAAGAGACTTAGTGAAATTTGGGTCCAAAATGTATTCTGAAAACCTCTGATCACCTCCTGCGTAGATCACCTCCAAAATCTGACATTGGTTCATTTTTTGTTTGGTTTTCAAAGGAAACAAGATATACAATCATATTGTTTTCCCTTTTGCCCTCATCCCTCCTCCTTCCCCATCTACTCCCTGTGGATAATTTTCCTGCTTGCCTACAATGATGACCAATTTCAGCCAAACTCAGCTGAAAGGTTGGAAAATTCAAGTTTCCCACAAGTTTTTTAAGATCAGCAGCTGGTTAGAGGACAGAAAACCCCATCAGTTCCTGTCTCATGAGAGACAGAAACCTGACGTTCAGCAACCATGTGCTGTCTTTGAACTGCCAGCTCCTGACTACCTCTGCCCAGGGAGAGTCCCACCTGCGACAGAGCGGTGTTCATTAGTTTGAGGAACAAGGAAGCAAAAGGACTCTTGAACTTGTGGTGGGAACAGAGGCAAAATCATAGGGATGGGAAGGGGGAAAAGAGGAAATCGTTACCCACATGAAGTCAGAGGGGGTATAGGGACACAGGTGTCAGGACAACAATCCCACTTGGTTAGTTGTTTTGCTCACAAAACAACTTATTTACTTCAAGTACCCGCTGTCCTGCTTCTACATGTGGCCTGGTCTGGGTAGGACCAGCGTTCAGCTTGGCTGTCCTGCAGGGCCCCGAGCACCAAAGGCGCATTGCACGCCAGCACAGCCCGAAGCTCTGGGATCTTCCAGGAAGCAAGAAAATGGGTTTGAATCCCCTCAGGTGGTAAAAGGAACCAAACCCAGCTCTTCCCTGGTGTGAGTCAGCACACTGAGCTTGTGGAGAAAAAGGTCTCCACCACACCCTCTGTGCCTCACCAAGAGGGACTATCTCAAAACACGGTGAGAGATAATGCATGAAGTGCTTACATCCAGCCGGATTCCAAGCTCTGAGTCTTGGCCTGAGCCTGAGCAATGCCCCAAGCCATGGGAGCCTTCAAGGACATCAGACTTTAAACTCAGTCTCCGTCTTGAACGTTTTCCTCTTAGCTATTTACGGCCAGCTCCTTGCCCGGGCAGTTACGCTCAGGCACTTCACAGTTTGCCTCGTCAGCTTTCATTGATCCTTCTGAGGTGTTTCACAGCGGTGCCAGGCTGGAGAGGAGCTGACCCTCACCAGCACGCTCTGCAGCGTCTCCAAGGACTCATTTCACTCATACCTGCAAGTGACGCCCAGGCTTCCACCGTTACATTTTTTTTCTCTTCAGTTTTTGGGTTGTAACAACTAATACAACTTCAGTCACAATGGCATGACTGATAAGAAAGGTTATGCTGATAGGTGACTGAGAAAGGCTGTGCATGTTCTATAATACATTACATGCTTGTAATTAGAAGCCAGATTGACTGCCTCGATTAGCTGCAAATATTTCTTTTGCTCTTTGTTTCCAGCAGGTTAAACAGAGGTTGCCACCTTTCTGTTTTAGGGAAATGGTCAGACAGCAGGTTGGCTTCTTTTTCTGGTTCTAGCAGTTAAAGTTTTGCAAAGCCTCTCCTGAGTTTTGCTAAACTGAGGAAGCTCATGAGAGAGCCACGCTGTGGTCCCAGGACAAACCTTCTGCTGGTTTTCCAGAGAAGCTGCCTGTATATGTTCATCACCAAGTTTATGGATGACCAAGCGGGTCACAGTATGTGGTGACCTGAAATAAACTCAGTGCTCATCACATTGATTACCTGAGAAGCTAAGGAAACAGTACTAAATACCAGCGTGGTGAGGTCCCAGGCTTTGATGGCTCCGTGTTCTGGGGGCTCTTGGAAAATCCCAGACCTGAATGCAGCTCTGGCAGCCTGCACTCTGCAGAGGTGAGCAAAGCCCACAGGGATTTTTATGGTTGCTTACGAGCCTTTCTGGAAGGAAAAAACTGTCTGCTCTGGAGATTGGACAGTCCAACCCAGCTGGAGACAGCTGCCCAGGGCTGTATCTGGTCGGGTTTTGAGTATCTCCAAGCATGGAGACTGCACCACCTCTCTGGGCAACCTGCCACACCGTTCAACCACCCTCACAGCAGGGAAGATTTTTCTTATGTAATTTCTTGTTTGTGCCCATTGCCTCCTTTTCTTTCTCTGGGCACCACTGAGAGGAGTCTGGCTCCATCATATTTACCCTCCCTGGCCCCACCAGGAATTTGTACACATGGATGAGAACCCCTCAAGCCTTTTCCAGATGGATCCGCCCCAGCTCTCGTAGCCTCTCCTCGCAGTGAGGGCTCCCACTGGTGAGGGGCTGTGTGTGCTTCACCCTTCCTGCCGCTGCCCTCGCCGCACCCACACCTCTCATGGCATCAGCGACGTGAAGCCACTTAGACAAGTTTTTCAGATAATAAATGGAGGAATTTAGTCTGCTCTATGAGAACGTTGACATCGTGGAGGCATCTGGACTGCTGTTAGAAGAGCCACTTACTTCACAAGGAATAAATGAAAAGGGAAATTCATGGCATCTGCTTTGGATGGACATTCTTGGAAGTTAATTTGCTTTCATATGCAGGTCCCACAGGCTGTTCAAAGCTAGGACAGAGAGCCCAGCTTTTTTTACAGTAAACAGAGGAGATGACTCAAAATGTGGTGCAAAACAGAAATGACTCTGAAGATCAAATAAGCAATGATATTTTAGAGAGTTAAGATGGGGAAACTGAGCAAGATTTTATACCAGTTTTCAAAACAAAAGATAAAACCAAACTCCATTGTCAGGCATTTAGCCTACAAGTTTATAATAGGTATTGCACCCACAGCTAATAAGATCCTATCTCAAAATACTTCTGAGATAACAAAGGTTAGACTTTGAGGCTACAGAATATCCTGGAAAAAAGTTGGAAGGAAACACAGATCCACAACAATTTTTTTCAATTACTGGCAGAATTGCTGGTTATTTCTCTTGCACAGAGAAACTGAGATATCTGCTTGCTCCTGTTGTACAGTTCTGCCGGGGTACTGTTCTTCATGAGTCTTGGAGGCTTTAACCAGTAAGGGTTCCCTTTCACTGGGGCTTAGTAAATCCCTTGGAGAAAACCTTTCAGAAAACACTTGATATTTTATCTTAGCTGCTATATTGGACTAGTATCCAAATGACACCAATAAGGGTGTTTTAATTTTATTATCTTTTTTTTTCTTTTTTTTTTAATACTAGCTCCAGTCTCCTATTTTCTCTTGTAAATGAACAAGAAAAAAGGAAGAAAATCACAGTGACAAGAGGATACAGCCCTCTACCGACCCATGGCAGCACTGCTGACAAAGCATCAGCCCAAACCAGCTGCTTCGTGACCTTGCAGAGCACCATTATTCTGCTACCGGCTGTGGTCTGGTATTTGTTACTAAAAAAGGAGCCCCAAAATACCTTGTTTAAATTTGGTTATGTTTCAAAAACCTGATAATTCCTGGAACTTCCATTTAAGTTTCAAGGAGTGGTGCTGGAAAAATGTTGTTACAGATGCATATTCCATCTCCTCTCCAGAGAAAATCAAGTAAGTGCTGAAACTACTAAAAAGATAGCAACAGCTGCGATTGATACAATGGTACAGAGACTAAGGTTATGCAAATGACACAAACACCTACAGAAAATCCTTCAGGTCGAAGTAGAGCATTTTCCCACCAGTGATTCGTGCAATCAGAGAGGAACGGGAAAGTTGTTACTAATATCTTGACCTCTAAAATTTTCCATAGTAAAAGCAATTAATGTATCAGTTTTATCTTAGGGGTGTGTGTGTAACAACAAAGCAATACCCAGTAACAGGTAAAACTGATGGCAGGTAAAAGGAACTGCAGAAGAGGATGAGGAAGGCGTCACCAAAAGGGGAGTTTTTTTTTCTCTTTGTTCCTTCCCAGCAGCTTTAAATTACCAACGTTTCCTGCAAGCCCGGACTTTGCCCAGAACAAACTATTTCATTGCTGTAAGAGTGAGCGGGTGTTTTACGATGTGAAATACATGCATAATATCGTACTGTTGTAACAGAAAATAAGGCTGGCTAGAAAGCTCTATTGATTTTATGTTGAAGTCAGCAGGAAGGGAGGAGGACGGGAGGGCGGGAAACTGCAGCCAAGGCCCCGTGGTCTAATGAATAACCAAGGTGATGGGGTTCCTGTAGCCCTGCGCGGTGGCAGAGCCATACAGACGGTGACTGAAGGGCCGGCCAATAACCCCGGCAGCTGCTGGCCCTGGTTTCATCATGAGCTCGCAGATTGCTGGCAGCAGCAGGGCAGATTTTCCTTTCGCTGCTCTACCAACAGGGCATCTCATCTCCAAAGGCCCAAAAGGCAGAGAGGATTAATCCCCAAGTCTTCTCAGACCTCTCTGGGCGATGCCACCACTGGCAGATTCCAGCCAAGTGGGAGATTTCTTTCCCCACCCCTGCGATCAACTCTACTCTATAAAAAAAGTAAATCATCTCCAAGCACTCTTTTGCTCTGAGCGCTGTGCTGTGATGACCACCCCTCTCCCAGGCTTTTTCTGTTCTACCTAAAGAATGTGCAGCTCCACACTTTGCCCCGAGGGAAAAAAATACAGAGAGGATGCTTCCCCTATACGGATTAGATGAAGAGCTCATCTCACTGAAGTATTTTGCTCTCACCGTGTTTAACATGTGACTACTGCACTGATTTATAAACCCTCTCTGCCACCAAACAGACCGTAATATCCACTTTAGTCGTATAAGATGACTACAGGAAATACTCCTATAAAAATCAGTTTGTCTTTGAGAAAACTAAGTGAACTAAATTAAGAAAGATGGGACTTCATGTCTCATGAAATACACTCGGGCGACATATCTATTGCTTTCAAGATTTAAAAAATCTTTTTAGTTTTGGAAAAATAATCTGAAAAATTAGGGTCAGCTTTCAGAGCTCATCCTAAATAACTATCTTATTCTTGAGTCTAGTCTAACTCTTGGGTTTGTGACATCCCAGTTATTCAGCGTCGAAAGGAGGTTCAATCCCGTTCTCCTCCGCTGACCTCTGGGGAAGCGGGCTGCCCTGCTCCCGCCTTGGGCCAGTTGGAGTCACAAGAAACGCAGCTGGCACCAATTTTGCAGCTACGTAAAGCCAATCTAATTCTTTCCTTATTCATCCAGTGTTAGTACAAGCTGGCACACTCCAAAACCAAATAATAAAAGCAAGTTAATCTGAATCTTGACATGCCGGCCACTGAAGTCTAAATCGCTTTCTCCAGAGGTAGAACAAAAGCTTTGGTTTATTGGCTACACATTTCCTTTAAACATTTAAGCTCTGTTTGCAAACACTAGCTCTGTCATGGTCTCAGGAGAGTCAAAGCTGGCTGTGGAGTACAACAAGCCACTGCACTTTCAGCGCCGAACAGCAGAGGTTTTATTGTGTTGTGCAATACTTTGTTTAGGATACTTTTTTCTTTTCTGAGCTGAGCCTCGTGTGCTGGTTAGGTTCCTAAAGCACCTGTGATGCTCCTGCAGGGGCACACCTGAGGCTCTGGGCCAGCCTGCCCAGACATGGGCTCCACAGCAAGACACGTCCTGAAGTGGGAACCCCAAAGCAGCACCGGGATGTCAGCAGTAAAATGTTGGCTCATCTCCGGATTAAAAATCTCTGTTTGCTCACAAAATCAGACGTGCAAGACTTAAGCCAAGTGCAGCTCCACCACAGGAATTTCAAGGCATTAGCTATGTATATGTATGCTTTGTACTAAAATGCCTATAAGACAGGTTGACCTAGAGGAAACACACAGAAATAAAAGCCAAGCAATACAGTATCACAATTACCTTCTCAGTTCTTCCCTAATGACAGATCCATAGCTATTAGGGCCAGAATGGGCGACTACAATCATTTTGTCTAACCTTTCATTAAGGAATTTGGGAATCCTAGAAGAGGCTGACATCAGCCACTATTCAGAAAGGATTAGCACAATTTAGGGAAAAAAAAAAAAGAAAAAAAGCAAGATCTGGGTTGCAATCTGCAAAGCATATACCTATGCTGCAGGCACTTGTAGGTTCATTTGTGCGCTCTAATTTCAAAAAATAAACTCGTGCCTTCAAAGCAGACACTACGGGTTTCTCCACGTCACTGTCTAAAATAAATTGCGTGCTGTACAAGCAGAAAATGGAACTAACTTCAGAGACTCACCAGTTTGGCTACACTGCACCAAGCTCAGAACGTAACAGCAGAGTACTTCTTACTAAGCACTGAAGTCAAGGCTCAAATTGCATAATAAATGTATTTTCCCACTGAATTCCTGGTGAAAGCAACAATCATCCACAAACACAACTGCTTCCTTATAGCCCGGCTGTGCTGCCCTGGACCAAACTGCAGAGAAACGGTCAGGTTTCAGCACTTCACGCTGTGATACTCACCGAGGTGTGACATCAGGACGGTGCCGTTGCCTCTGTCTGCTGCATTGTAGATCACGGCTGCTGTTGCACCCCTTCTGGCGGCCACCTTAATTTTTTCAGCAAAAGTGCAATTGCCTCTTTCAATCAGTGCTATCCACGGCGGTGTTGTGATAGTGAACTGGGTGTTTGCATCGCAGGCTTGAAGATTAGCAGATTTAGGAATGCCCACAAGCCCTCGAGCACTAAGTAGAGGAGAATTTAATCCATACAGGCCACATTCGCAGTGCTCGGACACAGTGCTGTTGCTAGCACTGTTGAAATAGAATAAACTTACAGAGGCTCTCACAGAAAACGCCTCTGTAGTCTCAAATAAAATACTAACAATCTCCAGGAGGCAGAAAAAAATGAACTTATCAGTCTGCTTCATTGCTTATTCAGATAAGCACAAAATGGAGATGTCTACAGGTATTTTCAGCTGGTGGTGGTTGTTGTTAGCCCAGAGCCTACTGAGGAGCTTGAAATTTCAGTTCCACAAGGAACTTGACACCACCCAGGTTAAGTCCCCGCGGTGTCAGTGAGCTTTTCTGGAGTGGGGGCTGGGATGGTACAAGTGACACACCTGCTGACTGTGCAGGTATTGTGACATGCGGGCTGAAGGACCTGTAAGTCACCGTTGGCTCTAACTTTTGCTCCTTTTTCACAAAGCATGATTCTCCCTCTCCTTCTCTCTCCCCCATTACTGCACAAATTCCAGCTTTGATGATGCTTCCTAAGAGATCGCTCAAGGCCCCGCTCCTATTTCAACCCGAACGTCACTTCAGAGGACAGGGTCATTTTTCATTCAGGGATGTTAAGCTCAGGGTTCTCACTTCACAGTGCAATCTGTGATGCAAATGATCTTGTTAAAAAGTTCAAAAGTGGAGGGAGGAAAATACTAAAAAAATTTACCCATCTTATGGACTAAGATAACCACATCATTCCCCATATTTCACCTTTCAGATTCTTTCAGTCATCTACTCTCTCAGGTCCAGTTTGTTCTGGGGTTTATAATGATCTGTTCTTAACACAAGAGATGTAGAATCACCTAAACCGATCACAGAAGCGAACTACCTCTTTCAGCTCATATTCATTCTCTAGCTGACTTTCAAGATTTACACTGAGATGTCTGAATAATTATCATACAACTCTCCATTTCTGGATGTAGATTCTTTTTCTGAATTCCGTCAGTGTTGTATTCCATACCAATTACTAGTATCAACTCTTGTTTTCTTATGTTAGAGCAGAAAAATGAAAAACTTTCTAATGTTAGAACTCTGTAGGCCATAATGAAAATAAATGACAAATTGTAAAGTCATCAAGACCTTTTTCCAGTTTTTCTACAAAAGACATGCTGAACAGTCTTGAAAGCCAGGAGAAGCTGCAATTGCTGGTATATGTTTTGATGGAAGCTCGACCTAGTTCCTCTGTAAAGATTCTTTGAAAGAGTAAACACAAGTGTGGCGAAGATTCCTGGAAACCTGAAACAGCTTTGAAAGTGAAAAGAAAATGGAAAGAAATAACCCAAGACATTTACATATATTAATTCATTTATTTATATTTTTCACTTTTCAGTTTTGCACTAGTTCTACATCACACTAATTCAAAACTGATATTACCTCTAAGACCTATGACTTAGCAAGTTTTATACAATCCAAAGTACCATCAACTACGTACAATTTACCCCCCTCTGGTTTTCTTTGAAATTAATGCTGGAAACATAAGAAACATGGAAATGTAAGATTTTAGAGTACAGTTCTTCAGTTGTGTATGAATTCTACAGTTAGGGAATGTGCTTTGATTGTATTTTACCCTCAGCAGTGGTACTATACAGCAGCAACAAAGATGATCCTTATGACATTTTTTCAGGAGTAAAGATTCTGTATCTTGGTTTAACATGGCAAAATTAACATGTTTGTTATGATGTGACAGACTCGGGGTGAAAAATACCTTGGGTTTATTCTTGGTCAACAAACACCAAATGAAATAAAACAGTAGTTTCTTTGCAGAAAGGACCTTCACCCCCGTGCTACAGCACTGGTGTGGCAGGGAGAAGGGAGACAGAGTAGGTGGAACCATGTATTAACACTGCAACACTTCAGAAACTGAAGTCAGCATATTAAGTTCAGCGTAACTCAAGGGGATGGGGTAAGTGCCTCCACAGAATGACCCAGAGTATTGAAATTCCAAGTCTACTACAGGCATTGGATTTTGTCTAGCTATACACAGAGAGCCTGTGCTTCTAACATTGGCATTCTCATTCTGCAAAAGTATCTCTCCTTCCCAGCTTTTGCCATGAAAAACTTCAAACACCACTTCTGTAAAATAAAATTACATACTTTAAAGTCTCAAGTGGATATTATACATATTCCACATAATTCTGATATTTCTTTTAGAGTTAGGAAGTCCTAACATGGAGGATGAAATGATTAATGCTTCGTTTAAAGTGTAGTAAGGAGTGCAATGTGGCAAACAGCCTTTGCTGTGTTTCTATTGCATGGGATGGATGGAGCGGCCAGAACAACTGAATAGAGTGGCTCTGTGACAGTGTTAGCCACATCAGTCCTTTCGTACAAAGATAATTGCTTTAAAAATTGTGTCTAGAAATAATGGTTTCATTAAAATTAGACTTCGACCTGAAGTATATCTAAATAAAAAATACTGGCTGACACAGTCAGCATGGCTCAGTTTGGTACACGAAGTGCTGGTGCTAATCTCACTCTAGAGCAATGGCCTCTAATCTTCACATACCCATAAGTAACAAAATTACACAAATAACATATTGCAAGCAACACCGTGCTCTTCTTGGATTGGTATGTTTTCATTTGCCTTCTGTGGCGAGGTTACAAGCTACGCTCAAAGGCATGGGTTGACAAACATTGCTCTAGAACTAATACTGTATGATTCATACAAAATATAAACACACAATACAGTCACATTTAATTAACTTTTAGTCCCTCTGCAATTTAAGTTAAACTGCTCTCATTAATACATTTTTAAACTGTAAACCACACTAGAGAGACAGAGTAATTTTGTCACTTTCTTTAGCCCTAACAGGCTTTTAGTTTTTATCTGAAGTTGCCTATGAACTTGTACTATAATAAAGACAGTTATGTTTCTCCTTCAATTACCATTAACTGAAGTTAGGGTACAGAATTTAAGTACTTGAAGACAAAGTCCACTGTCCCCAGAACAGATGAGTGAGCTACTGGTTGAAAGAAATACTCCCCAATTACCAACATGCTGCTAAAATGTGTCTAAAAGTTTCTCACAAAGGAATAAATCCATTCCTATAAATTAACTCTGTGGGCTTTGGTCAATAATGGTAAAATTTAATTGGCAAGCTTCCATAATTCAATCATTTCTTCTCAAAGAATTGAACTGAGACCAGCATTTCACATGGACAAGTTGTCAAATAGCAATGTGTTTAAGCTCCTGCTTGAGAATAATTTCCTACAGATCCAGTCGTATAAATGATTTGAGGCTGTTTGACATGAAAAGAAAAAGTGGGACTTCGTTCTGAACTCAGCAGGAGCCAGCTGCTACTTAGTACATAGGCAAAAAGTTGACAGGATTTTATAGAGTCTCTTGCTCTTGTGGAAGTAGCAGCTTCTTGCAGCTGCTGAGCTCTTTGATGTACTCAGAATATAGCCACTACTAAAAAGAAAGAGGACAGTGGTGATCAACAGAAAAAAACCTAATGGTGTGACAAACTGTGTATCCTGTGATGCTAAGCACTCCTTAAAGACAGTTTTTCTCTTGCAAAGCTAGAAGCAAGTTCCACTAACAAAGTTTCTTTTTTTAAAATATGCCATTACTTTTTTATTAATAAATAAAATATGTTAAAAACTTTCGGGTGCTACATTCGCTATCCAATACTATATATACAAAAGCAGACATATAAAAACACAATAGTTGATCTTGTTCAGGTAAAAAGAACTGAAAGTGGCTTCTCGGATCACTGAGTCCAGTCCCCGGTACTAAAGGCACCACGGTATTTAATCCCTTTCACAAACCCAGTAAGCTTCAAGCCTGAAGAGCAGTTAGGCTGCCCATAGTACCTCCCACCAAAACGTCACTATAGAACATAACAGCTCTAATCCTAAAAATTATTCTAATTTCCAGCCTAAATTTATATCACAGCCAGCTAATTATTTTGCAGACATTGCGTTTAATATTGGGAAAGTCTGCCTCTCTTCTCAGTTCCCACCCCGATATATACATTTCCTGTGCATGTACGTGCACAGAAAAAAGAGAAGATGACAATCAGACTTATACTCCTTGGTATCCTATCAAAAAGTAAGCTCACTGTATTGCCTATTCATCCTTCCTGAACATTAAGTGACCAAGACATTGTGTAATCCATTTCAAGACTGATAAAGGGAACAATCATCCTTCTCAGTTACATGGATGACCATTACAATTGCTCTAAGAATCATAATTTTTTGTTTGTGTCTGCTAGTTCTAGAAAAGTGCAATGTGTAGAGGGTGTATTCAAGTTACAGCAATTTTATTTCCCTCCTTTTGAACAATATAAATTTGAAAAATAAGTTATTAAATTGCACCGGACTCTGCCGGCTCCACACCAGGTTCCACAGTCTTGTAGATTTTGCTCAGAAACACTTCTACCTTATCATCACCCAAGTGACAGATGTCCAAGATGCAGACAACATGTTTGCCATCTAGATCCATCGCTGCTTTTACGATTTCATCTAGAAATTAAGAAAACACATTTTAAAATACATACAGAAGAAAGGTATACTGAATTCACATTGTTTTCCATGCAGTAATGTGTATATGTTCAACCTTCATTCGGTGAAAAACCTCACTCTATTAAATTCTGGCCTACGGGGATTTATTTTCCTTTTGGGAGGATTTTATTAGTAAATTTGATCACTAGAAATGACAGCATCAGAACTTAGACAGGGAAAAGCTGAAATATTCATTACTTAACCATTAGTGATTCTCAGATTTCATAGTATTGTTCAGGGAAAAGTAAAAATGTACTTAACTTAAATCAAGTCTGTCTATATAAACATGCAGGAAAACATGATGCTTATATAGCACTTTGTAGTATGATAGACATTATTAGTGTTCACCATATTTGTTGTGAGGTGGCGGTAATTAGAAGCATAATCTGAAGGAAAATAATTCCACAGCAGGCAAATACTTCAGTTTGTTGGCCCTGTAGGTTGCATTAAAGCACCTGTTCAAAGTGACATCAGTGAAATGGATTGACTGATTGACAGTTATTCCACTCTACTTCAAAGCAGATAAAGCCAAATATACACATACTCAGCCACAAATACTGACTTCTATGTCAGTAAAATTTTGCATCAACAAATAACTGCAAACACTATCTAGGTCAGTTAGGAGTTTGTGGTTTGGATATTAAAATACTAACTTCACAGTATGAGAACAGCTCCCGTAAAAACTGCCTTGAAAGTTCAGTATTACATTTATTTACTAAAGGTGGGCACATAGAATTCACGTATCTTCCACTGAAGAGGTGAACGATGTCTGACCTACAACAGAGATTTCTATAGAGGATTAACTCTTGCACTGAAAGATAAAACAAGAAATGATAAATAAGTAAAGTCAGTGAAAGCCAGTCTCACTTGAAAGCGGAAACATGTCACAAGTCCTTTCATTGCTAGTGGCCTTCTGCTGACATGTAGAGATGCAACTCATACAAGATAATAATGTATCGTTTTGAACGTCTTCTAGTTGAAGTAAGTGGGGATCTTCAGGACAAAACAGTGGAAGAAATGCAACATCTATTGCTACATCGTGGTTTATACCTGTTGAAAAAAAATATTTAAGTTAGCAGAAAACTTCATCTTCAGCCCATTAGCAACTTCAGGCACCATTTCTTCTTTTTTTTAAAACAAACAAATTATTGCAGGCTGAACCTTGATTTTTATTTACTTGCTCTTTGTCCATTAGTTAATAACATTTCTATATATATATTGATATGATGTTATAACATACTATGATTTATGGCTAACAATGCTGATAGCTCAGAAAATATGAAACCAACATTGGAAGCCATTTCACACTCCTTTTTTACTTTATCACTGCTACAAAGGCAGAGAAATTCATTTTACAACCAGTGTATCTATGCAGTATGCAGTGCGGTACTTGTGCTACTTTCTTCTTGAATATTATATTGTAAGTCCCAGGATTCTAATGACTGTAAATATTCAAACACCTTCTCTACAAATCTCCCTTAGCAAATAATGGAAACTTTTAAATTATGGGAACTTAACATCAGCATCGTTAAGGTAGGCAATTTCCTTCTCCTTTTAATGGGAACAAACAGATACACATCAACTTGCATATTTATATTTTAACAAATAAACATCAATCAACTGAAGCTTTGTGCTAACCAGAAGCAGCAAAAAGCAGCTGATGAGTATGGCTAAAATACAGCTCTTAATTTTCTAGCATGGAAGAAAGGCACCTCAGGAGCAACAGTACTCAAAAACACAGCTCAATGAGAATAAAGCTCAAAAGAAGCATTTATAGTTGCCCTTTTACTTTTAAGAACACTAACTTGCTTCTGATGAACACCTCTCCAACAGGGAAGTCAGCTGACAATCAAATGCAATTTAATAATTTACCTGATGATGTCAGACTGGTTGAAATGGTGAACAGAACCTACCTCTAATTGTAATAATCAATAGCTTAAGGACTATGCTCATGCTTCAAATGATACACATAAACCTATACATAAAATTGCAATTACAGGAAATGTTATACTAGAAACAAGATATTTAGTCATTTCATTTAAAGGTATTTTTTAATTAGAACTACAGCTTTCCAGTAAAAAATTATCCTAAATCATGACTCTAACAAAAATCTAAAGTGTCAATCACCTTTCTAAACTTCAACAAATACTCAGAATCAACTGTTTCAGAATCATTTGGTTTCTGACAAACCTTCAAATCATTCTCAAGTTAATGCAGCAAATAGCTAAGATCTTATACTGTTCTTGCTTAACCTTTTTTAGAAGCCGAGCTACCAAATACTTACCCAAAACTGTCACTTCGTAATACCCAAGGCCACTGGCACTTTTGAACTCGTTGATATTTTTATCTGTTCTGGTTTCTTTTGGCTGGTGCACTGCTGCATGAAGGTTGTACTGTTGCATTAGTAAGTCTTTGTGCACATAATCAAATTTACGTGGGATGCTTTCTGGGAAAATTGTGCTGTGATGCAAATACTTCATTAACTTGTCTTTCACTTGTGCCCACAGGTCACTCTGCCATGAATCACGAATTCTTCCAGTGTCTGCAGTTTCAGGTATATCACTCATTCTTTCTCGGTCTATTATAAACACAGAAAATATTTAGTTGCTTATATGCTCATAGAATTGTATCACTTCTCTGCTAGATGAGAAATATTTTCATTAGAACATTTCTATTATGAAGACATGGCAGAACGTTCAAAACATACAACACAACAAATTAAACTGAGGTTGAAGCGTGAGTAAACTGGTAACCTTTGAAGCTAGACTTGTAGTAAAAAAGCTTATTTCACCACTGAAGAGCACTGGCGTGGCTTGTTTTTGGAGAGCACATAATTTGTTTAATGAACAGCCAGAAACCATGAAAACAAGTTTAAAATAGGTACAAGTGAAAATAAACTTTTCCATCCCTTGCACAATAACTATATGCTTCTATTGAGGACTATGCTACATTTAAAATTTCTTGCTATAGTCAATGACAACTCTATTATTCTTCCCTGCTACAAGTAACTTGAGGATTGTAAACGGTAAAAGCTTATATAATCACTTCCAATTTTGAAAGCAAGTGTTAAACCCCACTTTTTGAGCTTATCAGAAAGCTCATTTCAAAATATTCCCAGTATAGCCTTGTCCAGAGAAGGGCCACCAAGATGATCAAAGGACTGGGAAGCCTGCCATATGAGGAAAGGCTGAGAGAACTGGGTTTGTTCAGCCTTGAGAAAAGAAGGCTTAGGGGCTACCTTATCAACACATTCCAGTATTTAAAGCATGGCTACAAAGATGATGGAGATTCCCTTTTTACAAGGAGTCACATGGAAAAGAAGAAGAATGTTTTTCACAATGAGAACCATCAGGCATTGGAATAATCTCCCCAGGGAAGTGGTGGATTCCCCAACATTGGACACTTAAGATTCGGCTGGACCGGGAGCTGGGCCACCTTGTTTAGATCATACTTTTGCCGAGAAAGGTTGGACCAGATGATCCTTGAGGTCCCTTCCAACCTGGTACTCTGTGACTCTCTGATTCTATGAAACTTGACACAACATATGCAAGAACAAGGGAAGTAAAAGTCTCGCTGCATCGAACTAGACAACACAGGACAGAGAGTTTAAAGAAAATTGACACTAATACTGTGAGAAAAATATGTGCCTATGTTTAGTAGCTACATTTACTAACATATTCACATAATTACTGCATACTTACATTAGATGAGAGATTGATTCATTTATTTTGGACTACACTCAAAATAACCAACTGAAGTTAAATAGGGTTTCACACGCAGTGAGGAAATATCAATGTAAATGATATCTTAATTTAAGAATAAAAGTATCTAAATATAGCTATCTATATCTATCTAAATATTTTAGATATAAATATCTAAATAAAAATATCAAAATATAATTCTCTACTGCAATATTACTTACTACAGTTAAAAAAACGAGACACGTATTTTACTGTATGTCTTCACTTTTTGTTTTCTTTTGAACATGCATGGAACATGAGTTTATTTTTCAATTGCAGAGGAAGAAAGGAAAAAGTTAATAACATTAACTTAGAAAAAATCCCCAAACCAAACATCATTCTTATTACTAGCTTGTATATTTCACCCATTTTCTCCCACCTCTTGTACTTGTCTTTTTAACTAGGTACTCACATAACTTTCGGGCTACCTTCCTGGAGAGGGACAATTTTATTACACGCAATTGACAACAGAAAATGTGAGGTCTTATGCTACTAGGTGCTTCTGAGGTACAAAACTACCTTAAAATTTGTATAAAGCAACACCAAAAATTTATTTCCCATTCTGGGAAACAGCCCGACACCGTCCTTCCAGCCATCCTGTAGAACACATCAGGGACGTGACTGTGCAGAATGACATTAACGATGCATCAGTACAGTGGCTCCCTACAGGCTGATGCAGCCAGATTGTACAGAAGGGCTGTCTTGACAAAAAAAGAGTTATAAGGATATCTTTGTTGCCTGTTTTGGACCTGAAGAGAAGAAGTAAGCTTAAGCCTCCTAAGGTTAATGTAACAACTATTTCCAACATACCTGTGCTGTACTGTAAACTGTCTGATACAGCCTGTCCATTTTTATCTTGCACAAAATCTTCATGTCGAAATTCATCCAAGCTACGAAAAAAGAAAGTTATAGTATATATATATATATATATCTATATTTAAAACCTATTTAACCTCAGACACTATGCAGCAAAAGTTCAAACCTTGACAGATTTCTAGTGATAAATGATACAAGCTTGAATGAGTAAGCACTAGTACCTGGCTTCATATCACAAGACTTGTAATATAGCAGCTTAACATAACAAGACCTACTACACTCAGTAAATCAGTTTTGAAAAGCTTAGGACAAGAACTGCTGTATTTCTTTGCTTTATGAAGTACATAGGGAAGTACTTTGTGCTCAGAAAACAGTGTTTGTTGCCCTCTACTGGGCACCTATTGCAATAGCCTGTGTGACACTAAAAGCTGAACATCAGAGATGGCCAATAGGTTTATGACTTGATTCTAAAAAGCAGCTTCACAGCGTGCTGCTGCACCACCATATCAGCACCCTTCAGCAGTCACAATCAAAGGATGAACCAAGTCATCGCTCTACAATCCAAAATGATAGAGAAATTCCAAATATATATTTTGCTTTGAACATACTACCCTGTTGTAACAATCAGTTCAATCAAGCAAACTAGATTTTTGTTATACTTTCATTTTTAACCATGAAATTTTGAGGTAATGGTAAGCAACCATTCTCTAACAATCTCTGATGAATCACCTACGATATTATCTAGGAGAAAAATGTAACAGAGACTCTGCAGCTACAACATGGTAAAATAAGCACTTAGGCCCATTTATTCCTTTCTTCCTTGCTCCATTCCTCTTATAAACTCACCATGATGTCTGAATAAACTTAGGAAAAAGACTCTCTTGGTTATCTTGCATCACAAACAACTGAGACCCAGGCAAGACTTTGTTACGGTACCATTAAAATTTCAGACTACCAAAGTAGTTACTAATAAAATATTGTAACTGCAAATACACAGAAACAATATACAGAGAGTGAAAAAGGAACAAAAGATGAACATGCTGTTTTTAGTGGGACATTCTGTATTTCTGTCATAAGGATTTACGTGGGGTTTTTTCCAATTTTTCTCATTTCATACTAGGATATTTCTTGAAAATTTCATGTCGATATTTCATAACAAATGGAAAATATCTAAAATCTAATGAAAAGATAAAAGAAAATACATTGTGGTTTTTGAGTATGAAAGCCTACTTTATGAAATGCACTGTCATCATGGTGTGGGCTAAGTACTGGAGTGACCTCCTTGTGATCTCCAATTCTAGGCAAAAAGAATCCTCACTTAAGCAGCACAAACTGTGCAACTGAGGTTTCAGCTGCCTAATTTTGTAAATAAAAAAAGCTGCCATGTAGAGAACTTTAAAACAGCACGACCCTACTTGCTTCCCACCCCCCAACCAAGCTTCTAAGCGGACTTGTGTCGAAAATGTTGGTAAATGAAAATTTGTATGTGCTTGTATGTGACTTTGTAGTCCAAAGTATGTTTCAAATATTGGGGTCCAGGGCAACCTCAGAAATATACACGCAAGATGTCAGATCTAAGTTTATGCAGTGGTATTTTTATGTTTTCTGATGAGAGGTAGCAGGAAAGTTTGTCTCTTTCTAAAATGATAATTCAGTAATTACATTGTGCTTCCTATGGTATTATTTCCAGATAAAAAAATGTTTCCATGAAAATAGTATCTTGTGAAGAATTAATTCCTTTTACAAGAACCATCATGGAAAGTAATTCCTGTGTATGTATAACAATAAATTAAACATTTCTATACCAGCTACATTAATACATTTTCAAGCCATTAGAAGACATTTTCAAAAGTATTAACAAAAGTAGTGTAATTAAAAATTAGTGCCCACAAAACTAACTTTCACTTGCACTTCTGAACAAGAGACATGAAAATCTAGTACAATGTTAGGAAAGGCTTGCTCAGAAATCAACGTGTCAAGTTCGATACTCGCCAACCTCCCTCTTCATTAATGCAGAGGATTAAACCAAGTCATACTGATGACAAGTTGGTATTATCAAAACGGGTCTTTCTCTTTAAAAATTGTCTAGTTTTGGAGGTGAATAGGCTCCGATTTAGAGCATATGAAAAGAGAGACTCTGAAAAATATGAAAATAACTTGTCACATTTTTTCTCCACTTCTTTCACAGATCTGTAGCTGGGATGACCTCTCCTACCTGCCCAACGTGTTATTCCTACAGGACTGCTTTGTGCTGGATGTGTGTACAGCATAATTTCAGTTAGGTTCCTAAGGGAAACCTACTTGTCTATACACACAGTTTATATGCTTCTCTGCCAGGCAGTATGTCTGCAACCCACCTGATAAAACCCAAATCCTTCCACTTACTGCAATACACTGTGGCTGTTGTACATCTAAACACCCACATTCCTATTTTGCCCAAGCCAGCTTTATGAGAACTTGTGCTGTGCCAAATGTGCTATTCTCAGCCTGCGTTCTGCAGGCTCCGCTTTTCACAGATGGCCATTTGCAAAAAAAGCCTGTATTCAGTATTTCCAGATGCACTGGTATTCACCTTCTCAGTCATTTTACTTTAAGTGTTGTCAACAAAAATAGCATTCATCAAAATAGATGGCAGATGAATACTTTTAGAAAATATTGGGAAAATAAGCATGTCTTGTGCTTCACGCCTATTTCCTAAGCACTGAGACTGAATGGGAT
This sequence comes from Numenius arquata, assembly GCF_964106895.1. Lineage (NCBI taxonomy): Eukaryota > Metazoa > Chordata > Aves > Charadriiformes > Scolopacidae > Numenius > Numenius arquata. The sequence continues at coordinate 9,177,207 of NC_133580.1, forward strand.
AAAAAAAAATTAAGAAAGAAAATAGTTACAACTTGTAGCCATGCCCAAATGAGTCAAGGTATTTAAGTGCCTCAAAATAACAAAACCAAACACCCCACTCACTGATATAACTGGTAAAAGCCTCATTTATAGACTAGTTTGAAATCAACTCAACTGTGATGACACCATTATGGTACACGCATCTACCACGGCAAGTAACAAGAATAACCAAGCAGCCTTCTACAATATTTTTGTTGATATCTACCAATTTCTCCCTGAAAAATTCTGATTTATGTGAAAAAGGGGTCTGAAGGAAATGTCAAATTCTGGGAAACTTTCAGTCATGCAAACCTCAAGCTGAATTTCCCCATATTATAGAATCCTCATCCCTTAACTCTCATCAGAGGGGAGGGAAAAAGGAGAAAAGGGTCTAAGTTACATAAACATTTAGAAGTGAAAGTGCAAGGTTAGAAGCATACAAACAAGTTACTTTCAAGCAGCGTAGAGTGTGAGCATGTAGTGCACTGCAGTGCTAAACTTACAAAGATTAAAATGCTAAGAAAACTACTGTGTTTTTTTTCACTTCCACATAAAAATAAGGCTTTTTAAAATTCCTGATCTTTCCTCATTCACAATAAACTATCAATTTACTACCAATTTTAAATGTACTTTTAAGCATTTAATATACACCAAAGCAATTCTTTGGGGTATATTAATTAAATGCTTAAAAGTACATTTATGTTGAATGTCTCTCCTAACAGGTATATAAATATCAACAATAATATTAAATTAACCAGTTTCCTCTTACCTTGTTCTTTCTGAAACCCTTAGTAATCAGATAAGTAAGTTACCTCAGAAACATAGGAACTGAGGCTGTCAATAAAGAGCCTTAAGATAAGCTATTTCTGTTTAAAAACAAAAAAACTTTAAAAATGCAACCACATCCTGAAAAATTGCAAAAAATACTTGACACAAAATAATTTAAGATATAATATGTATTTAAAAATATATCTCCACTGCTGTTATTTTATCAATGTATAAAATGTTTCAGTGAGAGCTGACATTCTGCTACTTCTAAGCAACAGAACAGAAAACAATGCAATTTTAAGGTCTGTCAGGCTAACCTATTTTAATTCTGCAATTTGGAGAACTCAGCACAACTTCATAGTTAATTACAGAAATACACAAGTTACCTTTTAATTATATAGAGTGAAACAGCTTTCCATAATCCAACACAGACTTTCTCCTCCTTTAGTTGGGGTTCTAGCACTAATGGCATAGAGTGGACACACAGGGAGCGAGGAGAGTAGCAGATTGAGAAAAGCAGAGAACAAAGTAAACATGCCTTAACTTATTGCTTCACTTTCAAGAAATGGGGAGAAATTCTTCCCACCCTCCACCCTCAAGAAAAAATGGAACATTTCTCAGCAAATGAAAGGAAACAGGATTCGTCACATTCAAAAAAACCTGATTTTCCTGTGGATTTGTGCCACAAGTCCCTGCAAACAGCTGCACCACCTGCAGAGATGTGGCCTTAAAGGCAGGTGTCACGCTTTTAATAAATGGCCTGCAGAGCCAGGCAACAGTCTCCCCTAGAAAATGCGGTATCTACCAAGAGGACTAGAGGAAACAACAGAAAATGTGGCTCAAAAGATGCCAGTATATCTTACAGGAAAAGCTTTTGCAAATTAACTTCGAAGAAACGTTTTTCAAGAAAACAGACATGCTTGTAGGGCAGTAATACTGGCAGAATGGTCAACAACTTAGGATCAACTACATTACTATTGTGTTGCTCTACCCCTAGCACCATCATTCTTTGTATTAGTGGGGAGGGAAGAGGTGCTAAAAGTAAACTAAGGCGGCAACTGAGGGGCATAGGTACTCATGACACAAGCCCAAATCACCGCTGCCAAAAAACCCAAATATCCGAAGTTACTGACATCAAAGAGTTCAAACATTCAAGTTACCCGCTGAGTTTGGAACAAATGACAAGAATTTATGGCCCTTAAACAAAATGCAGGAAGGAATGTAGCTTTTTACTCCAGACTAGCAAATAAGAATAACGATAACGTTCAGTTTTCTTAATAATTTCCCATTTGTAGTTATTTCATTAGGTTCCAGGCTTATCAGGGCTCTGGAGTTGAAACTCCTACCTGTGGGGTTTACTTATTTAAATCCTTCTCTGGATCCAAACTGAGTTCAATAAGGACTGAGTTTTAGGTAGTAGAAAGAGCCAAGTGGCTTCTCAGGGACAACCATGCTTACACCTCTGTAGCACCAAGGATGACATACAGCTCAACCCTCACTAGCAAGTCCATTAATGGTATTACATTGTTCACTCTGCCAGCTAGTTAAGCATCCCTCGCTCCCACCTTTGATTTTGTTACTTAAACTGTAATCTCTCTGAAACAAAAACTACATATATTACTCCGCTTACCATTACGGACCCCTATTACCATACATTCCCTAAGCAGAACTAGTAACAATATAAAAATATGTTTAATAACACACTCAAAATTAAGTTTCAGAATAAAATAATCCAATATATTTGAACTGGAATCAGTGCAGAGGAACCGAATAGAAAATATTAAACCCTACCCTGATCTCTTTCATTTCACTTCCATACAAATTCTTGACCTGTAAAAGTTTCACTTCAAATATCTTTGTTTCATCATTGCAACTATTTAACATAATTAACTTCACATGACTCACCCAAATTTTCTTCTTGCAGACCGTGTGAAATAGGGGTAAGATGGTACAGGAGTAACAGATGCACTTCCCCTTAAAGTAGGAAATTCACCATTATTTTACAGTATTTAGTTAAATGGAAATACACAAAGCAAAGAACACACGTGTTTTTCTTTCAGGCAGAATGAACCTAAGATATTCAAATGTTGGAATTTTCCTTATGGAACAGAAATCCACTAACAAGTTTGCTGTAACACTGCCAAGACAGAATTTCTATCCACCAGGGTTTTCTTAGTCTTAACTTTTCATTCAATCCTAATTACATTTCATCTCATTTTCCCTCAAAATATTCTGAATACCCGCCCCTCTTGCCACATTATGACTTTTAGATGTGAAAATGTGAAAAGTCGAGAAGAAAAATATACCCTCTACATGAGAAATCCACTACAAAAAAAAAAAAAAAAAGACATGACTGGCAAGATTTTTGCAACATTAAATCTGTCAATATATACACCAGGTTTTTAATACTAAGTATGGGTACATTAGATTTTGCACAAACACTGCAACAAAAGACAATCTTATACAAGCAGATATTTTACTCTTGAACCTAATACGGTTGTATAAGACAAATTGTCTTTGGAATAACGTCTTATTCCATTTCCTTATATCAGATTGATGTCCTTTGTCTATGTCTGAGTAGATGCAATACAATTTCATGAAATCCCATCACAAGCAGAGCCATAGTACTACAAGTTATTTTGAGCCTTTAGGTGACCACCATCTTCTCGCCTCTCTGATAATAAGTTACAGCTACATGCAGTACATTCTATTAACCAGAAAGAAAAAAATAAGGTATATTTGAAACTAAGGAACAGGTATATCAGATCCTGATTCTGCATTTTCAGTGAAGAAATCTTATTTCCTCACGCAACTGTAACTGTTGCTTGTTCCACGGCTATGTCACTAAACTATATATGGTTCAAATATTAACTGCTTTTATTTCAAATCTGTGAAATTAACAATAAAGCAGCATTAATATTAATCAGAAGAGAGCACTGCAAACCAGACACCTGCTTTAAACAATCTGTCATTAGCCTGAACAGTGTAATTGTCATCAACTGATGCTAGGAAAGGTACCTAACTACCTTTTAAAGATTAAACTATATAAGCTTTTAAAGCTTTCTTATATATTTTCTATGGTCTGGGCTCTGAACTCATTTCCGTAAACGCTTTTTAGAACATCCACTATATATTTATGAAGAGAACTTACTGTTGTGCATCTGTATTTAATCTGCGCGGTATCTTTCTCTTGACTGAACTCTTTTTTGACAGCACAGCTTGGTGGTGTTCCCCAGGAGGGCAATGTGGCCCCAGAAAAGACTTAACTTCTTTATTTTGAAGGTTGGCGTTTTTCCCCTTGTGAACAGAGTCTTCTTTGGATGTAGCAGAACTCTCAAGAGACCGAGAAGTATCTTTCTACAACAACAGTTGATTGTTTAAGAGTTTCAAAACATTTCGAGCTATTGCTTCAACTCAAAAACCTGCAAGTTTTTAAGTAACTTACAAAGGAAAAGAACAATTTACCTACCTTCTGAAAGTCACGTTTTATCTAGCAGAAATTATCTTCTAATCATATTAATAAGATAAATTCTGTCTAGAAAGTGACAGAGACCATGTTGCAGTAGTTGACTTTCCCACAATCTAATTTACATTAGGCTATCCAGTCAAACTAGTAACTTCTACACAGTTAGGTAGCTTTAAGGAGGACTGTCATAATACTTTCAGAAAAGCACTGAATCGTTGCTTTTTAAAAAGTTCTAAATTATGACTTTCAAAAATTTTGCTCTCAAAATAGCAAACGAAGTTAATCAAGAGACAATATAACTAGGTTCTGAACTCAAATGCAAAATTCTCCATTCTAATTACAATCACAGTTGCTTAAATGCTTTAACATTAATTCTCAAACACTGTACCTGAACAAGTTCCACTCCTGAGGCTTCTCCAGCTGCACTGCTACAGCTGATGTATCTTATGGCACTAATTATTCCTTGGACAGCAATGCGCTTGTGTTCTCTGTAGTGCAAGTCTTGAATCTCTTTACCTGTTTCACCTATGGCTTTCAAAACGGATTCAACTGCAAAAAAGAAATTTCCATAAACAAGTTTTAAAGAAATATAATATCAAAGTGTCTGAATGCAAGATTCAAAAGAAAAGATAATTTGTTATTAAATATCAAATTGATTTAAAATTACATTTCTGAAGAATTTTACATCTTTTTGTTGTTCGCATCACATGGAAAAAATTTAAACAATGAATCTTTTTAGGTCACAAGCATCTTTTGGTATGCATTATCAGATAGCACAATTTCTGTTTCAGGTGAAATTTCTAATTCACTGTATTCTTCAGTATAACTGTCTTTAATTCTGACTTAGCAGAATATTCAGACTAAAACTTAGGGGCAGATTTGTATCTCAAGCAAGCTGCTACAGTTCTGCAGCTACTGGTGCCATGGCACCTTCTGCAAGACGAGGATTTAGCCTATGATATATTTAGTCATGAAAGGGAGTTTTTCTTAGAAGACACTCTAAATTTGTGTCATCCGTATAGTAAATGTGTTGATTTTTAACTGATGCTTTAAGAGCTTGGATTAAGACTGAACTGAAAAAGGCTACAAATCTTAAAAATATTTGACGGTATGATACCTTTATTTTTTTTACAGTATTTCAAAAAGTTATTTGGAGGTCGTGGAAAAGGATAATAGCCACCAATGACAGTTTTCTTCATTTGATCAGCTTCGCGTTGTGTTTTAGTCCACTGAATGAAGTTTTTCACTTTGGTATCCTTGGTGTATGGCTGGCCCTTGTGCCACCCTTTTAAAACAAAAATAATCAGGTATCAAAACCAAAGCAGGTTACTGTCATCCGTTGTTATCTTGAAACTATCATAAACACTAGGTAGAAAAAAACAAATTAAGAAAAACTGTACTAGAGAATACAAAAGACATCTTTCCACTAGTCAACAGTGTTTTATGCAATTAGTATCTTGAATTCCTTCAATAACACTAGCATGTGACACTGAAAGTTAGAAACATGTTAAACAGTAGAAAGAAATAAAACAACTATCATAAATGCTACTAGAATGCTTTCTCCCAGGAGCATCCAAAAGAATAAAATGATCAGAAATTGTTTTATTAGCAGGAAAAAGCAGATAAATCATTGTCATAGGGTTCAGCAAAGACCGTTACTGACAGGTAATTGGCAAGGTATCTATTCATTGTTGGCTGGTTTAAAACCAAGATATGGACTAAATACCAGTTTTATCAAATAAATTGTAATCTAACCAGGTCTATGTCTAAGACAGGACCTGAAATAAATCTTACCCAATGGTTTGCAATCTCCAGCTGTAGTTCTCATTCAGGACCCAAACAGACATAAAATGAACCAAAGCTAGGGTGGGGGAAAGCTCAACTATTTAATTAGAAAATTAAGCACAAAATATACTGAAGGAAAGGAAAGAGAAAAAACAACCTCTCAAACCATTCATTTAGGAGTAAATGAAATCATTAGAAATGTATTAACAAAAAGACTAGCTTGCTTTGCTAGTCCAATTAAATACAGAACATTCTACCCAGCTTGTCAGGAAAGACCAAGTGTATAGAACTGACTACCTTCAGGTACTTTTTTAACACGTATTTTTCTCTATTCCTACTTGTCAGCAGAAAGATTCAGAGTGGGTGACTGGTATGTTTGGAACACTGAAGAAATGAGCTGGATAAACAAACACAGGAAAGATACACCTATTGCATCTTATACTCCCTTGCAATTAGGGCAGTACATCACTTGCCTGCAACATTGCTACAATCTGCCTCCCAATGCAAGAAAAAATACACTACGAACACCTATGCCTGGTCCCGCCTGTGACATGCTGAGTGGCGGTATCCAGTGTATAGTATCACAGGGCCATAAAGAATATCGTAACTGCAGACGGGAGCATTCAAACAAGACCATCTAGACGGAATGCTCCTTCAGTGCAGCCCAGCACCACTTCCCTTCCCAGACCACGTGGCCTGCGTGAGACCCCCCAGATTGGCAAAGATTACACATAACAGCTCTCCAAATATTTGGTGAAAAAGATTAGCTAAGATTAAACTTAGGACAACTATACCCTTTTTTTTTTTTTTTTTTGTAATAAGGAAATCTGTAAACCAGAAAAGCTGTAAGTGATTTTTAATGTTTTTAAGGAAGTGGTAATCTGCATTGCTACACTCTCAAAGGATTAAAACAGGCTGAAAGAATTAGTAAACATATGACTTAACCTAATAATACTTAGGTACTTTTCATGAGATACACCCATTAATGCCTCACAAGAATGCAATTTGCCTTTTTCTTTTTGAAATGGTATTTCATTATTAGCTGTCATTTCTGACAGGGAAACTAATACTATGGCTGATTATTTTGTCATAAAACAAAAATACCCTTTCCGAAGGAATGAGAACTATGTAAAACTAAAACTAGTTTAAGTTACCTGTAATGAATATTTGACTTTCATTTGAAGTTGTAAGGTAAATTGTGCTGGAAGGATTCTCAGTGAGGTCCCGTACCACTCTCATCTGGGTACACACCAAATATGTCACTGGATAGAAAAAAAAAAAAACCCTTCAGGTTTTTTTCCTGATATTTCATTGATTTTAGAATGCCAAGACTGACATACACTGGATTAATTTTATTAAGTGCTCTAAAAAAGACATTTTAGTTCCTGACCCTACAAATGGTTCAGCATGTATTGAGCCTCTTATAGATTACAATGTGCAGATGTAATTAAATTCTCAATTTAATAACTATGCAAGGAAATTTCAGCATACATATTAGGACTAAAGCATAAGATATTTCATCAGGAGGATATCAATGAAACAAATAGTAAAACTATGGATATTAGATGGCTGTGTTTCTTAAGGATAAAATCATGGAACGCACAAGAAATCATGACATGCCACTGCAAAACTTCTAAATAGAGTACAAACTCACTCTTCTGTTAGTATCTCAGTTAAACACTGGAATGTCATTCTTTGCCATTTCCTCAGAACATTCAAGATGAACGCACCCATAATCTTAACAGGGCTGCATAGTTGGTCCTGCATTACACGATATTAAAAAAAAAATGCACCAACCACTGTTAAAGGAAGGATGAGTGCTTGGAGGAAAAGAGAAAGAAGGCAAGAAGAAATATTTAAAGCTGTTTTAAAATCCTTAATTGAGGATGCTCCAGTTTGAAATTTATCATTCTTAGCTCACATGCAGTAACTAACACAGCTGGGTGATAACTGCTGTTTGGCCGAAAAATATTTATTCGAAGAAATGAAGTTTTTCCGCTTTCACCTCTCCCTTCCTCCAATCCTTCTAAATTACTCCTGTCTATAAAAAAATACTTATTTACAGGAAAAAAGGAGTAATAAATTTGACCAGCTGCCTTCTTTATTTGCCCCTGATGCGAGAGATGTTGCCACAGGTGCTTCACTTAAGTTTCTGTTTGAAATTAATGAGATAAGGTGAGCCCCAGGCACAGCTGCCCATCTATTTATTTAGACTAACTGGCAGATTGCAACATGATAAGAGTTTCAAATACTGAAACTAATTTTTTTTTTATTTTTAAATTTTCATTTCTGATCAATTGTTTTCTGTTTGAGGTGATAAACCATGGCAATTTTTTATTCAGTGGCAATTATACTCAGAATTTGAAATTAGCAAGCAACTAGAAAAACCCTATAAATAATTATTAATAAGTATAATAGAGAGATAATACTTGGGTGAATATGTTCAAACACATCTGGCTGAGAAGTCGCAAATAATTCCAGTATGAATGGTTGGTCTGAGGTCCCATCAATGGCATGTGCCCAACGATAGAGCCAGAAGTCTTCACCATGTTCTATATAAACAAATACAAAGAAAAATGTATAAGCATTTATTCAGAAAGTTAAAAATTGATAAATTCTGAAAGTCATATTTATAGAAAAACCTCTCTTTCTTGCTCGTTCAGCCCTTCCTACAAATGTCACAAGACCAATAACATCACAGGAATGATTGTTTGGTAAGTCATCCAGTTCCGACCTAAAACAAAAACAGAGCAAAAATGTGGGTATCAGTTAGTAACAAAACATACAGCTTTCTCAGAAACTTTTCAAAAAACATTTCCAATTAACATGTGGTGTAATTTAGTGAAATTTAAGTTCCAGCTTGACAACCAACAAAATTCTATTTTACCTTGTGATGAACCGATATTTAACTTCAGGCAATCCCCACTCTGGCTTAACCATTTCTTCTGGAATAATACTTATTTTAGTAGGAGGGTCTCGAACATTAAGGCTGATTTCTGACAAAGAAAAAAAAGTCAGTAACATTTAAGGCATGAATACAAATAAAAAAAAACAACCAACAAAACCTTAAAAAAAACCCATAAAAAATCAGGATAAAGTTTCTTAAATGAAGTATTTCAACTTTTTCTCACTGCTTGTGAAATTATGAATCAATTTGTCTGACTTTATGTTTTCATTAAAATAAAGTAAGGAATTCAGGAACAGCATTCAACAATGCTATTTTATAATCTGAGCAATGTTAAACTTTCCAGTTCCCTTCAGGAGCCAATTAGTCTGATTCAGCCAGACATTTTAAAAACCAGCAACAGAAACAAATACTACAATACTGACTAGATACAAAGTACTTTTTACACTAGCTTCATTCTCAAATGTCACTATGATCTAAAATTGACTTTGCAGACATTGACGTAAAGCAGAAAACAGAACTATCAGATGAGAACTTCCACATCTGATACCAGTTCAGGTAGTTATTAATATGGCAGAAATACACTACGGCCATGGAGAAAAATGAAATGGCTTCTCATGTCTATTGCACCTCAAAAACTTAATAAATTAAGCAGACTGTTTATATGCTGAATAGCAAACATGGTGGAGCATTGGGTGAAGTGGGAAGTTCTGCAACCAGATAAAAATACAGACGGAACGTCTTCAGCATCTAAAATACACAAGGTGGTACTCCATTGTCTTTCCCAGAACAAGACAAATCTTGCTGGTATGAAAGAGACAGATTCTGATGAAGTTTCTACAAGATGTTTGGTTTGGGTAAGGGATTATTCAAATAATGTACCCAGAAAAGTAACGTATACAATTTTTTATATAATTATATCCAGTCCCTCACCCTAGCAATGCAACATTAGGAAGGTGTTATACTTGAAATCAAACCCTCTACTTCAGAATTTTCTTTTGGCTACTGCTTTCTAGAAATGTATTTGTAGGACAACTGCGATTTTGCATATGGTGTTTTAGGACAGTGTCTCGGAGAAAATTCCTGAAATCAACACTTTCCCATGCATCAAAACCATTTATGAATTGTTTTGTCATTTCGAGATTAGATGAAAGCTATATACTCAACTCAGGACTACACCCTGGGATGATTCAGAAGCTAAGGTCAGTCCAGGATATTCAAACCAGCAGTTTTTGTCAGTACCACATAAATTCAGTGATCTGTGAAATACACACGTTTCCTAGCAGTGGAATTGAAGGTGCTGGTACTAACTATTTATGCTCCAAAGGTTTTGGGTCCTGAAACAGCACCTGTCAGCATGTCATACAATGCTGCAGCTGCAAACAGAAGCAAGCAACGCAGAACTTGCTTCACAGAAATCTAGGAATACGCCAGAAGCATCCTGTCTTGCAAGAACTCTTACTTTGGAAAGCCCTTTCCCGTGTGGCCTTGTTAACCTTCCAGATATATTTTACAACATTTGCCGGTAAATGGTTGTAAGGAAATACTGGAAAGTTTGATGGAATTACAAATTAGATAATAAAAAAAGTAATTGTTACTTATGGAATTCAGTGTAATTGATTGCTTTAACTAGCCAGCTGAACAACTTCTGGAGCACTGCATGCTTAAAAAAACCTGAAATATTGTCCCATATTGGGCATATAGAGCTATTTGTATTAATGGAGTAATTAGTGAGGCATTGAATTTCATTTCCTCTGAACAAAAAAAACCCAAAACCAACAACCATGCACCAGGAGTAGCATAAAATCAATTTTATAACTGCTCTAGAAATTTTTCTGGATATACGGTTCTCTTTAGATTCTCTTCTCACAGGATATATGGTGATACCACATGGTATTATGTGTTTTGTAAGTTCATATTAAGACAAAATCCTGAGTTTTGCGCTGAGAAAGGAAGTACTATAACAAACATACATAAGTATGAACCAAAGGTTAGTAATTTCTAGTTTATCCGTGGTCTGAAAATACACCGTGGCACTTTATTACAGACTGACTTTTAATTCTTCCATTACGCATCTATTGCCATTTACAGCCCACTGGCCTAATTTTCCATCTTGATCTCTCCGTTAACATTTGTATCCCAATACTGCTTGCACAAATCAGTAGTGTAGTGTGAATGAAGCCATTGAAATGATTTAATCTTGCCCATAGAGAAAGTCACCTCAGATGGCGTATTTTATTCTGTCCTTTTCCCGTAGAAAGGGTTTATGGCAATTACAATTGCTTTCAGGGCTCGCTTGTAATTATCATCAGCTTCCCTCACTAACTTCCATTCCTGGCTAAACACTTCTTTCTCCTGCCAACTCATCACAAACACTTCAGACATTAAGATCTGGTTTTAAGGCAAATGTACATTAGGCAGAGAACACATTGCTTCTAGCAGTGAAAATACTGTTTATTTTCATTCGCTGTAGCAACTGCATTAGGAAACTGTCATTTTTAATAAGTTATACACACAACATCCTTCACTAACATGCATATTTGCTTGTTTCAAGGAAGTTATTTGAATTTTTTGAATGTTAGCTGTTGGTTTGTTCTGAGTATAAAAGAACAAAAGGGAAAAGAACTCATGTTCAGCGAGGTAGGAGAATAAAAAAAAAGATCAAATCCGGTTTGGAAAGGCTATTATTGTTATATTGCAGCACTTGTATTTCTGTAGCATAGATCCTTTGAATATCTGTTACACTAAACAACTGCAAGTAAGAAAATACTTCCTCATAGCCAAGGAATAGTCTTCATATATGTACTCCCATAGTGTTGCTGTTTCAGCGTAGACAGCAGTCATCAATGCACCCTTTTATTCAGTGGAGCTTTGCAAATACTCCGGCCTTTGACCACATACACTAAAATCTAAAGTCAGATCAGGTGACAATGTGCTTCAGTGAGCTGGAAGAAGGTGTGAGCAGTGCACAAATGACACCTGTATTATGAAGCAGGAAGTAGGTTGAGATTAAAATTCAGTACCAGAAGCCTGTCTTTATGAACCCAATACTTGAAATCAGAGATTAGATTTTTATTTATTTATTTTTAAATAAAGGTTTTAACTAATTGTGGCAATAAACTTTGTAGACATGACCCAAATATTAACAGGGAACAATAAGAACTTAGATGCTAAGACACCTTTCAGAGCTAATATTTAAGGATATATACCTTATCAATTAGTCTCAGCCATGGATTACTTTCTATTTTATTTCTATAAAGAGCTGCCTTTTTACAGTTATATTTCATTGACTCAAAACAGGTTTCTGCAATACTTAACCGATTGTAGGAAATCTCTTCATCTGTGAATCCCCTGGGGTTGGCTGTGTTTTAAATGGGTAACTGGTTTTGATAGCATACTGTTCAAGAAGTAGTACCGTGCCAACCTTTATACTGTTATACCATTCAGGACATAATGAATTCCACAAAACCATTGACATCATGCCTGAAGCATCAGCAACTTCAAAGTAAGCCTAAAGAAAAAAAACAGACAAAGTACATTCATCTTTTATTTATCATCATTCTGGTATGTATTTATTTTCAATAATGCATCAGCTACTTAACTCATGAACAATTTCTCTCATGTATAAATGGATACAGAGTATGTTCCAAAACTTGTACTGAATACTGGAGTTGAAGAAATTAATAATTTCCACAAAACAATTTTTCTACAACTACCCCAGCCCAAATTCTTAGCTTTTCCGTGCTCAGTAATGGTAGGTGACTCTAGTTTCTCTCTATGGTTTTTAGAGGAGGTTGGGGAAATACCACGCACAAGAAACAATACTGAAAAGATTCTTTTTTATCAGTGAGAATGCTGTATTTAGAATAACATTTTAAAATGTCCACAAAGGAAAAAACATATTTTGGAAGTTGAGATGCTACAGGACCATTTGCCAAATATTCTTGATCAAAACATGATATAAGTCTGATTTTCAAGAAAAAAAAAATATGCAGAAAACAATCTGCACTGCAAACCACTATCTTCTCATTGAAGTTTTTCTCATGACAAAGATTTCTACCCAATTTTTTTTTTAACCTGGGCAAACTTCGAATCCATAACTGAGAAGATCACTGAGCAGTGAAAAAGATTTTTAAACAGTCTTCTAATGGTCTTAAAAGGTGGCAATCCACTGAAAAATAACCTCAGCTCCATAAAAATGCTTCATTTTATCCATTCATCTGTCAGCCTCAAACAATCATCTACTTTGGTAATATACTAAAAGAGTGGATGGTAGTACGAACAATTCTTGAACACATCTAACATCTCATGTGTTTTTCTCCCTTGCTGCTTCTAAAATCCTCTTTTCCTTATTCCAAGTTCAATACAGAGATTATCCAAATCAACACTTGTTAGTTCATTCTAATATTCCTAATTAGTCACGAACCATGAATCCTTAAAAGTAAACCATTATAGCACAGAATATTTTGTTATCCCATTGGTTTTTATATATTAACAATAATTCAACACGCAACACTATCTAGAAAAGGAATGCACAAAGCAAAAAACATGTAAGATCTGTTTCCTTTAACTTCTTGAGCTGAATCAACTCCGGGTATTGATTCTACACTTAATGCCAGGAAAAGTGAGTGATGAACTGCCATGAAAGCTACAAGTATCATCTAGACTGTCTACTGAGAAATACCTCCAATAAAAAGACCCAGATTTTTCTTCATATGCAAAGGGAACAAAAACTTGGAATAAGAGAATACCAAAGCCTTTCACCTCTCTCTCCCCATGGAAGAATTTATATGCATTATTGGAGCTCTTTGTAAAGTGTTGCCATGCTGTACAGGGTCTGGCTGGGTTGGAGTTTATTTTATTTGTACCAGCCTGAACAGTGCTGCATTTTAGAACTGTGACTAAAATAGCATTGATAACACACCAGTGTTTTAGCTGTTGCTGAACAGCGCTTGCATGATGTCAAGGTCTTTCTCACTCTGCCACCACAGCAAGTAAGCTAGGGATGGGCAAGAGGCTGGGCAGGAACACAGCCGAGACAGCTGACCTCAACTGATCTTGGGGAGATTCCATGCCATGTAACATCATGCTCATGTAACATCATGTAAAACAAGCTGCTAGTCTTGCCAAAGTACCCATTGTTCAGAGACTGGCTGGGCACTGGTCTGCTGGTGGGAAGTGGTGAGCAATTGCCTTTGCATCACTTGTTTTGACTTTTTTTCCCCCCCTTCATCTTATTAAACTGTCTTTATCTCAACCCATGGGTTTTTTCTCACTTTTGCTCTTCTGATGCTCTCCCGCAGCCCTCTGGAGGGGGCAGGGGAGAGCAAATGACCAGCTGGCAAGTGCTTAGTTGCCAGCTGGGACGAATCCACCATACCTGCTATCTCCATTTCTAAATTGCTCTACACAAAGTAGAATAAAACATATTAAGAAAATCATTAAGAATTTTACAGTAAAACAACCTATCTGGAAGTCACCAGGTGTGAGAATTAGCAGATACAAATTGTTAAAATTTTTTTGCTTTTCTTTTTTTCCTTCAGACAAGACAAACTAACTCCAACTTCCAAAGCATAAAGACCAGAAACATTTAGGCTGTTAAGCTACTAAAAACTCCAAATATTTCTATTCCTTCCCAAAAAGCTCAACTACAGTAACTGAAACACATCCACCAAAGTTTGTACATACGATCACTAAATTCACCATTTCCTACTCTAAAGGGCTTGGCATTTTGGTAAAGGTAGTATTTTTAATATAAAGTAGCTACAACATAAATCTTAACTTTATATGCCTACTATATGGGAATAATGATTTCTAAATGTCCTACAGCTATTTGTTTGAGTGTTAACCTACGTATTTATCCCTCTTTACCTGATAAGGCATATCCAGTTTTTTCTCTGGTTTCCCGTAGTACCTTAGTCTAGATTTGTGCAGGACTCTCACAAGAAGTGGATGGAAGTGAGCTCTGCTTCTCCAAGTCATTTCCAGCTGACCAAGAGAAGTCAGCTTGGAGACTAAGGTTGAAGAAAAAAAAGACCAAAAAAAGAGCATTCGTGATTGAACATTTAAGTTTTCAGGAGTAAAATGCACAGATCAGGCCATCACATGTATTTTCTTAATGTTTCTAACATTTAAAAAGGCTCATTTACTGACATTATTCACCATGAAATCCTGTTCTGAGCTATCAGCACACAGCACAGTTTTGTTTATTTAATTGAAAATTTAAGATTTAATCTAAAATGACATACAAGCGTCAGACGAGCAGAAGATCTACTACAAAAGACATAGGCGTTAAATTACAAGGCCATCACACTTTTGCAGAAGCCCTGCTTATACCTCCTTCCTCACCAGAGTTCATGGACTGGCCTGAGTCCCTTGGCACTGGCTGCATTTTGAGTGGCAACTTCCAGGTGCATTCACTCCCACAGACTAGCCAAGAGACCACTACTGGAACAGCTGGTTTTGTGTGATCAGGGGAGACCTTATCTCTCTCTACAACCACCTGAAAGGAGGCTGTAGCAAGGTGGCGATCAGTCTCTTTTCCCAAGTAACAGGTGACAGGACAAGAGAAAATGGCCTCAAGTTGCGCCAGGAGAGATTTAGATTAGATATTAGGGAAAATTTCTTCACTGAAAAGGTTGTTAATCATCGGGACAGGCTGCCCTGGGAAGTGATTGAGTCACCATCTCTGGAGGTATTTAAAAGATGTGGTACTAAGGGACACGGTTTAGTGGTAACTTGGCAGTGTTAGGTTAACGGTTGGACTTCATGATCTTAAAGGTCTCTTCCAACCATAACGATTCTATGATTGACACTTCAAAAGTAACACGAACATGTAAACTGTGACAGGTACGACACATTTGTATTGGTGCCTAATGCAATCGGAGGGTCACTTCGGACCAGCTGCACAAGCAACCGCACCCTCTCACCTCTGCGGGCACCTTCGAGGGCTCCAGCAGCGCAGGCCTCCCTCAGGCACCCAGCTGCCTCTGGGCCGGTTGTCCACCTCCACCCCTTCCCCCTTCCCCTCCCTCCGCCTCCTCCCCGCTTACCGTCGACGTCCACCTGTGCCTGGGGCTTGTCCGCCACCCACATGTCTCCGTAGGGATCCTCATTATTCCACAGCGGCAGGTAGTGCTTCTTCTCCCCGCGGAGGGGCGGCGGGCGGTGACGGCGGGGCGAGGAGGGGGCGTCTGTCCCGCCGCCGCCCCCCGCGGGCTCCAGCTCCTCCAGGCAGAGGAAGCCGTACCGGAGCCGCTTCTCATCGTACAGGTACGAGCAGCGCCTGAGGCGCAGGCGCGCGCCGGCCCGCAGCTGCGCGCGCTGCACCAGGCCGTTGAGGCGCGGGGCCAGGTAGCAGCGCTGGTGGCACGCGCCGTCCGCCAGCGTCACGTCGTACCAGTACTGCGGGGCGGCGGCGGCGGCGGGCGGCGGCGGCGCCTCGGCCAGGTACCGCTCCACCGCCACCACCGTGAGGGGCGGCGGCTCCGCGGGGGACACGCTCAGCTGGGAGGAGCCCCGCACTTCCTCAAAGACCTGCTGCAGCCAGGAGGCCCCGCCGCTCGCCGGACCCCCCGCCGCCGCCCCCCGCCTCTCCTCGGCGGAGCGGGCGCCGCCACCGCCGCCTTCCGGGGTAGGGTCCTGCATGACAGCCCGGGCCGCTGCTGGGGAGGGAGAGGGCGGCCTCGGCCTCCCGCTGTCACCGGCTGAGCGAGGGCGCCGCCATGGCGCGGGGGCGGGGCTGGGGCCGGTGCGCGCGCGCGCCGCGTTCCGTTCAAAGCTCCCAATGGGCGCGGAGGGGGGAGGGAAGACGGTGACAGGAAGGCGACGGCGGGGAGAGCGGGTTCGGCTGGGGCGGGGGTGTGAAGGAGGAAGCAGAAGGCCCCGGGGAAGAGGTGGGAGGAGCAGCCCGTGATAAGCAGGCGGTAGCGGCGGAGGGAAGGGGTTCCCGAGGCGGTGGGTGGCACCGCCCCGCTTCGGGGCTGTGTGAGGGCGTGTTCCGCCGGTGGGCTGGCACCTAGAAACCGTTAGAAACCGAGCCTGGGGCTGCGGCGCGGAGGGGCCGTTTGTATGTCCGCTGCGGTGCTGACCTGCCGCCCACCCTCTTCTTCTTGTGGAGAGCCCGCGGGGTGTCCCCCGCTCGGCGTTGGCGAGGTACGGCATGGCAGCCGGGCCTGCCAGCCTCCTGCGTAACAAATAAAAACAAAATAAACAAATAGCAAACAAAAATCTGGCAAATCAACAGATAGTTAGAGGACTGGCACCACAGCTGGGCGTTTGGCTACTGGGACTATGGGACTCACTTTGAGAAACCAGGTCTGCTGGGGACTGGTGGGGTCTGTCTGCCAGAGAAGGGGAAGAGCGTCTTCGGTCATGGCTTCCCAAGCTGGTGAAGAGGGTTTTAAGCCAAAGTTGCCAGGGGAGGGGCATGTCAGGCCACCCTACTCCTGCCAGTTTGATGCCAGTGCCAGCAGTAGATGCCCAGAGCCTGGGGAAGGATCACAGGTCAGCAGGAGAGCACCTGGAGTGCAGTGCAAAGGAATTCCAGCCAGTAAGTCAGCTTCATTGGGGCCCAACTCATATGCCTCTGTGCAAACTCACGTGGCATGGGGAATAAACAAAAGGAGTTACTAACACCAAGCTGTGTGGAGGGATCAATATGCTCGAGGGAAGCGATACCACCCAGAGGGACCTTGGAACAGGCTTGAGAGGTGGGCCTGTGCAAACCTCATGAAGTTCAACAAGGCCAAGTGCAAGGTCCTGCACCTGCGTCGGGGGAATCCCAAGCACAAATACAGACTGGGTGGAGAATGGATTGGGAGCCGCCCTGCTGAGAAGGTCTTCAAGGTACTGGTGGATGAAAAGCTGGACATGAACCAGCAATGTGTGCTTACAGCCCAGAAGGCCAACCACAGCCTGGGCTGCATCAAAAGAAGCGTGGCCAGCAGGCTGAGGAAGGTGATTCTACTCTGCTCTCATGAGACCCCACCTGGAGTACTGTGTCCAGCTCTGGGGCCCCCAACATAAGAAGGACATGGACCTGTTGGAGCGAGTCCAGAGGAGGGCCACAAAGATGATCAGAGGGCTGGAGCACCTCTCTTGCAAAGACAGGCTGAAAGAGCTGGAGTTGTTTAGTCTGGAGAAGAGAAGTCTCCAGGGAGACCTCATAGCAGTCTTCCAGTACTTAAAAGGGGCTACAGGAAAGATGGGACGGGCCTCTTTTATCAGGGAGTGTAGCTATAGGACAAGGGTTAACAGTTTCACACTGGAAGAGGGTAGATTTAGATTAGACATTAGGAAGAAATTCTTTACTATGAGGGTGAGTGAGACACTGGAACAGGTCGCCCAGAGAAGTTGTGGATGTCCCATCCCTAGAGGTGTTCAAGGCCAGGTTGGATGGGGCTTTGAGCAACCTGCTCTAGTGGGAGGTGTCCTTACCCGTGGCAGGAGGTTTGGAACTCAAAGATCTTAAAGGTCCTTCCCAACCCAAACCATTCTATGATTCTATAAAATAGGCTCTTTATTCCCTACATCCCGTTAGGGACTTTTTGCTGCACCTGTTCCTGATTCTGTTTTAATTTAAGTGGATGCATAGTACTCATTATTGTTTCTACCTGAAGATTTATGTGTTCCTAGTTGTAATGGAAGCATCTCATGCTAGTTCCTAAACTTGTATTTATCTTTTTTCATAGTTGCAGCATGTTGGTAATCACAATCATCCTGACATTGAAAAAGTCTCCTGGGTCTTTCTCTGTTGTTTCCAACAGCAATGGTTGAATTTCCATCTATTGGGAGAAATTCTTACTAATGGTCCCCAAGTGCGTGACCTTTTTTATTTTATTATTGATTCTTATCCCACGGCTACTATCAAGATCGTCTTTTTCTTCTTTATGATACCATGATCACTTAATGATATTAATGAAACTTGTGGGGATTAAGAACTTTGTATTTAATACTTTACTGACACTTGCTAATATATGTATTTTGTTTCTATCAAAGGAAACATTAGGCTATAAAGCAGCAGGACAGAGTGAGGAGAGAGGGGTAAAGATAAAGGGATAGGAAGAAGAGAAGCAGTTTCCAGTATTTATAGAGTCAGTGGTCCAGATAGCCTTTGGAAATCCAGGAGACCAAAGTGGGGCTGCAGCTTAGGCAAAGCTGCTTCACGCACCGGTCCAGCAGCAGTTCTCTGAGCTCACAGCTTGAGAATGATTGTATTTGTAGTCTACTGCCTTTGCCGCTGTGGATCATTTGCTTTAAGGAAATTGGAAAACCTGTTGCTTGAACCATTTAAAACAGACTGAGAAACTAGACAAAGGGGTATAAAAAACCCCAAGCCTTTTCTGGCCTTTAGACTGCCCTAGGAATGGCATGAGTTTATGGATTTTTATGTAACAGTGCACTCAGTGAGAAAATTTAAAACAAATAAGTCATTCTTGATGTTTGTGTTGAAGCCAAGGTATTGAGTAAACTGTCTTTTTCTTTTTGTTTCCCCTGTAAACACATGACCTGTTGTGTGGACTGATAAAATGGTGTTTATGATTCAAAAAAACCCAAACATGACCCAAATGCCTTTTTACTAAGGTTGCACAGGATGTGATTTCACATCACATACAAACCTTACCTGGAGAGCTGTGGTGTAGACTTTTTTTTCCCCCCCCCAGCTCTTAAATGAATCTGTAGGTGTAATGAGGAAATCTGTGGACTGTTCCCAGCTTCTCTCCACTTTTGTCTTGCTTGTGATACGACTTGCAGAAGAAACGTGTTTTATTTATTGCAGAGGTAATTGTTACATGTACATCTGTTGTCAGGATTTTTTATTATTTTAAGTCACTGTGGTTTCAGTCATGAAAACTGTGAAGCTGAAGCATTTGTGGAGTGATAACAGACTGATAGCAGAGTTAATACTTTATAATTTTGGATAAGTTTGTATGCGTTGCAGTTTGAGATACAAGATAGTTCCCTCTCTTAGGAACTTGCTCCTGTTAACTTCTTTCTCACCAGCAGAGGTCTAGCTAACATACCAATTTCAAAACTGGAACAGGTAAGTCTCTTTTTCTGATGGCATATCAATAGTACGTTTTAATGACTGGCTGCATCCATGAGTTCCTCTAGATGTGATTTCCCTGCCATACCTGACCAGTGGGACAGATGCGATTGTACTAGAAACTGGAAGTTAAGAAACATTTGGAGAATCAGTAATGAATGGTGATGAGCCATCAACAGATGGCTGTATCAGAATAATGAAAACTAAGAGCTCGGTCTGTTATGTTGAGCCTGTTCCATCAGGGCGTGCAAGAAGCTCACTGAAGACAATATGGTTTTTCATATACCTACAACTAAGTCTGCTGAACTGTACCAGTGTTGACCTCTGGTGAATCAATATATAGTCTCAAATTCTCAGACACAATTAGCAGCCAAGTGTCTCAGTTCTTATGTACAACACACCTTAAGAAAAGCAGCAGTTAGCCTCTATAGCCATGCCAGTGAGGAATGGGATACGCTGAATACGAGGACATTATGACATTGTGCCTTTCATTTCTCCAACGTATATTAAATCTAATCTTTAACGTAAATGTGCTGTAGATTAAAAAAAAAAAAAAAATTAGCTATTGTGGAAGATCATAAAGCTTACTGTAAACTACAGCTGTTTGCCACAAAGTGTCTTCAGGACAAAAATGGAAAAGCCTTTCTACTACACTTCTCCATTATCCTTTAGGTGCTTTGTTAAATCAACCTAGAAGATAACAGGAAGCGATTAAATAATGCTAAAATAACCTTTGAGGTGATTACCCAGCAGACATCCTTTTGCCCTTTAATCAGCTCTATGCACTTTGAGGAGCAGTTTAAGAAACTGGTGAGCTATCAGTAGGAAGATCTACACTTTTATGTGGAACCTTGATTTATCGTGCAGGTTTTAGAATCTATAGAAGTCTTTTATATAGATTGCAGGTTTGCTCATGTTTCATTTACTTAAATACAGCTGTCTAAACATGGAACTGAACTTCTAAGCTGGCTTTTATGATGGTCTTTGGAGAAGCAATTTCACCCCAAAGCAATTTGGTACCATGAAACAAACTACTTTTAAATGTAAAACAAAGCTAAAATTAAAATGCTGTTTCATCTGAGCTCCAATAGCAATAGATAATACAAAGCTATTTACAGTTAGTTTGACATATTATGTAACTTCCATTGTGTGTGTAGCTGTATCTTACTGCCTAGCTCTACTATTTAGCAAATAATTGTAAAATTAAAGAAGATACTTTAGTTTTTCCTGTTGCAAACTCTCATTTCGCTCTGGTTCCACTGCCCTCATCCCACTGGGTATTTGTGTAAAGAGAAAGGCAGAAGCACAGCAATTCACTTGTGAAGCTCATTAGCACGCACAGCACAGCGCCAGCTGTTACCCTTACTGGCACTCTGTCTAGGCCGAACTCTCACATTTTCACCTCAGCATCTTTATCCACTGCATGGAAATATATTCATTTTGTCTCAAAAGGCAGATGTAGATGGATGTTTCCCTCAGGAAACTGTAACAGTAACAAAGCTTTCTATGATTTTTACAGTAGCTTATGCCAATATAACAGAATTTTACATGCACAATACTAGTTTTGATTTTCAGAGTATTTTTTATTGCTGTTTCAGTTGTACAATTTCAACATAAGGGAACAATACATAATGTACAGTACATATCTTGCGTTGTTTGCAGGTATTAAAGTCGTGTGTCAAGGTTCAGGCTGCAGAATAGAGTTCACCATTCCTAAAATGAAAGCAGGCACATACAATACTACCTTGCTGCAGTATTAGCACAATCTTGTTTGGCAAACATACATTAAGAGCACCACCTGCTATCAGGATACTGCATGTACCAAAGGATTACTGACATGGATCCTTAAAGTTATGCCCTTCTGCCCCTGTAGCATTTGTTCACATCAAAGTGAGGTCACTAGAAAAACACATTGTTAAGCACTTCACTTCTTGGTTTTAAAAGTTAGTGAAAAGGTACAGCTAGAGAAACACCTCACAAAGTGAAACTACAAATCTGATAATCTTTTTGCATAGTTAAATTTATGTCAAGCTAAACTTGAATCTCTGGCATTTTTTTTTCTTCCAGCCTTTGAACTTTTGCTTTGAGCAGAACAGTTACTCGGAACACACTCTCATTCAGTGTTCAGAACACCCGGTCACTCCAGATACCTTTCCATTTCTTTGGTTACTTTCTTTTCCTTAACATCTCAACTTCTTTTATTCCTTCTACAACAATCCACTCCCTCCCCTTTGGCTACTCCTCTTTATTTTCTTCAGCTTTTCCCTCCTCCTCAGTCACTTCCACTCCCTTCTGTTACTCTTCTCAACATCTTTGGGCTCTTTCTCATCTTCAACATTCTGATTTTCTCTTGATAAGGAGAAAATGCAACAGTCTTCTTGTTGCATCCAATTGCTATTGCTACTTGAAATATCAGTTCTAAATCCTTTAAAAGCATTCACCTCTAAAGGCCTCATTCTTTTCATAATTTACACATGGATGTAACCCCAATAATTCCAATGGTTTTACATGCAAAGTGACAGATGAAAATCCAACCCACTGCCTTGAATCATAACTGGAAAGGAAAGAGCTAATAGAAGGAAACAGAATGAAAAAGTAAAATCTCAGTGTAATAGCATACATTCCCCTCTTGAACTTGCACTTTTTCCCCTCTCTCTTGGCATGGACCTAAACATCTTTACAGTGTGTCAACTTCCTGTCACGCTTTTCCATTACAATAATATCAAACAAATTTGATCACATCTTCTTTAATCTGTTGATATGGGTTGCTCTAAATTCCCGCTGTTCTCTGCTAAATTCTTTTTAACTAGTGCCTAGCATCAGGAAAAATTTCCTCCTACCTGTTGACACCAAAATGGGAGAGGGAAAAAATTCACATGCATCTCATATACTGCAGAGGCTGCTGAGATAAGCACACTTTTAAAAATATTACAGAGCAGCCTAGATCAGTGATTGCTTATAGCACAAGCAGTTTTGCAAGCACGTTTTGCACACCTACTGGGTACAAAATGAAAGCTGTTCTTTCTTCACAGTCTCTTAGACTTTTTATTTTAAATCAAAAGCAAGAAAAGTTGTATTTCTGATTGTCTGCAAATTATTTTTTGCCTGTAATTGTAACTTTCATCTCTGTTTCTGTTACAGGTTTGGGTTTGTTTGGTTTTCGGAGTTTTTTGTTGTTGCAAGTTGAACGAAACAAGCCCAGTGTTCCGTAGCATGAGAGCCAAGCCATGTTTTGCTCATCTGCCCCAGTCCTAACCTTGGCAACAGGTAGGAACGTTACCACAAATAGACAGAGACCTCCTGTTTTTACACAGCTCTGCCCAAGCACAGTATACCATTCAGATTTTAAGTCTGCACACAAGCTGATTACTTGCATACATTAAGAACCACTTTGAGTATTTAACTGCACATATTTTTTTAGTATGGCCTTAGGCTTATTTTTCTGTAAGTTAAAACATTTAAAAGGAAAATACTTCATAAAAAACACTATACATTTTGAGATAAGCTAGTGCTTGTGAAAAGTGCTAAGTTAATAACTTCGGAAAGTGCAGTCCTCCACATAGCCAAAGAACAGAGACAGCAACAGTGTGGGCATCTCTGATCTGCCTGCGGCAGTGGAGATGCCAACACGGGGAAGGGGGATCCGCCCCTAATTTGATTCTCTGCTGACATATACAGGGATACCTGTTCTGGAGCTGATGGTTGCAATCTGAGCACCTGTCAGTCACAGCATGACTGCTAACACTAACTTAACCTGACATACTGTTCTGAACAGCTACCAGCTCTAACAACTTTATTCCTCCCCTTCTTAGTCAACTTTGAATCATCATCCTTGAGGTAGACGACCAGATATTCCAACACACTTTCCCTGCACCTTTCAGTATCACATATTTCAAGTAAAAAATACCTATTTTCAAACACTGTAGCTAGCAATTTCACTTTTATCTACAGCGTCGTCCATACTGCATCATGTCTGGAATGAGCTCTTTTGTATTACATTTTATGCTTTACATTTTCAAAGCACATCCAAAATGAGCTAAATGATGATTGCGTTAAACCCTACAATTTAATCATAGTATATGATTATATATAGGATATATATTATATCTGTATAGTTTTATGGCCAAGTTACAAGCCCCTGAGAACAGAGTTTATGCAGAAACACTGGCACCAATAACACTAGTGGATGCAGCTTTGTTTAGATGTAATTAGCATAGAAAGCACCTGAAATTATTTATATTTTCTATTTATAATAGATTAACTCTTTGGATATTTTCATAACTATATTAAGAATACATTTGTTAATCTTAACATCCATTGTGGAAAGATTATATTTACACACAAATACATGAAGACTTTATGCTGAAAGAGCAACAAGGGAAGAAATGAAGGTGCCTCATCCTGTGCCCTTATATACATGGTTAGTGCCTTTAAATCAACTCTCATGAGTGTGGGTCCTGTCTTTGAAATTACAGGTTCAGGTCCATAATGCTTTATGCATATATGATTTTGACAAACTACTATTTAAACTATTTTTACAAATACATTCTACAGTAACTGTGTCTATGGGCTCAGGCATCCAGCCCTGAGAGAAACATGAAGTCTGTCCCCTGCATTTTGTGAAATCTACCAGACGGGGCACATGTCTAGAAGTAACTGCTTTTACAGCTCTTCAGTGAAATGCACCTGTCCAACACAGGATATGAACCCCCAAGCATCCCAATCTGTGGAAGGCCCCATCATCAACAGTTGCTTTGTCACTAATTGTAAGACTTGGACAAGCGAGTCTTGGTGAAACAGTAACAGCTTGCTTAAAATGCAAAACAAGTCAAAATCCAATTCAAAGCGGCTTTGCCGCTCAACTTGTTTGTGTTTTTATATCTACTTACAGATATTGCTGTCCAAAAGAGAAAGACACTTCAGTTCAAGATAACAACATTACATCATCTGTGAAAATGAAACCGTACACCTTTCAGAGTACACGAGCTTCCTACATTGGCTACATTCTTCTTTAAAGTTGTTCTCTCCTAACACTGTGAGTACAATCTTGGTTTGCAACATATTTTAGAAGACAAACTAAACATGTTTGCAATACTTTGACAGGAAAATGGAATTCTTTCCAAACTGAAAGAATATGAATTTTGATAAGTTAATAACAAAAATTTTTTTGCAGGTAAAAAGTGCAAATTTGTATATATTACCTCTAAGCATTTTGCACTGCTACCTACAGGGAATTTCAAAGCATCCTTCATTTCGATGCAAATTACCAGTTGAATAGTACGTTTTGACCAAGAGTCATAAAGTATATTTGACTGCTGCCTCCTGACTGTACGGATGCAAAGAACACCTTGAAAGGGAGAAAGAAAAAAAAAAAAGATACGCTACTGTCAGTTTACATCTATGACAATATTTTTACTGATACAAGAAATCTGAGAGAATGCCACAGTCCCAAATACAAGGGTATGTATATCACAATTCCATTTTAATCCCATGAGAAACTTTTTAAAGTGAAACTGCTTGTGGTACAACTGGGATATATTTTTTGGTATATTTTTTTCCTGTTTAGAAAAATGAAAGAGATCATTTAAAAATAATTAATCTAAACAGTTTTGGGGCCCTAGTTTTCTAAATATGTCAGTGGGAGTAAGCAGGTTTCACACAACATTCATAAAGAACTCCTACATGCAAGAAGTCATACTTGGTTATCCGTACTCTAGTGTCTGCAATATCTCAAATATTAGAGCATTGGTTTTTTTTTTCCCATGGTGGCTGCTCTGAATCTCCTGTAATTGCAGTAGCCCAGGAGAGGCAGTCCTGTAGTTGGGCATTATCAGGGCTGACTCACTAGCCCTCCCCACTCCTCCTGTTATGCTGGAGTCTGGCCAGTTAGCAATGTCTGTATTTGTTAGCACCTCTGATATCAGTTAAGGCTGGGTGGAATAGGAGTTAGAATATAGAATATATAGAATATAGAAAAATTAAATGGTCTTGCTATTATAGTCAACTATTACTCATTTTTGCTTAATTGCCACACTGTAGTCATCTCTTTACCTTGTCATTTCTTTCACATAGAAATTTTAGCTTCTGTGCTTTCTTGTGCATAAATACTCCTTCCAGATTTCCTGTTTCCACAGAGCGTAGTTCAATTGCCTTCTCTCCCCAGCCCATGACCTGATTAGATTGAAGGTAAGCTAAAAGAAAAGAAAAAAGATTTTATCCTATTTAACAGCTGAAAGACTGATTCTTGCCTCATTTATATCAATATGGATGTGAAGCATTTCCCTTTGATAAGAATACATTCTGAATTATTTGTATTTTAAGTTTCTACAAAAAACCTTGGGAACAGTTACTAAATTTCAGTTTCTCCCCTCAAACTTATTTTGGACTCTAGACCTAAATCTTAAGTATGCTACTATTGTATATTTTAGAATCACAGAATGTCAGAGGAAACCTCTGAAGGTCATCTTGTTTAACCCCCGCCCCCAAAGCAGGGCCAAATTAGACAAGGTTACTTAGGAACTTGCCCAGACATGTTTTGCTGGATATTTCACAACCTCTCTGAGCCCCTGCTGCAACGCAAGGTTAGAAATTTCTTCCTAATAACTAATGGAATTTCTCTTGGCACAACTTGTGCATCTCATCCTTTCACCATACGTGGCCAAGAAAAGTTTTGACTGTCTTCTCTATACCCTCCCATTTCGAAGTTGAGTTTGTATTTACTATGGAGTTCAGCTTAGTCTGAAACATAAATACTTTTGAATCTGAGACTATTAATTTGGTGTCCTTTGCTATTGTCTTCCCATCACTAGTTATGTGCAGTATCTCCAAAAACAAAGATACTCATTCCAGCACTGTGGAAGCTTACTATGTTACTCCCTTTAAATCTGACAGATGAGAAGTCAGAACAGTGATGAAGGAGTTAACACCACAGATTTCAAATTAGTTTCAACGAAAGCTCTCCAATTAGTGCATGTAGAGGCTTCCAAGGTAAAAACACATTAGTTATGCTCCATTGATAGTCAATGCTCAGAAATTGTTCTTCTTGCTCAACTATGAACTATTATTTCATTAGTCTGAGAATTCTGGTGCTCTGAAATGATCTGGAGGGAATGTGTGCATTTGGTTTTTAGCTTTGGTGGACAGTGCTTGCCTGCCCTACATTACTAGTGCAAGCACTCTCTGTTCCTTAAAACTTTCCATGTTGCTTTAGATTTTTGACTAAAAATTAAGCTTTCAGTACACAGTGATATAGGAAGCAACAGTCTGCGATCCTAGTTTAGAAGG
Source organism: Numenius arquata (assembly GCF_964106895.1). NCBI lineage: Eukaryota > Metazoa > Chordata > Aves > Charadriiformes > Scolopacidae > Numenius > Numenius arquata. The sequence goes on from NC_133580.1 coordinate 9,204,480, forward strand.
ACAACAGAAAATAAAAGGAGGAGATACACTCATTCAGGCATATTGCCTTTATCAGCTGTTGATTTATTATTAAATTGGAATCCTTGCTTTATAATTCTTGTCAGAACAACTGTATGAAAATTATACGTCCTTGGAAACATGTTTAGCTTGGCTACAATGTTGTGATTTTAATTCCCTCAAATCTACAAATTTCCCCTAAATCTGATTAGTATACTTTTCTTTGTGCACACTGAAGGCTTCCCTGCCACTAGAGCTGAGAGCAAGAAAATTCTTTCCTAGTATCCCAGTCATGTGGAACAAGGAAAAAAACATCCTGTTTGAAACGCAAAACAGCAGTGAGCAACAGAGGGTGAGAGAAAAGAAGGTGGGGGGAAGTATTTTCTAAAAATCAAAGGCCTGAAATCAATACATTTTAAAACATTGTCTTTATGCATCAGTTCCTAGGCTGTACAACAGGGCAGTACTGCTGTAGGCTGTGAGGAAGACTGTCATTAACATTTCTGAAGCACTGCAGTAGTAGCATGATGAGCACAAGGGAAGCACCCATGCAATGTGCAGTTAGTATCTAAAAAAGTAGGCCCAGACCACATGTAAAGCGAAGAAGGTAGGAATCATACAATACTCACACATTTGCCATTTTTTTTCTAACAACTGACACCATATTAACCTTTTCAAACTTCACTTTTGAACATAACAGAGAGAGGAGCACACTATGGTTCTAGGGGGTGGGACACAGTGAGGCAGGTGCATATAGAGAAACAGCACAAAAGCATTCTATGGCTTTGCTGTTTAGGTCATATAGGTTCAGCAACAAAGATCTAATCCACTCATAAGTCTCCTTTTCAACTAAATGAAATCTGCACTCAAGTTGTCAATATGCTGTGCCTCTATCAGCTGTATCCACGCCTTTGGCAGATTTCAATTTGATAGCGTCCTTGCAGCTCTCAGTAACAGCTTAATTAGGATCTCTTGCAACCTTCAGGTCATCAGGGATAGAAAGCCCTGGATGACTGGACCAGTACTTCTATGTTCAGAAGAGACCTCATCTCCAAGCAATACTGCAGTAGGAACATAATAAAACAGACATGCTAAGTTCAGGCACTGATGCTGTGCTGGCCGGCCAATATACTGAGAACTTGTCAACTGACAACTGCAAATTTCAGTTGAAGTACAAGTAGCACAAAAACTCATTCTTGTAGCAGTATCAAAAGTTCTTTCTCAAATTGCATCTGTGGAATAACATGCCAACAAAAAGCCCCCAATATCCCATTTGTGGTGGTGTCCAGTTATAAGGATTTATCTACACATGGAAATTAATTTGGAAGAGAGCAGGTTGTGAATTCAAAGGTCAGTACTGAGTCTTGATAATCTTCCTGTGTGGGAGCACTTGCAAGTGTTTCATGTGAAATGAATTGAGAGCAGATTAGATACTCAGAATAAAGTTGTCTCATTCTGGAACAAAAGCTCCTATCCATGAGCAATTTAGGAATAGTTATTTTGAGTCCACTTTTCACCTCAGCAAGCTTTAGATAAAAATATCCTATGCTTCCAGCTGGCAACATCTAAGAAAGTTTACATTACACACAATGCAAGACTGTAGTAGTTTCTAGCAACCCTAGATTTAGACAGGCACTCTGGTCTTTTGGACAGCAGCTCAGCAGAAAAAGCCTACACTGACTCAGACTCATGTGCCAGTATTGCTTAACATACTGGAACAAAGTTATACAGAGCTACCTGAAGTTGCCCTGCTTCACCCAAATTACCACATATTTTAAAAGATCTACAGTTCTGCATAACCTGTGGTTCTTGTTACACCATTTACACCAGCATTACTCCCTGGACATCAAAGAATATATGCCATAAAGTTAGTATAGCAAAGTGAGCTCGAAATCTGTTTCTTAACATCATGAAAGCATTAGCAACGCTCTAAACTTGGGGCGAGACTTGGTATTTCCTGTTTACACTATGTATTAACATTAAGTTGAGTAGAGCCCCTGTTCAGGGAAGTGACTGCTTCAAGGGAAAACGGTTGAGGGCGGTGGAAAAGGTGAAAGAAATTACTGAGATATATTGGATCCATTAACTTCTATGAAGTGTCACTGACATGAGCTAATGATCTCAGTCTCACACCAGTAGCAGACTCACAGTCTGAACGAGATAATTGTGCTTGGTAACACAGAACCCAGGTTCTGCTACAGTCTCACTTCCCTTCTTAACCTTTTCTTTTCTTTTTAAAACTCTTTCCCTTCAAAAATCCCTTTTCTGATCTGGTGTACTGCATTGGGCTCAATGCCAAATTATTCCAAATTGACCTCTGCATGACATCAGAATCAGGACACCTTTTAGCAAAATACCATGATTTTTTCTGATTAGTAGTACAGAAATGGGACAGGAAAGGACCTTAATGCACCTTCTCTTCCATCCGTATTTCTGTGCCACATCAGTACCACTTCTGACAGTTGTTTACCTAACCTGACTTTAAAGACCTCCAGTATTGAAGACTCCAAAAATTCCCCAGGCAACTGATTCCAGTTAAACCAAGAAGTTTGCAATGAACCAACTGAACATGAATTTTAAAAGAGTCTGACCTACTTCAAGTCACAATATCAAACTCCATTTTGGAGGTTAAAACAGAGTGTATGCTGCTTTACTGAATTCCTTTTTTTGAGATAGTATGTGCATAGGTGAAATTCAATGCAAAAAAGCTACTGAATTTTACTTTTGTATACACGTTTGAGAAAATTGCTTCAGGCAAGTATGCAGCTGGGCATGAACGTTAAGAGGAGAATATCCAGTGATGAATTTGCTGACAGAAAAAGATACCAGCTATGAGAGGCCTGCTCTGGTTTGAGGTAAAACAGAACCCATTTTCTGTTTAGTAGTTTTACTCAACTAAAAAGCTAAGCTCTTCAAACCGAGTACACTTCTACAGAACACTTCTTTGGCCCTTCAGTCAATCCCAGTACACTCTATGAAATCACGAGTTTTATTGGTTCCCCACTCTTTGGGGAAAGCATGGTTATAGATTATTTTTAGCCAAATGGAAGGGAGACATACATGCTGAGGATTGGGAACGGAAATAACACACAGAGTGTCCTGTGATGTAGCAAAGCTTGTTCCCTCTCAAACCCAACCTTGAGCTCCCCAGTGATGCTGCTGATCACTGACTAGGGACCGATTAGCTACTTGCACGGCTGTTGCCCATGCTTTAAAACTTACTGCCCCTAAAGTTAAGCAATTTTTGGTAGAAAAACTGAGAAAAGATCCAGCAACTTCTCTTGTGCAATTCTGTTAAATAGTTTTACTGCCATTATCTATGTTACCTGGATAGAAGTGGGTATTTCTCTTCCTCCAGTCACAGCTGTGGAGAACTTCTACTAAATGAGAGAGGCTAGACAGTCCAAATGAAGGAGGGAGAAAACTAAGGCTGAATAAAGTCACAAATGGACAAATTAAGAAATTTGCCAAGAAAGGCAAGTGTTTTACTGCTGTATGTTTTGGTCAGATTGCACTGGACAAAGAGCTAAGACATACAGTTCCCTAACCACCCCAAGCAAGCCAGGAATAAATTTATGACTAAATCTTTTTTTTTTTTTTCTAAACATGTATGTTTCTATGCATCTCTGTTCCAGAGCTTCTCTGCTCCCAGTTGTTGTCACTCCTTTGTAATTATTCCAGTAGAAAACTGATAACCCAACCCAGAAATGTATCTGAGGTGACAGTTTGCTTGTTTGAACGCTTTTTGCTGTTTTCCTGGGGGCAGAAGTGCGCAGATCTATCCAACAGGAGTCATTCAGATACGAGCAGGCATTTTTTGTGCATGAGCTGGACAGCAGCTGCTTCAAGAACTGGTGAGTATGTCGATAGAGCACTGAGGCTGTAATCCAACCACCTTTTGGTAATGCAGTTTCTCTACAATAGCATCTGTTTTGCTTCTAATATGTGCACGGCAAAGAAAATAAGGACTTTTTATTGGTTCCCCAACTCTGGGAATATCCAGTTTTGTGCCAACCCTCTGAGACTACATACTGTAAATAATTCATTACTCACACAAAAGGGCAAAAGTGCTCCCAAACCTTATTAACTTGATGTTTCTTAAGACCTTTTTTAATCCTGTTTTATAGAAAGAAAACATTACGGCTATATTTGTATTTAGCCCTACATATATGAAATATCTTTCAGATTAAACATAGATAGACTACTTCTACAATTTTAATTTCCCATGGGGTTTGAGTTTCCTCTCTCCAATTTCTTATTAACAGGTCAGTCACAGAGGTCCCAACTTAAAGACTACAAGAGTAAGCTATATTTAGATTCCCTGCCCTAAATCCATCAATTACAATAAAACTATTTTTTCCTTTTTGTAGTCAAGATACTCTCAACAACCACAAAAGTTTTCTTTCAAAATAATCGTTTAAAGAAATCAAGAAATAAGCAAAGGATTACTAGAAAGGACCCTGAGGTTAACACAAGACCCTTCCATCTCTGAAACGTAGAATGAAAATTTTGAGATAGGCTAATACAGACTTTAGGAGGTCTGAAACGGGTCTCGAAATTCCAGGAAAACAGGATCTCTTATGAAGCTTTCAAGTTTCCCCTAAGTTTGGCCAAGCAAATAACAGAGTTATTCACACTCATAGTAGTTAATGTTTTTGTCTGTAGTCAAGAATTTCAAAGGATCAGGAAAATTAATAGGAGCTAGTGGGAAAGAATTGTAAAAATAATAGTTAACAGAGCTCTTTGTTTAAAATTTGAGTTGTGTGGGAAGTTACAGGTTGGGTTAATTTGTTTTTAGTGGAAATCTGATTACAATCATAAGTCAAATTAATTTTGTACCACATCACAAAGACTGACAATTTCTGTTCCAAAGAAATCAATTTCTGAGATACCAAAAGTGCTGCAGTAGCAGCAGAAACACAAGGGTTCTCAAGCCAACATATTGGAAAGTTTTCAAATGACAACTGAGAAGGGGCTGCTTGGAGACTGCCTCCCTTCAGTTGTGGAATCTGCAGAAGTACAAACAACAAAAGAGACTGATGGAGACAGACAGCTTTCCTTTGAGAAAAAACCTAGTTTTGCTTTCTGAGCACCGGGAGTTCTACAAAGAGCTAGCTGTTTACTCAGCTCTCCTAACCTTACCATCCAAAATATTTCATCTAACTAACCCTCTGCTTTCTCGGCAGGATATTTCATTATACCCCTCCTGGCTACCTGTCCCTGGATGGGCACCACCTTCCAATCTGGTGGTGCACATTTCTCTAGACTGACTACTCAGAAAATCTATTCACATAGACAAGACGCCTATATAGTAAAATTCACCAGACAGGATGCCACCCTCAGAAGCACCTTCTCCATCCTCTTCCTATTTAACTGCCCTAAAATACTGTAACAGAAGTGCTTAGGCAATTTTGTACTGATTGTCCTTAAGGACTTAAGCTTTCTCTGCTCCACTTCTGAGGCATTCCTGCAAACTTGATCTAGATTAAGTGAAAATGCTTTAAGAGCAATCAGTGCTCAGTAAGACAAATTGCAAATTTCCAAGTAGGAGTCGTAGATCTATGCAACCTTTCTTGCAATAACCCCCTTCCTAAAAAGCAGGGTGTAAGAAAGCCCTTTGTTCTTATATGCCATCTGTCTTTGAAACACACTAATTATCAAGTAACAGTGACTTTTTAGGCCATAGCATATAGTAATAATAATACAACTAGAAACACCTGTAATAGTTACAAATAACATCCTGGTTTAAAAAGTATTAAACATGAGATTAGGGTTAATTTCTGGCAGGACACTTCGATAAATGTGGCTGATTTTAAAATTGTTTCTTCCCAAGGCAGGAGAAAAGAGTTCTAACCCATGAAGTAAGTGTGGAAAAACAAAGGAGAGCTTAAATATTTATGGAAATCACATATCATATATGTACTCCATAGGGTGGATAAGACATTACAGTTTGAAGAAAACGTTCATGTTAAGTAAGCTAACTGCTTTTAGTAAGGCCTAAGGAAGCCCCTCCCATAACAACACGCTTCTTGAAAGCTTCTGTCTCCTTCAGATAGAATTTGTCAGTGCAGCTTCCAATTACGTTCAGTATTTCTCATTAGAACTCTTCTTACCCTAGCTGAGTAATTGCTTTTTGATTATTGATTATTTCTTATGGCATTTCTAACATTAATTCAAAGGGGACGTAGAACTTCAGCATATCAAGGACCATTAGACATTCCTATGAAAAAATGGAGAATTGACTTGGTACATTTTCATTACACCCTGTAGCTCTGAATATGTGCTGAAAATTGGACATAGGAACTATTCAGTGAAGGGAGGAAAACACTATGTAGCTAGTTTATAACCGTATGCCTGTTTTTTGAAACTGAAGCAGTTTTGTTGCCGCATTTTATTGAAATAGTGCAAAGAATAAGTTGTATTCCAGTGATTTGTGTTCCAGAGGTGGGCTTCTTGCCCTCACTACTGTTGAAAACCCTCTACAAATGTCAAACCTAGCATTTTTGCAAGGGTCTCTTCCAACCTAGACGATTCTATGATTCTATTCTATGATTTACTCAAGGGTGTTATTCTACTAAATTTAATGGACTTCTGCTAAAACTACCCAGTAGAAGAAGAAAGGTGAACATCCTCAATTTTTCACAGTTTCTGCCAAGCTAGTAATATGTTTTTGTACAATCTAAGTGTCCTGGGATTTGTTTGTTGGTATGTTTGTTTTAAGGTGCAGAAGAACAGGAGTGAGCCAGAAAAGAAATTAAAAGCAACAAATAATAAAAACAAAAATCTGCCCGTGTTGTTCTTGATTTTCCCCATGCTGTTAACTTGAAGCCCTCTGGGGAAGGTGAAACAAACAGCTGTCCTGGCTGCAATACAGTTAGAATCTCTTCCTACAAAGCCAACTTCAAGCATGGAGAGGTTGAGAATCTATTAGAAATACCTGGGGCTGGCAGCACTGTGAATTCAAAGTGATAAAATTAAGGGGCCATTTGACAGCAGTTACAGACCTCTTCAGTAACGACCTCTATAGTTGTGGATTTTTACATAAAATGCTGGGGGCTGTGAACAAAATAGGAAACGAGCACTTTTTTTCCCCATTTGTAATTCATGTAATTCTGTCTGTGAAAACTGGTGGTAAGCTGCGTCCCCAGTGAAGTCTGGCTCTATAGTCAAGGTATGATGCCATAAACAGTGTGACAAGAATACAGACTCTGATCCAAATTAAAGACCCTATTGCAATCATTGGCTGTTTTAACACAAACATACATTAATCTGTTTACTCTTTACACATCTGGTTTGTTCAGGAGTTGCTTTATGTGCCATACAACCACTTTCAGATGGATACAAACCTCATAAAGAAGTCAGGCTTCATGCGGCAGAATCTTACATGTAATAAAGTGCTATTTTTCATACGTACCTACAGATGCTGGCATTTCTCCCCACTGTAAAACAGTTTCCTTTGTGAAATGCCCATATATATCAATGTAGATGCCTTCATCTTCATAGGTGAGTAAAAGCTCCATTCCGCTGGTATTCGGGAGGATGATAATGGCATGTGGGCGAATAGTCCCCTGGATCTAGAATCATATTTTATTAAGATTTGTATCAGACAATGGACGACGATTTTAGTGACTATATCAATCTAACTAGCTTGGCAGAGCAATAAAAAGAACCAGCTCGTGGCTCATGGAAAGTGAAAGAAATGCCTGTTTTCAGAAGGCTGTACGTGTGCTAGCCAGCCTCTGAGACAGGCTTTCTCCCCTCCTCCCCGCTTCGAATATGACAGCAGGTTTGCAAACAAATCAACATTCAGTATTTCACTTTATATTTCCCAGTATTAAATGGTTTCAAGAAGCCATGGAGCCACTGAGACACAATAATATTTACTTACTCACACACAAAACACTTGCTTTATATAAATAGAAGAAAGGTGAAATAAATTTGAATTCACTATTATTTCAGAAGATGGAGGAAGGACAACAGCTTCCATATTCCAGGAAATCAGTGCTTTCACTTTCCATGATATTTCCCTATCCCCACTCACCAGCTAAAACCTGTAAATTTAACTGCAGCAAGTTGAAAAGTTACCTGGACCTTTCAAATACAAACCTCACTCTGTCCTTCCCTTCCCACATCCTTCCCTAAAAATAGTTCCCCATTTAAACGCTGTTCAGCACACACTTTCTGCATGCCCCAGGAACACTGCATTTCACTCACACAAATTATTTTAACAGCTGGTCAATGCTCTAGAATCTCTCCCAGAGAGCCAACATGTCCCAAGTAAAAAAAAAAAAAAAAAAAAAAAAAGTCTTAAGTATACAACCATGAAGGTGGGGTTTTATGAAAGTGGTTTTGCAAGTAAAAGAGGACAGCCTTAACAAACAATAACAAAACGTTTCCTTGTTTAAAGCGCTACTCAAAACAGGATGTTAAATAGTAAATTAAACCACTACAATTAATATTTTTACAGGTAGCGTATGATGGGAGTTTCTACATCATTTTCACAAGCCAGCAACACACAGATCTTTTTTTTTTTTCCTTCAAGCACATACATTTATATGCACACCGTCAGGGCACAACGAACAGTAAAAGAAGCACTGAAGCTGTACTTGCCAAACCGAATACACCCAGGCCAACCACTTGACTCCGTGCCTCCGCAACAACTATCCGTAACACTAGAACGGGTATCCAGAGCCGCAGAGCAATTTTAATGCGTTGCCTTGGTACTCGCATGAGCGATCGGAGCAGGTAAGAGATGAAGAAAGAGGTGGGGAACCAGGAAAAGAGGCTACCAGAAAGCAAGAGTATCTGAAGTCAGCCTGTTAAAGTCTGGTCTGTTGCCACCACAAAGCTCCTCGAGAGAATTACCCAATTCTAGCAGATGCTCTTTAAAATAATAAAATACCCAAAAAGATAGAGCCACAGATAGAGCAGTCGATTTATTTCAGGTCTAAGACTCTAAAGGGAAAATATATTTTTAGTACATGCTAACTTTTGGTTGAAGAGCACACACAAATGGAGTCAGTCTCAAAGGTGACCCACATATTCAGGACAGTCACCTGGGAAATCTCTCTCATCAGGTACATAATTATATTTGCAGCCTGTTGAAAAACTACAGCCTCTAAGAAGGTTCACTTTTTTCTTTGCCTTTCTTATCTCGGGCAATTATGCTAATGATCTTTTTGACAAGTCATTATTCACCTTGCTTAGCAACCAGCTTCCAGGGATGGTACGCCGGCACCACGCTTCGATTTATAAACTGGTGCGAATTTTTCATAGTTGCATAGTTAACAAAGCTACTAATTGTCAGCTTAAATAAACCCTCTAACAAAACAAATATTAAGTACCTTAAAAACCCCAACACAGAAATAAAGAATACAAGCTTTTAGCAAGTGATTCAACAGTTCGTTCTGAACAGTTAAAAAAGTTACTGTTTAATTAAGAGAAGTTTATAAATAGCCATCCTCAAACATTGTGTCCATCAGAAAGAGGACTCTGACAGAGTTTGAAGGCTGTCACTTGTCAGGGCAGCAGAGTGATCAAGTGGTTTGCACGGGAGGCGCAGGCTTTCATCTGGTTTGAAAACACGGGGCTGAGAGTGGAGAAAAAGAAGTTAAAAAGTGAAAGGGTTCAAGGCACAGGCTGCAACATGCAGACTGGGGATGAGATTTCTTCAGACCTCGAGCGTAACTTTGGGACACATTCCCTTGGGATGCAAGCAGGGGATGGCACACAGATGAGCTAACCCCCTGCCCCTGAGGAGCTCCGCTGACTGTAGGAGGTTCTCAAGCGTGCAGAGAAGTTTCCCTGCCGGGAGTCTCCCATCAGACCAGAGCCACGGGAACGTGCTGCTTTTCTGGACCTAAGCCCCCAAGTTTCTCTGGCTTTTGGGATACACAGCTCTGAAAAGAATTAGCTAGAACAGCTAAAAAATAAGCAAACAACAACAAAAAAGATTAATACTATAGGACAGGCTGTGGCTGGCCCCATGCCAGCCGCTCGCTCCTGCAGGGGAATTACTTTGCTGCTCTCTTGAGTTTAAGCAGGAATTTAGTGATCGCCATCACCTCAATGAACAGATGCACAATGCAGTATGTTCACATCAACCTCAAATCAACATCTTCATGCCAACTTCTTGACAATCTAATGAGAAAATCCTGAGGAAAATGTAAAAACTCTTCTGAATTTAAGGACTGATTTCACAGGCAACTGAATGGTAAGAAGGATCAGCAAATTTTTTTGGTCTGGAAGTTGGGTTTCTGCAAAGTTACGACTGAAAGGCAAGTCACATTTTGCACACAGAGCCTGGATCTGTAATCGTATGAAACGAATGCAACTTTGCTCCATGGCAAAGGATTTGGGATTATTCATGGGTGCACATGTACACCTGGCTCTTCTAGCTACAGGTACTCATTGGTGCAAGGGTAACATGCTTGCAGTGGATCAGCATTAAAACATCTTGCAACCGTCTTTGCAATCCAGGCCAAATTCCAGCTCAATTCAGTGATAATTTAATCAGCTTGTTAGCAAGATTGAAAAGCACAGTGGCAGATTATAAATCACCTAAATTCACGTAGATATTATTGTGTCTTTGATTGCTTAAGAAGTCCTAAATTTCCAGGATAAATCAATTAAAAATAGTACTGTCCATACAAAAGGCTTTCTGACATTAAACCATTAAATTTGTACTCTAAATGTGATAAAAGCCTTTTAACAGAACTTCAGTGTTATAACAGTATGTGAAAAGTGGTTTTCTATTAGCTGGCATACAATAATTATTCTCTTACCCTGTCTCTTGAAATACAGCACAACTCTTAACCTGATCATCATCAATATACAGGCCAAACAACAGAGGCATTTAATTAATTTTTTTGAGTATCTTACGTGTGTTGGAAGGTACAGGTCATACACAGATCCAGAGTCCACATCAATAGCGTGAAAGCCTACTATTGAGCCATAAACGACCTTTAATCTTTGTCCATTTTCAACGGTCAGGTCAACTGACAACGGTTTGTGATGAAGTGAGGTAAAGGACTGTAAAAAGAAAAATACACTATATGACACAATAAAGCTGTTGGTTTACAGATCTACATACATTATCTTAAGAATTTTCAAAATTCAAAAGTTAGGCAGCTATTTTTGTTAAATACTGTTATATTTAAGCAGCTAAGCGTCCATCATCCACTGAGCTGCAAGGACAGCTGAATAATTCACTTGTGTTTTGAAAAAAATCCAGATTCTAGAAATGGACTAGGCAAAAATTACACTCAGAACCATTCATGTTCAATTTCCTCCTCTTTTGAGGGAAATCAGTATCAACTCTGTGAACTCAAATGTATGTTTTGGCACAGCACTGAAACAAGTTATACACATCTAACAGAATCATGACTGTGACATTTTTATGCCTGCCACCTCCAATGTATGTGAAATGAGCTACATTTTCATTAACAGAATACTCATTTTATCTTTAACTAGAAATAAATGTTATACAAAGCAACAAAAAGCAAAAGCAAAGAGTAGATGAGAGACAGTGACAGACAGTGACACATCTGAACCAAAGTGAAGTTTCACTTACCTTAAAAGCCATGAATTTGTGATAAGGCTTTGGAGCCCAAGCATAAACCTCCACTGAGTTTTTCAAAGCAATTACAAGGAATTTGATTCTCTCATATTTTACTGTAATACAAGAAGAACAATTCCTTAGGTACCAGAAAGACACTTAAATCAAAGACCATCTCATCACTAAATAATTTCAATGGATTACTTGCAGAGGTATACATTATCCAGCAAGGGAGACTAATGGATTCTGGACATCAATGTTTAATATCACTAGTGACAATACCTTGACTGAAAACCTATAGCTCATTTCTTCTCAGTAAAGCCAGATGACTGTTAACAACATTTATATATTACTTTATGTATATCTATGAAAAAAAAAAAATCTTACTAGTCAGAAAAAAAAGTCTTGACCCTGCAGATAAGCCAACCTGCTTTATTTTTTGTGTGCGAACACAGACCAACGTTGCTGGTTGTTAACAAGCTACTTTTGGAGGAATGGTGGGCTTTGACTGAACAATTCTGTTACATTCTGCGGGATAAATCTTCATTTCACTGTTCATGTGTGGGATTAAATCCCCATGTGCTAGTGTGGGCGAAGGACTCCCATGTTTCTGAGATGAGGAAGCATTTAAGAGAGGAGGAATTTCTCTAAGTTGATTAAGGTCATGTTGGGCCCATTGAGAATAAACGAAGAACCATGCATTGAAAATTAAGGCTTCTTTGTACATTGTGTTTTCAACTCTGCCAGAGACAAGCATTCACTTTGGAAACAGAACATTAGGGTATCACATCCCAATGCATTCGCCCTTCATTTTATATTCAGCGTCTTCTTGGCAGGCATTTTTAAAAGATGCAGGTGTTACACTACTGAAATAAGGTTTGTTTTTTGTGGAAGGAGGGCTCGATCAGCCCTTGCTGCTTACAGAAGGAGCAGTTGGCACTGACCAAACATATAGCGGAGGCATGAAGAGTGGATAATGATGGACACTGGTCAGGAAAAACTCACTTAGGCAGAGAAAGACAAAAAAACCCCGAACTCCACCAAAATACAAAACAGTACATCCTTTTCCTCTTCTACCTGGACAAATGGCTGTAAAACCAAAGGTCAAGATACAAGAAGATTTACCAAGAGAAAAACAACAGCAGCTGTTCTGTCAAAGAAGTAAGAGTGGCTTATAAACACAGAAGCTCCTACCAAATGTTTGCCTAATTTTAGGATAACTATTTTTTTTTAAAAAAAACAAACATACCAAACCCAAAGATGAGCAACTGAAGTGGAATACGTGGGTGCTTAGCTATAATCACAAAGAAAGTAAAAATGCACATCTGTTTCACATTCCTTCTTGGATTTAACCCTTGCCACTTTGTTGAAGCCATGCGATACAAAGCAAAAAAAAAAAAAAGTATTTATGAGAGCCAGCTACTTCACCATCTCCTGCACTCCTCTGTAGCATTTCTCCATTTGACTTCAAAAAAAGCACCGCTTTCATATACCACCTTTCACCAAAGCAAAACTTACACTATACATCACACCCCCTCACACAGTTAAATGACAGAAACTATCACAATACTGATGTTCATCTTCAAGAATGAACTGCCTGAAAGCGAAATAAAAACAAGATGGTTTTTCAACTACTACAGTACCATTTCCAGCATGTAAGTTTAAACAAAGGTATATTTAGGTCTTTTATGATCAAGAGACAGGGATGAGCTGCCGCACATTCAATCTGATCTACCTATGGACACCCTACAAATATGATTTACTAGCACTTGAGTAGTCCAGTTTCTCAGCAGTTACTCAGCACCAGGAAGGAAGCTGAATAACACAGAGGTGGAAAACATCAGTCTAATTAAAACTTTAAGTAAGTACAGAGTTTCTAAACCACTGACTGAGCAACAGACCAGGGCTGGCACTCTCTTCTTCCAGCCGTCACAGGGAATACCCATACATCACCCCATAACTGCTGCAAGAAGAGATGCTACCTGGAACGACAGCATCTGCCATGTAAAACAAGGTTTGAAAGAACTCAGAGATATTCAGCCCGATACAGTCCTGAAACAGAGCTGAAGAAAAATGCTGGTGTCACAAAATGCAAAAGAATGATCAAGCAGCTCCACAAGGAAAAAAGCAAAAAGTCCTTACCAACTTTGTAGTGTACACAGCCTTCCAGGTCACCCACAGACACCCAGCCTTGCCGCTTCTCCACCTCTGGATCATTGCGCAAAATTTTATTTCTCAGCCATGATAAGTAATAGACCCTCAACTTATTCTTCTTCCCTAGGATTTGGGAGAAAAATAAAAAAAAAAAGACATAACGCTTTAACTCATTGAAGTTAAAACTCTCCCACACTTAGAAAGAGACGGAATTTTGCGACCTTGAGTAGAGAGGGTCCTTGTGCCTCGTCAAGGTGAGAAGAGTCCAGCAGCACAGAAGCAAAGCCCTGTGTGATGGTGACACGCAGGAAGGAACTGGAACATGAGCAATCTGATGGCATTCGGCACATGAGCATTTACCTTGTGACTCAAGCTTCAAGCAAGATTTTCACACCTGACTGAAATTCTTCCCTCAGGCCAAAGAATAGGTCTCTGTAGACACACGTATTATCAGAAACAATGACACTATCTGGCATTTACTCTGCGATATGAGGGAAGGAACACAGGTATAGCCTAAAATGGCCATTTTGAATAAGTGACTCATTTAGTTCTCATTAACTGACAATCTTCATTACAAGTAGCGATTTTCTTTTGGATGCCTTTCCAGGTGAGAATTACTTTGTCATCTTTCATCTTAGTCAGTCTTTCTGTTGCTTTAGTTTCTAAGCAGATATGTTCAACAGCAGTTTGGGATCACAGGTTAGTCTGAAAGAGGAGGACTGTGTCATGTAAGCAACTGGACCTGGCAACATGGGACAAACAGCTCTCGCCATCACCTACTGCGGTGAGCCTGGATTGGAGAGAAGGAGCTGCCATTCCTTGCTGGACCTACATTGCTGACCTTGCTATGTACGAAGCACCCTTTGAGGCCACTCATTTAATGTTACTGATGCTTCCACAGTTCAGAACACTCATGTTACTGCTCATACATCTTGTTGAACACAGATTATTTAAAGAAATTTTAATAGAATGGAACTTAGATAGATGCTCACCCATCACAGAAACAAGCAAACAGACCAATGAACTGTAACTTCATTTTAAGAATATGAAACACTTCATAGCTCCCATAAACCATTTTACACATTAACCAGGTAATGAAATATCCCAAAGACCCTCTGAAATGAGAATATACGTGTTAAAAATTCAACAGGGTTTTCCTATTAACAAGAATAACTGTCCTGTGATTTTTCTGTAAGAGAAAATTCCTCAACCTAGTTTATAACCTAATTCTTTTTAATTGCTTCCAACCCCAATGCAGATCAGATACTTTTAGACACTGAACTAACCTGATATAGTAATTAGCACATTGAGTCCTTCCAGAACATCCATTTGCTGGAATCGC
Organism: Numenius arquata; assembly: GCF_964106895.1. Taxonomy (NCBI): domain Eukaryota; kingdom Metazoa; phylum Chordata; class Aves; order Charadriiformes; family Scolopacidae; genus Numenius; species Numenius arquata. The sequence goes on from NC_133580.1 coordinate 9,219,530, forward strand.
CTCCTTGTAATCAGCGAATAAACTCTTCCTTGCCCACTTCTGTCCAGCAGCCACAATCCATTCTCTGTTCCCACCAGTAAATTTACTCCTGTTGATAGACAGAAAAAAATACTGCATAAATCACCTAATGATTCAGAGGACACCAAGTGTTCATTGTTTTGAAAACTGATTCTTACTTAAGCCTCACTTAATGGTACCTGATAATTTCTCTGCTGCTCTGTCAATGACCTCCCAGAAAAATGAACAGAAAAAAAAGGACCTCACTGTTAATGGTTTTTTCCCAGCAGCAACTTATATGCCTGTGTAACCTGCAGAATGAGTAGTTCTGCTGAAGTCAATGTTGATTTAAAGAAAAAGGAAAATGCTTTGTGAACTCAAACTTCTTGGGTGACCTTGGAAAGTGCCTGTGAGCACTCCAAATGTCCCAGACCAGCACCACTCCATGGCAACACAGGAGATCCGACTAAATGATCTAAGGGTCTCTACCAATTAAAACATTAAAAACAAAATAAAAATCCCTCTTTCCCCAAATACAACACTCGAATCAAAGGAGGACGAAGGGCTGCTGTTAGGAGGAAGCAAAGTGTTTGTTTGAAAACAGTCTGTGTTTTCCAAGAATGCTTTCAAATGCCAAATTAAAGGAGTGAATCCATCTGAAATCCAACTGCTCCCAAAGAGGCAAGGGCTCCAGCGGGTTGCTGACATCAGAGGATGTCAAAAATTGTGTTCGGCTGGCATGACTGCTACATTTCCTAATCAGCAAGTTCTAAAGAAATGACATGAGGTATCCTGCTGTAACAAGCAACCTCCTCTACTGGCAACGCTCTGATAAGTACCTGGTGCTCTTCAACCTCAACACACATTTAATTACAGCCCTTGTCACACAGTTCTGTAATCAATTTAAAATCTTGGACTCCTACAAACATACACTACACAAAATCTGTGAAACTGTAAACTGGAAATTACATTTCCTTTGGATAATGTTTCATGTACTTCATTCATTTTCCATTGCAGACTCAAGAAGTGAGGAGGAGTAAAATGCTGTGTGTGTCCCATAAAATATGTCTGTTATTCTGAAGTAGAAAGATGGTTAAAACAACTCAAGAGCTTAGCTGGTGTGAGAGTGGGACAATGTCTATGGTTGAAAACTGGTCTGACTGAACTCATCTTGGTTTTACACCATATGAAGCTGACCCTGTAAAAGGGGTAATCCAGCGAGGTTCCGAGTAAGCACTGACAGCAGGAACTAAGGAAGCCAAACTTTTTGAAAGACTGATGCCTGACCTGCTTCAGAGTCTTGGAATACCAAACACATGTGAGAGTAAAAGGCTTCAAGTCTGGATTATTTCCAGTGGGTCAGGGCTAAGTATTATCAGCGGCATTTGTATGCAGCTGAGACAAGAGTAAGCATCACAAGCCGCAAAAATAGTTACTAAACATTTGCAACGTTTTGCTCTTCCAATGAGCACAGTCTCAATTTGGTGCCCGACCAAAACCTTTTCTGATTCTGATGCACAAAATCCTTTGCAACTGTAAGTCATCTGTTTGCCATCTTCTAGCGGGAAGGCAGTGTCAGGTGAGTGACACAGGTATCTGCTCAGCGATCCGCTCCAGGACTTTCTGGCAGGAGATGTGCAATACAACTGTGAAATCTGCCTGGCGCATAGTGCCAGCCTGTCCTGCTGCTGCCTGCCCTCCATACACATGCCCAAGTACTTCTGAGCTTACCCCACAAAGCAGCACAAAGGACCTCCGAGTTGAATTTCTTCTTGTATTTACGAATTTCTGGACTGTCACTCTGTGGGCGGATATTCGTTGGGTTGACGTTGACAACGGAGCCCTTCCTTGCATTTTCTCTCCTGACAGGCTCAGGTTTTGCACTGGACGCTAGAATGGAAGACATATGCAGTCATGAAAAATTGGAGTCTTTGGCTGCATCTCACATTTGATGTGTTTATGACAGACTGAAAGAAACCCCAGAGGGGTGAGAAAACACCTGGGAGCATTACATAGCCAGAGGGAAAAACCCATACGTCTAGAAAATTCCTCAGGCATTCCTGAGTAAGCTCTGTGGTAACACAGCAGCAAAGCAGAGCAAGCCACATCTGGAAGAAGGGTAGAACCAGTACAATAAAAATTCATAGCGACACGAAGTTTCAGTTTCTGGAGATGTTACTGACAGTTTCCATTTCCAAGCAAGAAGCCCTTCCCACTTCCCTCCCCCTCAAAAAATAAACCAGGAGTGATATTTTATGAGAAGGGTAAAGCATACTCACGAGAACTGCAAGAAGGTCCTACTGGACTGGTGGGAGGGGTGATTGGCAGAAGTCTAGGATCTATGAATGAAGTAAACGACGTTGTAGACGATGTACTGCTCTTTGAAGGTGGGCTTTCAGTGCACGGGGTCTGCAATGGAAAACAAGACCTGCTTCAGGAAGATGATGCTAGGGGAGCTGACAGCACACAGCAATGCAGTGCCTCTGAGGTTCAGAGGAAACGGCACCTGGCGTACTTAGACATGATGAACAGTTTAAAAGCAGTAAATAGATGGTATAAACTCAGTGACAGGAGGCCTGAGCAGGGAGTTGTGTCAGGATGCTTAGCCAGGCATCTCGACACACTGCACTAAAATAATCAGTCCCCATAAGAAGATCAAGCTGATCACTCCCCGCTGTCTTATCTGCAACAGGGCATCGCTCAATTCTCTTTGCAGCAAGGAGGATGCTGTTGCTTTGAATAAGGCAGTTTAGGACGTGACCCCTGACAGAGCTGTTATCTGCCTCCAGTGACATGCTGCCCTGATCCTGTGCACCTGACACTTGGGTGGAAGCAAGCCAGGGACAATGAGCAGAGCAGTGATTGCTGACATGGCAGGTAAAGAGCAGAGGGTATGAGCTTTTAGCTTGTGTAAAAGGCAGGGAAAAAAAAGAAGGAAAGAAAAGGAAGCAGAGAGAGAGATGGGGGCAAACAAGTGGAACAATAAAATCTGCTAGGGAGCTCAGGATTTTTTTATCTGTCCCCTAGATAAAACTTTTAAAGAAAAGAAGGGATGTGGTGAAAAATCTCATCATAAAAAGAGACAGGACAGATGAAGTTAAAAGGCTTGAGGAAAGCAACAGTACAATTCGTTCAATCTGTAATTTATCTCATACCTTGCTCAGAGGTTTGTTCTGAGGTTCCTGGCTTGTCAGTGGCACTTTTGGTGGGTTCACAGAGGAGTCTGAAATTTGGCTTTGCTGCAGGAGATCTGGCAGGAGATAGTTCTGGTTGTTTATGCTCCAGAGGCCTTCTTGGGTGCCAGAAATTTGTTTCCCTAAAATCTGATCCTGCACATAAGAACATACAGTTTAACTCCACATTTAGCATACTTCCAATGCACTGTGCAACTCCTGTTAATTAGGACAATAATTAATGAGCATATGGGGAGGGGTGCTCTGCGTGATGCATCATGCAAAGACAAACCCTATGGAAAGATTAAAATCAAAAGTTAAATATGAAAGTGTGTGGCAAACACCTAAGACATCAATACCAGCCTAAACCCCTGAAGTGCTCCACAAACAGTCCTCACCTATGTTACTTCAAGCCACAGGTAAAGAAGCAACTTCATCCTCAGAGACACTTGAGACAGAATCAGGTGACTTGTCCTAATGTTACAGATCTGACCTCTACCTACCAGAGTCAGAAGCAGGCACTTCTTGGTTCTAGACCTGCATTTAGTTCCAAGTCCTTTACCATTAATTTCTTTGCTATTTTCCATTTACTGAATTAGGAAACTGTATTCTAGAATGCTGACATTCAGCAGGATCTGGCATCAGCATTTCCAGTACAAAGATGCTTGGTGCTGCAGACCTCCTTACAGGATCCCACCAGCTTCAAGGAAATACTTGTAAACTACATAAGGTATGAGACACCACACAAGCTCACTCTCCGACAGCACAAAATCCAGAGTCAGAGGTCGGTTTCTGGGAATACATGGCTAGAAGCTTTGAGAAGAAGAAAGATGGGATGTTTAAAGCAAGCAGTGTCCCAGATGGGGAGGGCAGTGCAGAGGGATCTATTCCTGGCCTCGATCGGTTAGGGTACTTGAACACCATTGGCACTGGAACGTAGAGAGTGACAGGAGCCAAGTGCTTCACTAGAAAATTCCGCCTGAATTACACCGAGGGGAAAAGCACCACCAAATTCAAACAGCTTCTGGCTGGTTGAATTCAAGGCAAGTCTGTACATTGTACTGACTTTGATAAACAACCTACTGAAATCAGATCAGCTTTTTTTGAGTGCTGGCCAAAACATGAAAAAAACCCCAAGTAGATAATTCTAAATTAAAGGCATTTGCGTTTTAAAAGCCAAGTAATTAACTAGAAAACAAATTGATGTTCTAAGTATTTTACTTTTTAATTAAGACCTAAAAAAACCCAACCCAAACCATATGTGTCAGTATTTGAAATTAAGGAATCAAGCCAGTATGGGTTTTTTTTGTTCAGTTCTGAGTCAGGTTCAGCTGAACTGAACTAAAACCCCCATTTGGGGGGTTTGATTTGGGGAACGGTTTGGGCAGTTTGGTACACCGTAACCACTTCAAACCAGTTCATGCTGATGGGCTGGGGAAAGGGAGCTTGGAAGAAGCTGTAGAGACTCATGATGGCTGTGGTTGGTGTAACAGAGGTGGGAGGAACGGATAGGATTCTGCATAAGGAGGGAGAAGACTAGAAGGCATCACAGAGAATTGTGCGGAGAAGTGGCGGTCATCTGTTTGTTCTCGGTCCCCCATTGTTTTCCCCAAACCCACCAAAAAATGTGACCTCGACTCTTCTCCATCCTCCCTCATCTTCAGTTTGAGCCTCAAAGACCCAATCCTTCTCTTTTCTCTCAAGCTGCCTATTTCCAATGCCCAGGTATCAGGGGAAAGGAAAAGCACTGGGCTGGTTTTTCCACAGGAAAAATACTGGGTTTGCCCTGTTTATAATTCCTCCTCTAAAGCAGGGTCTTTTCTCCTCAAGGATGGTGAGACGAAGACAAAGTGGGACTCCTTCCCCAGTCGGGAAGGATGCCATGCTGGAACTCCTTTTTCTTCCTAGCCTTGCCACAGCTCACACAAACAGCTCTGGAAAAACACCAGTATCACAGCAATTTATTCTCCCTATCTGTGAAACAAGAGTACACTCAGTAATAGCATCAGAGCACTTCCACATGAGTGCATGTCTTACTACTGTAATTTTTTTGGGGTTTGACCACAAAGAACAGAACATTGTTCTGCTTTGTCTGTCTTCATCTTTTCTGCACTAATATTTATCACAGGGGAAAATCCACACGACTTGAAGTCTCTACTAGAAACTACAGCTGGGAAGGAACCACAACATGACATACGAGAAGACGTGTATTTTTGCTAAGCTAGTAAGGAGAAACGAAGTGTTTTTCCCCTCTTCCGGTAACATTTTAAGTAGTAAGAAGTAGTTCTCTTCAAATTGGAATAAAAAAAGTCAAGATTTTTTTAAAACAGCAACAACACAGACCAACAATAATCAACAGCACTGCTTTTTTGCAACCTGCCCAGTGCCTTCAAGAAATATGTTGACATCAGAGACTGCTACCAGGTCAATAACAAGGACAAATAAAGAAGTGCAATTTCGTACCTAAATGTAAGCACTTTTAGAGGAAGCACAAAACCTGAAACTACACATCTTTTCAAGGCTTATAGCTATAATTTGCAATGACAGAGCAGGACTTCACAGTGAAAATACTGCCGAGAAGAAATGGATACAGCGTTTATCATGCACATTAACAATCTGACTGCCCCCCACTGTACCCACCCCCTTACAAATGGCCAAATTACCTTCTGTTCTGCGACGGTGCTTTGGGGTTTCAGTTCAATTCCATCTGGTACTCTCGTCCTTGAGAAATCTGCCACTCGGCTGCTTAGCAGTTGCCTGGTAACAAACTCCAATTAACGAACAGAACTACTTCAGGGAAAAAAACGAGCCCAAAAAACAAAAAGCAAAAAACCACACATATACACGTTCAAAAGTGAGCATAATTAACATTTTCTAGTTACACTTGAAGGTTCTTGTACAAAAGCAAGCTGATTAGTCTGTGGATGTGCCTGAACGGACTCGAGCCTGAGGACCACTCACACACCGGCAGGAAGCTCTCCCCACCTCAACGGAGAGCATCCCTTCACCTCCCTGCATTGCACCCATCATTTTTCACACACTGCATAGCTCAGGCAAGTGAGAGCTGGTGGCTCAAGCTGTCATTTGAGAAGTGCCTACTTCAAAACTTCCCTTGTCTCCCCTCGTACACTACCCTGTGGTGTGCAATTATGAGCAACCCTACTCTCCAGAGAAAGAGCATCAGCTGCACTTGCAAGTGGAGAGCCGCTGCTCCGCTATCTGCTGGTATCAGGGACCTTTCTGCCAGTGCCTACTGGGATAGGCTAACTGGAATTTTGTACTGTGAATCAGTCCCTGAAACACAGACATCCTCACCTTATGTACAAAGAAACAAAGAAAATGTTGCCCAGTGCACACAGAGACAGAAGAACGTAAGAGCAGCTGCGCTGGCTGGGGCCAAAAGCCCACCTAGCCCAGTATCCTGTCTTCAACAGTGACCAAAAGCAGATAGCTAAAGAAAGAGTTAGAACAAGGCAAGCACCTGTTGTGACATACCCCAGTATACTATTGCTTCCTACACAACCAGGGGTATCTTTGCATTTTAAACTTTTTCACCCAAGTGGAACTGCCTCAAACTTCTGTCAGTGAGGCTCTGGCCCCATTTCTGTGCATATCCACCCCACATTATTCACTTATATTTATTATGGCAATCCATTTAAGCCTATTACACTTCTGCCTCCTTTCCAATAATTATAAACCCGACTGGTTCAGGTTGCTGGTGCAGAGGGCTCTAGAGCCCTGTGCCACACCTGGTAGGAGAGTGTAAAGGTTTGTTTTTAAAATGTTGCCCAATTCGATAACAAAGAAGGTTTGGTGAGAGAGCTACTGACATAAGATGACCGTGAAGAAGTAGAAGTCCTTGTGGCTTTTTTTGTTGCTATTTTTTGGGTTTGGGTCCCTCCCCCCCTTCTATGGGAGGGGTAAATATTTGCATACTAAACTTAGATTCGGAGTGGCAAAATATGGAGTAGGATCAATGGTGAGTGCAAGGACCTGTTCTTACCAGAAAAGCAAGCAGCAGCTGATCTTAAATGATGTCAACCTCCCACTTATAAGGGGGAGAAAGTAATTCATAGCCAAGCACACACCTACACCCACCTTGTTCAAGTTTTGGTAGGGAACAGCATGTAAAGAGCAGAGAGAGGAAACTGAACGATACAAAATGAGCCCCTGCAAAGTCAGTGTTTCAGGGATTGTGAATGCTGCAGGCATCAAAGGAGGAAGCAGTCTCGGTAGAGTAGGAAAAATTAGCATCAATAGAATAGATATGCTATACAAGCAGGTAAGATTCTGGATCACGTACACCAACATCCTTTCCTTAAAACAAAAACATGGTGTGTGCGAGGAAGAATTTTGGCTCATCTCACTGAAAAGAAAGACGAGGCCAAAAAGCTGTTTGACTGATGAAAGACAGCTGCCCTTAGTCCTGGCTTCCTCAAAAATGAGCCTTCCCAGGGTGGTTAACAGGATTCATCCAAGAGAATATGAAGCTCTTTCTCTTGCATACGTGCATGTCCCAAGTCTAGTCCTACAGGGCACCTCCATGAAAGCTGGAGCGTGGACATCAAAAGCTGTTCCACAGCCCAGGCAAGAACAAGAAAACACAGATTGTTTTCAATAGCCAACTAAAACTTGGCCCAAGGTGTCTCAGCCAAAGCCCACACAGAAACACTCCTACAGCAAGGGGCTTCAGATCCTGCATTCACATGCTTTAGATTGCAAGAAAAACAAATCCCTTCGCTTTATCCAGAATACGCAAAGTTTCAACGCTGGCTGCTGCTTTCACTTTACTCACTGTCCTTTTTGCTACTTCTTGGTATTACTCAGGATATATTTCTCAAAGTATCTATCTTTTAATATAAATGATGTTCAGTCGAGGTGAAGGGACTTTGTTACAGACAAGATTATTCTTTCGATTTCACAGGAGTTCTTGCAGTGGCTGTGTGCACAGAAGGCAAAACTGACAGGGATCATCCTGCTAATTCCACTTCTCTAAAGGGCTGGTGGATCTCACACACAGAGGAGATGCAACACATGCAGATTTCCAAAGGCAGTGATATCGCTCCTTCAAATCATTACAGCATGCAAGGATCACAGCAATCTAACACTTACACAGCAAAGTCATTGCTACAGGGCAAATCCATATTTTTATGTAGAGTCTTTCTGAGGTCTAGGATGAATTCTATGACCTAGAGTGAATAAAACTTTTTACAGATCAGAATAAGGTGGTTTGGAAGAGGAGCAGTAAGAAAATAAAGGCATTACAGCAAAAAGACAGCTCTTCCAGGTGCACTGAATAAGCTACAAGATTTGTAACATTCTCCCTCCTCATCCCTCAGCTTTGAAAATGAACTTCAGAAATGCAAATCAGGAGCATATGCAGGTGCAAAAACTCTACCTTCTTCAGAGCAGCACAGGGGAAAGGACTGGTACCAGGCCAAGGTAATAGCTTGCCAGCAGTGCTACAAATGCGTGCATCTCTTCCTGAAGACTGACAAAACTGCATGTGCAATTATGTCTGAAGAGCAAGAGCCCCATCCCAGAGAGCTCTGTGGCCCTGACATGCACTTTGAAGAAAATCCTGGAACTTTAATTAAACTCTCTTGAAGTTTCTTTCCAAGAAAATTAGAATTTCATTCATCAATACTAAAAAATAATTCGGTTTGCTGTTCCGAACAACAGGACTGTGCAACTGATCCTTCGACTCTCTTTCACTTGGACTAGTGAGCTATTCACGCTCCATTATCTCTCAGCAGAATACGCATTTTGCATGACAGGTAACACACCACAAGATGTCAGTCACAAAATCAATACCAGAAACTGGAAAGCTGGAGAAAAACAGTTCAGGTGAGATCAGTTTGGTACAAGCCACAGCATCATCTGGCAACCACAGCAATTGTGCAAAATAGCAATACTAAAAATAGAGCAAATTTTACAAAAAAAAAATAAAAATAGCCCTGCTTACACTATCCCCTCCTTATAAATAGCTCTGGTGAAGGAATCAGCTTTTCAGTGGTAATTATTTCTCCTGGAGTGAAAAGACTGCCTGAATACAAGGGTCATGTTTGCCTCACTTTTTTCACTATAGCCTGTATTTAGCATGAAGGTGTACAGTTTTCTTTCCCTCTCCTTTTTCCTTTAAAAAATTCCATTTTAACATAGATCAACATCAAGTAATCTGTATAAAAGCACTATATATTGATATTCAATTAAAACAAGACATTTCCTCATTGTCCCAGGGCAGCAAGTCATCAAAGCTTATTACACTGTATACATCTGATGGAGCAAACATTTACCCCCGGGAGTTCATTATAGTGTGATTAAACTGCTTAATTACAACTGATGTAAATGACTGATAGTAACTTCAGAGGGAAGGTAGTATTTAGGTATGCCAACATTTTCCAGATATTTAGAAGTATGTCTAAAAAAGGAAGAAAATAACAATAATAACTAAAAAAAAAAAATAATAATCAAGCCAACCTTGTGTGGTTCGTGTCATCTTCATCACTGCTGCCACCTTCATCACTTGATGAGGAATACTCTGCTGCTTTTAAGAATGAGTTGGCACCGTCCCTCCCCTTGGCAAAGGAGCCTGGATTCTGAGTAAAGAAAACTCAGTCGATTTTTTTTTCTCATGAAAGAACCCACCGCTAAACAGCATGTGCAGTGTTTTACTGTCCCAGCAAATATAGTTATTGTCACTTCCACACCAAAAAAAGCTTTATTAGGAAGTTGATGCTTTTGTTGGTCCATCACAAGTGGGTATTTCACACAGGAAAGTGAACTAAGCCAAAATACCTGATGTTCCTTTAAGTTGAAAGGTGAGTAACTTTAGTCAGTATGTTATTTTGAATCTCAAACATTCATGATTCAACCTTTGCACTTTGTGAGTATAGAAGTACTTCCTTTTTCCGTAAGAAAAGGCATGGTCTGCACCAGTACTGAAGGATTACACCGACCTGACTTTTGTTCCATCCCTGGACTGCCCTGTGGGGCTGTGCCTGAGCACAGGCTGTGCCGGCACAGCCCGGGCATGGAGCACCTTTGGGCTGGAAAGGGCATACCAACACAGCCATGGCTCACACCCAAAGGGCAGTTAGACACTCCAGTCCTATGGGAATTCATATATAGGCCTCCCGTGTTACTGGCATCAGCCTAAACACAGATCCTTCTTCAAACCCCTGATCCCTGACAAGCCAGGAGGGGTTGGGGACTCTGGTAAACTGCAGCAGACCCCTGCTGCCCCGCTCTGCATCCCCTGGACCACCCAGGCCTGCCCCCCAAGTTTTAAAATGCCAAGCATCCCGCATACGAGCTCTTGCATAAGGCACCGTGAGCTGCAGTTGTCTGATAGGCATCACCCCTCTCCCCCTGCTCCAAAACACCAGCAAACAAAAGAAATGCCTCAGTAAGACAGAGAAGTAGCAATCATCCTTTCCATGAGTGGCCCATCAGCAAACGGAGAGCCAGGACAGTCTTGAGCGTGTCACAGTCTGGTAGCACATACTCCAGGCAGTTACACACTAGATATCTGCACAAGCCACAGGCATGGCCTCGACTTCTGGGTTGCATGACAAGTGATCAATGACTTCTTGAAATATTAAAGACACATCCTTCCTTTCTAAAGATTTATGATCAGGCAGGTTCAGGAAAACTGAACTCTCAGACAATGACCTGAGCTGGACACAAGTCAGACCTGGACCGAAAGCTGATAAGACACATTAATGCAGCAGTAAGCCTGAGCCACCCCCACGCAGCCTCTCAGATGGACTCATTAACCAGCAAACTCAAGCACCAACAGAGGAGCTGTCTGCATAGACACACCCTCACTGAAAACTGTGAACAAATCACAAATATCAGTGGATTTAAAAGAACCTACTGCAATCTGGCCTGGCTGAGGAACTTTTTCAGACTTCTTATGCAGCTGGAATTGGTTCTGGGACAAAGCGTTCTCTGCCTTGGCTGGTCCTGGATTCCCTGGGAAGGAGAAAAGAAAAAAAGTTTATTTTTTTAAATGCATGTGCAGCAGAGTGAGAGACCAGGAAGACAAGCACATAAAATTACACCCAAAGCAGATTCCAGCTTCTGCTGAAAAACGCCTTTTTTCAATTTGTTGCAGAAAGAAATCTTTCTGGTTTTTTTTTTTTTTTTTTTTCAATGGCTCTGGATACCACAATGTTATGTATTTAAATCAATACCGTGCCGTTTAATGCTGCAAGAGTAAGACAAGCAGACCAAACCTCGACAACAAACTCCCACTGCACACCAGCAACGTTTCCATGGACTGGAAGGGAGCTTGCAAGGGAAAAAGGTGAGGGCATGCTAATCCCTTCCTCTGGTCCTCTTCCTGAGGGTAGACAGCTCATCGTATCAGCAGCTGCTGGGCATATTCCAGCACCAAAGGCGCCACCCAGCTATACTCCTGTGACTGCAGACAGGGGTCAGGGAGAAGGTACACGAGCCTGAGCTCCCAATGCACACTTTCATGAGCAAACAGACATGGTGCCAAGATTTGGCCTTCATGAAAATGTTGCACAAAACCAGTCTAAAGGATCTGAATTCTCTTAAACCTAACTGGGCTGGAGGCAAACAGCTGCACTGAACTCCACTCATGAGCATGGGGTCAAGCTAAAAGCAGAAGATTCACCTCTTCCCATGGCAGCACAGGGAGAACCATTTTTCAGTCCCGCTTCCCTTGAGGAACATGGAGTGTCACATCTCAACTCCCACTTCCACTCTCTGCCGCGGGGAAATAGGTAATAACAGCCCTCATTTCTGCAGAGAGAACTGGCCCCCACCACGGGCCACCTCAGCATCAGGTGGCACCTTCACGACACTCTGCCCAAGGGGTAGCACAGAAGCTGCAGCACTATGCTTCCCTCCCAGGTGGCCTGGGGACCTACACTTGCCACCATGCTTGCACGGCTATTGAATACAAGACCAATACAAGACCAGAGGAACTGGAATCCATCTGCATGCGCTGATGCCGTGTTAAGAGGGATGCTTGCAAGTCAATAAGTGAATCTTCCCTTTCAATACCCCTGCTGTTCACAAATCTACCTGGGAAAAGCAAAGGCAGTCCTGGAGAGATGCGGTCTTCTGCACACACTTCCTGATACAAGTGAAGAGAGGGAAAGCAGGTGTGCCCTCACCTTGCCACGGGGACACACTAGCCAGCTCAACGTGTACCTCATTCAGCAATTTCTCCCATGGCTATCCCACTGCTACCAATGGTGCTCCTTGCAAGTTAAGGGGGGGAGAATTCAAGCTCGCACAAATTAGGATTTGTATTTGATTATTTAGATAGTTTTATCACAATGGCTTCATGTATTCATGCATTTTTGCAAAGCTTTTACAACACAGAATTCCTTATTGGTCAATGAGTACCTAAGCAACTCAGCAGAAGTATTAGCTTTAAAGTATTTATAGCCCTTTCCTGCCCAATTCATTATCCCTGTGGGTTTGAGAAAGCAACAAACTCTTTCTGGAACACCATATGCCAGAACTAGCTGCAATTTAATGACGCTTAAGAACCCAAGGAGACAGTTTAAACCACAAGGGAGGTTTTCTGTTCTTTCCATTGCTGGTGAGGTTTTCATTTCCCCATGCCAAAATAGCACAGGAGTTACACATCATACAGACATTGCAAAGTTGAGCTGGGCTGTTGCACGTTGTTCATAACTATGCTGTTATTCAAACAAAAAATGACATAAGAGCAAAAAGAAACAAACCCCAAGCAGTTTAAAGTGTGCTTTGGATTTCTCTTGAAGCAAAGCTTCCTATTCTGTGGAATTAGTGAAAGCAAAACTGGCTTGATTGTGGAAGCGTAATAAAAAAGCAATTTGTTCTTCATTTACCAAGGGCTTGCAAATTAACAATGTGAGCCTCAGTTTAAAAACATATGACCTCAGCAGCTCACTGGTGTGGTTTCAGAACATTTTTAGCATCCACCCTGCTTCAGATTGGGCGCAATTCCCCATGTCCCCCATTTTTAGTAGTCAACCTGGACACAAAGCATTGTAAGACACCACTGCTTTGGAAGGAGCTACACAACAAATTGCCCTACAGTTGACCCACAGAAAACGCCCTTAGGAATTACAATAGAGGAACAAAGCCGTCCACTTCTGCTCCATGTCCCCATCTGCCAGAATCTCAGGTCATGTCTCAGGAACCAGAGTCTGTACTGCAAAAAATCTGCACAATCATGAGCAAGCCCCCTGAGTTCCTACACTGCTACCAGTGATACCAAGATAGCTTATAAAGTTGCACTTTGCTTAAACTGGATGAGGTTATCTCTACCATTTAACTTCTTTTATCTGTTTTTATTTTTTCTTCAGTTCTGCTACGTTTCTGCAAATAAAAGCATATCAGAGGAATGTTTCATAAAGTGCTGTACAGCAAGTCTTATGCTTCGTTCAGCCAGTACACTATTAGAGCGCGGAAATATTCGTGTACAGCAACTGCTCATCTGTATCATCTTATCAGTGGGCCATGCAAAAAAGCAGCATACGGTTCTGCAGAAAATGCCAATGGGTGAACATTAGTATTGAATTACATCTGTATGTCTGTAGTTGCCTCTGCTGAGTTTCAATGGTGTCAGTAAGTGCAACAGAACTTTTTTTTTTTTTCAATTCTTAATTGAGGCAATTCAAATTTTCTATAAGGAAATATGTTCACAGTCACTTTTTGACTCAAAAGAGGAAGTGTTTATATTTTAGGAACATGGAACCATAAAATCTAGAGGGCTTTCAAAAGCCTATTGCCAGACGACATCATTAAAAAAAATATCCCATTTGCAATGCAGGACTTGACTCCCTTCAGAAGCCCATTTCATGTGACAGGAATTTTGCACATTTTGACTGATGAATCTTTGACTTAGGAATCACCTGAGGTTGACCAGCTGCTCTGATGAGATCCCATCTCCCACTGCTTGCTGCCAGGAGCACTGCTGCTGCTGTTTAGCTTCAGAGCCTGTCCTCCAGGGGATGACTGATGAGTGCTACTAAACAGAAAGACAAAAAGCAGATCAGACTATCTTGCATGCAGGAACGCAGACTGGAACAGACCTCCTAGGCCACTGAATTGAGTTCCCTGCTGTTAACGTATGATACAATACTCTTGCTAAACTAAAATTTTATATTCATTGCTGCTCCAAGCAGGGCTACTCAGTAGTGAGAGAAGATCATGGAGGGGACAGTTTCCTCTGGGCAGTAATTTTTGGAGATTACAGAGATTCCTAAGTCATTACAAAATAACCCACTATATGTACTTCTGCTTTGGCCTCCTCAAATCTATGTCACTCCTGATTCCAAAAGCTCACGGCTTTTACAAATAATGAAACCTGCTGGAGTACCTTCCTGTAAGATACATCATCACCCACTTATCAATGGAGAAAGGAATGCATTGGACAGCAAAACAAGCTGCCAAGCTTGTGAATTCAAACAGTAGCTCACCCAGAAACCCAAGGCTCAGAAGCCACTCACTTGTAACACTGGGGCTTACTTACCTGTTTCTTTTCTGCTTTGCTTCCTATCATTCCTAAGTAGAGAGCATTTAGGGCTTGACTTCACTTGAAAGTCATTTCACATGATGTTCCTGACTCAACACTGGCTCATCAGAAGTGCTGCACATTATTTTGTTATGTCTGCTAACTCTGCTTCCCTTTCAAATCTCTCCAACCCTCATGTCTCACAGCATTATGTTCCCTGATTAGACATTCAGTGGGGCTACCCTCTACTGCTGAGCTCTCTGCATCCTTGGTCTTTTCTCCTGGGGTATGAAAAAAGTACACTAGCCTTAAGGGCAGAGTGCCAAAATAGTCACAATACATCTACAGCCAGTATATTTGTCTGTTCAAGCTGCTACAGGCACAAGCTTCACAGGCTATCATTGTAAGTGCCTCTACAGGGAGTTGGGGACAGACCCCCACTTGCCAAAGTTATTCAGGCACCTCTGAAACCAACCGTGGCAGCATCGATGTAGAGCATCTGCAAGAGCATCCAGGCAGCCCTGACCAGCGACACTCCCACCCACCACCATCAGTGTGATAGGCTTGGATCCCAAGTAACCCACCCCTTCAGCAGCCACTTACTCTAACGTGAAGGGGAAGTAAAGGATCACCAAACCACAAGAAGTTAAAAAACTGCACAACATGCTGCCCATTAACTGGGAAACGGATGCACAACTTGCATGCAATACACTCGGGCATGCCAAACAGGCTGAACCACATGAAACAACTCATTGCAGTAATTACTACAGATGAAACAGCCCTTATACATTAAAAAGTACCGCTTTCCAGCAGAAAACGGAACAACCTTGCATGAAAAGGAGGAAGAGATCTAAAAGAGACTTGTTTCTCTTTAAATCACTTAGGTCAATCAATAAACTGAAGCTGGCTTAGGCACTTCCTTCAGGTTTAAGATCAGGAAGTTTGGTTAGTTATTTTTGTGGACAAACTGACTCAAAAGACAAAATAATTGTAACTGCTGTTATATGAGGTATGAACCCATGTCAGTTTTGGCGATACTGTGGTTATGGCTCTGTTTTTAATTAATTTGCTGTAGTTTTCTTATTGACAATAAATCAGCATTAGTATAAAACATGAAACGTCTACAAGCTTACCTTGAAAGGCACCTCTGATGGCCAGGCTGATCCCTGCTGTAAAACTTAGAGGTTGTCCTTTCTGGAACCTTAAGGATTTAATAAAATGTTTTAAGTTTGCTAGTGATATTTTAGACTCAGTTAATAAACCTAATGCTTACTCTGTACCAATGCAAAAATAAGACTAACCAACATAAACGAATAAGGCCTCAGTGGGACCTGTGGAAAGATCTTCCATATCAACACTGGAAGCTGCAAGACAGTTGCAGGTGCTTCCAATTTGCTCCAAGCCTGTGCAATCTATCAGGGTGCAAGTGGTTCGCACCTTTCCTTGGAGTCAGCATTATTCTTGGTCAATATTTAAAGCAGACAGGGAAATGCATCTGCAGTCATTTAATGCAGCTTTCCCTAGGCGGTGGATTACTTTATGTTGCTACCAAAGGGTCAGAGGAAGAGAGACAATCCCAAATACAAAGTAATAAAATGAATACATGCACACATGCACATACACATCCCTGCACAAATATTCTTGTACTTGTTATTAGAATTTTTGTTGAAAAGAGAAACTAACACAAACTAATAAGCTTTTCTACAACAAGCCAGATTTCTCACAGAAAGGGCAGCTACAGATACTTGGTCTAACAAAAGAAGAGCATCTGTATTCGGAGATCACACAGATATTATATACATACACAAACTCAGTACACTGACCTTCTTATAAATTCATATCTTCTTTCTAGATTGCTGAGACGCAGTTATTGTACAAGCAATGAGATTTGCACTGAATTTCCTGAAGTCCAGAGGATGGATACTACACAGGGGAACTGGGCGGTGTGCTATTAACCACTAAAAGTGCCAAGCACCCCGAGTCTCACATACCTTTGGGGGTTGTTCTTCATTTTGACTCACGCTCCAGAATACATCATCCTGCACAGGGCTGAGTGGTGCCGTCACCATATCTGACAGTGAACTGCTGTGGTACACATCCTTACTGGCCCGGAAATTTTCACACTTCAAACAAATGAAATACACGTTGAATTGTATTTCCCTGCCTACGTAACAGGTCCCAATCTCAACAGGTATCAATGGTTCTGTTTGTGAGATCAAATTTTTAGTCAACGTACAAGGAGTGCTGTGTTTGGATAGAGACCTGCTCACATTGTCCACTGTGAAGTTATTAATTTCTAGCACGTTAGGCGCAATTATTTCAAGGTGAAGGGTACAATAAAAAGAAATAGTAAAAACATCTATGCTGTAGATATATCTCGCCTTCTGAAATCTACAGAGAAGCTAATAGGTCATAGGCAATGCACAGTGAACTACTTAACTGGGTGATGCAAAAATTACTGTTGAGTAAGTATATTTCATTCATTTCACAATTTAAAATTTCACAGTTTAGATAGTATAATCACTGGGAGAATCCACCTGCCCTAAATTAGATGTTGACTTCCAAACTAGTCTTTGCAAGTCCACCATCCGCCCTTCCCATGTTGGGAGGGAGGCCATGCCCCAGCACCTTAGAGGTGCCTCCCAGCAGAGATGTGTTTTCTCAAACACATGGCAAGACCAACATCCCCACCACCTGCAGGCCTAAGAAAGAGGCTGGCAATTTTTGTCTGAGTCAAAGCTCAAATTCTTTTGTCCCGATTGAGTTACTGCAATTCAGATCAGAGACAGCTGCAGTTCAGTTTCCCCAAAGAATGACTCCGACAAATATTTTATTGATTTATAAGCCAAGTCTATAAAATTCTCCAGTTCCCCATTCTTAAAAAGTAAAATACAGTAAAAGAGAACTGCACACAGCTTTTCAATAATATAATATGATTACGAATTCCCTAGAACTCTACAAAACTAATTATTTCATGGGAACAATGTTCAATATCACTTAAATATTGACAGGTAGTAACTCTAAAACTAGTTAAAGACACCGAACATCCACTCAAACTTCCCATCACAACCTCCCAGACCAGCATGGCAGTCAACTATCAAAAACCAGTCCTGAGAAGTTCACTTAGTTAAATATTCAGGTGCTTTTTCTCCCTTTTTGGGACAATAAGTACTGTTGACTCCCTTTACAGAAAATAGCTTTTTCAGCAATTATAACATTTCATAATCCATGTCCTTTCATTTTGTCAAAATTACTTTTTTGCCCAACATGATTGTCACTAATAATAGTTTTTAGTTAACTAGAAATATTTCAACAGCAGTGTTCCCCTGAAAGGATTCATTGTGTGTATAGAAATAGGTTTTATAGCAAGTGTATTATTATCAGAATATAGGAAGATTTTTTTCCCTTGCCACTTTTTCAACAAGATACTTACATTTCACCCTAAATTCCAGCTTTTGAGCCCTGCAGACTACCAGAAAACTATTTGTGCTTAACAGCATGGATGAGCTTCGCTGAATCATGATATAAGTGACTGGGTGAATCCAAATTCTGCAGATGGTACCCACATACCTTCTTTGGGCAGAGAGAGACCAGTACACCAGTTCCATGTAAAGCCAAGAAGTCACTCCTACTTTTACAGTGGTTTCTGTAGGACCTGCAAGACTTTGCAATTCCACAGGAAACCAAGAATGTCTCAGATAAGCCCCAAAATCACAGTGTTTGATATTCCCCGTAAGTTTTACAGATAAAACAATTGGGGGAGGGGGGGACGGACGGACACACACACAACATTATAAAATAAAACCTTTTACAATGATGCTAAACTACTGAGACTTAAACCTTAAATTGTTTTTTTTGTAAGTAATAGTGAAAGAACAGCAGCTCCTCTCATGCACAGAAAGCACTGGTAGACATAGTGTTACCTGCTATATGTCTTCAAACCATAAGGGCACACCTCATAGAGCTAAGGGAAGGGACCCTTTGCTCCCTGAGATTATAACGTAAGATGATATAGTACAAACAACTGACTACTAGAGTTAGTTTAAAAAGATATAGGAGGAAGAAGTTTTAAAAAGAAAGGCTGCACTGCTTTTTGGAGGGTGCCCAAGTTACTAATTTGAACTGAAGCTACATATAGAGAGTAGACAAGTGCAACTGCTGTTACGAAACAGAATAAGGAAAAGGATTTTCTTAATCTTCTGAGCAGATCTGCTCTGGGATACTGGGTCAATCCATGACCTAATGCACAGATAGTTCTTCTAATATTGTTAGCTTTCTTGTTCTGTTTCAGCCACATTACTCCGGACAATAGAGGAGATCTAGCTAGCAAAACCCCAGAATCAATTAAAAAATGGAGTTTTATTTCAGATGTGAGCTAAATTCCTCCTCCACTAGCCAGGCAGCAGGAGACGCTGAGCAGAGAAACAGACTCAGTGACTTTGTTCAAGAAGCCTCTGTGAAATTCTGTAGGTAGTCCAGAACGGCTCATCCCACACCACCACAACCAGTGTCAGATCTGCTACCGTGCTGCAGCAAACACAAAACAGGTACAAAACAGGTGGAAGTGGTACACTCTGATCTGGTAGTATCTCACATTTCCCTTACCAGACAGATAAGATTCAAGACACCGAGAAATCACACTCCCTGCTCCTCCAGGGCTGTGTTAAGATTTCCAGTGAAATAATTTTGAGAGAGATTTGCGCAACAAGAATGTGCCACAACATCTCACAGAATATGATCATTTAAAACGAGAAGTCATTTTTATTGGAACAGAGCAGTGATGACAGATGATCCCTCTCTGACAAACCTGGCTGGAAGTTCTTCAGCAGAGACATCTGTGATGAATTCAGCTTGCATTTTAACTCCACAGTTCTCTTTTATTTTAAATCAACAAGGCACCCATGTATTGAACTTCACAAGTATTTTGCTGTGAGTCGTTTAATCTCCAGGTGACTAACTGGCCCATCACTCACACTGCCTTCATGCTTCATACAGTTAATGCAGGCAGCATATCCAAGCACGCTGCTATTAGTATCAACAGCTGCTGCCAACCAGCAAAAGGAAACACAACCCTTCAGAGCAGTTATAAATTACCCATTGAAGTTCATCTGGTCTCCATGCTAACACAGCAGGTAAGAGTACAGATTGGCTTCTCCCTGTCCACGTGGTCTCTATCAGCCGGAGCACTGACTTGTGAGTAGGTAACAGGGCAGCTCCCAGCGGGGAGTGAAATCACACAGTAACAACTGTATAGCACTTGCTGCTATTATCCTTAAGTAACACCATCACTTTAAACAGCATAAAATTTTTATAGTGTAGTTTCCATCAAGGAATGCGAAAGAGGTTGGTAAATACAGCTTCATCCCTCACCACTCCCCCGCAGCAGCTGGGAGAGGTACTACCAAACAGAGACGTATCGATGGGGTGCAAAGGAATGAAGGGGCTTGTCCTAGGTGATGCAGCCAGCCTAGATAGTAGCTCCTTTCATCCCAGGAGTGGCATGTTAACATGGCAGGACTATCCTCTGTACAGACACTGTGCTCCTGCAGAATCCCAAATGCGCTGCAATAAACTATGGACTCTCCCACTCCAAGTGTTGCAGGGCTGAAATATTCGCCCCCACGGAAGCTGCCAGCCTCTACCCAAGGCTAAGGTACAAATGTCCTTCTTGTAGACCTCCCACCAGCTCTCCGGTGATTTGACTCTACAAGCCAGGACATCTGCTGTCACCTAACCCTGATCCGCAGTGCCTAAGCATAGTGCCACATAGAACATCGCAGCATGTGGTGGCACTAAAAAGCGTCTGAGCCAGTTTGCACAGGCCTCAGTCATTTGTGCCAGGAGCAAAGCAAATCAGGTTTCTGATGTGCTGCTCTGCTTAGGAACCACCCGTGCATTCTCCTCCCCACCTGGGGCAGCAGCACCGTACCTGTACTAACACGGCTCTCTGCGGTGCGGGGGTGCAAGGGCTGGAACTGCTGCCAGAGCCCATCCTGGTGTGTGGCGTGGCTTCGTGCCCCAGCACCGCTGGCCACTGGAGGGAAGGCTGGATGCTGTCACTTTTCTTTTTTCGGTCCTCGGCCTGAGGAGGAGGAAAGCAGAAGCAGGTTGCACATGAGCCTCAGGCTTTGCAGCCTGGATGTTCTCCAACAGCAGCCCAGGTAACATTGACTCTGATGGACCTCCCCATCGTGCCATGGATGTCCCCTCCCTGGCACAATATGAACCATTATTGCCTCTCCATTTGCAACCCTTCCTTTTCCATCAAGTTTCCAAACTGCAGCAAGGAAAAGGGCCCAAGTTGCCATCTGCTGTATTCTAGGCCATCCCATTTGCTGCAGGCTGGGATTTTAGCTGGGAGGAATCATCTGTCTGTATTTACTTACTTTTGACAACATGCAGCCTGTTTTGCTGTGCATTTATTACCCCTTTCTACAACTCTGACATTACTGCATGTCACTTTCTACTTTAAAACACTTTTAACACTCTATCTTTTGGTATGTTACTTGTGCTACGGAAAAGACTGAGGAACATGATCTAGAAGGAATAATATTTCCTGAGAGTATTGCTTGTTAGAAAAATCTTTATCCTATTGTTTTGACCCCACTACTCTTTCCAGTTTCATTCAACATGACTAATTCCCATTATCTAGTGTAAATCTTTAGCATATCCTCTGATTCAGCAGCATAGAAACAGCTCTACATAGTAAACTAGAGACTAATGCCACAAAAACACCCAGTTATCTGTATCTGGGTGGGCATTCTTAATGGTATCTCTCACTATATCTGGATGTTTGTGTCGATTGTCAGGAAGGTAAGCATATTCTTAACATGGCCTAGGAAACTGCTGAGGAGATGGAAAATGATTCCACTTAGTCTCACGGATCTCGAAAGGAGAGAAAAAAAAAGAACATTAAAAAAAAACACCTCACAAAAAAACCTTATTAAAACAAGCAACCACAGCCAAATACCACAAAATTCTAGCTCCAGTGAACTCGATCGTTATACTGCTCTTGAGGCCAGATTTTCATTATTGGAACTCCTAATAATGAAAGGCATATTTTACCATAAGCAAGAAAGAAAATGTAAAAATTAGGGTGGTTTCACTACGCTAGATATGATAATTTACCTACCACCTCTGTGCCCAAACGGTGCTTGCATGCAATACATCATGATCCAGACAAAAACTCATGCAGCCAACACCTTGGGCTCCCAGAACGAACACCAGCCCCTCTCCAGGCACTGAACTAGTGCAGGATCAAGCCCGAGCTATGAGTCCTGACCTCTCAGCTCATTAGCTCCAGTGCTGGTGGTACCAGATACAGCAGAGAGTGAGCTCCCATCTGCACACACCAGGTGAAACCCATCCTGACCCAACGGCGACAGGAGGAATGCAACGGCAAAGACAAGGAACTCCCAAGAAAGGATTGTGTGGCCCCAAACATTAAACTTGAGGCTTTGGAGGGCTTTAAGGTTTCTTTTTTATATTTTTTTTTAATGCCTCAGTGCAACAATGATTCTGGAGAGGTTTTGTATATCAATAATTGGTCCTGCAAATGCCACTGAGCCCCAAAGAGCATGCAAACTCACTCTTGAGTAGGCTATCTCTATCCCCATGTAGATCTCTCCCAGAGAAACGGGCATCTCTTTGGCTAATAAACTGGGAAAGATCAGTATCAACAAGAACAAATAGTGTCACTGAGTTATCATTGTTAAAAACAGTCAAAGCTATGAAGCATTTGATTTTTGTGAGCAGTTATGACTGCTGACATAATTACGAAGTCTCAAACTTCAACCAAAAAATGCAACTCTGTACCACTAGTTACGATTTTAGTGGAAGGATCCATGACTTCCAAGAAGTTCTGACATTAAATAAGTGATATTGTGAAATAATTTGTCCTTAAGACTAGAGTATATTATGGTAGTCATAATGACAAGAGCCTCACGCTGTGAACCTAAAAGGCAGACAGCACTTTGT
This sequence comes from Numenius arquata, assembly GCF_964106895.1. Classification (NCBI taxonomy): domain Eukaryota; kingdom Metazoa; phylum Chordata; class Aves; order Charadriiformes; family Scolopacidae; genus Numenius; species Numenius arquata. The sequence goes on from NC_133580.1 coordinate 9,242,165, forward strand.
ATGTAATTAGTGATATTTTATTTCACCACTAAATTAAAAGTTAACAGTGACTGCACATTAAATTGCATAATACATTTCATTCTCCTACGAAGGGGTCATTTACAAAACACACACCAAAACCAGAGATGAGTATTTAAGCTGACATTTACAGTTCTTTTGACTTCTAACTACAATGAAGTAGAAAAGAAAGTTAAATTAACGTGATTCTGTGAACTCAACTGAGTTGCATTTTCTCCCCACCCACCAAAAGCCTAGCAAAGGCAAAGCATTTCTGTTGACTTTGATGTTGTGTATTTAGCAAAAGCAGCTTACTTCTCTGTCCACACCCAATTTACTGCCCGGATGGAATAAGACCCAGCCCTCCACCATCAAACAAATACTGATTTCAAGAGAAGTTAATTCAAATTTTGGAAATTGTTTAATCAGTCAACGCAATAAAGCCTTTGGAGCTAAGGCATTTGGTTTTTCAACAGCTGAGTTGTACTTCAAACAGAATTATTCTGTTGTTTTCACAAACGGCTATTCTAACAAGAAGCTTAATAGCTTTTGTTTTCCTGATTTCATATTGCTGCTTAGCTGTTTACATACTCTATTCAGTTATTAAAATTCATCATTTCAACAATCCTAGCATTTTCATTTAACTGTTTATCAATATAGGAAATTTCAGCTAAGGGAACCAGTTGCAGCATGCACACACATGAAGAGGTGACGAAGAGGGCACTTACTTAAAGACTGCAGCAAGATGTTAGGAAGCAGAGTTCTGCATTCCTCTTACATACATGTGCATGAGCTCTCCTCATGTCTTTGCTTGGGTATTTTGGGAAGAAGCTTTGCCACGAATGCAGAGAGCATCACATCCACTATTCTACTTAGACACAGCCATCCAAGGAGGCACCTGTGAGCTGCTGAGACTTCTGACATCAACCCAGTAACACAACAAATCACACCAGCTGTAGAACTGGGCTCACGGGTTGGGATTATATCAAAAAGAAAAATAAGTGTGCTAGGATTGATGAGATAACATGTATAAAATGGACCTGTAGCTACCTGATAACAGTAAGCAGAACAAGCTGGTGGGCAGAAAATACCTCCAGAGTTAGCAAAAGAGTGAAATGGACAACCTTAATCAACGACTGTATGTGGCTACCCCTGATCCATCAAATCTTATCTACCTAAAATCCTGGGAGTCAAAGAACAAAAGGCATTGCAGCCTGGCACAGGGGCACAGAGATCTGTGCTTGGGAGGCACGATGCCATTCTCTGTCTGGGTCAATTTTGTGAACCCTAAAATCGGGAAAAGACATCTATTAAACCTCAGATGAAAGACACTACCTTAATTCTTTTGTCTTTGGAAGACAAGGGAATGACAACTGGTTTACCAGCACGACCTCGTTTCCACACTGGCCAGTCAAACCTTTCTCTGAACTCAAGTAGAAGTGACAGAGCAACCTTTCCTTTCCCTTATCCTCTACATTAGTGGAAACCAAAGGCTTTACTGTAGCATAAGTATGTAGTAAGACACGCATCAAGCTCCAGATTTAGGTTTACAGATCAGTCTGTTCTCTGCTTCAGCATTACCATGGCATCATAAACTGCAAAGCACCAAAATGCTACACTGGCCAAGATGGTACCTCTTTGCTTGTGCTGCTTGATGGAGGAAGCGCTGCTGAATTTGAACTCTTGGAAGGCTCCTTCTTCTTCTGCTTGTGGTCATGCTGGAGAGACAGGAGCTGTGTCTGATCTTTGGGGAGAGTTCGATGCATCTTCCTGTTGTGCTGCACATCTTCTACCTTCTGAAAGCAAAGAGTGATGAACCTCAGAGGGAACAATGCCTTGGAGGATGACCAAGTTGACTGCTGGAAATACTGGCTTTTCAAAGAACAAAGCGAGCACAATTCCAGCAGGGCTGACAGAAGAGCCACAACCCCAAGCAATAGGAAGCATAAAGTGACCCCAAACACACTGCCTTTGGCTTTTGAGACAGCACGTCAGAAAATTGTATTTTTTCTTTTTACTTTTCCTAAAACCAGAGGGCTTTAATCAAACACTCCATGCTTCTGTTTGATTACAAATCAGTTTGCTGCTGAAACAGAAGAACATTGTGGCCAAGGTGCCAGACTTGACAACGAGACTTCAGCATTAAAACTAACCTCTGTTCCACTTTTATTTGTGAAAAAGAAGCGGTCGTGGTTACAACTCGAACAGAAACTGGAGACTGGAGATTTAAGCCTAGGTTGAGCTGATGCTGGAAGCTTTCAGAGTAAAGATATTTTAAATCAATTGAAGTGACTGAAGACCATTTCAGCACGGAGAAACGGCAGGGACAGAAGAGGGAGAGGCAGTGTCATTGCTGTAGATAAGGAGGATGACTCAGTAACACGTAAGTTAACTCGAAAGAAGGCTGAATCTGAGAACAAGAGGCAGTAAACGCGTTAAAAAAGTCCCTCTCTGGTCTGTGACTCAGAGGATGGGAACACCCTTAGGGAACTGAGAAAGATATCAGCTACAAGAACAGGGAGCTGCAAATTGCTGTCAGTGAACACTTTTCATACCTGCTTCTTTTCTGATTTCCTCTGTCCATCTACTATGAACCGCTCATCTTCCATAGCCCTTTTGTCTTCTTTACACCTCTCCTCTATCCTCTGAATGGCCTTAGCCTCTGGCCACCTTTGCTCACATTCCTGCTGCCTCCGTAGCTCCTGCTCTCGCCTCTGATGCTGGAAGAGAACCAGGGAATAACACTGCTTGTTTTACTTTACTTTTGTACCCACCAGTTACTTATGCCAGTATTCATTAATCACAAGGCCCACTCCCTGCCATGCAGTCACTCACAGGGGTACCTGACACACTGCGCAGCAGAAGTTGACAGGCACAAGCTGCCACCACAGTAACTGCCAAACCTGAAGTGAAACCTTTGCCCTTTTGGCAGCCGAGGGCGGATTTGCCATTCACTTAAGCAGGCACGCGAGATCTGTGTGGTGGCTGGCAGCTAATCTAATGACAAATGTCTTCCCGTCATTTTGAGAAGGAAGGGTTTTCCCAGAGTCCCCCCGTTTTGCTGGAGCAGCACTATGCTTCACAAATGCCAGCTCAGGAGCGTTTGCACAATCACAGTGCTTGAATTTCCATCAGATATTCGTGAGAAGAGACATGTTGGTGATTGAGCAATGCCTCCAACACCATAGTCTGTCAGACAGCTGAAAAGGCAGCAGCTATCTTGTACCATCTTAAACAGAAGCAGGGCCAGGACTCTGGATCAGACAGACAGACTCCAAATTGGGCAATGCACACCAGAAAGAAATCGGAATCTCTCATCCCATCTGCCTGGGCTTCCACCACCAAACTCAAGCAAAATGCCCTTCGGCTCCCAAAGCTCAGGGCAGGTTGTCAGCAGGAAAAGGACAGAGCCCATTTAAAAACATTGTGTTTGAAATGTTCTCCGAATGCTAAAGGCTCCAATCCAGGTTGTGCTGACAATTTAACACAGCCTTTGTGCCTTTCAAAGCCTACTCTATATGGGCACATCTTTTATCTGTGATGAGACATGGAACAACAAAACAAGCCAGTCCCTACATCTTCCAGCCTCCTCCTCTGCTCCTTCTGCTGGTCGATCCGTTTCTGCCGCTCTGTCAGCAGCTGCTTCTTGTATTTCTCCTGGTCCTTCAGCTGCTGCTGCTGGCGATGAGGGTCAGAACGGTTTTTGTTCTCCTGCTGCAGCCTCAGAAATTCACGACGGAGAGTTGACTCCCCCGGGAGATTAACTATGGAGCTGAAACAAAGGGCAGGTTTCTACATGACTAAACATAACATTAAAGAGAGAATACAAGGTGCATTGGGAATTGCTTGTTGTCCTGTGTTAGCAAATTAAGATGTTCCAATAAATCTCCAGCACATGACTATGCATCTGCACTTACTGTGCCACAAAACAGCCTGAAGCTGATTATTGGGTCCTTTACTTGAGAGTTTCCTCCCTATTGCAGGGGAGCTAAGAAGCAGCTATTGCAGACATCTTATACCCAGCAGTTACATTTGATAGCTACAAAACAGTTAAAGCTACCAGAGGGGATGCAGGAGATAAGGGGTTCAGAGCAAGTTAAGAAAGCCATTCTGGCTGAGGAGGGCTGCCTTCAACGAGAACAGCTTGGCCAGTCAAATTTTCTATTCCAGTAATAAAATTAACCTTGGTTCTCCTTCATCTTCATTCAGCTCATCATCTTCCTCCTCACTTCCACTGTAATCATAGTCCGTTTCTTCTAAAAAAGAGAACAATAAACAGTTTATGTGTCATTTAAGATACGATCTTGAACTTTGTTTCTGAGCACTCAACCTGAACTACGTGTAGCTCAGCAGGAATTTAAAAGCCACAGGCTGCACTGGGAGGCTGAGGGGAGGTAAGATATCCACATACATAATTCAAAATCTAGTTCAGATCGTGTTTCAGGGCAGCCCCTTTACACGCTCCCACCTTTTCCCTTGACTGACTGCACTGGTTTTGCAAAACTAACCTATTTCCATAATTTGAAATAAATTAGGCTAAACCCACAGAGAAATCCAACCCCCATAACACCACCAGCATAGTGATTCTTCAGAAAGAAATTTAGATAGAACATAAAAGACTTGTACTGCCCTTCTCTGCTATCTACCTGTTGCATAGCTAAGCTGAGGCCTTCAGCAAATCCAGGTTTTCTTTTGTATTAAAGTGAATAATTAAAAAAGAAACAGGTGTAATAAATTAATGCTAGTTTTAGCACAGCGGTTCAGAAGAAGCTGACCCACACTTTAAAAGTTCTCTTCAAGACTAATATGAAGGTAGATTTTAAAGTATAATTTCAAACTGGTCCTACTCTGCATTGCTGGCTACATGGCATGCTAAAGTGGGACTTAATTTTTTTTTTTAAGTGTCTATTTTGAAGTGAAGTCTGGCAATTTCACACTGTTCTCCCCTTTCAGGGGAGCTTTGATTAAAAATAGCACTTTTCAGGTCAAAAATATGTGTCTATCAAGAAGCGACTGTTATCATTGCATTTCCCCCCAACAAAGGGCATTTGTGAGAAACTCTAATTCACTATGTTTCTATTCGAATGTGCTTTGAGATTCATAGCTGAAAGAGGTGGCAGAATTTGCAGCTACTATTGGAGTCAATAAATCTACATTGCGACAGCAATTTCATTTTAGGCACAAATATTCCTGTTGTCAAATCAATACTTGGAGTTTGTAAGTCATTTTCCAACTGCATAGCGCCTTCCGAGTTTGCCCTCATAGTCACTGATCTTCACAGTACTAATATAAAATATACAGGAGAGGAAAAGCGGAGAAAGGGGAGGAAAGAATCGGTGGTCAACAGGCTACAGCTCGCTCTCCACTTTGCACAGCCCTTAGTCTACTGTGCACAGGCATTCACACAAGTGTCATCCCCTCTCCAGCACTGCTTCTTCCAGGTTTTGCTCTGAAGAGCAAGGCCAGCATTTGGAATAAACTTAGTTTCTCTCTTCTTCTTCAGCCACCCTGTGAAGGAGATGATTCATTATACCCATTTGTGCTTTGCTGGAGCGTGGAGGCCTTCTTGAGGTCTCTTTTGTGCACTCCACTGCAAAAACCACTTTTGCCTCCAAAGAAATTACAAGCTAAAATTATACGGAGATGCAACAGGTAAATTTAATGGATCAAGAACAGACAGATGAACTAAGAGACTAGGAAATGCTTGTTGAGTACTACTTAGATATTCAAGAAGTAGGGACCTAGACTTTACTTGGACTCCTTATTCATGGTGGCATTAGGATTGCTTTCAGTGAATCAGGGTCAGTCAGGCTCCAAAGACTTTAGCACTTAAAGACCATTAAGGACCTGGGCTTTGACAAAGGGATCTTCAAAATTGCCCCATCGCTATCAAGGACAACACTTCCTCACAGTTTTCTTGGTCTAGTCTTTCAGTTGCATCTGCCTTGTACTCTGCTGCCAAAAGTGGAAAAGGATCTGCTCTCTGAAGTGCCTCTTATTTTGTTTTTGCCACGTTACCTTTTTCTCCTTTTTTCTTCCTGGTCCTGTCCAGGTGGTCTTTCAGCATGATGCGCACTTGCCGTTCATTCTGCATGTCTCGGATGAAAGAATGCTTAAGCAAGGTTTCAGTGGACGGACGATGCAAATAATTTTTTACAAGGCAGCTTTCAACAAAGTTGAGGAATTTTTTTGACCTGAAAAATATAGAAAAGTGGAAGAAAACAATAATCCTTTTTAACTTGTGCACCAAACACTACCCCTGAGTGATGGAAAGCACTAACTTTGCAATGTTGCCTTTTGCACTGGAATTGTGTGAGACAATATGAGTTTTGCCACCAGTGTACATCCTGAGACCAGCACAGCGCTGAGGGACAGTGATGGGGAACTCCATCCCGACCACTCTCCCAGTGGGGTTACCCTGAATTTACATCTGGATCAACAAAACCACAATCTGGCCAACGCAACTGTTTCAAAAATGCCCCTACCGTTTTGATATGGTAAAGGTTTTTTTTTTATACACTTCATTTAACAAACTAAGTCTCTGTAGGCTACAGTGACTGCCATTTGCCCCACACTGTCCATACTTTCTTCTGAAGCAAGCACTGAGCCCAACCAGCCCATCTAAGCCTTGCCTGTACTGTAATTTCAGCCACTCATGCCAAACTTTAGCAACTGCAATGACTGCCACAGCTTAGGCACAATCCTAAAGAAAGGTAAAATACATCTGCACCTGAGGCTTAACCGAGCACCAGAAATAGCCTAGGAAAGACCTCATAGATCACTGTAGGATTTAACAAGATCACTGTCTCCAGAGAAGAGAACTCAAAATCCTCATAAGCCCAATGCAGCAAAACCACAGTTTTTACACATCTCTTTACCATTTTCTGGATTTCAACTTCGGGGGTGGGTTCCGTGGGATGAGGAAGAGCGCTCTCATGGGGTGCATGTCACACAGGGCTGCAAAGGAAACCACAAGCTATTGAAGGGTGGATGTTCCCCCCCATGTCCCTCCCTCCCCTGACCACGCTGACCCAGCCAGGCCAGGAGCCTGGTTCTCCCAACAGAGAGGCACAGTCCTCCACAAACACTCCCACTTTCACCAGCACAGCATCTGCCACAGATCCACACCATTAGTCAATGAAATTCACAGTACAGCCAAGAAATAAAGTCTCCAACTACACAGGAATCTTCCACAACAATATGCTGTTATTGCCAGTTAAAAGAGATTTGAAAGAAAGGCTGCATAGCAGAAACAAGCATGACTTTCTTTGCATATTTTTATATATAAGGCTTCAGAAGGACATAAAAAAGCTCACCTTTTTAATACACCAAAGGGTGTTTTCACATAAATAGAAGTTAAATTTGGGATTGAAATAATTACCTAGTTTATTATGTCTGGCTTATGGTTCAGATAAACGACAAGCTAAATTTTAACCAAACTCTTAGCCACATCATTCATGGCATAAGAGAAAATGCAGGATGAAAAAAACCTGATGCAAAGCAGAGAGCTCATAAACTGCGTCACTGGCACAGGCCATAAATGACTGAGCACACATTTCATCTATCCTGTGGTTCAGGAGAGTGAGCACCATTATTACACAATCTGTGACAGATCCTACCCATGCATTCAGATCCTACCCATGCTGTTTTCTCTCCAGCCCAATGTACTTCTCTTTAGTGTTACTGTTGTGGAAAGTTGAAGCTACAAAGAACTCTGCAGAAAGTAAATACTGTCACATCTCATCTAACCCAGGCATTTTGTATGGAATTATGAATGTGCCCCATCTGTCACGGAGAAACACCGAGGGTCAGAGGTCTTCCTTCACAAAACAGCTACTGAATGACAACTGATAGGAACTATATGGAGGCTGATTTCTTATGATACATAGGTACTCAGCAGTGATTCTCTTAACAGGAATGGATTTACTGCATTACAGGGCTAGTAAAAGTGTGAAGATTAGGTCTGGTAAAGCCTTCACTGCTTCCTCCTAATTTCTCTGTGTGCATCCACTGCCATTATTTCTCATATCCGAGTTGTTTTTGACTTTTTTCTTTGTATTTTCAATAGCACATGATACAGTGGGGATGGGGGGCAGAAGAAGTCTGGTTTCTAGCTATGGGTCCCAAACGCTGCTGTACTACAGTATACAAAACATCATGCAACAGAATATAATCCATAGCATTTCCCTGCCAAAACCAGTGAAAACATCAAATACAAGTGGCACGAGGAATTAGCATGCAAAGCTACAAAGCCTCTCTCAAAGAAAACTCCCCACGGACTCATGTCTCAGGACTAAGCTTCAGCCACGCTGAAGCACAGTGTCTGAAACTGCTCCTCAACTCCAGCTGGCTCCCGAGCGCTGCTAGAAACCAAGTCTGACGGGAGAACAGCCAAGTGTGTTTTTTAAAAACACAGCCTACGTGCTCTCAAGCTCAGGCCAGAGTATAATTTATCTCATCTCCTGTGCTCTCAGCAGTGACCGGATAACCCATCACATCACATCTGCTTCGTGGGCGCTGGGGCAAAGCAACCGGTCCTCCTCGGGAATAAAAATGCACGAGGTCTTTGCATCCATGCTGCAGCTGCCGATCGCTGCCCCAGGGCTGCGAGGGGCTAATCCGGAGCGAGGGGGACGGCGGCCAGGTGAGGGCAGGCTGTAAAGTAACGGCATTCTGCTGTTGGGTTGAGAATGTGGTCATGGACCAAAGCCATTACGTGAGCAAATACGGTATTCATCCCAAAACCTGTGAGAATCAAGTCAGTCCAAGAGTGAAAATATAACCTTTGGGCTTAGCTTTTCCCACTGCTATACTGGGGTTTTTTGGTGACCTAAACCCAAAGCCACTCTTGCGAATTTTTTCTGCTAACATGTCAATCACTTCTGCTTTGCTGTACCCACAGGCAGTGATCAACAAAGCAATGCTAACAAGAGCTCCAAGAAAAAAAGTATTTTTTTGTTTCCCTAGGAAATGAAGGCAAGGAATCAAAATATAGACTTAAAGGATCCGAAAGGAAGAGGAAAGCAAGAGAGCCCAAATGAGAAAAAGTTATAGATTATTGTTAAAGATACAGCCAGAATCAGAATTTTGTACATCTGTGCATTAGCCAAGCATGATTTATTTTACCATAGAACATGTTCACAAAGCATAGACACCCCCACCTTTATACCAGATCACTTACGAGGAGCTCCTTCGGCCATTTCAATAGCAGTGATTCCCAGAGACCATAGGTCACTCTGCAGGAAAAGAAACATTGCACATTGCAACTTGCAGCGCTCAAGCTTTTTATTTGTGTGTTTGTTTTTCTTCTGGGGTTTTGGGCTTTTTTGGTTTTTACAGTTTCCCTAGGTTTCTCCTGGATCGGGTCGTTCTACTTGGAGTGACATACATTCTGCTCCCTCCCATTCCCTACTGAGCTTTCAGGAAATGTGCTAATAGCCAGAAGCTTCCCATTTCCCATGCAACTCTGAAGAGCTGATTCATCATTTAAGCAGCCAGCTCCAAAATGCAGACCTTCTGCACTCAAAAAACAAGAGCCAGAATATAGCAGGCACCGTTTAAATATATGTCTTAAATCTTTTAAACTGTTTTCATGAGGCAATGAGACACAGCAGCGTCTCACCCCTCTGCTCCTGGCCAAAAAAATTCTTGGTTTTAATGCTTATTTCAGAGCAGTCATTGCTGAGCTTCTACACCGATGGAACAGAAATTAGTCAGGCCTCGGGGTCTGCCTTTTTCTGTCTATAAAGTCTCTAGCCACGTTTTTGGGCACATGAAAGGAGGGCACAATCACACCGCCTGATTTACGACGCAGCGTATGTTCAGCTCGGTTAACTTCTAGTGGAGTTTCCTTTATAAGTTTATCTGGATGCCAAAGGCCAGGTTTTGATCATGGAAGGTAAATCAGAAACACTACCAATGGCTGTAAGAACTTCACAGGTTTCCACTTGATTAATCATGTGCACTATCTTACTAATTTTTGTGTCTAAATGTAGGCAAATGAGAAGCATGTGACCAAACCAACTTGCAGGGCTTCGCTAAAACTAACTTTTTAAAAGGGAGCTACAGAGGACAAACTTTCAAAGATTAAAAGCAATATACTATTACATCAATAGCAGCTCATACCCAGCCTGGCACTCTAATTAATTTTGACTGTATAAACAGAGCTGCCTTCTCAGTCCAGCTGCTCTGAACCACTTTACGCAAGCTAAAAACTAGTTTGCATCATAGTTTATGGAGGGATTTGACAGCAAAACTGGTGGGAATTTAAAAGATTCACAATCCTGACTTGTTATTAAGTAAATGACTGAAAATTAGAAAAGTCTTCTAGGGGTAGAACTGCAGGTCTTGGGGACAATGGGAGAAACAACGAGGCTACAAAGAAATTGGTTTGGAGTTTCAAAGTGTGAGAGGCAGGATGACAGCTGTGTTTGTAAAGGGCCCCTCACGACAAGACAGACACTGAGGTGCTGGAGCGTGTCCAGAGAAGGGCAACAAAGCTGGTGAGGGGTCTGGAGAACAAGTCTTACAAGGAGCAGCTCACGGTGCTGGGGGTGTTCAGCCTGGAGAAAAGGAGGCTGAGTGGAGACCTTATCACTCTCCACAACTACCTGAAAGGAGGTTGTGGTGATGTGGGGGTCGGTCTCTTCTCCCAAGTAACAACTGATAGGACAAGAGGCCTCAAGTTGCTCCAGGGGAGATTTAGATTAGATATTAGGAAAAATTTTTACACTGAAAGGGTTATGAAGCATTGGAACAGGCTGCCCAGGGAAATGGCAGAACTGTCATCCCTGGAGGTATTTAAGAGACAGGTACACATAGTGCTTAATGATATGGTTTAGTGATGGGTTTTGTGAGTGTTAGGTTGATGGTTGGACTCAGTGATCTGAAAGGTCCCTTCCAATCTAGACAATACTATGACTCTTTATATATACTCATATATTTTTACTCATTTGTTGTAATCTCTTTTCTTTTTTCTTTTTTTAAAATCAGAGCTGGAACAGCAAGAAGTTACAGAGTGGCTTCCTGCTACTTTGCTCACCATATCAGCTATAAACCTCTGCAGAAAAGACCGGCCCCATGCCACCTTCTGAGTCACAGCACTGTCTGCATAAGTGCTTCCAAAACCCTCCGCTGAGCACTTTTAAACTACCATCAGCAGAATCTATTTGGAAAGCAGACATAAATGCACACAGATGAACTGTGATTATTACTGAAGGCAAAGAAACCTCAAGAATTAGGGGTGTGTGTATGTTCCTAATGCTTGTATCTTCTGAAAAGTACACATTTGGAAAAGGAAATTGACTGGGGTGAGGGAATGAAGACAAGAGATTAATTTCTTGAGGTTTCAGTAGATTTACATGGCATGAAAAATAAAATAAAATCCAAGAACATTCTTTGGTCATGACTGACACTCACACAACATGACCTCACTTTGCCAGTGCAGCATAGAATGTGCCAACACAGGAGAACTGCAGCATCTGAATCACTAGAAAATGGAAGTAATAACAGGTTCTTCTAATAAGTATTTCTGAAGACACAATTAGAATGAGAGGTTCAAAGTGGCAACCAAGAGAACCTGAATGAAGCAAGTGACCAGAGGGTTACTCAGAAGGTGGCTGCTCAGAAAGCCATCCCTGGAAAACATCCTGCAGGACAAATGTAGACAGACAAATAACAACACTACTAGAAACAGGCCCGAAGAAAAAGAATAAGCTTTATGTGTCTCTTTGGAAGAGCATCAGCATATTATGAGAATTAGAAAGAGAACCTGAAAAAGTGCTTGACAGCTGTTCTTGGCTTCCCAGTACAAGGAAGTTATGGACATATCGGAGTGGGTGCAGGGAAGGGCCACAAAGATGTTTAAGAGATTGGAGCTTGGAGGCTCTGGGCTGAGCGAAATAGAACTGTTCAGCCTGGAGAAGGGAAGGCTCAGGGGGATCCCATACACACACAAAATTCCTGATGGGAGGGGAGTAAAGAAGACCAAGCCAGACTTCTGAGCAGTGCCCAGTTACAGGACAGGAGGCAATGTGTGCTGTTAAGGTCACAAACCAAAATACAAGAAATGCCATGTCTTCTCACCTCAGCCACTCTGTGACTGACCAGAAATCATTCTGGGATGGGAAACCTCTAGCAGTCACATGCTCATAAGTGAGGGAAGTGTTACTAATTATTGCAAATTAACTTAGGATTTGCAGCTGAGTATAGAGTAAAACAGCTCTAACACAGAGGAGAGCAGTAACTTCTCATATTAGTACTACACTACTTCAAGTATTCCTTCTAAGTTTTCCTCTTCCTTTCTTTTCTATCCTGATCTGCAACATCCATAAATCAGTACCTTTTTTTTTTTTGGCACAGAAGTTCATGAAAGTGTATTTCATCTATTAACAATTCACAAAAAAATACTCATAAGGAAACTCCACTCTTAAAAATAAGAGCCACCAACCACGTATTACAAATACTTCTATTTGTACAGTTATAATACTATTGCAGTTTAAAAGGAGGTAAGTTTGAACTTTTCAAATGCAGTACTAGAGCAGGATTTCAGCAATAACCTGCATGTTTTGCTACCTCTTGCAGAGTTGTAACACTTACTCTGTAGTCATATGTAGAGTCTGGGTTCTCCTCACAAGCAATGACTTCAGGCGCCATCCAATACGGTGTGCCAATAAATGTGTTTCTTCTCCCAATAGTCCTATCCAGTTGAGCACTTACACCGAAATCCACTGAAAAGCCAGGCAGAGGTAAAAAAATTAATAAAGAGTTGTATCCACGTGGCAGAGTATTTGTTTGGTTACTTTCATACTGTTTGGAATACCAAGCCTTTGGGCTACCAAGCCTATCAAATCTGAGCTCCTCCAGTACATCTTGTCCAATAGTTGAAATTTAATGGCCTTTTTTTTTTTTCCCTTTTTGACAGAATGGTCAAATCAACAGCATGCTAAATCTGTCAGGCAGATTATAGCAGACATTAATTGATCTAGGAAAACATTACAGAATAATTTATGCATATGCTAAACACTGCATTGAGTAGGACTCAAGATCTTTAACTAGTGTCTGAAAGGTAAACTCATACCTACAGACAAAGCAAATTTGGATGTGTCTAATATGGCCAATTGTGAAAGCTGGAAAGAACTATCATATCACTTCATTTCGAGATGTTTGGAATAACTCCTTCCCTACATTCAAACACTATGTTAGAACAAGCTGCATAGTATACTAGTTTATTCTAATCTTAGACTCTTTGTAATGAGAGAATCATGTGGTGTTCTTTGTGCTGAAAGGGGTGTTACATTCATAAGGATTGTATAGCAAAATGGTTTTGTTCAGATATGAAGGGCCCACACAACCAATAATTACGTGACTGTATTTTTCTTTGAACAAACCTCTAAGATACACTAATTGGATCCTCTGGGCATAGTACTTGAGTGCTACTCACAGGGAAGATAAAATAACAGGAAAAAGAAAGAACCAAAAGGTGCACTTATGTTATCTCATTGCAGATCATCTGCAAACCACAATCATTTGTACTACTATAATTTATCGTGCCTGTTTAGCAAACCTTTTCCAACAATAAATTGGACCTGACCTTGGGGATCATCACGCGCTCTGTGCTTCTGATGGGAAGTGTGCACACTTACACTGGAGTGGAGTGGAACTGTACTGAGGACCTCTTGGGCTTCTAGCTTCTTTATTTTGAGACATATGAGCTAAATCTCTCTGGAAACAGCTCCTTTTTAAAATTATTTTTAATTGTTGTACTTAGCAAATCTGTTACATCTTTATCCAGAGGTTTAACTTTCTTGTCAACCACGTGAAGAATGGTGGGACTTGTAATTACACAAGACCGCCAACATGCACAGACCCCCCATCTTGCCAGTTTTAAGAGGGAACAGTTGAAAACTAGTACATATCTTTTAGCGACTACAAGCAAAACCCTGCCTTCATTTAATACAACTGCAAAACTCCCTTTGATTTCAGTGAAGCCGGGATTTTACATAAGGTACAACCATAATGAGATTTAAAGTACTTATTTTCACCCGCTTCAGCCCACATCCACAGGCCACGTTTATTATTTTTATTATCCAGCTCTACAGTGAATTCTTTCAATTAAAGAGAGAGGGAGCGTAAAGATCATCCCAAATAAGAGAAGTGCTCTCCTGGAGACTGCTCCTTTAATCCATTGCCATGTATTCTCTGTGATGTCTTCCCAGAACATCAAAGACATCCCTTCCTCCAGAGAGATATGTATTGGACTTTAGTCTTAGGAAGTCAGAAGTTGTCAACACTGCCATGTCACAGCTAGAAAAGGAAATGAGTAAACTCTCTGTCATTTTTGAGCGATGACTACTAGTAAGAGATACTATTCAGTGTCAGTGAGAGCCCTTCCACGCGAGTAATTTCACCTATTGTCAGATCTATGAAAATCTCTAAGACCACTTCCCTTAGAGAAATGGATTAGCATAATTTATTCCCCCAACTTTTTTATTTTGGAACTCTTTGCGTGCTGGGATCTGCTGTGAAGGCCAGATGGTGCCATGACTTACAAGACAGGTTCTGTGTTTGACTGCCCACAAGTATCCACATTCCCCACAGGCTGTGACACCCCTGCAGAACATGTCACATTTTCATCTCTTTCTACATGACAGACACCTTATAAACACAAGCATTAATGCTACTTGACATCTTTGTTGCTCTTAGGTTACTGAAGGTTCTTTCTGAGACAAGATGGAAATCTTAAATTTTTACGAACAGGTTTCTCACACATATTTAAGGAAACTTACCTAGTTTTACTTCTGCATTTTCTGTAAGAAGAACATTCTGTCCTTTAATATCTCGATGGATGACATGGTGAGCATGAAGATGTGCCAAGCCCTAAAAGAAAACCAGACTTCCCTTATTCTTTCTTCCTATCATTATCATGAGCATGGGCATCGGTGCCTTTTCACACTTCTACTCTTCTCAGACTTTGTTCATAGGGAAAGTCCCCTAGATGTTATTAGCAACATGAAGATCCCAGTTTCGGGATGGAGAGAGGACAACAACCGCAAGTTTGATTGTCTTCTTTACCCACAGGCCTGACAATAGTGGAGCATTTCAGAAGTGTGAAAAGAACAAAGCAGCAGTATTTTAAACTTCTGTCTCAGAATCAAGGGATGCCTCCTTACACTGTGTGTAAAAGAGGGAAAGAGCAATGCAGAATGCTCTGCATGAGGACAGGAGACAGAGGCTCGTTGGCCACAGTAGCTTAAATTCTGCATTCAGCAAAACTGTGTTCAATGGTAAATGGACCACAGAAAGTTCAAAAAATCACGTCAGACCTCTTTTTGAATGCAGCAAATATTTTTTCATTCAGCTAATATTTGCAATATTCTGTCTTCTCCTTCATTCCAAAATTGTCCATGTATACCAGCACAGATATAAAGGAACACACCGAAATAAATCTCGTTTTACACCAGCATATTGTTATGCTTTTCAGTTGCATGAGCATAAACCAATTATTTTAACATCAATTGCTTTAAAAAGAGATATTATAGCCACCAAATGAAGAGCAACCTGACCAGACCATTAAGGTTTTTTTTTTTTTTTTTTTTTGCAGAAGAGCTCTCCCCACGCTCTCCAGCTACGGTTATTACAATCTCCAGTCTAATGCCAAATCCTCCTAAGATGGCCCATGATCTCTACTGAGCATGCTTCTCAATTCCTCTGTTCCAGAGGCAAAGATTTACCCTTCTTCAAGCATTACTTTGGCATGCCATTTGAATTCTAGCTCCCAGAATACACATTTATCTTACCATTATTTAAAAAAGGAAGCAGAACTCCATTACAAGGAAGATGGATCAGTAACTCTGTAATGGGTTTTGAATTTAGAATGACAGGTTCCAACGTTTGGGTTTTTTTCCAGGCGAGTTCACTGGATTACACTTGGGCATTGTTTTATCCTCTGTACTTCCCAGGAACAACAACAAAAAAAAATCCCTAAGCCTGCATAGAATGAAATATAGCCCCAAGAATTGGCTTGGGGATCATTGCCCCAGCAGGGCCACCTTTAAGATTCTGGAACGCTGTTTAGTCAACATTGCTTCTAATAGTGTGGAAAAGAGGCCCCTGAGTGTGTGCAGGTAAAGGAATTATGAACAGAAAGATCTTACGTAGCATGAACAGCTGAAGCAATGAGCAGTAAGATCTCCTGATGTGGAGGACAGACTTACTGAAAGCAGAACATTTATTTACCTTTCTAGATGCCTAGAATCTGGACTTTCAGGAGATGGCTATTTGCCACAGGAAACAGAAATTTTCTGGTTTTCATACATAAATGGGATTAACTATAATAATATGGGATGTCAAGCAGCCATCATGCTGGCTCTTTGGGCTCTTCTGAACTCAAGGACCACAGCCCATGAGCCCTATAGATCAAAACCTTTAAACAGTAATGCTCGTTAGTGACCTATGTTAGCAACCAAAGGCTTGGAAAGGCCTTTTTGTTGCAAATGACCAACAAAGCTCTGTTGGCACGACTCACCCTGAGAACCTCTCTGCAGATGTACGCAATCCAGTCTTCCTTGAAACAGTTCCCTTTTGTCTTCTTTACCAGGTCAGTGACAGAGCCCGCACCACAGTACTCCATCACCAACTGCAGGAAGACAAACGCAAGACACCTTTACCGCAGCTCTGACAGGCTGCCAGCAGAGATACCACGTGCAAACACCCACTCCACCACAATCAAGGTGTGGCAAACTACACACAGCCTTCCCGGATGCCAAGTGATATAAAATCTCATTTCCTGAATCACACACATTGCTGAATAAATAAAAAACCTCAGCAGTGTTCCTCTCCCATTGCAGGTTATGGGTACTTTTTTTGTTTGGTTTTGTTTTTTTTTTTTTTTTTTAAGAAACTACAGAATTAGGAAACCAAGACCTTAATAAGACTGAAAAACATGGGATTTTTTTCAAAATTTGACATCTCTCATTTTGCTGCAGAGCTTCAAAATCTTGCAGCTGAAAAATTTGGAGGATTCATGGGTTTTTTTCCTTTATTGCCAAGTCTTCTGTTCACTTTTTTATTTTCCAACTGAAAAAAGGAGACGAAAGCAACAAGAAAAAGGAAAGGAGGGGAAGAAAACAAGCTTTCAGTTTCATTTAAAAAACTAAATTACAGAAATCTTTAGAAAAAAGAAAAGCTTGAACAACAAATCAGAATGACAACACAAGTCACAAGTATCATAACATACTTTATGTCCATTCTCAAAGGAAATCATAGGGGATGGAAGACGTGTAGGAAGGAACAATTTTTCTCTTTTATATGTTATTCTTCAGAACAATGACTTCAGAGCTGCACTGAGACAGAGTCCAAGCCAAGCATACTGGAGCTCTAAAGAAAGAAGCTGTAAATCTCATGAACAGAAATGACACTAAATACTTACCCAGAGCTGATCATCTTGGCCTGCAGGACTTTTCTTTACAAATGCACCATAATATGTAGCAATATTCCGGTGATGGGAGTACTTTTTTAGCATATTTATCTCCAGCTTGATTTCCTCCTCTTCATTCTGTAGCAAAAGAGAGCAGAAGGCTCCTCAGGTGACCAGAGATCACTGAGCTCCAGGGCTGCCCAGAGCTGCAGGGCAACCTCTGTCTTTGGAGGCTTTCGACACCCAGCTGGAACCAGCCCTGAGCAGTCATGGTTGGACCAGAGACCTCCTGAGGCTCCTTCCAACCTGAGTTATCCTGTGATTATGAGATTGCAACTGAAGGACAGGCTCTTAACAACTGAATCACCCTGGATCCATCGGCCTAAAACACTGAATTGCTAAAGTTTGAGCTAAAGAATCAAAAATGTCCCGATTTGGGAACAACAATCTCATATTGTCTCCTCAGGGGCCTTAGACAGGACTACTGCTCCTCCGTTTGCGGTTTCTGTATGCAGTAATTTAGTCATGGAGAAATTAACCAGATTCAAACACAAATAAAAATATTCCTAACACTCCATTACTTAAATACATGGAAAAGCACTTAGCGCAGACATCAGCCAATTTGTCTTCCCAGTCCTGTGGAGGGTCTTGCTGGGAGGAAATCAAAGCCAAGAAGGAGGCAACTCGCCACAAATCAACCTCCAGAGTCAGCTCAGAGTTAGGATCTGCTCCTTCCTTCCAGCTGTAAGGCTACCCTACCTGGACCATGGAGTTTCCCCCCCCGATCCTAACATCATACCGTCAGTAAAGTCTCCGGTATGCTGGGGGCTAGACATCTAGACCCCTAGACATCTCCTTCCAGGCACCAGCTAGCTCTGTTTTCCCACTGTCTTTATTTCAGTCTCTTCAGGGCAGACATTCTCTTCTGCCCCGTACAGCACCGTACACAATAAGACAACTAATGGAAATACAAGTTTTAATAATTACATTAGAAGGAAATGCCCTTTTTCAGAGAGAACTGCCTGATCTGAAGAGGTCCTCTCAGAGCTCGCCTGTTTGCTGTGTTGCCACCGAGAGAAATGGTGCACAATACCCAGTGAAACACATGTGGATTTTGCTGTCTCATTTGCTTTAATAGGAAACAAGTGGTGCTGCAAGGTATCCCTTGTATCAGTTAAAAGGAGTATGACAAAGCTGAAAATTAATTTACCTTGCTGCAAAACATCCCAGTCAGCACTAACTAGCTGAAGGCGGGGGGGGGAGAAAGAGGCAGCAACAGCAGCTCAGCCCCACAGGACATTTTTTTTTGCATTTTTCCGCTATTTTCCAGGAGCTTTGCCATCAAAGCATTCCTTTAACCATCACAACAGTCTGCTTACAAAACCAGCTGCGTTGTCCCTTCTACCTGTAGCAAAACATTAAAGCCTGACAGACTGAAGCCAAATTCCCTGAAGCATACACATATGATGCGTCTTATTAAACCCAACCACACAAAAATTATTCCCAACAGAACGGAAGGGACCAGTAAGTTTTCCCCAGTAACATCAATCCACAGGAGACACATTACCAGACCAAAGCCTAATTGTCTTAAGCTTTAGGAAATGGGAAATGTAAAATAACTCTACTTCAAGCAAAATGAGCTATTTTGGGTTTCAGAACAGCCCCTTTGTTGAACAACGGCTCTCAAGCTGCACACATAACACCAGATATTTCATTTATCTTCTGTTTGCAATTAAGGAGAAAGGAGGATCCTTAATCCTCAGCTGGATACAGCCCTGGATGTTGTATGACTTAATAAGCAAGGGTAAGGAGGAGCCCAGTGCAGCATCTGGAGACACCAAGAGAAATCAGAGCAGGCTCCCAGACAGCATGCAAAAATCCTCCGTGAGCAAGGTCCTATTTCTCTCTGCACGTGGCCAGGGCACAATCAAAGGGAGCTGGGAGCTTATGCTGATGCTTTCAAGGCTCTACTCCCTTTGGGACTGCAAAGAGTGCACGTGAAAGGGTGGAAACAGTCAGGTGAGGAGAAGGCAGCAGAGACGGAGATGGGAACAGCCGTCCTGGACCTGACCACAAGGGTCCTGTCACTGATACGAGTTTCTGGTAAGATCTTTAGGGAAGAAGGGCAGAAAGTGGGATAAACCGTACTCCTTTTCTCCCTCTGCTGTCCCTCCTGCATCCTGCCCACTCCTTCTGCTAGGGCAACCAAATGTGGAAGGGCAACATTAACCTTTGGTGAAGGCCTTCATCAAATTACTTAAGGTCTCTTCAGATCTCAAGGTTTTAGGGTTTATCTATCTGCATGAACTTTGCACTGGTGGGTCCCGACTGAAAAGCTTCTCTGCTATGCCCTCAGCACCAGCCAGCTTTCACAAAGTTCCCCTTGGGGAGCTGGCAGATCTCAACCACTTCCTCAGAGCTTTTGCCTCTTTTTCAGCTCTTCTTCCTTCGCCCAATTAATTTACTGGATGTTGGAACCGTGCTGGCACAGCTCTTACCCGAGTACTTTCTATTCCTCTGCAACCTTGCCTCCATGTTTTTTAAAACAAGGATAACCATGTGCCTGTCTGTGCACACAGCTGGAATACCAGGCAGGTTCTTCCACACCCACTGGCAAGAGCAAAGAGTGGCTGCACATGTGTAACGCTCCTTTCCCATTGCCAGCAAGATGATCCAATTCCTGCTTTATCTCGTGTCCTTATCCATTTACCCAGAAGGCTGGAACCTGCTCCCTCCCTGCACCTGCCTCTTCTTCCCTTGTCCCCAGAGGCAGGTATCTGCCAGCAGATCCAGAGAGGTGATTCTGCCACTTTACTCTACTCTGGTGAGACCTCACCTGGAGTACTGTGTGCAGGTCTGGAGCCCTCAATATAGAAAGGACATGGACCTGATGGAGCGGGTCCAGAGGAGGGCCACCAAAATGATCAGGGGGCTGGAGCACCTCTCCTATGAGGACAGGCTGAGGGAGCTGGGGTTGTTCAGCTTGGAGAAAAGGAGGCTCCGGGGAGACCTCATAGCGGCCTTCCAGTACCTGAGGGGGGCCTACAGGAAGGCTGGGGAGGGTCTGTTTACAAAGGCCTGCAGTGACAGGACGAGGGGCAATGGTTTTAAGTTGGAGAAGGGGAGATTTAGATTGGATATTAGGAAAAAGTTCTTTACCATGAGGGTGGTGGAACACTGGAACAGGTTGCCCAGGGAGGTGGTTGAGGCCCCTTCCCTTGAGATATTCAAGGTGAAGCTCGACGAGGCCCTGGGCAACCTCGTCTAGTTGGGGGTGTCCCTGCTGACTGTGGGGAGGTCGGACTAGATGACCTTTGGAGGTCCCTTCCGGCCTGGACCAATCTATGAATCTATGAATCTGTGCTCGCTCACCGCTGTAGGCTGCTCAGGTAAAGGGCTATCCAGGACAGCAGCTGGGCATTCCACAGACAGAAAGTACTCTGTCTTCCTAGTGCTTGAGTGAGCTTTGGAAAAGTCCCTCTATGGACAAAGCAAGACAGAAGGGTAAATGTGAGTGATTCTGTCCCATGGGCCACGTCTGAGGCCCAACCAGAAACTGAACCCGGACTTGCTAAGTCTCAGCGCTACATACATCCCTCAAGCAGGGTGACTGGGGACAAAAGCATCCTCAACTTTTCAGTGCATGCACATCCTCAGGATTTCCACTCTCCACCACCCCTCTTGTCAGTGTTACCATCAGCCACATCTCCCAGGGGTCTAGAAACCAGCTCATAAATCATGCTGCTTAAGAAAAGGAAACAAGCTCGCAGATGTGCAGGTGCAAAAAGCTGTTTGCTTTCACAAACCAATGCGGTTCTGGGCACAGATGGCTGCATGCACGAAGATGACAGGTTCATGATCAAAGGCTACTTTTGAAGATGTAGGCCTATCTGCAATGACATTAGGAAGCAAAGAACTAGAAAGCACATGCCTCTGACCTCAAAGGAAACAAGATCATCAGCTGATAAATACTCCACCAAGAGACCCCCTTAGTACTGGGGCAGTTCAGATGAAGTTCCTCATTTAAAAGCTATTTTGCTATCTGGAAAGCCTGAAAGCAAGGGCAGACAGAGAACGACCTGCTGCAAAAGAGCTCTTTGATCACCTGCACCAACAGCTGAAGAGAAAAGCAGCAAGAATCCCACCTCTCCGCAAACCCTCTGCTTGTTTGGCACCAGCAGATAACAGGAAGCAGAGCCTGAGTGGAGAGGCACATGAGCACGTTGCCATCAACCATTTCAAAGGGCCCCCCCCGCTCCCCCCCGTAACACGGCACGGCAGCACTTCCTGACAGATGTCCAGAGGATCCCGCAATGACCACAGCATCCTGCTGCCGCTCCGAAGAAACCGGCTCGTGACAGCGAAGGGCAGATTTGCTCAGCTCTTGCCCTGCCCCAGATCTTGGAGCTGAACAATCACAGCTGGAGCTGGTCAGGGAATTTTTGATGAAATTACTTCTTGCCAGAAAAAAAATATTAAAAAAACGTAGATTTGGTGAAACAATCTCTTGGCAGAAATGTACTGGTTACTGGTTAACTGATGACACGTTAGCTGAAGGACTTCTTAGGTTGGATTTTCTAGTGATGAGAACATGACGCTCGGGGAGAGAAACCCACTGCAGAATATCCAAGTAGCAAGGAAGTAGCTCAGACCCCTAGGATATGAGATATCCGTGTTCAATCCTATTCTCTCCCAAGTCAAACTTGCTGAGCAGGTTAGTGACCAAACCACTACCAGCCTTCAGTGGCACAGGGCTCTGTCAAACTCAGCCACTGGAATTGCCCCAGTTTGAAGGAGAGAGATCTTTCTTGAACCAGGGAGTCCTCTAAGCAGGTACACAAATTACAAAGCTAATCCAGGCGTTCAGCTTTTCTCCACTTTTGATTTTTTTGGAGACAGGTGAAGGGGAAAAGACTGCATTTGTCTTGATTTTATTTTTTCTTTAATCTTCCTGTTTTCTACCACATGAAGTTTTCACTCCCTAAGAAAACTGTTCCCTGTGCAGCACTAATCAGATCATATAACCACCCCAAGATGAAAATGGCCACAGGGGCTAGGAGCCTCCTGTCTCACTCAAGCAGGTTACTATGACAGCATCCATTTCTCACAAGCCAAACTCCATGTGAGATGTTGCTCTCAGGTGCAATTTATAGACAGGACATTGGAGACGAAGATTTCAATATTTTAAAGATTTTATTTAATGCCTCAAGCTAGCTTTTAAAGACCAAAGGATCAGAAAATAACTTAAACCTGAGCAGACTAACAATGCAAGAGAAAGTGAATCCTTGACAGGCTCTGAATTTATGACACTGAGATTCTGGAGACTGAAAGGATTTCTACATTACAGTTAGGACCCACAACTGCTGTTAGAGGCTTTAGTAACCAAACGTTGTGAAGCAGAGAAAAGCTTTTGCCATTTCACAGGAGAACTGAGCTTCAGAGATGCCCTGGACATGTACAGCATCAGCCTCAGCCGTACCCACGCCCCTTACCTACTGCAACTGCAGAGCAGGAGTGCATTGGCTTCAATCACCCCATCTGCTCTGAGCTACAAGAGACCAGCAGCAGGGTCCCTGGCCGGATGGATCAGCTCAGGCGGCCAGCAGTAACCCCATTTCTTGCAGCCATGTGGCTCTGGGAATTTGCACCAAGGTGTCTGAAGGGCTGGGTTCCTCGGGTGCCAACCCCACCCTGCCCCTGCGCACTGCCGAGCTGTCAGGTGTGGTGTGGTGGCTGAGGAGAGGACAACCCCAGCTGCAGGAGGAACCACAGCTACTGGCAGCAACCACCAGCACCACTCCTGCTGTGGTATCCCAATATCTCGCAGAGGCACCGCCAAGGGCCTGGAGGAAACCAAAGGACTGCACCCAGGTCTGCCCGCCTGTGCCCTGGCAGCGGGAACATTGCCAACCCCACGTTCAGAAACTGGAAATAACAGCGGAAAGCCCTGCGCTCACCCTGCACCAAGGTCAGAAAGCCAAAACACTCAAGTACAGCCGAACTAGATTTGTTGTTCAGGGTTTAGTGGGGGAAGAGCACCGGGGAAACCCCTCCAGGTGGCTGCACCGAGGTGCTCACCACCCAACTCTCAAAACTGCCACAACTGCTTTCACATTAAGTGACTTGACATGAAAACAGCATGATATATTATCACTGCCCCTCAAGCAATGGGACAGGTTCCCCAGTATGATGCTGCCTCTCTAGCCTGCAAGGAAGGAGCAAATCAGACCTGAACAGCCGGATTTTGTTCCCAGAATCATGCAAGTCTATCAACCTGAGTTCCTGAAGCTGGACCACAAGGTTGTCCTCCATGTAAATTTTGTTTCCAAGCAAGCAGAAATAACTGGATGCTACAGTTTGTCGCTTACATACACAGGAGACCACGTTATGTATAGCAAGGGGAAGGAAATCTTTCCAAGGTTCCCTTCCTGCAGTTCTTGCTTCAATTGTTTCATCAAGGAAGGGACTGTCACTGGTGTTAACACAACGGCCTACAAGTGACATCTTTGGCCAGCCCTCACGCACTGTTGTCTGACCCAGCAAAGCATGAAAGCGGTCCATACAGAAGCTCTGGATCACTTCTGAGTCCCTGCCAGGATCTGTTCTGGCAGCTCCTCCATCAAAGCATGGAGATGCTCTGATGTCAGGACTCTGGCTGCGACACAAACCCTACGCCGTCTCGCTTCCAAAATCCAACAGCTTCATGTTTGGTGACTGCCATTTTTTAAAGCCAAAGCACCTGATGATATATGTACCTATACAGCTAAAAGCAAAAATCCCACCAATCTAACGCACCACTTATTTAAAAATTCACCCTCCTCTATGCACAGAGAGGAGCAAAACTGGCAATTCAACTACGCATGTGTATTTTACAAGGTAGCAGCCACAGCCAAACCAGTCCTTAGATATGCTTTGTAAAAGCATTACAGTAGTTCCAAAAGCATTACTAAGTTCAAAAACCAAATACGCAATTCAGCCCACTTGCTGCACAGGGCTGGATTCCTACACCATCAGCAGAGAGAATCAGCAGGTCCTGGACCTGCTCTACGTGACAAGGCCCACGGAGACACCAACTTGTTCTGCTGTCTTCCAAGACAATCAAAAGACGTACTAAAATGCAGGCAAGACTTGCTTGTGCTTGCCCAGAACACCACGTGTAGATGTGCCATGGGCAGACTTGGCCCTTTTTTTTTTTATTTCAGGTGATAACTCCTCCACAGTATCACAAGAGGACTAACTCTATCTTGGGAGTTTTGTACTCCGTATCTACACTGCCAGAGTGACAGAATGGGGAACTGGTCTTCAGTGAGATGAGGTGCATCCTACCCAACCACAGACTTCCAGTTAACTCAAGAAGAGGAAGCAGGGAGTCTCCCCAACCTTTCTGGGGCTCAGGCTAATACAGTCTCATGGAGGCAAGCTGCTTCGCTACTGGCTGCACTCTTAAAAGGAGAGACAAAATCAATACCTAGCAACTTTTTCGATACCCAGTTCCAGCACTGACACCACTTTATAAATGTGAGCAGGGACAGTGCCAATTAAACCGTCTCCTCCTCTCATCTGTCAAATAACAATAAGAAAGTGCTACATTTGCATTTCTAACATGTTCCTGCTTGCTAGCTGTCAGGGTAGCTGCTCTGAGGAATGGATGGCATGCGAGGGGAGAGGATGTGATGAAACACAGCAGGAGCAGCACACAGCTACAGGAAATCTTTTACTCGCTATCTCTGGAAACAGATAATCAACCAGAAATAAGCAGGAAGAGAGTTCGCCTCTTTGTTATTATAGACTATCAAAATATATGGCAATGCATTCCTTTATTGCTTTGTCACCATTGGTCAGGTACAACTGAAAAATCTGGTTGTACTAACACCTCTCAGTACATTATAAAACACAAACCAGTGCTCAACAACCATAATTTATACCACTGGATCGTCTTTTACAAGCTATCCACCTTCTCATGATCTGATTGTTTTTTTTCCTTGGAGCTTGATAACAACTTCTTCATTTTCGGTTTTGCACTCACCTCAGTAACATTCATCACTTTGATCGCCGCTAGCTGCCCGGTCTTAACATGGCGACCCTGTTAAAATAACAACAGGCTGTAAGTAAAACATGTATGCAAACTACATATACACTAACACGGAATCATGGAATCACAGAATTCTCAGAGTTGGAAGGGACCTCTAGAGATCATCTAGCCCAACTCCCCTGCTAAAGCAGGATTGCCCAGAGCACATCACTCAGGACTGCACCAAGGCAGGTCTTGAAAATCTCCAGAGAAGGGGACTCCACGACCCCCCTGGGCAGCCTGTTCCAGGGCTCTGGCACCCTCACCGTAAAAAGGTTTCTCCTCATATTTAAATGGAACTTCCTATGTTCCAGCTTGTGCCTGTTGCCCCTCGTCCTGTCACTGGAAACCACTGAAAAGAATCCAGCTCCATCATCCTTCAACCCACCCTTTAGGTACTTGTAAACATAGATAAGGTCTCCCCTCAGCCTTTGCTTCTCCAGGCTAAAGAGCCTCAGCTCCTTGAGCTTTTCCTCATAAGGGAGATGCTCCAATCCCCTAATCATCTTAGTTGCCCTACGCTGGACTCTCTCCGGTAGTTCCCTGTCTCTCTGACCCAGGCAAATTAGGTATAAAACAAGTGGGCTTGAGTTTGGTGCTGGGAGAGCTCTGCTGTCAGAGCACAACATGGCAGGAGTTTAGGGTTCTCCATCCAACTCCTGCTCAGCAGGCGCTGTCACCCCTCAAGCTTCCTCTTCTAGGAAACCTCAGCGGAGGCCCAGGGTGTCCAACCAGAACAACCTTCTTGTCCCACAATCCAGGGCTGACACGTGCAGGGGAAGCAAGGCGCTGGGTAGCCATCACTGTCCCCACCTCCCCACCCCACCGCTTCTGGCTCACCTCAGGGTAAAGCAAAAACCCTGGGTTTCAGTACATCAATCTGGCAACCTGTATGTGGCTGCCAAGAAACTAAAGCTGTAGGTACTTTCTTGCTCTTTACTGTGAAATGCTCAGTTTTTAAAATTCTTACTGCAGCTGAGTTAACTATATCTCAGCTACCTCCCAAAAAGCCTGCAGAGGCTTTGTATTTAAAATGTAATTTTTCTGTGGTGGGGAGGAGGAACTCTCCCAGGGCTTTGACTGCGTGTGTGCCTACATACGTACACACGCTTCACCAGGGAGATGCCCACAGCCCGCCATCATTATTATGCGATGGATAACTGGTAATTTTAGACTACGTAAGTGACTGTTTTTTGAAAACAAAGCTAGGAAAAGGGAGGTAATGGGCAATAAAGCTATTAGAAAAGCAAGCTTGATACTGAGACTGATAGAATGTGGTTCACAAGAACGTAGAAACGCAACCAGGAATCTTGCTGTAAATTGCACAGTTTCTTGGCTTGGTTAGATCAAGTTGCTCAACAGATGCTGTAGATGCAGTGTTTTGCCACGACAGCCAACACTAATCTCATACTGGAGGTTAGTATCAAAAGATTTGTACGAGCAGTGTGTATGACAGGCTACACGTCCTAACTGCTCACTTCCATCAAATGTTCAGGAACGGGTTTGAAGCTTTGAGACTGCAATTTTGTTCCTGAAATAGTAGTGCCTGCAAAGCTGTATATTGAAATAACTAAATGACATCAGTTAAGGAAGCCACAGGAAATCAGGAAATCAAATATGAAATGCTGCAGTTTGCAGACAAAATGATTTGCAGGTGCAATTTACACCTGCAAAATTAAAAGCTGGTTTGATGTCATTTTAAAACCCAGGTCCTAGCTGCACAAAATTGCATACGAGTGTTATTTCTAAGACTAAGCAATTCTGCATCAAAGAAAAATGATTCGTCGTTCTCAGTCTATATGTCACAGTCATGTTTTCTTTTACAGAAAACTAAATCCTGTTGAGTTTTTGTATATTTATAAGTGTCCTCTTTCCGTGGGAGCACTCCTGGGATTGCAAAGCTTGTTCTCATAAACTAGAATGATAGGATTTATATATTATCACAGACCTCAGGCGGAAGACAAAGGGAACACACCCTCACCAGGCCCACAACACACACTCCACAGTGGCCAAGCGCAGCTGGGCAGTGCTAGCCCCAGAGATGCCGGAGTTTGGTCAGCATCCATCCCAGCTGACGTCAATCCCGGTCAGCAAGCTTCCTCTGCACAGCCACGGCTCCTTTGTTGGAGGCCATTGTTTGCAAATGTTTCCAGGCATTGAATGTCTTGGCAATATATAGAGAGGACCTTCCACAGAACACAGTCATGCTAGACACGCTGGCACCCTGACTTAACTCCAGAGTTTGTCTGGAGTCAAGCACGCTGATAAATGCCATGTCTCCGGCCACCACACATAGCAGGCAGACCGTCGAAATGATGAGTCTCTCCTAGGTTGCTCTACATTCTGCAAAGAATCAACACCGATTTTCCTATTTACTATGAAGCACGGAGATGTGCTTCTTTACTGAAAGAATGAATCTATCAATACTAGGCTAGCATTGCACTTGATATTGAATATTCATAAGAATAAGGAAGGGAGAAAGGCTCAGCATTCAATTTTGATCTCAAAGCATGATATCTGGTCAACTTGTCCCTCTGTATAACTGACATCTGTTATTTTGCAGCCACAGGTATTTCCACTGCATACAAACCTGCTGCTCTCACTCACTTTTACCATTGTAAGTGAGAATACTAAATCCTCCCCTCCCCTCAGTTTGTAAAATCAGCATTTAAGGGAAAGAAAACAGCAAGCCATTTTGTTTTGTGGGTCTTAGTTCACCTTTGCACAACAAATGTGTCCCTGATGACTGAGATGCACAACTCCAAACCCTTCTCAAGAGGTCAAAAAGAAAGGATTAGTAAAAACTCATTCCTGTTGGATTGCCCTACTTCTCAACTCACAAGAATTTATTTTCAACAACTGATATCACACCTTTTTCAAA
This sequence comes from Numenius arquata, assembly GCF_964106895.1. NCBI lineage: Eukaryota > Metazoa > Chordata > Aves > Charadriiformes > Scolopacidae > Numenius > Numenius arquata. The sequence goes on from NC_133580.1 coordinate 9,270,530, forward strand.
AGAGTCTTCCACATTTCTTGGTTGCATTAAGCTGAAGAACCTCATCTTCCCCCACCAGCCCAAGTCTGTGCAGGGTAATACAGAAAAGCTGCAAGTTAACCTCATGCAAAGATGTAAACATATCTATATATTTATGCTTCCTTTCATCAGTTATCTAAAAAGGATGAATTAGTTTAAAAGTGTGTATAAAAAAAAAGTTTCTTGGAGAGTGCAGCTAAATATGTATCTACAGCTATATATCTGTATTAAAACATTTTCATCATGAGATACTAATTTTACTGCCACCTTGGCAGATTTATTTTTGATTACAGTTGTACACTTTCCCCAAAGTAAAGGATTTATCATTATCGTAGAGCAGTACATCTCAAAAGTCTCTGTACCTGCTAACGTATGCAACAAACAACGTGGCAGACTTACACAGCATACACCATCACTTCTCCTTACCTCTGACATCATCTAGCATACACAAATAAAACCTTTTCTTTAAATATTGCCAAAGGAAAAGGTTCATTCAGTGGAGAAAAAATAATCAGAGAACCCCGCAGACATCCTAAATTTTATTCCTTCTCCTCCCCTGAACTTCACTGTCTATTCAGTTAGTTATGAGACAAGGGGCTGAAGCAAAGCCACCCAATGGCTCACCCAAACCCCAGCAGTCCCCGTAAGCAGTGGTTGCACCCTACTGAACTCAGCACCACCACCCAAAAGTCCACGTGCTATTGCAAGACTCCACGCTAAGAGGGCTGAAGCTTTCAGAGGACATACGTGTTCATGTGCAGAAGAACCATTAATGCCTGTGCAGCTCATCTGAGCTGGGTAATGCACTCCACATCACATTTGCTTTAATGCACAGACTACGGCTGTGCTGGCAATCACAACAAAAATGTCCTTTATTTGGTTTTTCAAACTGTTTCGAGTTCATTTTCCTTGACATCTCTAAAAGCAGTAAACATCCTGAAACCAGCCCTGGGCTTCTTGTTAACGTACCAAGACTAGCACCTAAGTAAGGAAAGGTTTCAGGGCCTGGCCCCTTATTTTTTCATTTATCAATAAATCTCAGAGGTTAGCCAGAGTTCATGGGAACTCACACATTGCTACTTTTGCTGAAGCCACAAGGTTCAGCATGTTTGAATTGTTTTGAGAAAGGTGGTTTGATTTTTGTTTAAAGCTCCTAGAAATAACTGGCTGGTTTAACTGTTTCCCAACCAAATGAGATCAACAGATGCACTTACTTCCAGTGACGTGGCATGCGGAAGTTCACCCCTTTTGATTTAATCCAAAAAGGGGGGAAGAACAAGGGGCATTGCCCTCCCAGCCCTCTGTGCAATCCACTGCTGCCCATCCTCTCCAGGTCATTAAAGGGAACCAGCCTGTTGTGATTCAAGATCCATCGTTGCACATTTCCTCAGAAGCTGGACAAAGGGCAGGAATAGTCTGTGGGGCCCTCTCCCTAATAAAAGGTTTCATCTTTCACCCAAATGCTCAGTTTAGGAGCAGGTTTCAACTCTGGAGAATGCAGCCAAAACATCCACCAACCATCTGCAAGTCATCCATATTCCCACCCAAGAATATATAGCATTAAACACCATCAAATTCATACAGAGCTTAGACGTGAACAATTCTGAAGCACAATGACTTCCTAAAATTGAAGCTCCTGCCTACATTTTGGTGAGGTATCCAAGCTGGAAGAAATTCTCCCATTAGCTTTGAGTCCAGCTAAATTCCTTGTCTCCTCCAGAAAATATTTCCGCATAAGGTCTGCTGCAGTTGCCAGTTAGTCACTGCAGTAACATTCAGCAAACCTGGAGCCAACATACACATTTTTCAAATCTGCATACTGCTCATTGCAGCCACATTTTTGGAAGATGCTTTATGCCAAAGATCTGGTTCTGATGAACTCCAACCATGCGTTATCTCTGCAAGGAGATACATGTGGAATAGGACAGATCACTCAATGTTATTTCTATTGGACATGTATTTATCTTTTTAGCTCAATTAGATAGAGGAACTGCTTATCTACGCCCTCTACTGAGGGTCAAGACATGTATTTTTCTATTTACATCAAACAAGAGTATCAGCATTAGCGGTCAAGCTATTAGCTGATAAAGAGGCTTTACATTAGTTAAGTATATTTACAAAAGGATGCATTCAGTCACGTACAACACCTTTTCCTTTTAGGTGCAAACAAAAGTTTGGGGCAATCCCTGGCCTGGGCCACAATTACAACCAGAGCCCCAAGGTCCCAGTGACATACAGTGAGATGGCAAGGCTGTGGGTCACAGGCACAGAGCTTGCTTTGCCAGCTTCCCTCCCGGATCCTGTACAGCCTGCTCTTCCTCGGGGGGGGGGGGGAGGACAACAGCTCCCATCACCTTCTCTCCCAGATCCGACAGATTTGAAGTGGACGGTTGCAAGCCCAGCTGTCCTGTTGCAGTGCTGCGCGCCATGCCAAGGCAGTCCACGACAGACCCATCACACGCTTCCTTTTTGGCAACAGGCGCTCATTAACGTCCGCGTGTTTCTGGGTCTGTCTGTTGTAGCTGTCCCCATTTAACCGCAGCAGGAAAAGGGGTGTGCAGAGGGCAGGGACCGCCTGCTGCAGCACACCAAGGCAGCACCAAGCTGGTGGGTTTGACTATGCAGAGGTCCCCATCTGCGTCCATGTCCTGTCTGCAACCAGAAGCACAACCTCACTTTTCTTTCCCTTAAAAAACAGTGCTTTTGGCAAGGCATTTATGTGCAAGGATACCTCCCAGAAGCCTCGGACACTTGCCAGTTTGCACCTTTGTGCCCACACGGAGGGCAATTTCCCATGGAACACGCTCACCATTGCTCACCACTGCAGATGTGCAGCACACGTAGGCTGTGCATGGACATGAAGAGCTCACAGCACCTGCCCAAGGCTGTGGGACTCCGGGGTGACGCTGCGCTGCCTGCTGGTCTCACCCAGAAACCTGGCAGATACCACAGAAACTTAACTCTGGGGACCACCTCTGGATACTGAAGGTTTGTACTTGAAAGCAAGATCTGACTGTTGGAGGTAGAGGACTTTCTCAGTCAGAGGGCTTTCTCGTCCACAGGCATTCATTTATTATGGGATAACCAACACAGGCTGTGGCCACCCACCCTTTGGGAGCAGGCTGAAGGCACAGCTGTTTCACTGCAAGCTCTTACCGAAAGTGAACTTCAGCAAGCAGGTTTCCTGTTCAAAACCCACTTATGAACTTTGAAGTTTGAGCCCATCTCGGGTAAATCAGTGTGTAGCCCTGCGGTTGCTGGTAGACTGCCAGCTCAGCCTTCTGTGCCCTGAAGGATGGGACCCCACCCTTTTGCCCCTCTCCTCTCCACCCTTTCCATCCTGGTAACACAAGGAAAGCCTTTAGGAGACCATGCATCAAATGAACAATGCTCTGCATAGGGATACAGGAAACCCTATGTCCTATTCCACGTGACCTTAACAAAGTCACGCTCCTTCTGTTTCCCTTTCCACCTACACAGGGCTTTTCTACTTCGACCAGCTCTTTAGAAGAGATGAGCAATGTTTCCTATCGCCAGCCTGGAAACACCAGCTTTGCCTGCTCACACTGCCCGCAGGCAAGGGCAGCCTCCCATGCATCCTCAGCGTGCTCCCCATAGCACACCGGTGGGTCAGCGTGGCAGGGAGGAGGACCCCAAGAACATAAAACCAGCAGTCATGCTGCAGTTTAAACATAGCCGCTATTTTACAGCATATGGCTGTTGACAACGGACATTCTGCTGTCCCTTGTGGTCTCGGCTATTGTAAAGAAGTGGATAGGGCTTATACATCTGGGGCTGTAGCATTTTGGTGAGGAGAAGTGTCACCCGAGCAGACAGTTTATAGGGGAGCTCTACCAGGAAGACCAGTCTGTGACCCTCGTCTCAGCAACTGGTACCACGTGAGACAACCCACTGTAGTCATGGTTGGAGCTCTTCAGCTAAAAATACATCAGTAATGCAAAACTTGAAACTGGAGAGGAATAAATTCCAAGGAAGAAGTTATTAAGAGTTTGGAAGTTTATAGCTTGTTTCTGTTAGTTAATGGTCTGAGGCAGAGCCCAGGGTCAGTCCTGCACTGAATACTAGCACTGGATTTCAGAAATGATCCATTTCATTGCAAACTATAACATGAAATACACATCAATTCTGACAGTTTCTTAAAAAAAACAAACACAACACAAAACCCCCCCAACCCACCACAACACACATCAGCCTTGGGCAGATAATTACCAGTTTCAGAAAGTTGCAGGTTTAGGGGTTTTTTTTTGTAAACCCCATGAAGAATTCAGGACATCAGCCAGGTAGGAATGAGGCTATAATTTTGATTAGAGTTTTATCCTTTTAATCGTGCAACTTAGGCTGCAGAAAGCCTACTTTGATCAACATTATAAAGATTTGGTGGCACTTCTGTCACAATATCTCCGGACATCTGCTGTATTGTGGGGCTGTAAATCAAAGAATTGTATTCCCCTAGAGCATTTCCTCTCTTCTTTGCAATACTGGGAGTTGTTGAGATTTGGAAGCCCAGGCCTTGTTCCAGGTCACCTCTAGGGTAGCCCTCAGCTCCATCTCCAGCTGGAGCACACCCTCCTTTCCTTGCAAGCGGCTGCTTTTGTGCCAGCAGAGCAGAATGCAGGACTTCTGTAAAACCACAACCCAGCTGCATTGCCTAACTGCTGACCACGTGGATGCAACGCATTTGCCCTTTCACCCCCATATTTGGCACCCAATTTCCAGACAGTCCTAGGTCTTACCCAAAACCCCTTGGCCAGCGTAGCCAAATGTTGCATTTCCCCTTTCCTATCTTCCATAAACACCCTCTTTCAACAGCAACTGGACAGTTTGCCATTAACTCTATGCTACCAAGAGGTAGAGCAGTCTGCAGCATCAGAACGAGCTCCTGAGATCACTGCTGCCGCAACATAAAGGTCCTCTGTTGCTCTCAGACTACCCAACATTAGACACCGCCAGTCAGTCCCTTAGGTTGTACTGGGACTGCTTGATTGACTTAGACTTCACGTTGCCTTCAGATCTGACCATAGATGTCTTCTACCAGGGAAGGCAAAGTATGTCACCCAAACTCTACAAAATTTATCATCCTTGCCCACACTTGGTCAGTGGTGAACACCACAAATATTAATACACCATGAATAATCAAGACATGCTTTTCAGGGTCTATGGGTGTGGGTTTTTTTCCTATATGCTAATTCCCACTCTACTTTATGATTAGATGTGTTCCAAGAAGTTAGCTAAGATTTATCACTTCCAGTACACACCATACTATGAAGTCAAAACCTATTTAGCATGCCCCAGAACTCGAGTTGTAAAACATTAACAGTAAAATCTAACATGTCTGCATGTGATATATAAAGAATCAAAGTTAATTAATAACACCTAGTGCGCTTTAAGACAAAGCACGTTACAGTAATGAAGAAACATTAGATATATACTCTTTATAAAGAAATGAAAAATTGTTCAAAAAAACCCAAAACGTTACACTGCATTCCAAATGAAAAAGGATAATTTTGTAAAGGTTAGAAAATGTATATAGCAAAAATGACTTAAATATTCCGTGAAAAACAAGTTCCTTTCCTAGCAACCACCACTGCCCTACTTCTGTACAGAACAGGTCATTCTATCCCTCCCACTGCTTCTCTCTCTCCCCCCTCATCTCAGAAGTACTTTGCACTCACTCACAGTGAAAATACTAGTTTCATAATTTTTTTTTAAATGAAGTTTTAGATTTTTCAGGGGTAAGACGTTAAAAAAAACAAAACAACCCACAACAGGAATTTCTCTCAGGGCCCCTATTTGTGTCACAAACAAAAATATCACTGTAACCCACAACACTGTAGAAGACAACTAAGTTGGCAGTAGTATAGCAGGACTTCCCATATATTAAAATAGCAACACATTGGCCAAGAGAAGAGATTAGAACATCTAACTTCTATCAATCACTTAAAATTCTACCCAAATCCACACTGGCTAGAACGGAGGGATGGAGAGGGGTCATTTCAATGGTACCAGATCAAACAACCTTGATCTCTGGAGGAAAAGGACAGTTTTTCACTCCTCCTGCATCTGTCTGTTCCACAGCCCTCATGAACCGTAAAACCCAAAAGGCACCAGAAACAGCTTTTCTGTCCATTTTTTTTATTTTTTTTATCCTTTCAGTTCCCATTTCCTCCCATTGTACAAGTGGAAATGCGGATTGTTTGCTTTGCCTAATGTTTGTCTGTGTCCAACTGCAGACCGGTGGGAAAAGAAAATGAAACAAAGGAACAAATTTAAGCCCTTTTGCAAACACATATTTGAGTACCCACATTTTTGCAGTATCAGTATGTTCAGCTGATCAGATTACCATCCTTATGCAAAACACAAACCACTCAAGGCTGCTGCATACTTGTTAAAGAGTGGACTAGAGATTGATCTTTTGGGATTTTGAAACCTGCTTTGAAACCAAAGAGGTCATTCACGTTGTAATTAGCAAGATCAAGCAAAGCACTAAGCACTTTTGAAAATACCATGCTAGTGATAATATGAAAAAAGGAGTTTTGTCCTCTACTTATTTGAAATGGGCGGTGTCTGCAGCAGAACATCTCATGTAATCTTCTGCAGCTCCATGCTCATTTGGAGGAATCTGGAAAGTACCCATTCCTGCAGCTTCTCCTTATTCAGCTAACATGCAGACACGATGCTTTAGATATCCTACTGCTATTCAAAGTTTCCAAACAATGTGAACAATGTGCAAGAAGAAAGAGCAGGAGCATTCCTCCTGGGGCAGGTAAAAACAAGGTAGCCCTTGGTGGGGAGCAGCGGTGGGGAAATTGAGAGCTGCAGCGTGCAGGTCGGAAAGCGTGACTTCACAGGTGGCCACCACTGCCACACTCAGGGATGACGCTGCTGGGGGTACACAGGGCTACCAAAGGTGTAGCTGCTCCTGGGGAAGGACCAGACTCCCACCAACTTTGATCTGCCTCAATCTGTTTTCTATCTGGAGATACTTCAGGAGGGTCTGAGGGGGAAGACAAACACTGAAGCTCTAGCTGTCCTCTGTTACAGAATCACAGAATGATATGGGGTTGGAAGGGACCTCTGAAGATCATCTAGTCCAATCCCCCTGCCAAAGCAGGTCTATCTAGAGCAGGTTACAAGGAACTCATCCAGGCGGGTTTTGAATGTCTTCAGAGACAGAGATTCCACTGCCTCTCTGGGCAGCCTGTTCCAGTGCTCTGCCACCCTCAAAGTGAAGAAGTTCCTCCTCTGTTCACAAAATCATCCAGGTACCTGACTTTAGAAGTAACTGCAAGGCCCCTGAATGAGAGCTGCTACCAGCAAGGAACGAAAAGCAAGATTTTGGGGTCATAAATGGGTCAAGAGAGCAACTCAGACAGCAGCACAGTGAACGGGAGGAGAGGTCTGAAAAGCAGGCTGTGCATTTATCCCCTTTTCCTCACACACCATTTATTGGGACATAAAACCTGATTCCTTTGAGTCTAAATTTCAGTATTTGCACATGACAAATGTGCAAATTTGAAACACAATTTCATTGTGTTTCAAATGACAGTTTCAACAGCCTTGCCATTCATCCCGGACTTTGGCATTTGTCACGCCTCTTAACGTCTGTTGAAACACACCGTTGGGTTTCCAGCCTCAGACACCCCATCACAGCTCACTACCCCTGCCAGGGGTGCGGAGGCTTCACAGACACGGGCAGCTTTCTTCTTCCAGTGGGTGTTCTGCTCTGGGGATGCCCGGGCTGGTGGGTCTGCAGGCAGCCAGGAGTAGCAGGGACCCTGGCTGTCCAGCACAGGGCAGCAGGGATGCGGGGGGCAGCAGGGATGCGGGGCATCTGCAGCCCCGCAGCCCCTCTTGCTGCAGGCAGGAGGGCAGCAACAGCCCTGGCACGGAGTCAGTCCCGCTCAGCACCTGGGGAGCCCAGCAGAGATTTATGACAGCAAAGGGCCGCCGGACCGAAAGTCTATTCATCCAGAAAAATAAACAGTTTAGGAAAAAAGCCTCAGCCTTTGGAAGGCTCTCACTCTGCAGACCAGGGGCTGTCAAGAAGCAAAGCCTAGGGAGAGGTACAAATCCCTCCACCCCAGTGAATTTTCGCTGCCTGACTCATGTGCATCCGTTTACAGAAATACAGGGCACTAGAGAAAAGTCTATACACAGCACATCTCTGCTGGATGAAGTCACAAGCAGTTAAATGTGTCCCACTGGCCCCATCCTGCTGAAAGGAAGCTGGGGCTGGACTGCAGGAGGTCAGCTGATGGGTGGCCGGATTTTTGGAGCAGGAATCCCTCAAAGGAAGGTTTTTTGGCTCACCCTCACTATGAAGCTCTGAAGGTCAAGCTGCACACAGCAATTACAAACCTCATGTTACGAGAGTCATGTTTTAACTTTTTAAGTAATGCAGCCTTCCCAGACAAGTGCTAATAAAGGCTTTATTAGCCTTCTATCCCACATAAATGTAACTTTGGATGCACATTAAACTCTCAGCAATTATATCACTGAATTTTTTAAAATCCTCCAGCATTCTTGTGAACTGTAAGTGTAACGTGGTTGAATTTTCTCTTGCATATAATGCAGAGCATGGACAAAGCTCTGCATGGGTTAAAATTGTGTTGCTGTTTTTTTTAAAAAAGGCTTTAAGGCAGGAAGGGTACACAGCTCAGACTGCAAGCTCCAGACTAGATGATGAGAGCTACAACAACCTTAAAGGTGATTTACTTTTTCATTCCAATTCTGCGGATGTTTATCTCGCCCAGATTGCAATACCATGCCGGTGTGCGTCTCTCTGCAGATGATGGTCAGACGCTACACAGGGCGCTGCACGGGACAGCCCAGTACTAACAACCGGCATTAAATGGGTTTCTCCTGGAGTCTCTGAGCCTTTCCTTCAGTACCTCACGGCAAATACCCTCCCTACAACTTTCTTCACCTGAGGTGAATCCTGAAGTCAAAAACTCAACTAAGTACCACTGCCAAGTTCAAATCTGAGGTTTGCCTAGGGAAAGGTCATATTTTCACACACACACAAGTCTTCACAGAGCATTTCACTGAGGAAAAAAAGAGCATCTACTCTCAGTGCCTTTTCATTTGGCTCTATTTGATGCATCCTCTCAAAAAATAAAAAGGGAGTTAATGGACACAATTGGTCTGTGAGAAAATACATCAGTCTCCAGATTTCTGAATGAGCTCTGCAAGAGACGAACTACATGGCACTGATCTCACAGCAGCAGTCAATTCCTACTTCCTTCCAAAATCCTATTGGCCAGATGGTCCACAAAACTCAAGGGAGAATTACTTAAATGTTGGAAAGGCTTTCAGTATTGAATCGATCTCCAGAATGAAACCAGACTACCTTTCTAATTATTCTTAAAAGTAAAGTATACCTTGCTTTTCTAATTAAATTAAGAAGCAGCGGTGCTTCCAAGATCACTTTCTTAGAGAAAAAAAATATGAATTTGAGAAGAGCCTTGGTTTTATTTTTTTTCTAAACTGATCTAATCAGCTTTGTACAGCAGAAGACTGGCTGGCAAAGGTTCTCCTCTCGAGCAAACTATAGGTCAGATGTGCAGTAATTGTTCCTGAACAGCTACAAGCAGTTACTGTTCAATGCTTTATCTTCCAATTTTTTGTATTACTTGTAGGGATCAGAGCCAATCACAGCGGAGAGAGAAATGAACAGTGAACTCTTGAGAGGAAAAAATATAAATAAAAATACCCCTGCAGAATAATTTCAAGAAAATGGCTAAACACATTACAGCTGAAGAACCACAAAGCCCTAAGCAATGTAGACTAGCATAATTACCAGCACGTATGAAGCAAAAGCCACAGAAAACCATTGGAAGAATTGGTCACAAAAGGGACCAAGAGCTTCCTGCAATTAACCACTGAACAGCTTTAGCAGATTTTGAAACTCTCATCTCTTTGCCTTACCCTGTTTAAACAGCCCCAGCTCATTTTGTACAGTGTTAGGATGAAGTAATGCACTATATAGTGAACTATGCATTTGGGTAAAACAAAGGCAGAGCCCCAGCACAGGCTGGGGACCCCCCTGCCCTCCTCTGGTGCGCTGTGGTTCCCGGCAGGGCTTCCCACCAGCAGCTACTGAGGGGTTCTCCTAACGCTCGGGTCCTTGCACACAATTCTGGCTCCACTGATGCCCACAGGAATTTCTGCCGCTGAATTTATTGGATGTGAATTTGCCCCATAAAAGGTCAAATTTCTCAAACAAAACAAATCCCACTTTGCACGAAGTCCTCCACTGAAAAAGTGTGTATATTCAATGCTTTCTCTGTTGGAGGTGTGTTCACACTGAGCCTGCCACAGGTTTGAGCCAGAATCTGTGACAGAAGAAATAAGTCTATGCCATTACTGCAGCGTGTCCATTTGTGTAAAAGTATCCAATAAACAACTGCACTACTACTACCCAAAGTTCACCACCTGCTGGAAATTAGTCTCTTCATAAAGCTGCAGATGGAAACAGAGAACACTTGCTATTCGGATTGATTACAGACACATTTACATTCACAGGCATATAGATTTGACTGGATTCCTCTCATTCACGATCTGTCTATCAGTATGTCACATGAAGCCTTCTCAGCCTGATCTCAGCAACGGCATCTCTGTAAACTTGCACACCACCACATACAACAGGGCCCAAGGTACAATGGGCAAAAGTGCATGCACACAGACATACATAAACATTCAAAACTGTAAGACTGAAACCCACTGGCCCAGCCCATGAAACCTCAAAGGTTCTGGCGCAGCTCCATTCTCGTGATTCGGTCTCAAACCCACTTCTCATTTTTCCAAACTCCGAACCCTATCTGCTTGCTTCTAGCTTGTAATGGCAATAGTCTCACCAGTTGCATCGCATCACATCACAAAGCAGCTGTCAGGAAAGAAAAAACCAAAACAAAATAACAAAACAACCTAAACATTCCACAAGGCATCCAGCTAATGCCAGCACCTTGCTGGAGAACTGTGGAATAGCAAGTATGGGAAGTCTGGTTTGCGTGTATAATATAAGCTTTAAAAACTGGCATCTCTGCTTTAACATCTTCTAATTGTATTCACTTTAAAATTTACTCTAGAAGTTTAACCATCCACAAGTTTCAAAATAACTTCTTTTTGCAGCTTCTTTGCATGTTCCGTCATCCACATCCAGATGCCAAAATACACCACCAACAGCTCATTGCTCTTTAGGATAAATCTGGTAACACACACCAGAAAAATTTCACAGGGTCAGCTAAAACTCTGCAGCATTGCCAATGCACAGAGTTAAACAACGGAAGTTTTAATAACTAGGTCTCTATTTACAACAAAAATGTCTTTAAATAATAATAATCAAAGGGCATATGAAAACACCATACCAGAAAACCTACCTCCCAAGTGCTCTGTACTGCTTTCTAGTTTCTGAACCTTTAGGTTCAGGGAGGGACATGTGATTACGTAAAATTGGAAGTTTTTCTCTACTGTCAGACAGAAGCTTAGTGAGGTTTCTTAAGAAGACAAGGCGTACGTGATTGTGCTGCCCTGGCATTCAACCAGGTTTTAACCTGTCAGCCCACTTCAACCAAAACCGATGGACAGAAGTCTCAAAGATGATCCAAGTCCTGCATGCTTTGGGAAAATCGGAGACAAACTCCCTTCCTCCAGTGAGGAGGCTCCAGCATGGGCTCGGCGGTTTCCCACCCGCCGCTGCCGGCCAGCAGGCAGCACCCAGCCATCTGCGGCCAGCTAGCACAGGCTGCCTCTTGCCCAAAGGGCAGCAGATAGCCACAGGCGGCAGCTGCTGGTGTCAGGGCAGGGGTGGCAAAGGAGCCAGTGGGGGCCACAGGTGTACGTGCCAGCAGAGATCCCAAAGGACTCAACAAAGGAATTGAGGCTGCTGAGGTCGGAGGTGGAGAATAGGATAGGAAAGGACAAGTTTGCAAGAAACTGCATTTTGTTAGTTTTACATTTTAGTTTTTCCTCAAAACCCAGGAAGCCTAAACATCAGAACTCGATATATAAACCCATCTCTCATCAGTGCTGGTAAGTTACTTTGCCCTAGTCTTAGCATCAACATTGCAGAAACGTTTTCATATTTGCACCACTGATGCTTACAGAAAATATGTATTTTTGATATGTTTGCACAAGAAAATAACTATATTCAATAATAGAAGGGTTACAGAACAACCAAATACCAAACAAGAAGGGGTTCTGAAATTAGTCACTGAGCCAGCTTTAGGGATTGGCTCCCCAGCACTGATTCTGATTTGCCGTTTACTCTGTAATCAAATGAGCGCAAGGTGAACATAAAGCACTAGCATGCCACTGTTAGCATTTTATATCCACTTTAAATACATAAAACAAATGACATCATGTGCAAAGGACTGGAAAAAATGAGGTTCCAAATAATTATTTTTAAAGACCTGGTTTGCACACATGGTTTAACCCAATTTAATTAGAAATGTATTTCCAGCTCAATTTTGTTAAGCGTGGACATGCTCAATGGCCTGCACTGTGTTTGTTCGTTATTTCTTTTCCATTGATCCAGCCACACTGGACATCGTTTTCCAAAGTGCTCATTTTTCGCATAACTCCATCCCTGTCCATGCAGTTTCACAGCGGCTTTAACAGAAGAAGAGGGAGATTAATGCTGAGTTCTTTGGAAATTCCTATTTATTTCTGTTATCAACTTTTGTTCCTTTTAAAAAGAATTTGTTTTAGGAAAGTCAGCAATTAACACTGATTACAAGGCTGACTGGTGTAAGCTTAGCATTCATACGTCTCACGATCCAATGAGAACGGGGGTTTTATCACTAACTGGGACAGCAAACATTGGCCACAGTTGGGGTGGATCCAGCTAGTGGTTTTGCCCTTGCAGCATTCATATGCGAGAACATGTTTCTGTGGCAAGGCAACAACCTTCTACCTGCTAAAGCTTCCTTTTGTTTTTGCCAAAAAAAAAAAAAAAAAAAAAAGCCAAGACTAATAACGTAAGAAGCTATTTTCTGCCAAACCTCAAGAGAGCTGTTGTTCTGCTTCATCACCAGCTCCAGGCACACACCCCGTTACGAAACGACACCAGCATCCGTGCAACCCAGGCCAGAGCACATGGTTAGAAATGCTGAACCTCAGCAGCACGCCCGCAGAAATGAGTGGCTACGCTGATGGCAAACAGGGATACGGGAAAACACAATAATGGGGTGGTGGAATTAAAAACAATTAAGATGTAAAGCTCTCTGCATCATCTCATGTAGTTCAAACACTGCTTCCTAATGAAGGTTCCTTCAGCCAGTGCTGATGCACAAATATGGATGTCCTTCTTGGCAGCCAGGACACGAGCCAAACGTGGCTTATCAGATCACAACCAGCTCCTGCAAACACACCTAGAGAACCGCACCGTCAGCAGCCTGCCCCGGGGCGGGGAAAAACACAGAAGCAGCAGCTTCCCCATTTCTCTTTTTGATCACACTCCCGGTATTATAAGGAGATACCTGGGAATGAATATGCATCATGCCATCTCTGGGGACTTCTCATATCACACAACAACTCTCGACAGCAAACAACTCAGATAGCAGGGCACTGTATAATGACATTCGCGCTACTTGCTTGGCAATAAAGGAAGCCAGAAAGGAAGGAAAACCTGCTGTTGGCATATGCTCCTGTAATCTGAGGGAACAACCCCTCTGGAAGTTCAGGCAGTGTTTACACACAACAGGATTCAACCAGCCAGGCTCCCCATTAGTAATCACAGTTTATATAGCACAGTGTCATCTCCATCCCGAACTCCACTGGCACCTACGATCCCTGTCCGGCCCTGGTCCAGCTCCCAGGGGAAGGCTCAGCGCTGCCTCCACCACAAGGGCAGCTGAGGTGCTCAGAGCCCCACGGCCAAGCCTGGCAGAGTTGGACTAGAAGGTCATCTCTGTAATATAAAGAATTAGTCTATTTCAATATTAATAACATCAAAAGCGAGAGGTCTGCCAGAACTCTGTAATGTAAACAATGCAGGATACAGCAACCACAAAAGCTCAGAAAGCCAAGTTGTCTTTAATCTACTTACTATGACATTCAAAACCCATCTGCATGACAGATAGGACAAATGCCACACAGGCTCTGAGCATCACCCAGGGCTGATAAGGCCATTTTCTTCTGTTCCTGGTCAGAGAACTGTGAATTTGGCAGAAGCAAGAAGCCAAATGACATTACAGAACCTAACCAGGAGTTTTTTGTGACTATTTGAACAGCCTCACGAATGCACTAAGGTCTTTGCAAACATACGCAGAAACCTGATCACTCATGCATGCCTCTATGTGAAGACACCTGGGCCAACGTGAACATACTGTAATTCCAACGTGCAAGCCAGGGATACAGGCCTGGCAAAGTCTTCCACCAGGTGGGTACCTAGAAACTAACACAATGCAAAGAAAGGAAGAGAGGAACATAGGAAAGGGTGAATCCTAAATCCTCTCTAACCTTTATTCTCCAGCCTGTGGGATCAGAGACCTGAGTTTCCAGCCTTTGTTTTGGGACTTCCTCTATTCAAAACAGTTGTGACTGAAAATTTTCAAGTGTCCAAAAGAAAGGAAAGTTAGTGCTTCTCTTTATTCCTTCATCCTTTCTCCATTTTCAGGCATATTTATGGAGAGCAAGCTACAATACATGTAGCTTCTCCAGATGCAACCTCTTTTTCCGCCAAGGAAACTGTCCCAATTGGGCATCCAGCAGTCTGCTATGCCCTCTGCACGTGCACACCTACTCAACAGCGTGTGACCTGGGAGCTCAACGCATTTGGGAAACGTCAGACCTACTTAGGCTGATCTGCACATGCACAAAAAGCCCAATGTATCCCGAGTGCACCGCATTTACTGGCATGTACCACCTCGGCGATGTCCAAGCTGTCCCAGGCTTCCCAACTGCTGGGTTCACTGGGCACACCCTACGCCTCAAGTGTTTATGTGCCTGCCTGCAAAATTTGGCAATCTTCCACCGGGAGAGATGACAAAACACATTCTAACGTCTCTGGAAACAAATTACCCTTCATCAAAAAGCACAAATACAGGCTGCACAGAGAATGGATTGAGAGCAGCCCTGATGAGAAGGACCTTGGGGTGTTGGTTCACAACAAGCTCAACACGAGCCAGCAATGTGTGCTTGCAGCCCAGAAAGCCAACCACATCCTTGGCTGCATCAAAAGCAGCATGGCCAGCAGCTTGAGGGAGGTGATTTTGCCCCTCTACTCTGCTCTGGTGAGACCCCACCTGCAGTACTGCATCCAGCTCTGGAGCCCTCAACACAAGAAGGACATGGACCTGTTGGAGTGCATCTAAAGGAGGCCACGAAGATGATGAGAGGGCCGGAGCACCTCTCCTATGAAGACAGGCTGAGAGGGTTGGGGTTGTTCAGCCTGGAGAAGGGAGACCTTATAGCAGCCTTCCAATATATAAAGGGGGCCTACAAGAAAGCTGGGGAGGGACTCTTTAGAAGGTCATGTAGTGATAGGACGAGGGGTAATGGCTTCAAACTGGAAGAGGGTAGATTTAGATTAGATATCAGGAAGAAATTTTCCACTATGAGGGGGGTAAGACACTGGAACGAGTTGCCCAGAGAAGCTGTGGATGTCCCATCCCTAGAGGTGTTCAAGACCAGGCTGGATGGGGCTTTGAGCAACCTGCTCTAGTGGGAGGTGTCCCTGCCCATGGCAGGCGAGTGGAACTCAATGATCTTTAAGGTCCCTTCCAACCCAAACCATTCTATGATTCTATGAAAAAGGAATCCCACAGGAGGAATGGTGTGATTCACACAGATCATGTACTGGTACTGCCTGTCCTCTTCAACGGGAAGATGCACAGACAGGACCAGTTCCTGCTGTCAGCAACCAATGAGAAACTGGAAGACTTCACCACAGCAATTTCATTTTCAGAGCAGCAGGGATATGCTGGTCCACAATACCTAACTACTCTCTGATATTAGTAAAAGGCAATCGGATATCTGCTGATGTAATTTGGCTTCTGGAAGCAGAATGTTTGCAAGAAGCCTGTTATGATAAATATTTCATGTTAGACTGGAAAAAGCAAATATTGAAGCAAAAACATTTTTTTCCTGGCTCTTCCCTTTTTCCATATAACAAGACAACATCATGGACAATCTGTGTAAATAATACATTTGAGAGTCCATTATCTAAGCCATATGCATATTTATTTTATGTTGGTTTTGTTGCATATTTTAGTATAATTGTTCATAGGTTTAAAGCCAAGAGTAAAACAAGAGTAGACAAATCTGCTACAGCAGAAATAATCAGTAACTGGTTACTCTCTTGTTATTTTTAAATACTAAAATTTAGCAAAATCCACAAGAATGATAGAAAATTCATCAAGTTCAGTAAAATAAACATTTTCAGAAGACCACCACATATTTCTCTTATGTCCTTTTCCTCAAAATGTTTCCACTTTCAACAACAGAAATAAAAGAAAAAAAATGCATCAAAAATGCTGATGTCAGCTGTAGCAACTGCACAACTGCAGAGTCAGAAAATGGAATTTAGTTGATTCCAGTATTCAGTAAACCTCAACAAAATGTTAGTATTTTGCCAACTGCTCTCACTTCTGGTTGTAAACACTCCTCACAGAATGGAAAGTCAGAAGAATTCACATTAATATTCACATCTATTTTGGTAATGACAAATTATTTCAGTATGGTAGTACCTTTTTTTTTTTTTTTAGTATGCAGTACTAAAGACACTCTATAAAATATTAAACATCCTGCTAAATTAAAACGTATGTTCAAACAAAGCAAATGAAATGCAATGTTTTGACGTTTCTGAAACAAAGTTGGAAGATGAAAGCCAACTCATTTCTTAAAATTTTCCCCACTAACGTTTCTGTTGAACTCAACATGTTTTAGTTCGAGTGAAACTGTTTTCAAACAGCGTGTTGTTCTGTAAGTGGCTGCGAACCAATTCTCACAAATCACCTCCGTAAGTACACTAATTCCTCTTAGCCAGAATCCCAAGGCGCTTTACAGAAACAAGGACTGCCTTCATTTTAATAGCTACAGTCATAAGGAGAACTCCATTTCCAGAAAATTCACGCGTTTTCGAGCAATGACTAGAGGCAAGAAGAAAAGCCAGATCTGCTGAACCGCAGCTGTACACATCAACCCCTCTCTTACCTTTATGAAAAAGTGTATTTCTTACACGATGGGAGCACCTAAAAGCACCGCCACAGACCACATGCCAGCTATTACACCTTAGCTGATCACATCACTGAAAAAGGCAACAGTTCACTACAAACTATACCTTCTGCATTCCCCAAGATCTCAGAAGTTTACTAAAGTTTCCTGCTTTCTTCGGGAAAAAGAATGGGATGGGGAAGAAATCACCTTTGAAAAGGTGCTTCTATAGCAAATCTTAAAAACCTTTCAGGAATCCCACAAAGTCAGTAGGTTACAAGGGCAGGCTTATACCACACAAGGGGTTTAAAAAAAATAAAAAAGTATACTACAAACAGCTGAAAAATAGTTTCTTCTTTAATTTTATTCCCAAAATCCATATTCACAGAACTCCGCAGGCCAGGAAAATTACTGCTGGCCAGCAGCCTGAGAACAGCTGAATACCAGATTATCACATTTATGGATTTTACAATTGAAATTGGACATTACAATTTAAAATTACCTACTGGAATTTTCATTATGACGGGACAAGGGGCTGACCTGCGTCTGTCTATTGACTGAAAGAGCTGTTCGACCCCAGCTGACAATAACAACTGGCTTTTAAACTCCATTTCCCCACAAATGCCTTGAAAGGGAAGCATCAACAGTTGTGCCACCAGATTTTGCCGCTGTCCCCCCGGGCAGCTGCAGTCTGAATAGCTGGACTACCACCAGACCCAGCTGTACTTGGCTTTCAAGGCAGCAGGAGGATTACGCTTGGGCTAAACGCTGCTTTCTTCCAGAGCACCAGAGCTGCAATGCCCCCAAGGACCTCACCTCATGGCAGCATTGTCACAGAGCCCTGCGTGAATCCACGTGGCTACATCAGGAGATGCGCTCTCTGGAGGAGCTCTTCCCAGCAGCGAGCACAAAGACCACACTGGTAGTGGTACCAGTTGTGCTGTTGGCTGGTTGTCCTAACAACCCCCCAACGCCCCACATCTCATGTGGCTGGGGGTCCGCATGGTGCTGGCCCCTCTTACTGGCGGGGTAATCCCGAGAGCGTGGAAGAGGAGCTGTGGGAATCATCCACGGCAGCCGACCATGCCAGGGTAAAGCTGTGGGAACATCCCTCATGTTTCAGCACCTCCCATCCCCAGTGCTCAAAGTCTCGCTGCCTGACTTGGCAGACTTCTGTGCAACCTTGACACGGACATAAATCAGCATGTGGTGTGCAGGACAGCAGATTACCACGCTCAGGACTTCATCTGAATAAAAAACAAAAGCAATTCCTTATTGCTATTTACTTCTCTCTGATCCAGAAAAGCAACACAACCAAGGGCTTGCTACTGCCACAGGCTGCCTCCAGCCCCAGCCCAAGCTCAACCCAGCACATATAAAACCTTTCTTGCACAATTATGGTGGTGCTTTGAATTGCTCCCGGATGGTCTTCATGGGGCAACACTTACATCTCTACAGCTACAACTCAGCAGCTGCTAATACAATTGCTTCTTAGAGTGTTTTTTAAAGTGAACAGCCTTGCAACAGTCCCCCTGTGCAAAATTACTGGTCTCTGCATACTGGAAATGCCGCACTATGTCCAATCCATGGAAAATATCGATCTATTACAGACCTCAGTAGGAGAATTTGCCTCTTTGTGGACTGACATTTCTGCTGCTAGATTTTCCAGCGACATCTGCAACAAAGCACTACTGCTACAGGATTACTGGAGACCCTACTCAACATATAGGTAAAAAGCCTCCTTCAGAATAGGATTGCAATTTAGATTTCTAAAACATATCCCAGAAGCTATATTTTGGTCCCCAAGATCTCATCCTGCAGGACTTAACCATTTGGCTCAACATAACAAACTTGGTGAACACTCAGAGCAAACTATAAAGCACAATTACAGATGATTCTTGTACAAAAATACAGGTTCCTCAGGCATAAACAAATTCAAACACATTTGTATGAAAAAACACCTGAAGACTGAGCATGAAACTAAAAGAGTATTTACTGCTGGTGGAGACAATGGTGATGGGACATCTATGCGGACAATGGGAAAGGACAGAAGAGCAGCAAACACTCCACACAGTTCTTTAGACCAATTCATCACACTGTCAAGTTTAAAGCACCAAATGCTGGGTAAGTCCATGAAATACACATAATAATAAAAGACACACAGGCTATCAATATTTTTAGGAAACTGACTGATACGTTCCTTTTATTATGCTCTACTAGCTATAGCCCAGAGGTACCAAAGAGGGACTTTCAAAAAACGCACATGCATCCTTCAGGTCCTTAAAGCAGACCTGGAAAGTACCATTCACGTGGAGCTGTAAGAAAGAATCAGAGACATGGAGATAAGGTGATGTGCCATTGCAAGGCATGGAAGTTCTGCGATTCATTCAGAAAAAGGTACAGTTACTAAAGCTGACCTGCAACAAGAGTCATCTCAAACATCTATAAACAAACACTAAATTTTCTGCTGTTTAAAATTAAGTCATATCCTACCATTCATTCATTAACTCCAATAGTTCATTTCATGTCTGGGACCTTTTTTGGACTGCAAAAAGACAATTTCTTACAAGTTTTCCCCCAATCACATTACTTTATTTTGAAGAAGAAATAACATACACCATGAAATGCTTCTGAGTAGGTCAGGTATTGTAAAACTCAGGCATGCAAAGCACTGGTCACTCTGATGAGTATCTTCACTTGAGCACGATTCTGGATGCCACTGAGCAGTCAGAAGTATTGAAATCAATGTCACTAGTGAGGTGCTTAAAGTGTAGCAAAGTGCTTGAGTGGGGAATTAAGAGCTTGAACTATTTCCTACTGGGCTCATATTATCACCAGTGCATTTTTAGCATGTTCCTTTACCTTCAAAATAGCATGTCCCAGTGCCAACATCTGAAGTGTTATGCAACACGAGCTCAAAATGCCACCAGTTTAGGATGAAAATGCATTGCATTCTCCCATATGGACATTCAGGTCCAAAGCAAAGAGGAGCTTGAAGCAGCAGGCCTGCCAACAAATTATTTGCAAGGATTTCACTACTCTCTAATGGCTGATACGGCACATCTAATTATTGTACATTGCTCTGCTCAGTCAAAGAGCCTTTATTATACAGAAGCACTCCACAGCTGAGAGGCTTTTTTCATATCCTTGCTCTTCTATTTTTGATAAACTAGTCCCTACACTTAAGAATCTTAATTGAGTTCATCTGAAATATTCACTAACTAGAACCAGGACTTCACAATTTGCTAATTAATATCGCATGTATGATCCATTATTTTAAATTCCAGTGCTGAATATAGTTTGGCATTGCCATGCAAATAAGCAACAAAAAAAACCCCAAAACCCACATGCACTAGGGAAGAAAACGCTGCTGGCTCTGACAACTAAATATGCACAATACACTACCTATTTTATATATATATATTTGAATTAGAAGTCTTTTGCCCTCCTTTTTTTTTGTATTCTCCAAGTCAGTCATTCACAATCTGGTAGGCTGGATTGATAGCAGGTACGTTCTGTCCACTGAGATTCACATGTCCTATACTCAATCAAAGTCCTGTACTCAAATCAAGATTGGAAAAGACCTCTGGGAACATATGGTCCTACCTTCTGTTGAAAGCAAGGCCTTCATTTAGGTTACCCAAGACAATGTCAATCAGCCTTGGATATTTCCAGCAAGGGTGACTCCACCACCCTGGGAAACCTATTCCAATGTTGACTTGTTCTCATGGTTAAGGATTTTTTTTCTTACATCCACATGGAATTTCCCCTGAGCAACCTGCACCTGGATCCCCTTGTCCTGAGCATCTCCTGTACTATGCAAACCGCTGTTGAAGCAGTTGAACACCGTGATTAGATTGCCCTCAGCTTTCTCTTCCCTAGGTTGATAAAAATCCAACTCCTTCAGCTTTTACCTCTTCACAACTGAAGTTCTTCAACCCTCTAAATGTTTCTGTGGCCCTCTGCTGGAACCTCTCCAGCTTCCCAATGTCTCCCTGGAAGTCGATGAGCAAAGGTGGGACGCAGTATTCCAGGTGTGGCCTAACAGGAGTGGGGGAAGTAATCACGTCCCCTGATTTACTTGTTATGCTCTTGTTGATGCAGCCCAAGGCACAGTTTGCTCTCATTGCTGCAGGGATGCACTGCCAACTCCACATCCTTTCTGATGCAAGAGGAAAAGGACCAATGTGATGGTGTGGAAGCTTTAAGAAAAGCATGAAGACATTTATGAGAAAGTATTTAGGAGTTGCAGGCAACTGAGAGAAGAGGAAGAAACACACCTAGTAGCATGCAGGCTTCACAGGCATTATTAAAAAAAATCAGAGGCACAAAGCCGTTAAATACTGAAACACCAAACCATGCCTCTCTAGTGTATTAATTATACTACAGTCATATACATTAAGTCTTTCAAGGCACCCCGTTCGTACGTACCACAGCATTTCAGATCCTATTACAATGGCAGTAGCACATATTGAACTCAGACTTATTCCTGGAAGAGAACCCTGTTTTCAGGATTAGCAGACAATTTGTTTGCACTGCTGAACCAAGGATCTACACAATGAGTTGTTGACTCCATCCAGTACACTGCACCAATACTTCTTTATATACTGCTGCCTACAATAATTTACTAGTTTTCCACGTGGACAAGATAGTCAGCTATGCTACTAAAAACCCAAATAAAGAAAATTAACGGACAAACAAGCACTTCTACCAAGTGTTAGTGAAACAGAAAGTAGTGTTTTGTCATTTCTATAAAGAACAACTGATTTCCATACTTGACTCATCAAAATCTCAGTGCCTTGAAGGTTATGATTGGCTTGAAAACTGTAACCAACCACAAACAATAACAAAATACCCCAAGAGACATGACATTTTTAACGTCTCTGTCTGTGGTAATTTGGAGACTCTAAAATTGCATTTCAGCCTCGAGACACATTCTTCAGAAGGTGGCTACTTCTGACCTGCCCCCAGAAGGGATGGTTTTGAAGTTTTCAGCTTATACACGTTCCCCTTCTGGATTGCACCGAACATAACTGAAACATTTCTTACATTTAACCTTCCAGTAACTGCCTGAGGTGCTACAATCAATTAAGGTTTTCAATACAGTCCATAGACTTTAACAGTTCATAACTTAGCGTGGTCTAGTGATTCTTTCTGTGCAGTACCAAGTCTCAAAAAACCCATGTTGCTTCCTCCCACCCTTCCCAACCCCCAGTTACTTCAGCCAGTTATTCAATGAAATGAATTATGCAGAACTTAGCAGACTTTCAAATTGTTTAAGATAAACTGAAAAGTCATATTTATGCTCCACTACACTCCTGCCACTGTACATCAACAGTAGAGTAACACATAACTCACGTCAACAATTGAAGCAGGATTCAATGCCAAGAAGCAGCTGTATTTAAAAACAAAAAAACCAACAAAACACTTCCTTATGCAGACCTCTTCCTTTTTGTATCCAGGGTCTTATGTGACTATGTAGAAATAAAAATATTAGCTGTGCAGATCCACTACAAGAAGGCAGGGTTGCTTCCACCCTCTGCTAACCCTCAGCAACAGCACTGCTTCATCTTCATCAGCTGCATTACCGGGAAGCTACTTCTTCCCTTTTGATTCTCACGGTCCCAAATCAGAGCACCTCTCAAGTTCCCTGTGCCCTCAGACTCCGTTAAAGATACAACCATTTTGCACACACGGCAGCTGCAAATCATGGTTTATCATCAGCCTGCAAGATCATACTCCAAAAAACGTCAACCCCCGGAATTCACCGAAGACACTGACCTCTCACTCCTTAGGCCACTCAAAAAGACCAACCCCGGGAGAGGGCTAATCCATATCATTAACACAAAGGAAGTCAAAAGCCCCAGTCAGGTGCCTCTCAACATCAGAAAACAAGCAGATTGCACAGATGCTGCTAATAACCTCATTTGGCCCATGAAAACTGTTTTAGAAGGATGAGGACTCTCAGAGCACAGCTGAACGAGTAGGATTAGGAGCAATTCCTCTTTATCTTGATAACTGAAAAACCAAAGCAGCTATAAGCTCAGAGTCCCACGGTCTATTTAGGAGCTCAAGAGCAATTGTCTGACCCAAACACTTCAAAAATGGCACTTCAGTCACCCCATCTCTCCCTTTCCCCATTCACCCATGAGAAAAATGACTCTGCACTGAAAACTAAAAGATAGAAAATGCATTATTAGGCTCCTACTGAAGACACACCACTCAAAGAGTATGAAACTAACAGCTGAAGTCTTTGCAAAAATAAAAATATCTCATCCCCCCAAACTTACAGTTCAGTTATTACTACATGCACAAGCACAGAGTAAGATGTTCTACATCAAGGGTGATACACAATCACTACCCAGCTCTTCACAGCACTAGAGCCCAACCGTGGAAGGAAAACAAGACATCCATATAATTAAAGTTCTGGAGGTAATGAGAGTAGGCAAAGAATTATTCAAAGCACCACACTGTCGGGTCTCAACAGCCATACCTACATTGTAAGGTACAGCCTCAAGCAGGCTAAGAGCAGTCTACAGCCCCAGATGTTAGCTCCACAATGCTTGCAAAGGCACCACCTTTAACAGTACAACATGTGACAATAACGTAGCAAGCACTAACAAGTAAGAGAGACGGTATTTGTAAGTTTCCAAGATTGTTTTCTGCAGTTTTACTGCGATCCCAAACACCACTCGATTCAAGCCTCCCCAGGCAGCCTGCAAGAGGGGGTTCCAAGGCACCGCAGCTGCAGCCCGGGGAGGAAGCAAAACCCAAGAACTTGCGGGTGACACCTTCAGCAATCTTGCTTCCTCCTAGATGACAGACACCGACAGTTGTGCGACATAAAACATTGCTCTGCCTTGTCTGAAGGTCCTCACTGGTCAGCAGCTCTAAAAAAAAGCTTCAAAACCACTGGCCCTCATACTCTGGAGAGCAATCCCAGTCCCCTGCACAGTCTTTGTGGTCCCTGGCATTGAGGGTTCCCAGGAAGATGGACAGCCCTTGCAAAATGCAGCACATGGGAAGTTCAGAAACTTCTCTTTCCCATATACATTCAATGGAGATGGTGCAGAGATGGACACAGTCTGACCTTCAGCACTTCAAAGTTCAGGAAACCAAGGCATGAAAGAGCAAACACTCATTACTTCTCCAACCACCAGCAAATGCACCACTTCAGCTGCCTTCAGAGAAGCCTCTCTGCTACCACCTTCCATGACATTATTTAGAATCACCTATTGTTCCTCAGATTTCAACTCCTGGAAGCCAGCAATTAACTGAAAAACTCATCTGTCATTTCAAGAGACAACGAATCCAGTCTCATGACTTCTGGGTACCATCTGATTTTTTTAATATCTACTTCATACTTTCCAAAAGGCTGAAGTTGCCAGTCCTGGCATATTTACATCCTACTGCTTCGTAAGTTGTCAAAAAGTCTGCTAGCTTTTAGTCGGTTATTATATGCAAATCCCAACTTTATAACACTTCTAGACAGCTCTAGCATTATCATGGGTACAATTTATACCCCTTCCATTTCATTTAAAAAGACACTGAACTGGAACTGGTCTGGAATAATTCAGTATGAACAATACTCTCCTTCAATAAATCTGTTAAACATTGTTTTCCAAATCTAATAATGAATCCTCTAAATTTCATTTTCATTTTTATGGAGCTGCATATATTAAAACATATAGCTTTATGAATCATCTTCACAGCCAACCAAGCAATTTAGTAATCTTGGACATTATTTAGCCTGAAATAAGCTTTGCTTTGATTACGTGCAAACTACTATGTGTATCTATTTCTGAATGTATGAAAGATTCTGACACCTCTGGAGAATAAAAACGTGCTGTAATGACACAAGTACATTATGTGGATAACTGAGATTACTTTATAACTTAAATATTTATGAACACAAGCCTATACTAGACAAACTACAAAATGATTCCAGCATTCCCTAATTCACTCCATTGGTCCTAGCATTGTGTAGATCCAACTGCAGTGAAAAAGAAAAGTGAATACCATAGCCTAACTTTTTATGGTCTCCTCAAAAGTAGTTCCAGCTGCCCTTCTTCAGAGAAAAGAGACATTTGCTCTGGTTGCCAGGCCAGCACAAGGGAGATAACACCCAAGTACATTCAGTTGGTGCTCAGCAGCTTCCACAGAGGTATTTGCAAATACACTGGAGCTTTGGCCTGTGCGAAAATTGTTCACAACAGAGACCAAGTTGACTGCCTGCAGTTTGGAGCACCCACTTTGTGTCTGTCCACCTCATCTATCATCATCTGTCTTCTTCAGTCACATGGCTCACTGTCAACCTCCTGCAAAGAGCTGCTCCATCCATGAACAAGCCTCAGGAAAACACCCTACATCCAGTGATCACGTGTATTTATATGAACAAAGCCTTTATTATGGGCATGCTTGCCCAGAGCCAGGGTTATACACAGCCCATCATCTCTCCATCGCGTGATGCGTGTGCACAAAGCTCCCCCTCAGCACCCGCAGCCTTGCAGCACCCTGTCTCTCAGTGCCTGGTTTACACGTGGCAGCTAGTCCAAGTGCAGAACGAGCCAAGATTCAAATCACCCATTATCCAGTGCCGTCAGAACCTGGTCTCTTCTGTGCTCAGCAGAGAGCAGCCTCTGGGCACAATTTTTAATTGTCATTGTCAACATTTCTTACACATTTTGGCAACTAACATTCTAGTGAACCACACGATAGCTCAAAACATTTTTCTCTTGCAGCAGAGAAGCAAATTATGTTGCTCCTTCCTGTTTCTGCTGTGATTAAGCAGCTGATTCACTCTTAACATCCTTAAAAGATGACTAGATTGAAACTTTTTCTCTCCCAATATAAAATAAATCCAGGCATGAAAAGAAGGGCAACTATTTCAGAGGCCATTTGGGAGCTTTAGGATGTTTTCACAGGTAGAAAACTCTGCGATTACATTGCCAACAGCACCCCTGAATGTCTTCTGGTTTCTATTCTGTCCATGTGAACCCCTGAGCCTCTACTTTTAGTTTAGTAGTACTGCCCTCAGTATCTGAATGACGATCTCAGAAACAACACAGACTTAATCACAGCCACAAAGAGTTACATTAGAAAGATCCTGCTTCTGACATAAAAATAAGTTTAAAAGATGTAGTATGGGAAAGCAGAAACTCCCCAGAACTGCTACTGTAGAGGATTTTCCACAGTGTTTGAAAGAGTACCTATAGCTTCAGAGGGAAACCAAAATGCAGTCACAGCCGATCTGCCACGAGAGGACGGACACTGAGATGTAACACGCATTCAATGCAACGGAGTCGGAGACAGACAAACCGCCCGCCCGCATTTCTGCATCAGGGCCCCCTCTGCATTCCTCCTGCAACAGGGGATCAATGCAGAAAGAGCCTGCACCAACAAAAAGACGCATCATGCAGGGGCTCGTTGGCAGTGGGGTCTGCAGGAGAAGCAAGACCAGACAGCTTCCTCCAGCCGTTCTCTTCTGAGGCACCTCCAAGGGTTCAGCAGCACGGCCTTTTCCTTCCGCTGTCTTCGTTCTCCAAACGGGAGCAACACAGACTCGGTTCCCTATTTTATCATGTCTATTTTCTCTTCTCAGATCACTCTTAGGAAAGGCTTCACAGTGAAAAGAACAGTTTTCCAGGCTAGCTCTTATATCTAACTACAGGAGTGCATTGCACAGTGTACATCGCATGTTACAGCAGACAATATTTAATTGCTGTAGTTTCTTGACTGGTAGTTCTGCTTTGATATCACAGCAACAAAGGTAATAACAGAAATAAAAAACTTCATAGCCTGCCTGCCCACCAGGGCTAATCGACACCTCTGTCTTAAAAAGTACTGCTATTTTAGTCTTGGCTGAGCTCTCCACTCAATCCAGGCCAAATTTAGCCATCAGTGATCTTAATTTGTGCCAGCCACCTATTAAATAATTTTGAAGAACAGAAAATAATGACAAGACAGAAAAAGAAGGGCAGAGGGAAGTCAGTACGAAAGCCAGCACACTTATCTGACCTGCGGCAGCAGAGAGACATGACAACAAGGTAGAAGGAAGGGGCACAGGGTTTCACAGGTGACACCATCTTGCATTACACAGAAAAAACAGCAAGATAAAACAGGCTATTACTGGAACAATATTGTCCACCTTCTTAAATGGTGCTCATTTCTGCTTTAGGAAAAACAACTTTATTAAGAACAACATTATAAATTAAAGAGGCATCCAAACCTTATAGACTTGTCCATATGTTCCATTTCCAACAACCTGCACCAGTTCAAATATTCCCGCAGGGTCCTGCAAAAAGCAGAAGAAATAACATTATTTGCAGCAAAGCAGCCACTTCATAACAGAGCGTAACTGCACACAAACAAAATTAAAACGTCTGTGGCAGACCTCCTAATGATCTGTATTACACACTAAAGGGGAAATAGCCAAATAACACTATGAGAAATACATTTAATATTGAAGTTTTCGGTCAAGTTGCCCAATACTCTACACACAAAACAACCTGATGAAGATTCGTAGCACAGCAACACGGCAGATAGAACAAATAAACGGAGATGGGTGAAGAATACAAGAATTCAACAGATTCAGCTTAGTAGCGGAATAAGGAATAAACTCCAGGCTTCCTAAGCCTTAAAACACTGAGCTAGCCTAGAGGCTGAGCTGCTGTCTTCTGCTATGAAACACTTGGCAATGTAATAAAGAACCTAAATCACAGAATTGAAAAAATACTATATGAAGCACCTGAGCCCAATTACCTTACAAAAGGGAACTGGACCATCCCAGGCAATCTGAACACTACAGGGAGGCTGAGAATGCTCAACTGTCTCGTTTCGGAAACATAACGAGGTGAATTTGATGGATGTATTGAAGTCTTGGCCTTGAACCCAAACTAGATTGCTGTTAATTCACATGAAAGATTTATGTGTCTGGTCATCAGTGTACCACAGCACGTGAGCCAACTTTTGTCCTACTGGTTTAGCACCAGTTGCTCTAAAACCAACCACTGCAGCATATGTTCTTCTCCAATAAGGAGATGCTGCAGCCTTTCAGATACAGGAAGACCATCTTTTTGCAAGGCATGGGCAAGTAAATGTTCGCTCCTGCATGACTGAGCACATTAAGAAATCTGTTGCTTCAGTTAAAACTCACTTGAGAGATTTATACAAAAACATTAAGAACTCAAGAGACCAGTTTCCTGATTTCTGGCTAAGCCATTTATCAGTCAGCTCATTTCTTGGGATGATATCATTGAGAGATTTACATAAAACATTATTAACTCCATGTGTCAGTTTTACTACATCTGTTTCAGCAATCTGTCATGTCAGTTGATGCCTACTGGTACTGCTGAGGGATGCGATACAGAAAAACATTATCTCAGAAGTACAATTTCTATGACCCTGGTAGCAAAACATCTTTTTTTTTTTTTTTTCTTTAAAGGTATCGAGCTACTTCTCTGCTCCACTTATATGTTATTCTTTTAATATAAATAATGCTTTCTTCAGTATCTGATATGGAAACGTTTACTTTGGCAAAATCCCAGTGGAAACATACAGGCTTTTTTCTGAGCAGATTCTGCCTTTACTGGCACAACTGTCACGATAGATGGCAAAGCTTTCACTGTCAAAGCAACACACCACAGACTTCCACAACTGAAAGTACTAATGAGTTCGTTTGGTTTTGCCTCTAAGTTAAATGAGTTTTAATCTTATACTTCCTGGATTGTCAACCTCGCAAAAAATATTTAAAAAACAAACAAACAAGCAACTAACCCATGCACAGGCCAGTCTGTGTCATTTCTTTTCTATCTCTTATCATAGAATCATAGAATGGTTAGAGTTGGAAGGGACCTTAAAGATCATCGAGTTCCAACCCCCCTGCCATGGGCAGGGACACCTCCACTAGAGCAGGCTGCTCAAAGCCCCATCCAGCCTGGCCTTAAACACTTCCAGGGATGGGGCATCCACAACTTCCCTGGGCAACCTGTTCCAGTGCTTCACCACCCTCACAGCAAAGAATTTCCTCCTAGTATCTAATCTAAATCTCCCCTCTTTCAATTTAAAACCATTACCCCTTGTCCTGTCACTACATTTCCTGACAAAGAGTCCCTCTCCGGCTCTCCTGTAGGCTCCCTTCAGATATTGCAAGGCTGCTGTGAGGTCTCCCCGGAGCCTTCTCTTCTCCAGGCTCTTCTCCTTGTCTTATAAATAAGACAAGGTCGTAAGTCATGGCCTTCTAGACTTAAACCCCAATTCTAGAAGCCTCACACAACAGGAAGTCAATGGACCACTCCTGTATGGAGCTACGCACAGGCATAAGAGCACTTGCAACATTAGGACCTTTGTAAAGCGCTTTGCTTCCTTCTCATTTCTTCATTCTGCGTTTCCGCTAGTCTTGGATATAAAGGAGCCACACACTTTGCTTCAGCAGAGCTGAAGTCAGCAATAATCCATTGCCGTCGTGGCGGCCAAAGCAAGAGGTGGGTGCTACAAACCTCTGCCTCAGGTGCAACCTTCCCCCAGAACCATGCCTTGGGTTGGGGCCATGCAGTAAAATGCAGGGCAGCTCTCCGAGGAACCCTTCCAGACAAGGGCCTCCGTGCACAGTATCTCCCGTACCCCTCTGCGGGAAGCACGAGCAGCACCCCATTTCCACACCTCTTCTGCAGAAAGTAGCACTGCTGAATTAAGAGGTGTTCATAGCATGCAGAAACCTACAGGAACCTGAACTGCATTTTCAACTTGGGGTTTGCAACTGCCCCTCTCACTTAAATGTGTGCTCTGTCCTCACTCTTCTTCTCCAAGCTTATTTATTATGCACATATAACAACCTAATGTACCTCAAAATCAGATTCTCTCTCTCCCTCCAATCAATTTCATTCTGATTTAGCATCCTAATAGGCTGCTTCTAAAGGTTTCAGACACTCTAGGAACTCAAACAATTATCTAAATAAATGTTAGCATTAACTTTAATATAGCAAAAATCCTACCCTGTCCTTGCCAGCCAATTGAGCGTTAACACCTCAAGCCTCTGCAGCTCTGAGTGCAGCCAAAACACTTGGCCATCTCTCTTCTTTTAATCAGGACACCATAGCAAACCAAGCCTTGTTAAGAGTCATAAAGGATATTAATCTGGGCTCTGACTTTGGTCCTTGGATTGCCCTTGTTTGCTTGGATATCAGCACTGCATCGTTCGCTGGCATTCTTCACGACAAACCAACTTCTTAATTATCTTGGAGTTAGGTATCATCTTTGATGTAGTGCTTCCTCTCAGCTACCATCTAAGCCCCATGGTCCATCTGACCCTTCACCAGCCAACCCCTGCCAAATTGCCAGGTTTGCTTTGACAGACGCCAAAATCCTGGCCTGAACATTCATCACTTGAAGGTTAATTACTGTAATGCACTGTACCATATGGTGGCCTTCTTGCTTTGCTGCAAGTCATCCGCAGTGCATTCAAAAGGCAAGAGCAAGGCTGCTGACCCAGAGGCACCCAGGCCACATCTATCTCCTGCACGAGGCAGAATGAAGAACAACGCACACAGCAAGAGCCCGACCAAAACACACTCTTCACAGTCTCTGCAGCTAAACACGATACAGGTGTCTAAAGCTCAAGTTTTTCTACAGGGCCTCTGCACCTTAGCACTTAATGCAGAAATCAGAGGCTTTTCAACCACCTGACTGCCCTAATGAACCCAGGGCAGAAGCACCCCAACAAGATGCTCCTGAAACACTTGGAAACTACAGCCCAAACCACCTCTTTCCAGGAAAAAGAGAAAGCCCAGGTAAGCACCCATTTGGAGAGGAGCAAGGCTGGCTCGCACAGTTTGAAAAGGACCCCAGTCCCAGCTGTACCTCCCCGCTGGACCCCCCGATGGCAGTGAGGTTGGGGGGAGCACAGTGCCAGGCAGCTCCTGCTGGCCCCGGGAACACTGGGAACAAGACAAGGCAAAGGTAAAGCACCCGTCTTTACATGATTTCTACAGCCCAGCCTCACCCGCCTCCCCTTTCCCTCTAAGCACAAACCCCAAACTAAGGCTGCTGACGTGCTGAAAAGGTTTCCTCCAAAAGGACACGTTTGTCCCGTCCCCATCAAGGCTGAAACCTGCCGTGCTCACAGCCTCTGGGACGCTTCTGCATTGGGCGGTTTCTACACAAAGCCTGCAGTCTGGTTTGCAGACTACTTTTTCAAACTTACACTGGTTTCTTATCATTTATTTAAGGAGATAAGAGTCATCCGCTAAAGCTCTAAAGAACTTCTACTATTTTGTCTTACTCCCCTGAGCAGAGTCAGGTTAAGCTTCTGCTTGCCTAGCCAGAAACCTTGTGCCATCCTCACAAACTTTACTGTCTCTGCTGCCTTTCTTCTTTCCGTCTCTGGTCTGGAACACCCTCCTCGCCATGTGATTATTGCAAAGACTTCTCCAAGCCCTCTTTTTTTTTTTTTTTTTTTTTTTCCTGATATTTTTAGAAAGTAGCCTGCTTCAGTTTCACTGTCTGGGGCTGGCTGCTTTTTGCCACAATTGAACTCTTCCCTCTTCTTCTGTGGAGGGTGCCCCAGAAAAAAAAAAAAAAAGCTGCCTTGGTTGGGCTGGGTTGATAGGTGGTGAGCTTCTGTGGAAAAAAGCGAAGTGGAACTAAGGGGCATCACACAGAACCCCGTTAACTGTTTATGGACATGAAACGCTAAGAGTGGGGCTTTTAATACGGCCGAAGTTTGGACTATGTTAAAAAAACCTAAAACCACAAGAGCATAATGATAAAAGTTCATAACAAACTAGGTGAACACTGACGTTTTTAGCTTTAAAACAAAAAGCCCAAACCTCAACAAAACCCCACAAAAGCCGAAGCCCACGCACACACTTTCTTCCAGAAAACCCTCATTTCTCGTGTGTTTTCCCTCCACAGCTTCGCAGCGTTCACATCACCCTTAGGAACGCCAGCAGGAGTTATTTATTATCCTGGGAGGGGAACGGACCTCTCCGGTGGAACTCTCCAAGCGGGGCAGAGCCGCCCTCCCGTGGGACGGTCTCCCACGTCCAGCGAAGGGGACGCGACCTCTGTAGCGGCGGGGCCGGGCGAGCTGCGGGCCGGCGAGCAGCAGCCCAGCGCTGCTGGCCCCGGGGGCTCCTCACCGCGCTGCCCCAGCGCAGCCCCTCGCCCCACGGCTTCCTCCTGAAACACCGGCACCTACGGCATCCACCGCCTCTCCCCGGCGGGGACGCAGCACGGGTGTCCCACGGCCACCCCACAGCACCCGTGTCCCAAGGCCACCCCACGCCGCGGGGACACCCTGCGGCGCCGGCGCCTCTCCCCAGGCGCGGCAGAGCGGAATCCCCTCAGGTAAGGGGGGAAAAAAAACACAGCCAAACCGGTGAAACCTTTGCACACCCCGCCGCTGCGGCGAGGAACAACCCCCCCCAGCCCCGGCGACGAAGGGGTCCCGGGACACCCCCCCGCCGCCCCTCCTTACCCGCAGCGCCGCCAGGTCGATGCCGTCCAGGCTGCGGGCGGCGCAGTCCCGGGCCATGGCGCTCCGCCGAGGCGGGCAGGACGGCGGCGAGCCCTCCGCCGCCCCCAGCTAACGGTCCCGCCGGCGGCCCAGGGCGGCCCGGCCGTGCCCCGGCCGGCGCAGGGAGGCGGGCATGCCCGGCCGGCCGGAAAGCCCTCCCCGCTCGGCGGGCGCGGAGAGGCAGCCCCCGGGCCGGGCGGCCGCCGCCGGCAACTTTCACGGAGACGGTTCCTCGGGAGAAAAGTTTGCGAGGAAGTGACGTGCCGAGGCGGCGGGGGTCGGGGCCACCTGCCGCCGGCGGGGGCGGCCGCCCGGCGCTCCCCCCCACCACCCACCCACCCACCCACGCGTGGGGAGGGGGGGATTGGGAAGCGCGGCCGGAGCTGGCGGTGCAGCCACGGGAGGGTCGGGAATTGCAGCGGGGACAGCCGGGGCCGGAGCCGGCAGCAGGGCAGGGAGGGAGAAGCTGCAAGCCCCCACGCTCCCACCCGGGAGCTGCGGTCCCAGACGGCACACAGGGCAGAGCGTGTCACGGGGCTGAAGGAAATTGCACCAAGCATTTAAAAAAAAAAAAAAAAATTTAAATCCCCCCAAAACAACAAAGATACATCCACAACTTACAAAACCCCAAAGTACATTAAAAATAATAATAATTTAAAAAGAGTCCAGGGGAGGCCACAAAGATGATGAGCGGGCTGGAGCATGTCTCCTATGAAGACAGGCTGAATTGGGGTTGTTCAGCCTGGAGAAGAGAAGGCTCCGGGGAGACCTCGTAACAGCCTTCCAGTACCTAAACAGGACCTACAAGAAAGCTGGAGGGGGACTTCTTACAAGGTCATGTAGCAATAGGACAAGGGGTAATGGCTTCAAACTGGAAGAGGGTAGATTTAGATTAGACATCAGGAAGAAATTTTTCACTCCGAGGGCGGTGAGACACTGGAACAGGTTGCCCAGGGAAGTTGTGGATGCCCCATCCCTGGAAGTGTTCAAGGCCAGGCTGGATGGGGCTTTGAGCAACCTGCTCTAGTGGGAGGTGTCCCTGCCCATGGCAGGGGTGTTGGAACTCGATGATCTTTAAGGTCCCTTCTAACCCTGGAATGATTGGAATATTGGAATGATTCCAATATCATGATATCCAATATCCAATAGAATCATTCTATGATTCTATGATACACACAAACACTTCCAGACCCTTTGTGATGAGCACTGCAAATACAAGCCCACAGAGGTGACAGCAATGCAGCTCACAGCACCGAGCTCAGAGCTGTTGCGACGGGCAAAGCAGCCTCAGCCGTGGGGGGAGTCTGACCCCCACACGCAACAGGGGGCAACCAGCAGCAGCAAGTCCCTCTCGGTGCAGAGCAGGGTCGCAAGCCCCTTGGCAAGCCTGTCCCACAGGGCTGCAGGGAGCTTCAAGAAGGCAGCACGTTACTATAAACTCTGCTGCTCATTGCACTCCCTGTAATTATGACCGCGGAAATAACAGTGTAGAACAGTATTGTAGTGGAGTGGAAGGACTTGTAGATATTTTTTGGGCCTCATATTTAGAGGTAAGAAACAGTGGAAACGCACGTTACTGAGATAAAGTCCTTAAATGCTCCTGAACGATGCTCAGGGCTTGGACACTGTCCCCTCGCAGAGAGCGAGCAAAGGGGACAAAATTCTGAATCAGTATTTTCACAAATCGCAGACGCGAAATCAAGACAAAGTGGTCAAAGCATCTTTGGTGCCTATTAGCACAGCACGGCAGATGCAGTGCCAGCAGCGGAGTGGCAGTGTTGTAATAAAAGCATTTGGCAATTTCCTTGAAAGAAGTGCTGATGCGTCATTCAACTTCAAAGAATTCTTTTAAAAAAGCCCACGCTGGGTACGTTATCTGCTGAAGCAACCCTGGATTTTTGCTCTCCATCTGTCTGTAGGCCAACATGCTGATGCACTGCTAACAGATTTGAGGCCGATTGCTGCATTAAAGCATAAGTTTGTTGAAGAACTACACATGCATAATGCACCTACGCCTGACGGGCAGAAATCCGCACACAGCAACAGCCCAAGCCTCTCTCAGTACCCAGCCCAGCCGACCGCTCTCCCCGGGCAGCATTTGGAAAATTCTGACCCTCACGGCACCTTTGACAAAGTTAAGCCACAGTTTTGCCCCCCATTATAGCCTTCCTGCCTTACATAAATCCATCATTAGCCTTTCTGCTTATGTTATTTCTCACAATCCCTCTTTATCTCTTCCCTAACCTTCGGGCTGTCCTTTGTCTCCTGCCACTTTCTGCTTCCTTCCTGCTTCCCTGGTGAGAACTGGTGTGAAATTCCCAGCTGCTGTCTACCAGACGCCCTCTGTCTTGCTCCATCTCTTAGATTCTTTGCCGAAATTAATCGTACCAGCCTGCCTCGCCTCTGGTGAGCGCACCAACCTGAGGATTAATTTCCACTTGATAGAAAGCTTTACTCAAAAATGATATGAAAATCTGGTTTTAGAAGTATAATACAGCTTGTAGTATTTCTGCAAGTATGTCTCAGTATCTCTTTGCTACCTGCATTTAGCACCACCTTTCGTTGCCTTCCCTCCCCTGAATGCTGCTGCTGGTAGGGTTTCTGTGGATGCTCCAGTCCCGCTTACGCCACCACAGGCAAAACTTCGTGAGCTTCCCTTGCTGCCAAAGAAGGCAGCGCATCTTTTCCCCATAAAGGCCTCGCAGGTCTAACAGAATCAACAGCTGGTTTTGTCACCGATATTCACAGTGGATCTGTTGATGGTGAAAATGCCACCAGGACAAGGCTACTTTTCAGAGCAGAACCAGATTTACAAGCCCTAAGTTCTTCATCAGCAGCCCGATAACTGGCTCTGGAGAAACAGAAACTCTGCTCCAAGTGTCCCCCACGGCCTCGTGCCCTGCTTCTGCTCCAGCCTCCCCAAAGCACACACAGACGGGGCGCTTGTGCTGTTGACTTGCAAGTGGGCTGTCACAGCTGTCACACCTTGCTCTTCTGCATGAAGCCATGAGTAACTTTCGAGAATCAGGAAATTCACTGCCTTAGTGCAACCTGACTGTTAATAATCTAGAAACCTATATCTTATCAGTAATAAAAAGCGAACAGGATCCCTTAAGAATAAATTCAATTTAAAAAAACAACAATCAAAAACAAAACCCAAAACACAACAAATACAAGAGACAATTAAATGCTATCAGTACAGCTTTCCTCTCCAACAGCTGCAGCCAAACCCCTGCAGCCAAATTCTGCAACCACAGACCTGAACATGAAAACCTTTCAAATGTCTATGTGCAAGCAAAGGATGTTTTGTATTAAAAGGGAAGTGCAAGCACGAAGGGGGAAGAGCTTCCTTTGTTTCAGCAAGGGAAATGCCATTGTACCCCAGAAGTACGGGGCTAATCCTGAGCTCTTCTATGTGCATCCCACCCCCCAAACTCAGATTTGGGTCCATAATAGTACTACTAAGAGTAATTGCCCCTGCCATATGTGACACTCAGTAAAGGAAGAGAGTGTTTGAAGTTGAGGCTCGAATTGCCATACTGGCTCGTTTCCTTTAGCTTTGTTTACGCTGGGGTCTCAGCTACAGGTGTGAAGCTGGCAGAGAAAAAAACCCAAAAGATAACTCATAAGAGAACAGGATTTCCGGTCTGCAGGAAATAAACAGCTTCTTAAATGTGGTTTCAGTCTGAATTGGACAAACTGACTCCTTTCAGAACTGTAAATTCAGAAAAATTCTCATTCAGAGGAACTCGGACCCACAAGCTCATGCCACGGCCGTGACTCCAGAGCCAGCCCTCTGCATGTACTTCCCAGCATTTTCAGGGAGCTCAGAAACCCCAAAGCTCAGATTCAGCTCTTTGCTGTAGAGGTAGGAGGCAAAACCCACCCCTGCTTCACGCTCCTTGGTTCCCCAGCCACCAGCATCATGGCAGAGCCTGAGCCTGACCCCGGTGTGCTGGCCTTCCCCAGGACTCCTCTCTGCAACCACTCCCCAGCACTTGCTCCAGAGTTAAATAGGATTCCTGTAAACACCAGCTTTCCTTGGCACCACAACATTCCCCGAGAGCTTTATTTTGCTGGAAGTTTTCTTACCTTCTGTAAGGAAACTGCTTCTGCCAGGGCCAGAGGTGCCTGGTCAGATCAATGCAGACCGTAGCGCTCAGACATCAGCACCTTTTTGCCAGAATAAGAATCCTATACAAAATTCCCTATCAGTTGGGGTTTTTTTGTTTTTGTTTTTTTTTAATATGAACATACATTTAGACATTTATTTAGTGTTTCTTTAGAGCACAACCCTTAGCTGGGAGGCAGGAAAGTGACGCAAAAGCCCATGAAATCTGCTTGTAACTACAGACTTCACCCTCCACTTCCAGAAGCTCTCTCTGGATTGCTCAAGAAGGAGGGCCAATCTTTTTGCCTAATGCTTTCAGAAACCATTTTGTCTTCATTTGGTAGCACCAGAACCAGATGACTACCAGCTGTTAAATGCTGACTACAGGAAAGTCAATGGGTGGCAATGGCCAGCACGGTATTAAGCCCAACATTCATCTGTGAGTAGGGTCTCTTGGCTGCCACTCAAACTCATTAACATTTACAGCATCATTCTGTAAGTGATTTATTATTTCTAATGGTTTTTATGAAGTCCTGGAATACAAAAAAGAAAAAAAAAAAAAAAAAAATCTTGATTTATTAGGCCAGCCACTAACTTTAAAGTTGTCCCCTTCCGTTTCCAATTATAGCATGGTTTAGTACTGTGGGTGGCTTTGCTAGATTGTCAGGAACAAGATTATACGTTAAAAAACCATCTAGGGTTGTACACAGCCTGGGTATGTCTTCATGCGAGCTTGGTGGCACTCACACAATGCCATGAGTACTAGCTGATGAATACAGAAAAGCAGAGAATGCTTTCATCAGGTCACACCTTGGAAAATACCAGTACAACTTGGCACAGCTGCTGCAGAAATTCTTTGGATTGCAGGGGAAAGATTTAAGTTTCAGGCCATGGACACCCAGTTACTTGCATTCCAATTTAGTTAAAAGATGCTAAAAGAGATGAACCACCAACCCCTCCCCCAACCCAATCCACTTCAAAACTTTATTATTTCTGTGACCCATCCCTGCAGTACTTGGAAATCACAGTAAAATGTCTTTGTTTTCAATGGATTGTTGGATTAAACTCTGAATATTTCTCATGCTTTCTCCTATTTGAACTAAAGAAAATTCTACTTCATTCCAAACAGTAAGGCTGGGCCAGAAAGTTGTATTTAAACCTGAATCTCTCTTCAGATTCGCATTTTGCAGAGGCTGCTGCATTAGGACTGAGAGAGGGGGTTACTACCTCGGGTAAACTGGGAATACCAGAAATCCAGACAAACCAACCAAAACAGTCATTTCCCGTACAATATTCAGTAGCACATACAGTAGTTTTCAGCTCTTTAAAAATTAAATAACTTTTTTCAGTTCCTGGCAGCCGTGTTAGTTCAGTTTCACAGGATATCCAAAACGAGACCAAACAGCTTCCTTCCCAAAGGATTCCTGAGTGGACAGGCAAGCTGGAAAAAGTGCCTCTCACTACTGTAATCACAGCCAGGATGTCCACCTCATTTCCCAGAGTAAAGCTTAAAATAAAGGTCTCCCACAAAACTTGCATTAGTTTGAACGCTACTCCCTGGGACTCTTGCAGAAATTTATTTTCTTTTCAACTGCACCCAAACGGGCCTCCCTGAGGAAAGCGTGTCCCAGTGCATCACACACAGAGAGCATCAGGAACCCTCTCCTCGCCGGACTGATAACCCCCTTTCACTGCACGACCCATGACTTCACAGCATTGTTTCAGCACAGCCCTTCGGAGTTTCTCAAGTAAGAATGCTGCTGCTGGAAGTTTCCCGTTTCCTGTCAGCCCAGCACACCTCCCTGCTATCCCCGACAACAGCCACACAAATGCTTTCAGGGAGAAGGGTCGTATTTTCTGGAATGATGATATTTTGCACTTCTGGCTTTTGGACTCTCAGTTCCAGCCCCAACTAAATCCTCAACTGTGATTTTGTGCAGTAATACACAAATCACACAGATAACAGAAATAGCTGTCCCACAGGGAAACAGTTACTTTGTCTCCCCGTGAGAGTTTTCCCTACCCTGATTTTCTTTTCCTTCCTATGTCACCGGGCCTTTCGCTGTGACTGTACGCCTGCTGTGGGAACACCAACACCGTACCCGCATGCCACAGCAACACCAGTGCATGAAGGCTGGCTGGCAATTTTGCAAAATTAAGAGCAAGATGATTTGTTGAAATAAATTGAACTCATACATTTTATATCACTATTGTATATTACCCTCGTGCAGCCATCTGCCTGGCTATAAGTTCTTCCCTCCCATCTTCTGCAAAGTTATTTCTTCATTCAAAGCAGAGACCATTTTAAACGCTTTGCAAGGAACAGTGGCTATATGTTACTAGGTCATCAGATCCCAATGGGGTTTATGAATACCATAATGAATTTCAGCCCAACATCTGTCTGCTCTCTGAAACAGATGCAATTATGGGAAAAAATAGCTGCTGCCTCTTCACAGGCACATTTCTCAGTAAAAATCCCCAAACACAAAGAAAACTGACATAGCATAGTTTAATCGCTACCACATTATTTTTATCAGTCAAAATATCATGTGGCACACGCTCTTTTGTGAAAGCAAGACAAGTTGTGGTAACTTGTCTGGCAGACAGGCAGAGGGTTTTTTTGACTTTTAGAAAAATCTTACAGGCATGGTTTTGGTGTTGCCAATCAAATGCTAACTTTGGATGACTCAGACAACGGTTCCCTTTTATCCAAACCACTGAAGTTTGGTGGTTAGCTAAAAAGGAACTGGTATCTGAATCACCCTTGGTTTAGAGGAATTGTCAGATATGTCTCAGGCGTGGAGTTTTGGGGGCAGAGTGTTGGTTAGTGGTTTTGTTGGGTTTTTTGTCTCCCTCCTCCACAGAAAAGAAAAAACTTTAAAACTTTAAAAGTGAGGACACCTTTCAATGTACTTTAAAAAAAATTAAGAGGAATCAACTTTATCCTATCTTTTTAACCTTTTCATTGTCATGTGTCAGTTTGGGTACATTCTCAGTAAATTAAACAGATTTTTTCAGTTGTGGTGCAAGCCTAACCTGCGCCTCACAAAATTACACAATTTTAACCTTTTCTTCAGCTACAGAAAAAGCCTACCTTGTTGCTCAAGTCCCAGTTACATCTCTGCAGTTCCCAGGCCCCCTGCTTCTCCTTTTCTTAGAGGGAAAAAAAGGCAAAAGAGGAACTGTAATTTATGAGCCCCCAGCACAGCCCTCTGGAACAAAACCTGCCCTCAGTGACCCATCAAACATCTTCAGGGAATCCTCCTCTATTCTCACTCCAATTTCTATTTAGTTCCAAGTTGCTTTTCATCTCAGTAGTTTGTCAACTTTGAATGTTTCAAACACACTTGAATACCTCAGCACAGTGCCCGAGCCTTTTAAATCCCCTCTTTTCCTCAAGGGAAACGTATCCCGTCTTTGGGATGTTGCCTAATGTGTGTGTGTGTGTGACTGCTGGAAGGGGAAGGCAAGGGGAAGCTCATTTGAGCCTTGAGCAAGAGTCCTCTTCCAACACTAACTCATGAATAAGTCTATGTCTTTTCCTGTATATCCTTGCCAGTCCTATCTAAACAGTCTCTATCTTTGTATATTAATAACGAGCTTATAACTTCCAGCCAAGTTTCAATTATGTCTGCAACACCCCGCTCAGGCTGGTAACAGCCACGCGGCTCTCAGGAGGGGCTGTCAGTGTTCTCACAGCACTTCACGGTCCATCTGGGAAAGCAGCGGGTAGGTGCGCTCGCCTTGATGTCGCTGCTGCACAGCGCAGCTGTCAGCTGAGACCGTAAGCATTTTAAAAATTAAATTTGACAAGTTGTTTAGTGGCTTGGGAAGACTGGGAAGCCTCTGTACATCCACCAGTCAGTCGTATTCGCTGATATTTAGTCATGGAAGTTTTGTGGGCAAGGAATGTGTTTGTGCAGGTCCGAGACAGGGTGTATTCACTGTTTATATTGATAACCTGGAAACAAATACCAAGTAATCGCTGCTTAGTTCACAGAGGGCACCAAGAGGCAGTGTGACAAGTGGCATCGGGCTGCACTATACAGCAGATATGGCTCAGCAACCTAAACCCATTTAAACAACATTCATCTTAACGGCATCATCGTACCAGGTTATGTGCAAGCCCAGTTTGCGTGCGGTGGGGCAGAAGGGCTGTGGCACAGACCCTGCTTCCCACGCCGGCCCAGCTTCACCCAGCACAGCCTGGACACTGCCCAGAGCACCGAATCCCGCAGGCACTCGGAAGCTATATCAAAGAGAGCAAACCTGTGGGAACACCTTGGTGCAGTCCTGTGGCAAAAGGGCTGATGGGATCATGGCTGCATAAGCAGAGAAGAAAGACTGGGGAAGGAACTTCGCCTCCCGTATGGCTTTGCCAAGATGGATGCTGGAACAGCAGCTCCAGCATCTTTCTAATAATGTGTAGAGCAGAAATGAAGACTTGGATTCAGTGCAAGGAAGTGGCACAAAAATTAACAACCAAAGACAAAATGGCTTACTATGCCTGCCTTAAATAACTAAAGCTCTTACTTTATTAAAAAGAGAAGTGACTTTATATTTTCTCTTAAGGAGAAAAGAGTGGGCATTTTAATCACAAAAGACATAATGAGAGCCAGTGGCTGAAGCAGAAACCAATTTAAAAAACCCCAAAAAACCCAACAAAGCAGAAACAAAGGCACCACAAATTAACAGACCTGTTGGTTTCCATTTCTCATTGGTCACTCATTTTCTGGTTCCTAGAGTAACTGAAAGAGTGCTCAGACCTCCCCAAATTACAGCTGCTTTCAGCAGCCTCTCAGACTGTTTCACCAGTCCAAAGTAACAGGTGGACAAGATGTCCTGACTGTAGCAGTTTCTGTGCCACTCAGGAAATCCGTCCCCTCCGGAGGTCTGCCTGGCTGCTTTACAGTAGCCGAGCCACAGCCAAGCCCAGAACTGGCACCCTATAGCGCACTTAAGCTTAGCCTTCCAGCAGGGACAATTGGGGATTTGAACCAGCTTCCCTTTTCACAGCAGCTTAAGTTCTTTAAGGAGTTTAGCTCCATAAACCAATTAAGCATCTTTAAGTCCTTGAGCTCTCATACCTTCTCTGAGCAGTGTGCATGCTTACATTGGTTTAAAGGGCGAAAGCTGATTTCATCTAGCAGAGACCTGAGCATCTTATGAGGTCACGGGGCGAGCAATCCCAAGCAGAGTCAGTGAGTCTGGAATCCTCTGCAGACCAGACCTGGGGGGCTGCACTCCTGTGGCCTCATTTCTACAAGCAAATTCTTAAGGTTTGGAACAGGCCAACTCCACCTTTAATTCTTTGCTTTCTAGAAGCCCCAGTTCTAGGTTATAAAGTAATAGATGGCCCGTGAGCTCATAAACTTCACACGCTCAGAGTAGGAGTAAACCAGCTATTATCTGCGTTAACACATCCACCGTGGTAGTGCAGGCAGACTTAACCGCTGTGTCGCCCCCTTGAGTCCCATCCTAGTGCCTTCTCTACCCTTCCTGTCTTTTTCCTTTGGATTAGTTAACGCTAAAAGGAGGAGAACAATCACTTGATATTTGAATACAAAAGCTTACAACCAAGTCTCTGAAGTGCTGTTCTGGACTTTTTTATGTTGGTTTTTTTTTTTTTTTCTCTTTTTTTTTTTTTTTTTTTTTTTTAAATAGACAGATCGGCAATATCTTGAAAGCCAGAAAACCACATCATAACGTTTTATGTGAATCTATCACCAGCCCCTTTTGTTTCCTTAGGGCATATCCCACATAGCTAGGTGTATTTATATATAAAATATATGGATTTGCATCATATATACGTAAATAAAATTACTGCATATCTCCTAAATGCGGTAGTTTTCATAGGCACCCTTTTAAAGTCAGTTAATACATCATTACGTTATGTTAAAATAGTTTTTAACTCCCGCACAGGAAAAGCAACATGCTGCGGTGACAATGTGATTCTGTAAACAGTTGTGGATTAACATTCAGAGACCACTGAATCTTCTCTGTGATTAAAAATCCCCACCAGCTGCCCAATCTGCTTTTGTCAGTAACCTCTGCGTCATTTTATAGCAGTAAAAATACAGTTTGCCCACTCACTTGAGGTCAGTCATGTGCTTATGCCTGAAAAGGAACATTTACACAAGCATTACAGGAAGGACAGACCTGTTCCATTGCTCTGGATCTGCGGCTGCTGTTGCTCGCTTACAAGGTCACCATCCCCTGTTTCTTCTAGAAGTGAAAAATCATCCCAGAAAATGCCCCATCCATCAGCTCTGCCTGCTCAGCACCCAGGTAGAAACCTCTGTGTTAGATTCACCCAAGGAGGATATGGCACTGAGGCACAGCCCCTGGCCCCTAAAGCAGATCTGGGGGTACTGGATCTTTGCATGGGCTTTCCAAGATGAGCCTTGCCCCAGTCAGGCCCTTTGTGCAATTCATCACCTGAACCCAACTCATCAACAGGTCCAACCATGAAACTTCCCAGCCTGAGCCCCCCACACAAGCAGGAGGCATCTCAGCAGTTCCTCCCTCCCTGCAAACACAGATGGTATTTCAAAAACTTACCTCGCCTTTGATTCAAAATTCCCCAAAGTCACACAGCTCCCACTAAAGCACTTCCAGCATAACTGTACCTACCAGCTCAGGCCGTGCACCCCTCAACACGTAACCAGCAACCCTCGCCCACTGCCTCGAGCCCTGGGAGCGGGAACGTACAACCACCTGCCAGAAGCTGAGCCCCCTCATCAGGCAGGGACCCAGCTGCCAGCAATCATGGCTGGCAGAGAAGCTGAACACAAGTGTGGCTGGTTTGCACTGATTTTACATTCTGCGTCTTTGACAAAACCTTTACACGGGCCCCTTCCTTGCAGAGACGTAGTGGGGGTGTCTTTGTACAACTTGGGGACCTACAGCAATTGCAGCTGTCGCTTGCATTTTGCAATGTACCGTTCTGCTGCTGCACAGCTGGAGTCACGGCCTCGCGCAGCAACACCCTCCACCCTGCTCCGCCGCACCTCCTCCAGAGCTTTCCACTCCATTGGTTTTAGGGCTCCCCAGCTGTATCTCGGAGGACAGCCCTTGCCAGACGGTTTCTTTTCCTCCGTGTGAGCTCCTGCACGCTGCCTGCCCTGCGCCGGAGGCTGATGCCCACCCTGACCCACCAGAGCAGGAATATGGCCCTAAGCGCTCCCAGACCCCAGCCGTGCCGCGCTCTGCACTGCTCTCGCTCAGGAACCGGTGCCCGTGGGGAGCTGCACACCCCTGTGCAGAACCTGCCCTATGCCACGGGCTGTCCACCTTCTTCCTCCGCCTTCTGGCCACCACCACAGCTCCCAGGGCCATGCGTGTGGCAAGCTGTCCCCTGCACAGCCCCGGCCAGAGCCACCTCCTTCACCCGCTTGCATTCCGGAGCGGAGCACTGGGAAGCAGCCCGTTCAGATGCTTCGTGTGCTCCCAACCCCCCCGCCCCCCCGGGACGAACCCCTGCAGAGACAGGCAGTGGCGCAGCAGATTGTGATGCAGCAGGGGGACAGTAGTGACAGGTTATTTCGTGGTTTTGGCCAGCCCGGCACTGTGCCCCTTTGGCCTTGCCCCTGGCTGTGCTGAGCCGTTCGGGATGCAGCAGCGGCCGCTCACCAGCCTGGCCGGCTGTAGACATCCCCTGGCGCAGATTAACACCCTTGGTCTGTGCACTTTCTCTTCTTTAATCTGCTCTCTAAAACCAGAGATGTTCCTTGTGGTGGCTGTGAATAGACACATATGCGCTGTGGGTACTCACACACCTCTTCGGAGCTGCATGCTTTATGCCAGCTCTTGCTTTGAAGCAGAAATAGCACTTCAATTTTTTTTCCTAGGTGTTTTTTTCTTTAATTAAAAAAAAAAAAAACAAACCCAAACAAAAAACAG
This sequence comes from Numenius arquata, assembly GCF_964106895.1. Taxonomy (NCBI): domain Eukaryota; kingdom Metazoa; phylum Chordata; class Aves; order Charadriiformes; family Scolopacidae; genus Numenius; species Numenius arquata. The sequence goes on from NC_133580.1 coordinate 9,315,250, forward strand.
AAAAACTTTCAGTTTAACTCTGCAGTACTTGAACCCTTTTGTTCTTTTTGCTGGACTTGGGTTACCCCACAGAGATCAATTGGTTTTTTTCTTGTCCAGACAGGTCTTCCTGCTCAGCTACATAACAATTTGCTTTACTGTTGTGTGGCTGTATGGGTTTGTGTTTTCCCTCAACATTTCTGTGAACAATGTAGCAAAGGTCAGTGTTGTGTATCCCCATTCCCTTTCTCTTTTTGGCTTATTTTGATGATTCTCCCGTACTGATGCTAGCCATTTTTACAGTCATATTTAATCCCCTTTGTGGCCACCTCCACTTTTCCAATGCAGATGCTGGCATTAAATTGCCTGTTATTCTGTCCTAATTTCCATGTTACAACCGCTGGGAGGATAATCAGAATTTATCTATCTTTTTTCTCTTTGCTGTGTCCCTGTCTATTGTTTATTCTTCATCTAAATTGGGAGGGCCTGGCCTACAAGTCCTTTCATGACTATTATTTTTTCCACATGTCCAAGCTCAAACTGATAATTAGAACGCTTCCAGGGCTGATCCTTACTTGGCCAGCATTTCTATCACATTTTTCTTTTTAACCTTTTGAGAGCATTTTCTGCAGTTTTGCTTTCGCAGCCGATGAGATAGGAATCCAGAGGCGGCAGGGAGGGCTGCCCAGGACCAGCCCCCAGGGTGACTCTGCGCTGGAGATGTGCTGAGGCCCTTCGCAGAGGTGCAGGCAGGAGAAAGGTAACTGAATTTTAGCTGAATTGAGCTGAAACCTGATTGCCATTAGGGTCAGGAGAGACAATTCTGGCCTCTGAGCCACGTCAGCTTTATGCTGCAACTTTTGTGGTCTTTTACAGTACAGTAACTCACAGGTCTTTTTTTGTCCTTGGTAGAAGCTGTTGGAGCAACTGAAGCCAAACGCTCAGCGTTATTACAATCTTCCTTTTAAGCCGCTCAGATTAATGGAACAAATTCTCATTCAGAGAAATCAGGTGCAGATCCCCAGTGCCTACACTGATTTGACTCTGGCTTTTGAGTAGTACAAATTACAGCAGAATATCATTATTAATTTCAGCTGTCCCCCGTTCTGGCAAATTATCATTCATCTCCCAAAATGGATATCTCAGCTGGAGACCTTTATTTTATCAACTTAGTGTAAAAAATCCTCCCCTGCTTCCTCCCTCCAAATTAGCAGTCTATGATTTCCCTGGGGAAGTCTGTCTTAGGTACAGTGCTATGACTTATGATTGACTAATATCACCAAGACTAGGCAGGGCACCAGAACATTTTTACCTTCCAACACATACCTGAAATCTCTCACCAGGTCCATGACTGCCTGCTCAGGAGTTAGTCACTTCCTCCACAGCCTGTAGGGAAGACAGAAAAGTTAAAGAAATATTGCTCTGTTCTAACAAAGCTCATCGTCAGTGGCTCACCGCTTACACATACACTGAATTCATCTTAAACTCCGTGAAAACTGCCCAGGCTGCAGGCTAGGGTCTGATCATGGTGTCATTGGAGCCTTTGCTGGGTTTCTTGGTGTTACCTGGTAAGCTCCTGAATTAACCAAGTGCCATAAAATGTAATTTCTAAATGTTACGGTGAGCCTCACCGCCCCAGCGCTGCATTTCAAGCTGCTGGTAAGGAGCTTTTCCCTTCCCACAGCCAGGGAATCGTCTCGCACGGCTCAGTGCGACTTAGGAGTTAAACATGAAATCACCAGGAGAATGGTGCCCTGTCTGTGCTTGGTGGCCAACGGGTCAGCAGTGATACCCCAGCACTTGGTAAACCTGGGGAAAAGCAGAGCGTGCTGGGGCGAGGGAGGTCAGCCCAGGGGGAGGGTTCATTCCCAGTGGTGCCAGGCAAAGCCGTAGGGACACGCTGAGCCTGATCATTATCTGAGCTTGTCTGGTTTCAGCTACGGTGTGGAAACACAGCTTCTACATCACCATTTTTAAGTACTATTAAGAAGCTAATAACGTGCTACAAGTTAAACTGGTCCAGACTAGGTTACCTGGTGATACTTTAGTCTCCCTGACATTGTACCTTTCCCCCCAGTGCTATCCCTGTGGTGTTTGCCGGCTCAGGGGAAGAAAGTATTAGAAATGAGACACTTTGGCGGGGTTGTGGTGCCAGCGAGGCCCGGTGGACATGTGTATTGAAATGCTGATGCACCTTCTGCTGAGGAAGTGACAGTACTTTAACCCCTGTGCCCTGGATGCTGGCCCCAGACGGGTGTCCCCCTGCCACCCCTTGAACATTGCACCCTGCCCTGCCAACACCCAACAACAATTGGGTCTTTGGGCTCACTCTAGCCTCAGTCTCTGCCAAGTGAAGGGAAAAGGCTGCCAAAGGAGAGGTCTGGGCCTGTCCCCAAGATCAGCAATTAGTGTCACAGAGAAGTGACCGTGGGATGGCAGCAGCTTTGGGCAGTCAGCCCGTGGCAGTGTGATGGGTGCTGCATTTCCCCGTTGTATGGAGGCTGCCAGTTCTGTCCCTGCAGGGCACCCTGTGAGATTAGTGTCAGCCACCTCAGGTGGACATGCTGGTTTCTGCTCTTCTGCCCACTCTCACCTCAACTTCTGTCACCGTCCTCCACAAACCACTGCACATTCCCCAGACTCTTGGGGAGAGTTTGTGCTTTACGGTCTTACTGTAAAACAACAAGAATCAGGCTTCTAAAATCAGGATTTTTCTCTAACAGGCTTCTGTGCTTTTGCTATAATTGCTCCACATGGTCCTCTGACAATTTCTGTGACCTTATTTCTCAAAAAAAAAAAAAAAGAGAAGAAAAGACAACTCCCGTCATCCCCCAAGTCTCAGTAGAGTTTTCCACACACTAAAGGAGAAGCAGAGGCTGCCAGCTCTCTATCTGGAGCTCTTCTTTCACATGTTTGTTAACCCTCAGGGTACAATGGATGCTGAGAATTACTCTTTCGTAACATTTGTTTGGCTGCCAAAAAGGAAAAATGATTAGCAGCTCAAAGGTTACATTGCTGTATTTTGCAAGAGAGGCCCTTGTCACGGGCTGCCTCTATTTTGCTGACTGTGGATGCGACGCCGCGATGCTCAGCCGCCCGTGGGGCACCGGGGGACTCTGCCCGTTGGGCTGCGCTGCTCCAGCTCTCCGTCCCAGTGCTTGTGGTGCAGCGTTGGAGATTTCCACCGCTGCCCTGCAGACGTGTGCCCTCTCCTCCTCCCATGGACGGCAGTGTCCAGACCTCGCAAGTGGTACCCAGACCTTGCAAGTGGCCACCTAAGGCCTCCTCTCTCATTTAATCTGTGTGACTGTGACCAGCTTTATCCTGCGCATAAAACACTTTCTGCTACAGGCAATGCTATTTCTATACCCTCTCCAGGGACATCAGTATTTTAAAGACAAATAAGATGATGAGTTTATAAGATACAGTTAATGGTTTAAGAAAGGGATTTAAAACAGATTGCTGAATTAATGACTACTGTTCTTGTTTCCTGTATTAGCCTCACATTAGCCTGTTTCCTGGGAACAGGGATGTTTGGGCAGGATTTACCTCTCTTTGGACGCTGGGGAGCTCAGGAATTGGGTACCATAAATAGCTTTGGAAGCTCTCTCATGGACCTCAGAGCAGGCTGCAGTGACCAAGAGATGCTGAAGCCACTGGGTCCAAGCAGTGCCCATGCCCCACCAGCTACCAGCACAAGCATGTCTTCTAGGCAGGCGGTGATGGGCTCCAGCCCCTCATGCACTCAGCTCCTGCCCCTGTCTACCCCAAATTGCTGCTCCATAACACCTCTCAGATACACTCAGCCAGCTCAACTGCCTCTGCCACGCCGCCCTTATTACCGGGCACTCGTGCTTGTATTTCACAGCTGGGGAGTCTGCCAAGGACAAGCCAGGTCAACTAAGTTCATGAACGTCCTCCTTTATTTTGCCGTCTCAGGCTCCTCTCTTTTGTTCCACAATAAAGGGGCTGCTTTGAACCATCTGTGCCCTAAGTTATACCAATACCCGCATCAGTCTAGGCATTTCACAAGGAGGAATTGTTCAGAAGGGTAACTGAAGACTTCTGGCTCTGGATTGAAGCCTTCCTCACAGACTGGCGCTGTCACATCACAGATGCTTACTCTGTTCATTATGTTGATGGGTGTTAGCAATGAAGTTTGAACTTTGTTCAGATTTTCCCCGAGTTTGGCAGTATAAGAGGCAGAGCTCTGATCTGAGTTCAGGCTGGTTGTTAGGTACAAATTATCTGTCAGTCCAATTTTTTCCCCCGCTGTCTCCTTTTGCCAATAATTTGCTACAGCACAGAGATTTCCTGTCATCTCATCTTGTCAGTTTGCATCCTTCCAAAGTCACTTCGCTGCCGATGATTAGCTTCTGTCTTTTCGCCTCTCTGCAGTGAGCTGCTGATCCCACAGGGGCGCGACATGATTTGCTCTGGAGAACTCTGCCGTGTCCCCCGAAACAGCCATGGCGCAACCCACAAAGGGGACATTCAGAGGCGTTTCCCGCAGACTGGAACTGTCTTTTTCTGTTGGTCGAGAGATGCTGTGGCCACAGAGCCAGGCCGAGGCAATCCACTGTGAAGTTGCCGGTCTGGTCCAGGTAATATTATCTACTGGTCAGAGCTCTGGACTGGGGGCACAGCCCCAGCTCTGACTTTGGTTTTTGGTAGGATCTTGGGCAAAATGGATCCTAACCCTGTTTTTCATTTGCTAAAGGGAGGATAAAAACATCTCCCCAGTGGAGTTAGGTGTTAGATTAATTGTTTCATGATCATAAAGCCTTTGATATCCTTTAATCAAAGAGCTGTTAAGGGTTTTTAAGGTTGTTATAATTTGTGGAATAGATGTTCATTTTCTGTGCTCAGTCTACACAGAGTATGGACTCTCTAATGTTAGTTGGGGACTAAATTTAAATTATCCCTTTTAGGTGCTGGCAGAAGTTACCTTTAAGCCACATACACACACTGATTAGAGTATATTGTACTTTAAAAGCTTCTTCACATCTCATTAGACCTTCTCTTCTTGAGTCACCTCGTAAGAGGCTAATTTACATTAAAGCTAGGCCATATCAGGGTCTGGATTTCTCATGAAAATATGTCTTGGTAGTAAAAGCAAAGCCCCCTGTGCTCTCTGCATGAGAATCACTAATTCTCTTCTCCACATCATAAATCCGAGGGCACGCTCTGAATCCCAAATAATTTGGATTTAGAAAGAAATGAGGCGCACAATTCTTCCTTTGACAATTTTCATTTCCACCTTGGCTTGCCTACATTTCTCCATTAAAAAAGGGCACCAGAGACTTTGCAAACCCCTCCGTACATCATGAGCACAGTCTGAACTGCTGCTATGTTCTCTAGGCAGTGCCCAGAGAACTCGAGCCCACCCCGTCACACGCGAGCACAGTGGCTACCCCGCTGCGCTCAAATGTGCCCCGTTGGTCCACTGGCTCCCATGGGTTCAGCAGTAGCTGCTGGGGCTCTCAGCACACCACTTTGCACGCCCATAGTGGAAACGTGCAGCCACGAAAGCATTTACCACCCACTGCTGTGTATAAAGGAATTATTTTACAGTCTTTAAAGAAATTGCAAAACTCATCTAGTATAAGATACATTGTTTTCTCTTTGTGTTTGTCCCAAAGAGAAGAAAGCTCTTACAACCTTGTAAAGCCAATTATGCTCCATCAAAATGAATTAGGGGAGTTGTTTATGGAATACCTACCGTGAGAATCTGGCTCAGCTTGACAAACTGTATTTTTATTATTATTATTTATTTGCTTTCCTGCTTGGTCTGTAGCTGCACAATGATATTGCAATACAGAGAAAATGCTGACAGGTCATGTTCTGCTTCTATTGGCAGTGCTACTGTTTTGTATTTAAATGACAAATATCCTGGCAAAACTCAGTAACTTCTACTTTATGTTTCTTTTGTTTAGACATTGTTTTCTACCTCTTTGGAGCAGCCTGATTAACCTCTGAATTTCTCCCATGGCATTTGGCTTCTTGTGGTAAGCATTGCATAGCTGTTCTTCCTTCACCATGCCAAACACTTCAAGTCCTTTCTTTAGGAAAGCAAAGTACATTTCAGAACATTGTTCTTTGTGTTTGCAAGAATGTGACTTGTCACTACTTTCAATTTTCAGATCTTGCTTTCCTCCCGTAACAAAGTATTCCAAAATCCTGTATTTTTAACATTTGCTGGGCTAACTAGTGCCAAAACGGAACTGTTTCAGTCACTATTATTTATGAAATTTCAAAACTTTAAATACTGTCAAGACCACGGAGGAAGGTATTTAATGCCTTTTTCATAATTTTATAAGCAAATAGACCAATGTTAGATTAAATGAACATCATTGTAAGGTTCAGGTACCCATTTTCCTCCTGACCTCCATGAGGAAGGGCCTGTTGACTCACTGCTGCCTTGGTGTGGCTCTTCCAGCTCTGCTGCTTGGAGCAGTCATTATTTCTCTCAGTCTACCTAATGTTGGTAATACAAGAACTGAGGACCAGGACTAATTCCCGTGGAAATTTGATAAGATCTGACTCCTGTGTGGCTTAATTGCTTTGGAAAAACAGGCTCTGGCTGTCATTATACTGCTCAGCAGACTGCAAGAGCGAGACCCTCAGGGACGGTACGGATGCAAACTGATACAGCACCCAGACACTCCATGCGGTAAGAGCTGCAGAACTGCTGCTGGCACAGTCCTCCACAGCAATGTTTGGTACCCACTTTCCTTCTGACTCTGGGCCACACTTATTGGAAATGTACATCTGGTAGAACGGGGCAATGGCAAAAGCAAGCAGTTTGGTTTGCTCAAGTGCTGGAGCCAGAAGTTGTACTCTCCAGCGATGGGATCCACTGCAGAGCAGAACCAGTCACCTCATCCCCCTGACCAGAGGTGATCGATAATGCTGCTGGTATTCCATGCAAGTTTCAAACCCACAGGACCAGCAGAAAGCGTGAGTTTTTACTTTGTGGGGAATTTTCACAAACATAGAGCAGCAGCTTTTTTTGTTGCCTTTTTTTTTTTCTGTGGAAGAAATCAAGAAAGTTTCCCATCCAACAGAAACTGAAATTTAATTTTAAAATTATCAAGATAAGGGTTCTGAAGTAAGTGAGCAGGCAAAAAATGATTTTTTTTTTTTCTGGGGAACTTTGCCCAGCATCCATTGCATTGTGACCAAACATGATGCATTCATGCAAGAGCTGTCATTGCGCTATACTGAATCAGTGTTTCTGCCTGGAAAACCCTAGGACTCTTGACTGCTCTGTTCTTCCTCTCCCTTCTTCACGCTCTCGGCTTATTTCTTAGTGTACCTGTAACTATGCAGCCCCAGCATGAACCTAAAGGGTCCACAAAAGAAGAAGGGCGCACAAGAGCAGATGCACAAAATGCTGCATGCAGGTAGAGGTTTCTTGCGGGTAGTATTTCTAACCAGGACGTCCCATGGGGTAAGCTCCCAGTTGCCCAATGGGGACACAATGAAAAAAAGCCGTTGTTCTCCCATCTCCCACTGAGCTCCCATCTCCCACTGAGATGTCGCTGCCAGGCTAACAAGCACTGAAGACTTTCTCTCTTGTAACTGTGAGACCTGACAGCTGTTCTGCCATAACACTCGCATCCATTCAGAGACCAAAATCGGAAAAGCTGCTCTGAGGATCTCCATAAGGGCACAATTCTAAAGGCTGCTAAATGCCGTGATTTCTGGCACTGAACTACTCGTCCAGGCCCGGCTCAGTAAAGTATTTCTCACTGAATTAAGGGGAATTTAAGTACGTGCTTATGCATTTGGATGAACAGAGAATGCCTGTTGAATCAAAGAGCTACTGAGAGCAGAGTAGAAGCCCTTAAAAATCATGTGGGTTTTTTTTTTCCTTCCCTACAAGTATCTGTTATTTATTCCCAAGTCCTTATCTTGTTTATAATAAAGAATGAACAAAATTCCTTTCCCAAGGCTGGACAGTCCTGGAGCATATCCGCACCAAACAGAAACAAAAATAAGCTTGATTTTAGGCAGATTAAATAAGCAAATGCTTATTAGTCTCTTGACTTCTTTCTCTCCCTTTTGTCTTTTTTATTCCTCTATACACAGTAAACCTAAGGTTTTATGGACTTATCCAAAGTCTGCTGAATTTGATGGAACTCTCTGTTGGCTTGAATGGGCTTTGGAGTAGACCTGTAGGCAGAATATGACAATATCTTTATACAGATTTCTCATCCACTGTCTACAGAAAGGAGTATTCATTATTAAAAAACTGGTCCAGAACATAGCCCCCAACAACTGTCAATATTCACCCTACTTTGTTACTTAATTTAAAACTACCCTGTTTTCTCTCTGAACTTTCTTTTCTCTCTGAACTTTTACAAATTCTGTAGAGACTGAACAAGTTTCCAGTTTCTAGCTCATTTTATGTACAACCTTCAAACCATAATTGCTTCTGAAGCACATCACACACAAAGGTAAGTATACAACAGTAGTTTCCAAACATTGTAATAAACCATCTTTAAAACAAACGTGCCCCACAAAAGCCCCATGTGTTTGAAAGAAGGATATTTGCTGCTGGTGATTTTGTCTCTGGGGAAGGCACAGCCTGACAAGGCGAGGGCTGCACAGTCGCACAAGCGAGATGCAGCACCAAGCACTGTCAAGGGTAGCGCCTCGGCCTCTTCCCCGAGAAATCCAGCTGAGTAAGTACAGGGCTTTGGTGAGACAGAGGAGTGCTAAACACCCTTATGCCCTTCTAGTTCAGCTAATGAAGTTCACATGAATGAGCTAGAACATTTTTTCCACCGTGGCCCTGATCCAGCTGTCACTGCCACCACAAGGGACGCCGCTGGAGGGTTGCTACAGAGGTGATTTTCACAGCGGGACAAGCTCCTGGTCTCTGTGCCATCCAAGTCCCACTGACGGATGGATTTCACTGTTTGACAGTATTTTGCCAGACCCTTAAGTGCTACTTACAGAAACACTTGGCCTCTAGCATGTCATACCGGTATTACATGAACTTCAGTCAAGGAGAGGCTTCCTGAGCTCAGGTCCCCATCCCCATACTAAAAGCAGAGGGTACAGGCGGTTCCAATTCACGTATATATTGTCGTAGTACTCAATACACACTTTGAAATCTTAAAGCAGATTGTGACTTGTCATCTATAATTAAAAGATATCAATACACAGACACACAATGTGCTTTTGCAAAATGACAGAAAAACTGTTCTTTTCATGTAACCTCAATGCAAACATGATTGCATTTTGCTTTTGAATAGCTACTGCTCTAAGAAACATTATCATCAGGTAAAGGAATTTGCTACCCATATTTAGTCACTGTAAATAAAAGAAGCAGACCAACCTGCATGTTTTTTGTTTTCTTTTTTTTTTTTTTTTTGAGTTTACATGCTTAATACAGAGCTAGTAGGTTTAAAATCTCACTGAGCATTCTATGTGAATTAACCAGATTCTAGAGTAACGTGGAAAGGAAAATAATGAAAAGTACAGCTTTTCATTTAAACATATGCAGCTCTTCATGCAGGGTTTTCTTTTAGGCTTTTTTTTTTCCCCCTTTGTTTAAATTACACTTTGCATTAAAGAACATAACCAGTGTAAACACAGTCTGTAACACTTATAAAACAGTGCAAATTTTGTAAATTTCTGGGAGGAGGTTGAAATACATATAATGGAGGTAAAATCACTTTTTTTTCTCAGTAGAAAAATACGTATATTAAACACCTATATGTTTGGAACTTAATTTCACAAAAGAGCAAGTTATAGTCCTATACTGTGTAATAAATTAATTACTTTTCTAGATTTCCATTTTCAGTGTTAGTGTCAAATGCATAACTGCTAGAAAAAACAAGAGAAGCATGTATTATTTAGAACCTAATGACAATCTTACAGACAGTAACTGTAAGAGGGCACAGAATAAAGAACTGGGGAAAGAAGCAATGGAAAAATACCGACCTCTATGAATTATTGCACATTTGAGATCATTCTCATGGCCTTTGGGCCAATTCTGGATACTTTTAAGTCTTAGGTCAGTGTTTGTTTCCATTTGACTGTAGGGTACAATTTAGGAACCACTGCAAAATGTCAAGGATTTACTGAACTTGTTTGCTGATGAAACCACAGGCAGCTGAGTGCAGAGTGCTAACTTTTATTCATGCAATCAAAGAGAACAAAGCTAAAAACATACTGAAATACAGGCAAGGTTGCCTGCCATAAAAATATTTTTTGGGAACTTGCTCCAGCAGATCTTGCGGAGACAAAACTCCCATGTCTACTGTGTTTTCATTAAAGCCGTGCCAAAAACTGCAAAACTGGCTTCTGCCTTCATTACTTAGAGCTCTTCCCTTGAATACTGTTGTCTCCATGGTCTGACTCTGCAACCCTTAATCAACCGAGTATGGAAATCTCCATGAAACATACTGGTCCAAAGAAAATTCAACTCGCTGAGTAGTAATGCCTGATGCCGAGTACCTGTATAACACTTCTCAGCCACAAGCAGTAAGAATGCCTTCCATGAAAGATAAATGAAAATATCTTATTTGACTGATGGGATCACTCTCATAAGTAAGAAATGCAAGACCTTACCAGCTGCTTAAAAATACCACGTTTCACTAGTTGCACAGAGAGCAGAAATATTCCTGCTTCAGCCATATTTAAAAGGTACATAAACTGACAGGTAGATAAACAGAGAGAGAACTGTCTCAGGTGATTATCACTGCAATTGAAGTCAGAGTACTAGTAAACCTGAATAATTTAGCACTTAATCTCTGAATATTGCTGTAGTAATTATTTTCTATTGCTGATGATCTCAGAAAAATGTTAATTTCAAATTGTAACTACTGATTTTGGAAAAAAAAATCCTACATAAAATTACATTGCCTTCACTATAAATCTTAACAGAGCTTTAGAGGTCTTAAGAAATTTCAAATTAATGAATTAACCAACAGACAGATAAATTCATACTTAAACTGTTTAAAAAATGTTATTAAAAATCTGCAAAAAATTGTGAAATAATCTATAATTGACAGAAAAACTGTTTAAAATCCTCCTAAATATCTTCCGATATTCTAGTAAGTTAATAAAACCACATTGCTAACCATCGACTATGAATACAGCATGCCTCAGTAATAAAATGAAGAGATGCTGACGGGAGCAGGTGATTTATTCTGCAGCAACTGTTACTATGCACTTTATTGAACAAGCTTCATCTGCATGGTTTCAGCTGGTCATCTTCTAAAATGTATTTGCGAGACAATGTTACGGGGAAGGTTTCCTCCTCCTTCCTTTTGAGAATGATTCGCCCCTTGTGGTCTGTGCAGGAGATAATCATTTTCGTAGCATGATTAGAATTTCAAACTGTACTGAAGTCTATTTGAAAAACCCAACAACTTCCATGTATTTCAAATACTATTACTTAAATATGTATGGATGTTGGAGATCATATACAGTGACCTTTTATCCATCCCAGATTGTAAACCTACTGTAAAATGATGGGACATGTTTTTTTCTATTCCCCCTCCTTTTTTAAAGAAGCAATAAAACTGTACATTAAAAGACAGGAAGGACATTACTGAGTTACAAAAGAATGCCCCCTTTGTCAATAATTTGTAAACGTAAACAAAAAAGTTCAAGTAGAAAAGCAAACAAGTGTGCCGCTGCTTCAAATATGTTTTCTCACCCCATGGGGTTAGGGCAAAGTTCTTTAAAAATGTGTCTTCATGGCGGTCATGAAGCATCTCAAAAGAGTCCTGATCTTCACTACCAAATATCACTGGTGAAGCTAAGCTCCTTCGCTGATAAAGGTAGCAGTGGGTTGTTCCTGTGAAACTCTTGGGGATCCTTCACGGTATTGTTAAGAGGTAGCTGTCCATTTAGTAGTGTCAAAGGTATGTTACAGTATGTGTGATGGTTGCTTATGGAAGCTATCGGCAATGTTGCTGCTGACACATCATATTCGTATCCTCTGCAATAATGTCTCATTTGCACAGAATCTGCTTGATGGTAATCAGTTAAATCAGCCCGTGATTCTACCAACGTGGCAGAAGTGCCTGTGACGGCAAGAGAAGGTACAGTCTGGAGGTCTCCAAAAAGGCCCTGCTCTGCAGAATCCAGGACCTGATGCCGGGACACCACCTCCTTTTTCTTCCCCGGCATTTCAAAGACTAGGCGCTTCCAAAACTTAGAATTCAGTTTGCTGCTTTTTGGTCCTTTCCACTTGACCACTGAGAGAAGTTTGATGGTGTGCTTTAAAGATTCCACTTCGTGATAATTCACTTTCCCTTTTAATTCAGTACACTCAATCAAAATAACTTTGATTTCTCCACTGACTAGCATGTTATGGAGTCTGTTTTCCATCTCAAAAATACTCCATCCTCTCCTGAGAACATAGTCTGGAGTTAACACGATAATGAGTCTTCTGCTTTGTTCAACACATCTTGTGAGATCTTCAATGTAGGCTACAAATTATAGAAAGAGAGAAAGAGTAAAGAATAAAGAAGTCTATCATATCAAAACATCAGGCTTGCAATCAAGTATAACAAAATCCTATAGCTTACTGATCCACACCATTTAAGACAAGGGGCATTTCACAATATACTCCAACAAAAATAGGATCACAACATATTTCTATTTATGGAGTACATACAGAAAACTCCTTAATAACACCCTCCATTCCTCACTGGTTTTGCCTGTTCATCTCAACAGAAAGACATTTACATAATATCCTCACTGTGTAGACGCATTAGTGACTAAAAATACACAGTACACTTACTAAAAAAATATAGGTCAAGATCAATGTAATGTTTGTGTAAATTTTAACATTAACGCTGGTTATGATTAACACCACATTGAGGGAAGCACAATCTGGGAAGCAGTTCTTGTGTTTCAGATGCACGGACATGAGTGTGTATGAAGGGTGTATGAACTGTAACTTGCAAGAGCTCAAAAAGAAATCAACCCTCATCACATGCAGAACTTGTGCTATTGCATAGAAGCATCATGGTAGCTCTTTCTTCTTTAGATATGGACCACAAAAGCACAGTAACATTCTTTGTGGCTTAATGGTCTGTTTTAATATCACAAACCCGTGCTTCTATGTACCCCAAGGTATTACAGAAACTTCACAAGTGACAGGAATAGATGGAAAATTTAAACATATTGGAGGTGTTTATTTGTTGAGACATCAGTGACAAAGAAAATAGTATTGTTCTTTTATTCATGCATGCCAAGTAGTTGCAAATGATCAGTGTAAGCAGAAATGCCAGCCCCATCGTTAGCTCCATGATGTCAGCTTATTGAACTACGAAGTATTCTTGAAGTTGAACTTAGATCCCTGAGTTTCACTTGTTGCAGGGATGGTAGGGAAGAGAAGCCAATTACGCTGGTCTGACATGGAACAGGATGGGAAAGAGATCTACTTACAGACCTGATCCAAAACCCATTCAAATGAACAGACTTCAACAAATTTCAAAGGGTTTTGGGTCAAGACCAGAAAAATGAAATCACTTGGAAAAAACCCCACTAAGGTCAGAGAAGTGTTCATCGGTTGCATAGCACTGTGATTGCGAACTTAGAGACAGGACATAATTTTATTTTTAAACTGCGGGAACCTCTTGACCATGCTACTCAGAATGTGCCGCCTGACAACAGCGGGGAAGCATGTGTTATAAATGAAGACTTGGACACAAGAGCTGCACAGAACAGATCTTTACTCAGCACAGGGCAGGGCCTCTCTTACACACACTGCCCTCTAGCAGGAACAACGATTACAAATAACATCATTAATCAACATCTGTTACTGCAAGACTCATTTTTATAGTCCCAAGCACTGTACCACAGCATGCTTATTCACACCACTTCCAGTAAAGTAAATAGCTACAAAATAGGCCAATAGGAACATTCTAAAATAGCTTATTTTCTTGAGACTGAAGGCATAGTTAGCATCAAATCTGCCTTTACCGATGTTTTATTTCACCACTTAGCAGCAAGAAGAATTTCTTTCACAAATGGAAAAAAGAGGCAATTGCAAACATCCCACAGACACACAAAAATTTAAGACATACACATACATTACAAACGTCTATGCAACAATCCTGACTTTTAGTTAATGTTTTATGACTCTTTAATCATGCAGCATTTACAGTTTGGTTTTTTTTCCCTTAAAATATTTTATGAGGAAAACCCCCACATTGCTCTGTGTAAAATAGTTACTCATTAATGAAAAAAAATTCAACATTAAAATCCATGGGAGAGGCAGCGGAGAGGGGAGAGAATCAGCAACAATGAGAAAATGATAAGCAGAACTGGTGAAACAAAACTTAAGGAAAGGTAGAAATGTTCAATACAATGGAAAGAGATTATCCCAATGTATCAACAGCTCAGACTCTTCATTTTCTTCCTTTCTTTCTGCTCCCAAAAAGAAAGAATTTAGGTGGGAAGCTTCATCATTAGAGGTTGAATCTGCAAGATACAGTAAAACAACAAACTATCATGCATCTTTCCCGAGACATATTCATCCCTCCTTCAAACAACTCAGAACACTGCTATGTACAAGACAATTCTCTGCAGGACACAATACCGGTCAGTACCGCATATCCAGGTTAGTGCTAGGCACAGCCATGCATATCCTATATGCATCCAGTTAAAAACCAAACAAATAAAAAAAAACAACAAAAAATCCCCAAAAATCACTCCACTTTCATCTCTTCAAATATACAGCAGCAATAATTTCAATAGCAACAACCCAGCAATAATCCATTATACCATCTCAATCAAAAACTCACCAGACTTTGCTTTAGTAAAATGGGGAATGAGGTGTGAAGACGACAAGAAAAATTCCCTATTTTCTCAGATGGATAATTCTCCCCTCTGTGTCTCTCCCATACCTGGGCATGTCCATTTACTGCATATTGCAGTAAATTAGAGCTCTTCCTACAAACAGCTACACAGACACCCTCACAAATGACCACTAGGTGCTCCTTCAGTTCCAAGTTTGCAGCTGCTTCACTGATAGACATGGCCAATGTAAAGGGGGTCTGTTGGTGCACTGACGATAAAATACACTGTATTATAGGAAACTGGAAACCCAAATGAAAACACATTTTCCAGCCATCTGGTCCAGAAGTACTTAGCACTCCCAGTAACTTCAGCTTGGGACTACTACTAAAGGTAGGGGACAACCTCCCCGAAGCACGTGGTTCCATTTGGTGCACTCTACAATATGTCCAATGTGCACAACTTAAATATTTCTGCGAGGAAAAGCATGGGGGGACATATTCCAGTCTGTAGAAATTCAAGCTTTATTTTTTCCAGTGGCACCAGACTGGCTGCATAAACCTATGAGTTGCTAAGTCACTCACCCTCCTCTCACTTCAGAATTTGAGGCTGCTCAAAACACCGCAGGTTGAGTTGTCTGTCTTAAGTGTTCAGTCCATTAGAAGGTATTAAATCCAAGCAATCTATATTGCAATGTAGGATGGAGAAAAGGTTGTTTTCGCCTTTCCAGAGAGCTAAGAAGTAAGTGTCAGGCAATGTCTTTCTTTCACTTTCAAGAAATAAACTGAGCATGGATTTCAGGAATGACATCACCAACTGTAAGATTCTAGACTGACATATTTCCATCAGATAAATATAATTTTGCTGAAACGTCACTTTTGCTGCAGGAGGTGTCAACTTCAATGACATTTCATTGTGAGGAGAGAAAAAAAATCATCTTGACAAAATCAGTTTGGAATTACTCATTTTTAATTCCCAGACATTTTATTTTATCATAAACTGGAACGTAAAAATAAAATGTCAGCATTAGAATTAACCCATTTGATTTTATTGAAAAAGATCGTTTTAAATTTTGACCCTTTTTTCCTGTCCCTTGATAAACCATTTTGCAATATGGCACAAAACCATTTTCAAAATGTTAGCATTTCCCATAGGTCAAAAAATGTAGAATTGCGAGTAGCTCTATCAGTAACTTACTTGCATCGCGTCCAGTGCAATGCTCAAGAAGGTACGGACAGCAAGAACTTTCAGACCCATAAACAAATGCAGTTTTTGCACGGTTGCCCTTTAGTAATGAAGACAGATCATCTGACAGCAAATATGTGCTCACCAAACACTGTCAACACGTAACGATGCTGAACTGTAGTTTGAAGCACTGAAGAAGAGAAATCCAAGACACGCATCCAATTTGCAATTAAATCATGCATAACTGCCTACTGAATCTTGAATGAGCTACACTAACCACAGGCTGGAAGGAAACCCAGACAACCTAATATGCAAGCAGACTAAGAGCAAGGAAATTAATGAACACCACGGACACAGAGTTGCTTACACAAAGAAATTACTGACTAACCACATTCAGATGATTTGCAGAAGCAGTTGAGGGAGAGGGAAAGAACACCAGAAATCATGTAAGTCCTACAGATATTTTTGGGAAGCATGGTCTGCAGAACCACAATAACCAAAGAGTATCTACCATCAACCCCACACTGGCTGGTTCCTGGCACTCTGAAAATAACCAGCCTTTCTGTGTTTGGCAATGTGACTATCACTTGAGAAAGTTATTTATAGAAGAATAATTCAGTCCTGGTTTCCTAACTGTATAGTTCCCAAACCCTAACTCTGATTACTTTATTGTAACAAAAACGATTGCATGTCTTGCTTTTCCTATTTATTAAATATCTGTTGCTTCCGTTAGCTCAGAACAGAACAGCAATGCTGTTGGAACTGCTGAAACACAGAGTGGAGGGAGGGCCCCTCCTCAAAGAGAACCCAATCCCAGTACAAGCTAAGGGACAGCTGATGAATTCAACAAAAAGAAACAAATCATGCAGATCAGCACCACACGTAGCCCTCTCAGCATAGCCCTCCCTTAGCCATTGTCAGACTTTCCGTATTTGGCATGGCAAAGGAAGGAGGGATTAAGGAAAAGGAAAAGATGGTAGCTCTGGGGATGTGATCTTGCAGAGTGAAGGGTCTGAAGTGGATGATTTTGGTGAAATTGTTCTGGTGACAGATGTTGGAATCAAATTTCTGGATATTTAGAATCAAAGATTCATAGACTCATACAGGTTAGAAGGGGGCTCTGGAGGTCTCCAGGTCAACACACTGCCCAAAGCAGGACCGGCTAAGATTGCTCAGGGCATTGTCCAGTACAGTTCTGTAGACCTCCAAGATTGGAGGTTTCTTCTCAGTGTCTCTGGGTTCTGTTCCAGTGTCTGACCACCCTCATGGTGAGGAAAATTTTCCAAATGTTTAAATGGAATTTTCAGTATTGCAACTCATACCTGTGGCCTCCTGTTCAACAACTGTGCACCCTGGAGAAGAGCCTGTCTCCATCTTTGTGCTTTCCACTGGAAAGACAACAATAGTATTCCTCCCTGGTTTTGTCTTTGTTGGCCTTTTCTTCAAGAAACACAGTTCTTTTGGGCTCTCCACTTGTACTATGTGCTCCAGCTCCCTGACCACCTTGAAGGCCTTCAGTGGACTGCTACAGAGTAGTCAGTCTTTCTGGCTTTTGTTCATATTTTTTCCACTTTCAACTGTCATTTCTCTGTATCCCTGCCATGCCTGCAGGGCTATGTATCCCTGCTATGCCTAAGTGCAAGATTCATACAGAGTAGACAACCAGGGACTTGTGAAAGGAGTTTGTGGAGCTGGGTACTCTATTCCCATTCCACATAAATGGTGTCCCATACCTAATTAAGGCTCCTTGGGAACTCCAGGCACACAGTCCAACTGGGTTTTCTTCATCCAGGAACCCAGGAAGCTGGAATTCACCCAGCAAAACCCACAGAGTCGGGCAGACAAAACTACAAAGTGCCAGAACTGCAATATTGTCTGTTGGGCACTTTTTATCACATGCCTTAGGTGCTCTCCTGTTGTGCTGACAACCTCTCATTTTTCAGGTAAAAGCAAAGATTTTTATTCCATCACCGTTATTCTTTTCAGTGCCTGATCTCTTTACCCTGGACTGAGCTGGAGTGAATTGCTGATGTTTTTTCAATCCTGTCAAGATCAAATACACATATGCTTAGAGAGCAACTAGATGATGCTCTAATAGATTTGTATTGCTGGTATTAAAAATCCAACTTGACAGTTTTGACCTCTTTGCTTTCAGGGTTTAAAATAATTTGCAGAAACCATGTGAGAAAAATATCTTCCTCCAATATAGTCCCAATTTTAGAAGAGTCAAGTGCAAATAGAGCTTTCTCTGTAGACACATCATCCTTAGCAAGACAGAAAATGGCTTGGGTAAAAACATAATTATTCCCCCCCCAAGTATTCAGTCTCCAGTCTCCTCAGGTCTCCTAACACTGAATTAAAAAGCTCACAGGGCTTCAGAGTCTGCTTGCTGTGGGAAAGGGTTTGTTAAAAAAGCCCTGAAAACTAATAGGGTGGAAAAAATGATAACTGCTGAGAAACTTTAGTAACAAGTGCAACTGTATCTTAGGGATCACAGTCTCCTTATACAGGCTAACATGTTCAATTATCTAGGCAGAAAGGTATATATGTGCTGTCAGCTTCGACAGAATGAAGAACGCTCACTCTGTTAAGACCAAACAATATTCCTTAAGAAAGAATAGCTGCTATAGTACTTCCTATAACATGCAACTAAAATCCTGGCTCACAAACTTAGCCTTGCTGCTGCTTACACAGCACGCTGCATGTCACACCTCTCTGCTGTGTCGCCCCTCTTTTCTTCCACCCTGCATGGCCACGTGGGCTTCTGCATGAGTGAGAGCAGAGAAGTGGTGGGTGCTGGAGCCCCAATTCTACCTTGTGAGTTTGGGGAGCCGGGTCCATCTGTGCTGCTCTCAGGCAGCTCCAACAGTCACCGCAAAGGTCCTCGCTGGCCGCTGTGTGATGGGCACCACCGAGGCCCTCGACATCCTTCACAGTGACTCTCCCATGAGGACAAAACGCTCCATTGGGATAAAGTTTTTATCCTGGCAGGGCACAGAAACCAACACCTACTGCAAAACATGACTCAGCCCCGTCTGACCTGAACTCTGGATACCAGTGATCTGCTTCCCAACAGTGAAGAGGTGGCCTCGGTCCCCACAGCCTTTACCTCTGCCCTCCTAAGGAGAGAAACAGTTGCTGCCTGAGCATCCCTGAAACAGATGGTCCTCAGCGCAGAGCCGAAATGCAGAGCTTGGATGTGCAGTGCGGAGGAGCTCGCTGCTGGGTGAGCACATCCAAGCTAAGTCACATCTGGCTGTTATCTCTCCCTTGGCTGCGCAGGGACATGCAGAGCCTATCACAGCTTTTCCCCAGAGGTTAGACACAAACCAGCTGGACAAAAACATAATCAAACTTGTCCCTGATTTTTCCTGAAGTCAGCTTTTTAGTTTGTTCAGAAAAGTGTGTAAGAAAGTTAATGAAATACTATTTAACAAATCTATTTTTTGCTTGCTCTCAAATCCAAGTAGCAGCTGTATGTACTGCTTCATGCCAGGAAGCAACCACAATAATGCACACCCTCCTGTGGCAGCACCTTAAAATTGCAGAGATTATATGAAACAACCAGCCTTACAAAACACACCTTATTTGCTCTACTAGTGGAATGGCACACATTTAAGTACACAAGATATAGAAGGAAACACATCAGAATGGAGAGTGGGAAAACATTACATTACACTGAAAGTCATTTACACCAAAAGACAAGGAAATGCAGTACATGCGAGAAGACATATTTCCTAAAATAAAAAAGATAACTGTAATCAAACCCTTATTTTTCTATAGAAATCTATCCTGAAGAGCTATATATTTTGTCTTATCTGCCACTTTTTGAGACAGACATTCTTATGTTTACCTCTGAAGTTTCTAGCAGGTCCATACCACATCCCACTGCCTGCTCTCTTCACTCAGCACTGCAAGTCCTTGTAGGACTGGTGAGCATTAGGCAGAACACAGCCACGTTCCACTTCTCCAGCGCACATGGAGAGCTTATAAATACAGGACTCTTGAGTCTTCCCTCCTTCCCCATCACCTCTCCCTCCCTCTTGCCCCCTCAAAATAAAGTGCCTTCCCCCATATCTTTTTCAAAGCTAAAGCATGCAAATCACACTCATTTCAGCTCCACATTTTATTCTGCATTGTCATTATATCTGATTAAGCGTTCTTGAAGCTCCATGTGTTAGAATCAGGCCCTTTCATAATACTGAACAAGTGAGTTTGAGAGGAAAAAAAGAGGTATTAAATCTGTGAATGTTCATAAATGAGAACTGACATTTTCAGGTACCCTACATTTTCAGGAGAGGTTTAATGAATACCCAAAGCGATGACAAGTATTTGCTGAGTGTCTGACTGACAAAAATAGACAAAATAAAATTGCTGGCTGGTACAGCAATTGGAAAGAAGAATCTCATTTCAGATTAATCTGTGCTTCACTATAGTTATCGTTGAAGGGCTAGCTTTAAACTCTTCAATTTACTTGTATAATTGCTATGTTAACTCTGCTAATATTGTTGGATATGAAACAACTATTTACAACAGTTCTCTGATTTTTAACACAAAAAGATGTATTTTGTCTTAATAATATCTAAAAATTCAGTACTACTTGCTTGTGCAGTCAGAAATAAGAAGGCTATGAGCCAAGTCCCCTTCTGGAATATGTCAGTAAGGGAGCAAAATTCACACCTTGCAAGGGCAGGGTAAAAGGAACGGGGAAAGCAGCTCTAATCTAGGAGCTGCAAATGCACGTGATAAATTCAAGCCACTACATGGGACTTTGCATGATCTCTGACTAGGCTCTGACTCTTGTTTCCCAACAGTACAGGATTCAGAGCTCTGTTTCCAGCTCCCTCAAATGTCAGAGAAGAAGTAGGCTCCAGCTTCTGGGGCAGGCACTGGGGTTTGGCAGCAGTTGCAAGCCTTTTGGCAGGCAGGTTGCTAATGCAGCCGTGTTCTAGCTGTTCCGTGTTTGGGGACATCTGTTCCAGCACAGCCACTGCTTTGTTTTCTTATTCATATTTTCTATACAGTAGCATATACAGAGAGGGGTTCATATTCTCTTCTTACGTTTTTCATGAGAGTGATTTGTAGACAGAATTCATTTTAAAAGCTTATTTTTCACAAGGGTAGCATTTCAAATAAATGTGATATTAAAGCAAACATACTGTGCATTCAAAATTCATCAACATGATGCTTATGATTCATGGTCTTTTTTGACTTGTACAAAAATGAATCTGGAAGAAGAGATGCCATAACTACAGCTAGGAAGGCATTAACTGTTGGTACAGACATCCAAAGGTGCTGCTGAATCTTCAGACATAGCAGCAGAATTAATTTGAAATGGACAACTGTAATTCACCGTCACCATGGAAAACAGCATCGGATCACTGGGCTGTACATAGTCCTCTGAAGAATTATTATTACTTACACAATACCAATTGCTTACACAATACCAACACTGTTCAGAAATGCAACACTTCGTCAAAACTCTAATGAAAAAATTGCACCTATACCATTAACTGGGAAACTATTGTAGCAACCTATGAGAATACAAAGTTAGGAAAAAACCAAAAGACAATGGGAAAGATGACTTTTACCTGTAAAGCTCCTGTAGACAAACAAACAATTAGTGGAAAAAAATAATAATTTCATTTTCAATGATAAAACAGAGACTACAAAATCTTTTTTGGAAGTTTCCTGCCTAACTACCTGTATCTGATGTAGAGATTTTGGACTATAGTATTGCTTGCAGTGCTGCAGCCTTCCCTGTAGGAAGGTCCAGCTCCTGCCTCCACTGAAACCAATGGCAGCTCCCTCTGATTTCAGTGGTGCAGGAACAAGCTCTAACCTGGAGCTCGAATTTGCAGCACTGAGGAAACTTTTCCAATCCTCACAACTACTTCACGAAGACAGGTTTCCCATATGTAGTACTAATTGTACAGTCCAGGTCTTTATGACACATCAGAGACAATTAAAACTGAAAGGTGAGAAATACTTACTTCCACTAGGGATCAGGTCCCTATCCGGAATGAAGAGCTTATAACCATAGTGCTTTTCTAGAACATCTGGCAGAATTTCAAGTGCAAACTGCTCCTCTTCATTATTATCACAATCTAATGCATCAGGATCCACTTTGGTGTATGAAAGATACGCATCATATTCTTTATTGTCTGTAAGAAAACAAATTCATGTTCAGCCTGCTGTTTGCAAGAGCACTATAAGGAAAGTACTAGGAAATCGTATTATTCCTGGAAACGATTAAGCATTTCCCAACAAAACTGGGACTTGTCACAGGAACATAGAATCCGGCTTCCACAGAGAAATATTCAGATCCAGACGAACAATACCCGTTCAGTTTTATTCTGCATGTTGAGCTACTTAGTAACTTTGCTTCATGTGGTCAGTGTGCACATTTCACATCTGAAAAGATCACGGGCAAAACTTTGATGCAAATACTAAAGCTGGAACTTTTTATTTCAATCCTTTACATATTGCTAATAGAAATCTTTCTATTACAGAACCACAGAATCACAGAATATTTTTGGTTGGATGGAACCTTTGAGATCATCGAGTCCAACCACCAAAAACAAACAAAAAAAAAAAACAAAAACAAAAAATCCCAGAACACCAAACACCAAAACCAAACCAAAACAAACACCCACAACCCCACTCACAATCAGACACAAACCAACAATCTCGGGCACTAGAGCATGCCCTGAAGGGCCACGTCTACACGTTCCTTAAATACCTCCAGGGATGGCGACTCCACCACCTCCCTGGGCAGGCCATTCCAGGGCCTGACCACCCGCTCAGTAAAGTAATTCTTCCTAATATCTAATCTAATCCTCCCCTGCCACAACTTCAGACCATTTCCTCTGCTCCTGTCATTATTCCCTTGGGAGAAGAGGCCAACACCCACCTCTCTACAACCTCCTTTCAGGTAGGTGTAGAGGGCAATGAGGTCCCCCCTCAGCCTCCTCTTCTCCAAACTAAACATGCCCAGTTCCCTCAGCCTCTCCTCATATGATTTGTTCTCTAGACCCCTCACCAGCTTGGTGGCTCTCCTCTGGACATGCTCCAGCAGCTCAATGTCCTTCTTGTAGTGAGGGGCCCAGAACTGAACACAGCACTCGAGGTGAGGCACCACCAGGGCCGAGTACAGAGGCACGATCACTTCCCTACTCCTGCTGGCCACGCTATTCCTGATACAGGCCAGGATGCCGTTGGCCTTCTTGGCCACCTGGGCACACTGCTGGCTCATGTTAAGCCGGCTGTCCACCAGCACCCCCAGGTCCTTTTCAGCTGGGCAGCTTTCCAGCCATTCTTCCCCAAGCCTGTAGCATTGCCTGGGGTTGTTAATTACTATGTCCCAAGAGTGTTATGATTATGCGAAAGTTTTGAGCCTGGAAAAGTTTTTGAGCCTGGAAAGTTTGGAACGTGTTGAACACGGAAAACTTCCTTGCACAAGTAATTGTGAGAGAATACATGACTTAACTCAATTGAATACTGATTATGCAGAAAAGAATGACAAACAGTCCAAAGCATTTCTTCAAAAATTCTTGTAGTTTTTAAAACTAGTATCATAATTTTAGAGGTCACTCGATCCAGGACATTTTAAATAATTAGGGCTCACAGTATGAGAGAGAGAAATACCTCCAAGAGCAAATGGAGCCCAGGGCGAGACTTGCCTCTCCATTCTGCCTGCAGCTCAGGGGTGGAGGCAAAGCCTCATCAAAAGGTAGGCAGGCAGTGGGTGACAGAGGGGACCCAGGCAACGCCACATGAGGACAGTGGGCCTGCAAGACAGTGGTTTGGCTCGAAAGGGCAACACACCTCCTCCCCCTCCTTCACAGCACCGGGGCTTGTCTCCAGCTCTCTGCATCCAAAACACAGAGCTAAGAGCTGGTGACTGTGCCAGGAACAGAAGTGGCACCACTACTGAGCTTGGGATCCACGCTGGGATCAGACTGCCTTGGTGATATTTTTATTTGCTATTCCTCTGCAGTAATGGAAAACAGTATATTGAAAAAGTCAACCTTCAGCAACTCAGTCTCCAGGGAAGAGCACAGCTGCCATTATTTACAGAAAATGAAAAATCAAATAGTTAATGTTGTGAAGACAAAACCACATGAATGGAGGATTGCTGAGTACCAATTATTGAATAGCGCACATGGAAGATAATGAAAACAGTTAAAAATCATCAATATACTCTTAGAAAAAGAAAAAATAGCTAATCATAATACAATACATTCCTTGAAGACTTTGAAATGATGGTTAATTTTTTATAATTTTAACACAAAGCCAGACCCACGAGGGTCAGAGCTACAGACATAGCATGAAAATAATTATATTTTTGTAAAAGGCAATTTGCCTAGTGTCACCATAGCTGTACAGGAGGATGTCCACCTGGCTTGCTGATATTTCTCTGAAATCAACAGCATACAAAAATAGTCGTTACTGATGGAAAGATGACAGAACATCACATAGCAAAGAAATAAAGGCCAGTCAGCTTTGGAGGCCTGTCCAAAATCTGCTACCCTGTCCGTAATGAAGCCTGCCAAAATCTTTTAAGAGAAGCCAGCCACCAAGCGATCCAGGAGGCAAACATCCCTGCAAACATTTGAGAGCTCTGCAAAGGCAGCAAAGCAAGCCCCAGAGCACTGACATGCCTGGTAACAAAGCAGCATGAAGGCGCCTCAGGGACTGTGTGCAAGCTGTTCCCGAGCCTCCTTACAACTGCCCTCTCCAGTCACCTCTTGTCACGATAGAAGTAAGCAAGACATGGACAGAACTAGTTTCCTCGGGCTCTTGTGAGTCTGTACGCTTGTGTTGCATCTCTACAGTCTCGACTCCCTCTTCACAAGCTTCAAATACACCGGACACAGCAGAAGGACCTATCCATGCACACCCACCATGGTGCCTTGGCTCTGCGTGTCTTGGCTGCAGCACGGTCTGGAGCCATTTTCTAAATGTCTTCCCTTAATCCTCAGTATCATTTTCTCTAAAAACAATACTACACACAACACAGGAAGTGAATGCATCCAACACTGCTTACATAGGATATTTTTAGAAATAGGAAGAGAGCAAATCTGTTGAGTTCCAAATCTTCTTTTTTAAAGAAATACATGTATAAATGGAAAATGACCCTGCAATTGCATCTATACAGCTGACTGCTGATGGGAGCTCTGTATGTTCCCACTATAGCCTACATAAGCAGAAAGAAATATCCCCATATACGCTTTGACTTCAGTAACGTTCTGCCTTCATCTTTCATTCTGCAGGTTCAGAATGAGACACAAAGCTGCAATAATTCTAAAATCATGCACTGGAAAAATAAAAGGTTGTTTTCAGAATTAACATGCACACAAAATCCCCTATGTACTCAAGGGGCTTCCTCTAAACAACTAGAAAATAATATTGTTTCATAAATTAAAAAGTGATTGAACCAAGGAAGTTACATGAATAAAAATGCAGCAGCTTCACACTGAAAAGACAAGATAAATGAATCAAAAGCAAACTGGAGGAAGCTACCAACTTTGGGTCACTTTTTATTGGTGTGAACCAGGGATGTTATGCTGGTATAATCCCAAAGTGTTAAAGGTAAATTACTTCCAGAACCACATAATCTCACCCTTCTCTTTCTCCTAGGTATCAGCATAAATATTGTGCAGTATTGTATAGTATGAAAAAGGCATAATTTTAGGTTTTCCCACTCACACATGAAGATCAAGAAAGGGAGTTTCCTGACCTCTATTTGTGCTATTTATCATTCCACATTCTAAAATCCCCTGGATATCATTCCACACGTTCTCCAAAATTCCTATGGATTTCATTGTAGTGTAACATTTTCACACCATATCTACCATATCTATCACTCAGTGTTAAAAAGAAACATTTATTATTTTGATAACAGTAATGCTAACTGCAGAAAGTAGTATGTCTGTGCAACTGCACACTGTTTTGGCACAACAGGGGAAACGTGTTCCCTGCTCTTTTTTCGAATATATTATTGTTTCTTGATATACCATTCCAGATTGCCTGCACAATTCCTAAGTGTTACAATGGGCTATAAAAAGTACCTGTACTTTGTACTGTGAATACTGTACTACAGATCTTTAGCAGATACTATATATATGCATATTAATAACATATTAGTTATGCTATAATAGAAGTGTTAAGAATATGATAATAGGATTTAAAACACTTGAATTTAGTTTAGCTGTGTTTACTCCAGCTTCCTAGAAGCAGGAATGTTCTATATTCAGGAG
Source organism: Numenius arquata (assembly GCF_964106895.1). Lineage (NCBI taxonomy): Eukaryota > Metazoa > Chordata > Aves > Charadriiformes > Scolopacidae > Numenius > Numenius arquata. The sequence continues at coordinate 9,341,451 of NC_133580.1, forward strand.
AATTAAAGCTTCAATTTAAAAATACATGTTTAGCTTTAGGCACTGAACGGAATATGTGCTAGTGAGAGAGAAAGGTATGGGGGGAAGGACACTGAAAAACAGCCTAGTTTACTCCTAAACATACTCTCCAGGCAAGCTGTACGTTTCCACTAAGTTGTTTACAGTCTCACAATTAACTGAGGTAACTAGTTAGCCTCAATAACAATTGCTTCTTACTAGTTACTGGAGTTAGTTGGCAGCCTGAAGACAATTCACTGGAAATGTTTAATGAAAAATACCTGATGAAAGGGCTGCCCACATACAATATGTATCTCAGAAGTGGTCCTGGGCATATGCGGCACTGGGACACATGAACGTGAAGAGTTCTCCTGAGGAATCAGTTCACAAATGACGTTCAAGCCCCTATAACAGACTCATGAAGAATTCTTCTGATTCCTGTTTGCTCATGGCATGGGCCAGTGACATTTCAGTGAAAAGACTCATTGATTTCAGGGGGCTTTGGGAGAAAGTCTTGGGGCTTTACACTGTTGGGTGCTTAATAATTTGAACTTAAACTGGCAGCAGGTATCTTTTGGGATTCATTTCAATCTAGAAATTTAATCACTTTGGGTCTCTGAAATATTTCCATTGCATATATTGAGCTTCCTGAGCAACTGCTTACCATCAGCTGCTTCATCTCCTCCAAAGTTCTGTCTGTAGAACAGCATTAACTCTATGTTGTAGCACTTGTAGATGGTCACGAGCAAAATAAGCAGAAGAAGGATGGCTCCCAGTCCTCCAGCAAGCTCTATTTTGTAGATCAAATCTAAAATAAGCAAGGAAAGGCAAAAAGGTTATGAACTTTCCAAGCTTTATTTTCTCTAATCCACTGTACAATTCCACATAAAATTGTGCAGCTTCCAATTATAACCACTGTAACTTTAAGTTTCTGTTCATTACCTATTACTTAACTTTACCCATTTACTCCATCTACCGCCCATCTGAAATAACCATCCAGAATGCATCTGAAGCTGTAATCATAATTCTTCTACAAGGGAATTATCTAGTGATTTTACACAAAGGATTAATCAACTTTTAATGAGCTTGTAGAGTCTGAAACTTCTGTATTGGCAGAGTGCATCAAATTCTGTATGCAGCATGTGAGAATATATATACTAGGTATAATGTACTCCATTTGGGAGGCTCTAGTCCTCCAAAATTATTAAACATGGTCTTTATATTTGTGAAGCCAGTGGGTGAGCTGATGGGAGCTGCCACACCAGGACCTTCAGCTGAATCACTGGAGAATGAATTGAGCATCCACAATACCCATGATAACGTGAGAAGCCAGAGGCACACATCAGGCTGCTAAGAGCCACTTGGAGTTGTGACTAACAGAGTTCTCACGTTTGTTTAGTACACATTATACTTTAATGGGAACCAGTGCTAGTTAGAATTTCCTACTGGGATGCTTTTGTTAGGAAACATCACAAGCAGCCTGCCTCAAAGAACTTCAAAAATTCATCCAAATGCAATTATCCATCTTTTACAGCTGGGGAAACATAGGCACAGAAAATTGAAGCAACATGCTCAAGGTCATTCAGCAAGCCAACATCAGAATGGCCTAAAAAACTTTGAATACTAGTCCAGTGCTCTACCTGATGTAAGACACTAACTTTAACAGTATTGCTTTTTAGCCTGAAATGTCCTCTGAATGCAATTATTGCTTATAACACCACTTGGTGTATTACTTAGCCATAAAAGGCAAAAGATGACAATTTGACAATAGCTACCTCTAACAGCCTAAATGAATTTAGGTAAGAAATCATGAAGATATTTGTTGCTGTGATAAATACAACCTGAAGATGTAAAAATTGTAATACAGGCAAGACAAAGTTTTTGTGATCTTTACGCTTCTAAAACTTCGGTCATAAAAAACTACTGGTATGTCATTTGTGTCATTTTCAAGATAAAAAGCAAATTAGTTGTGTATCTTTTGGGGTTATTCTTGCTTTGCCATGCCTTGTACTTCAATAATTAACATCAGATGTCAAGCTATTCCCAGTTTACAGTATCTCTGATGTCTGTTTGCTAAGAAGTCATGGACTAATACATGGAAAAAGTCTATTATAATAGCTATTTAATCTCCTTCAGAACACAGGGAATTCATGGGACTTTTATTACACTGCATGATAAAGTTAGCATATGCTCTGGGGATAAATCTTGTCAAATGGAGAATACAGTTGGTTACAATCACTTTTCCAGGAAATAACTGTATTTTTGTTGTATGGAATCTTTTTTGCTAGGAAAGTGAGATGATGACAAAACTGCCAGCTTGGAAGGAGAGAAAATGCTGAGCCTTTATCACTTGCAGCCAACACAGGAGCACAGACGTGTCCACTTGCTGGGGAATGGCAGGGTATTGAGCAAAACCACAAAATCCAGCTCAAAAGGCAGAATCAATCTGCTTCTGCATGTCCTGTATTTGTCCTACTCCCCCATAAATTCTCCTAGAGTCCAGACATAAGGAGGCAGAAAGCCAAGGCTTTTGGGCTCCATATTTCCATTTCGAGGTAGGTGAAGGCCATGGAAAAAAGCCCCAGAATGTTGAGTTTTCTTGCCTACTCCAGCTCTTCGTCTCTGCCTCTGATTAATGCCTCACTCCTCAAGTGGTCCTCATTGAGGTCAACAGGGAACACAGCACACCCAGCATTAGGAAAGCAGTTGAATCTAGACTTTGTTCTATAGTAGTGTCTGAAAATTAGTAAATAATAATATTCTGATAGTTTCCAACGTAAAATAACGTAGAAGGACCTAGAGACAATGTATCACAGAGGATTTAAAATACTAAAAGTCTCATAAACACCCAATAAATGAGAGACAAATATATTTTATAAAGTTCCTCATCATTTAGTACTATAGCAGCATCAAGAAACCCCCCAAAATTAGTTTCCTACGTGTCTTGAATAAAGGCAGCCTTCTTGAAATAAATGGTGGGCAAATATCATTATAATACTTATTTTTGTCTAAATTCACTGCTTCTTTCCACTAAAAGCATGGCTTGATTTTATTCTGCAGTTCCTGACAAGTTATTCATGTTCCAGGACAGTTATATTACAGACTATGTAGCCTTCAATCACTACTATACTGGCCTGCTTTCAAATTTATTTGAAGGGAATTGTTTCCACAGCTAAGGAAGAAGTGGCTCTGTTTCCATGTAATTTGAGCACCAAACATGCTAGGACAGCACGGAGAAAAAAAGAAAAGCCCAGGATTGTCCAGAACTTATTTTTGAACTACTTGAAAGCAAATAACAACGTGGTCTTAAATTAAGTGAGTAAAGAAGAATGCGATAGCAGACAGCGGTATCCAGGTCTCAGGAGCATACCTGATTCTGTATTTGCATTGGTAGCTTTGGGTGTTTGAAACTGGATTTGGTTCTTTTTCAGTCAAAAAAAAAATAAAAATCCTAAATGATGATGCCTCCTCTGGGACTATCAGCACCCTGGTGCTGTACAGACAGCACTCCTGTATTCTTCCAAAATATACAAATATACCACTAATATAGCAAAAGACTTCAACATATTTTACCCTAAATATTTGAAAAGTTCCTTTTTCTTTCTTAAAGCAAGGTATGTGCTGGTGTCAAAACAAGAACTAACTCTAGAAACTCTTATACTACAGCTATAACTTGGATTTGTGGTTTATTCTTGTTGTTTTTTTTTTATCCAAGTCTTCCTAGTTTAGCAGGAGTCATGACTTATGTTTGCTTGTGTAGACCCGATGTGCTGCAATCACACCTTTGAGCAGAGGGCAGACATACCCAGCAGCACTGGGACAACCTGGAGACAAAAAGGAGCTACAAGCACCTCTTGCTGAGCATGGATAACACAGCCCTTAGCAGGTAAGACTTTGGAGGGAGGGAATTTCTCTGCCTGAGACATCTGTGCTTCCTCTTCACCTTTCCCAAGTGCCCCAGCACCTGAAAAGCTGCAGCATGTTACAGTAGGAATCCACAATCCTTTCTTTGACACACACAAAGGATGATGGTCAACAGCTTCCTACCAGTCCTACTCTAAATCTTGTCACAGGTCAGTAAATACAGTAGTATTTCCTGGCTCACGAATACTCTTACTGTCAAATCCAAGCTGGAGGAAGCTAGGATGAGATGTAATTATATCAAGTTGCAGAAAGGAAAAGTTTGGTCAAATATTTGTAAGAACTTAATAAATAACAAACAGGACAATGGGACAGGCAGTCAAAGGACACAGTGAAAATACTGTGGTTATTTTAAATGACACTTTAATAGCTTGAAAATCAACTACTGAGAATGCCTGAGGGGAATATAAGCTTTCTATAGCCACAGTGCAGAGAGAAATGAAATAGTAGCTGAGAAGTGATTGTTTCCACCTCCAAATTCTGTATTCAGCAGTGCTTCTTCCATAATTTCAGCAGAGCTCTGAAATATCTGCATTTTCTTGTTATAAATAAACCTAGCTTGTTATTCTGATACATGCAACACAGCTGAACATTTAACAGTGTCAAGATAGATATACTATCAGTTGTATATTTATGAGGTTCAGTGGATGGAAAGGTAGAACGCTTTTTGCACTAAAGAGGTTAATCCTTCATCATGATGACCAGATTCCTTCATTAAAGTTGTGACATCCTGTCAATTTGGATGTTGAATACACATCCATGTATGTTCCACACCACAACTGCAGGCCCTTGTTTCTCAGAGTGGTTTGCACCTTCTGTATTGTGTTTTATCTTTATCTCTTCACATAAAATATAACATATGTTATGCCCTTCTTTTGGGGAGGACATAAAACTCTCACATATAGAGGAAACTGTGTGTAAGCAGGACTTGATTCAACTGATTTTGACTGGATTGCCTACTGTACTTTCACACATATAACCTGCGGGGCACACAAAAGAATAACAAAAAAAAGAGGATACTGACCCAAAAGCTTCCTTTCCCTAGTAGCCCTTTTGTGTTCCAATACCACCCCTGCCTCATCTTTCATTTTTTACAGATCATAGCCATGAAACACCTTTAGGTGAAGCGATGACTATGGATGTTTTCCAGAACTGCAGTGACCTATCTAGAGGGGCCTTGGCTGCTCTTCCTGTTCTTCCACCTGGCTCTTAGTTCATTTGCCCCATCCTGATGTTTACCCTAGGCTCAGAGCTCAATCCGCAGCACGCTCAGGTACTAATAGTATATTTAAACCTTCTCCAAATGGTGACACTTTTGCGAATTTTGCTGCAAGTGTGACAATAGAGAGCACTGGCTTTTTTAACTGACATGAACACTGCAATTCACAATCTGCTGAGAAGCACATCCTTTGCCTTGGTGGCCTGAAAGCACATGAAGGACCGGAACAGCACTTGCAGGTGTCCCTCATGAAAACATTTCTTCTTCTCTTTTAGTAAATTAATTTACAGCCAAGAATACTGGCAGAGATCTGGACAATACATTAACTCCACAGTCAATCTCCGGTGCTGCTGGATCTGTGATTTCACATTACGTCGTTATCCCAAGTGTGTAACCTTCCTTTCTTTCCCCAACAGTTACCATCTTACAGCTTTCGTACTACCTACATTGTGTCTTAGAGAGATCACCATCAAATTTAAATGTCATGCTACTTAAGAATAGGAGAGGTGATTGAACAAACAACATAAGCACTGTAACGAGACACTGTTACACTCCCTATGATAATGACTTCTACAAACAGCAGAGCATAGCAGCACCTTTTAATTTAGAACATTCAAGCCCAAATGGTTTCCTTTCTGCTACAGATAATTTGTCAGTAGTGGCATTCCCAATTCCAGGTACAGTACCAAGCAAGGCAGCCATGATAGGGTAACTCTACATTTATTTGTAGCTCCCATTGCAATGCTTTCACTCCTAATGCAGTCAGAAATCAAAATTCATTGGAACTGTTTAAAGCTTTCAATTTAAACAGCAAAGCCAGGAAGTGGAGAAATACCAGAACATTTGACCTCACTGCTGAGGTACCTATTCTAAGAAACACATTTTAATTCCATCACACAATTACCTCTGGTCCAGTCAGTCAACTCTGGGTCAAATTCATAGCTTGTTTAGACCAAAATAGTTCCATTGAATATACTGGTGCTTTATGGGTGACTATATTCCATGCAAGTGCATCACCTGCGAGGCTGATTCAATAGAGGCTAAAGAACAATTCATGAATTTTTTTCACAAACGATAAACCGAACCTGTAACACAAACATACTTCAGCTCGAAGTAGGAGTCCAGCCTGGCTCAGAGAGGTCAGCAGGACCTTCACTACTGGCCGACCTGCTGCTGCTGAGGCAGGTGAGACTACAGATAAGTAAATAAAGATAACTACCTTTCTTGCGCAGAAGAACACTGGCATGTTTCCGTCCATTTCTGTTTTCCACATGACATGTATAGTTAGCCAGGTCTGCCTCTTCTACAGCATCAAAGATCAATGTCAATTCAACTTCTTTTTCTCCAAGATGTTCTCTGAGGAGTCTAAAAGAACGGATACAGTCTTTGCTTAACTGAATTAATACAGGTGGAAGATTCCCAAAAGAACCATGATTTCTCAGTATCACAAGTACACAGTGTTCCTGCCCTCCTTCACCCCTGGAGAAGGACTTAAAATGAAACTTGAGTTGCCTAAAAGAGACTTCACAGAGGCATCTTTCATGACAACCAAAAGCCTTTTCTCCAGCCATGTCTGTAGCAAGGACATGAACCAACTGCAGGAAGAGTTACTGCAAGTGCAACAGTTACATGTGGCTTGTTTACCTCAGCTCCAGAACTAAATGCTAAAAACAACGTTTCTTTTAAAAATAGCAATAAATACTGACTTTCCAGGGAAGTAAGTATGAACTACTAAGCCATCGCTGAGCAAATTATAACACAGTATTTTAAAGGTTGGGTATTGTGATACATTTTAATGCAGTCTGGAAACCCAATTAAAGGAGCTCTGCCACTTTGTGGAATTGTCCTCTATTTTGGGGGGGCTAGATCCTTACTTTAAAAGGGAACAGTATCAGGAACAAGAGCTCTCCGCTCCTTTGAGAGGACCGAGGAGAGACGCAAAATCCCCACAAAGGGAATAGGAAGTTCAAGCAGACTTTCAGGCCAGAGGTACAGTCTTTTCATGTCATTGTTCTAATGCGAACATTAAAAAGAATGCAAAGTAAATGCAAGTGTTTTCTAATGCTGACACTAAGTCTAAAAATACAATGCCCTGTCCTCTCAAAAGGCTTATCAGTTGCTCAAGAAAAAGTTACTGGTGCTTTGCACAAGGAAATGTAATGTCAAGTAAAATCTACCAGATTCATTTGATGCTGTTAGTGTATCACTGCATAATGTGTGAGGGGGTAAACATAAAATGCGTGATGCCCTCACAGTTGCACGTGAACTCATCATTGTATGTAGCACTTCAGTCAGTCTTTTCTCCAAAAAGATATGAGTATGGCACTAAGAGGTAAAGGCGTAAATAAGAAACAGGTTTACCAAAAGAGAAATGCTTTCTCCAGAGGCTGAAGGGAGGCAATTGGGAACAAAGTAATTAACCACAGCACTGTTCGCACTGGATGGAAACTGCTTCTGGAGAGGTTAAAATTTTTCAGTAACAACAACCAACCCCAAACTTCTCTATTGTAAACCAAAGTTGTTTTGGGGTTTCCAATCCATGCACATATTTTCTCCTGTACATAATTTCATATAACAAACATAGAACTCCGAATGTAAACAAATCAGAAGTGAAGTATGAAGACATTGCACCAGACAATCAAAAATGCAAGCCTGACTGCTATAAGCACATATTTACAGTAAGATTTCACAGAGCACTTTAAACGCTTGTGCGATCTGGCAGAACTCAGAAGATGTACCAGAACATCCACAAAGGTTCAATCTCTTTCACGATGGCTGTGTAACTTGCAAAAAAGCAAGTGAAAAACATTAGTTTAAGAACAGGCATGTGCGTTGCATTTGGAAACCTGGATAGCATCTTTTTTGCAAATTCACTCTCATTTATTGTGTATTTTTTGTTATTCTGGCCAAGTGCAAGTGCTGAAAATAATGCAAGAAAGGCTGAATTTGCATTATATCTGGCCAGAAAAAAACAACCTCCCAAGAGAGTCTGTTCTGTCTGCAGACTCAAATCAGTCTCCATCACTGGGGGTCTGATAAATCAATTCTCATTTACCTATTAATTTTCCATATGTATACATAGCGAAATATTTTAAACTCTGGAAAGTCTTTCTTCTCTGTTGGTAAACAATAGGCTCCACAAATTTTGGCCTATAAATCATGCTGCAAGGAACAAATGAAATCATTAACAGAGATGATATCTGAGACACTTATCTGGAATGTTCAGATTGTCTTGTGCTTACTATAACCAGCATATTTTACGCAGAAAAAAATGAAGACAGATTACAATTAGGATAAAATAATCTATTATTCTGAATCTATTTAAAATAAAATAATCAACCCTTAACCTAAATTTAAATAACAAGAAGCTTTCATAAGAAAGAGTACGTATTTGGACTGAGAATTTTTTTTCACTTATTTTTATGCTAATTGCAATCTTTAGGAAGAGAAGTCTTTAGAACAGGATCTGTCACAAAAACGTTGACAGACACTTAAACGTCACGCTGGTAGAAAAGCATAGAAAGCAAACTCTTAAACCTTTCATTCCTGCTCTTTTTTTTCTTTTTCCTTTTCACCAGTACTCTACAGCTAATGATTCATTATTGCCACAGAGATACACAGTAGGTCACCTACATTTTTTTAATGTGTGCCGTCTTTAATTGATTGCATTCTATAGTTGGTTCAGAGAACACTGAGCACAATATCTTTCGATTAGAAAAGAAATACAGTATCAACACGTAAGACCTTAAATCTGCAACAGTATTTGCTGCATTCCCAGAAGATGAAGCTCTGTCCCTATTTGAGTTGGGGGAACTTTGCCAGCAACGCTGACAACACATGCCAGCTCCCACAGGTTGAGAAAATAATACCTTTTTTTTCTGGTTTGATGAACAAACTGTAAGAGTAATTACATCATTTAATACATAGGTAAAGCAATGGCGCTTGACAACTCACAAAAAACAGGATGAAGGGAGAGAGAAGCGGTGGGTGAATTAAAAAAGAATACCCAGTGCTTTCTTTTTGTTCAACCTGAAGCATTTTATTTGATCTGAAACAAAACAGTTTGTCCGCTGATCATTTTTCAGTTAAGAAAATAGGAATTAAAAACAAAAGTGTAATTTCAGAATCCAAGTATTTTCTTTGAAAAATATCCAATGTTTCAGATTTTTCAAATCTTTTGTCATGTTTTTCCAATGCATTAAGTTGAATCTGAAGTTAAAATACTTTTCCTCTGAAACCACATTTTCCTAAAATTTTCAGGAGTTGTATGATCACAGATGTAAAGGCCATAAGAAAGCTTCACCTGGGTCTCCTTGCAAGACCAAGGCATTAATTCCAAACCTTTACTAACCTGCATGAGAGTTGGAACTTATCAAAAAGCTAACTTTTATTCTTTTTACAGTTGAGGATCTGGACAATGAACAGGGATACAAACTCTAGTCCCTTCTTTCTAGTCCTTAACAATAGTCAGTAGATGAAAGGACAGATCTGTGTGTACATATGTACCTCTCCAAAAGCAAGTAATTCACTAAAAACATGGCACAGTGATCTTCCCTCTCACTTTCCTGCATCATGTTTCTTATTCTCTGCCCAGAAATTGCCTCCTTGAATAGTATAAGCTTTTCAGGGGAGGGCTGTCATTTCCATACTTCTCTGCAAAGTACCCAGCACATTAGCCAGGCAGGGATGGTAATTCTGCCTCCCTCCTTCAGCATCCCCTCCTAACAGAATACAACATCCTCATCTTGTCTTGAGCCTTTTGCAACCATCGGTTGACTTCTGTGGGTGAAAAGCCAGAATACTAAATTAAGCAGCAGGAAGAAATAAAGCTATAGTTCAAAATGTCTCCATTCTCCACTTCTTTTCATGCCTTTAGAACAAGTTAAACTATTTCCACTTCAAAAATGCAGGAGAAAAAAAAAGAAGGGGGTAAACATGCTCTACATATTGAGCATTATGAGGCACCCGCAAATTGTTCTGCAGTGTTGCCTGCAGAAGAAAAAGAAGCAAGTCATAGGTGGCTAGAAGAGTAAGATTTGTGCCTCAAAATACTTTTTTTTCCATGGCAGAGAGATGGTGTTGAAATTTGCTGTGGGCTCATTTGATAATTAGGTACAACTGACAACTCTGCAGGCAGGCTTAAAGACTCTGATACCTTCTTTAATAGTCTTGGTTCAATTTACATGACATTTTTATTACCGCTGTGAAAAACCCACCTGGCAAGCAAAGTCTCTTTCTGCTTTCCCCCCTGTGCATGTCTAACATTTGGGGATCGTAATTCAACGGAAGGCAAGGAGGCAGGTTAGAGAGGGGGTCATTGCCTCTGAGTCCTTCAGTGCTGATTAGTAACTTTTATTATGAGGCTCTGCAACAACGTTTAATAAATAACGAGAAGCCCAGAGCTACACACGTATTACTCATGGTGAAGTCTGCTTACCAAAAAAACAGTTCCATGGGTTTGATTTTAAGAGTCAAGTGCATCCCTATTTCAGTGCTTTCAGAAAAGCACAGTAATTGACTGGTTACTATGCTGGAGGATGCAAACTAGGGATGGATGTTTGGTACTCCCACGCTGCATTGATCTGCAAACCTGAACTCTCATCATATACAGAAAATCCAGTGACACAATGGATGGACATGGTCCAGAGTAAGAACAGCACCAAAAATTCAGAATGCGACTAAATTTGTGAACTAATTCAAGATAGGGAATGCAGAGTTAAAATGTAAAGTATTTGCCAAACGAACCCGTGTAGTATCTTGGTCTGGTTGTAATAATTCCCAATTACTTGTAGTTTTTCAACATTAACAGAAATGTGCTGATAATACCATAGAGAAGCAAACTGATGGAAAAAGCATCGAACCAGCAAGTTCGCTGTGGCTCATCAAATTTGAAACATACATGACATTTTTTGAACTACATCATAAACATGACTGGGTGGAAGGTGTGGGCTGGCTCAGGGCACTGACAGAACAGTTAGTGCTGCTTAGTTTCCCTGAAGCAGCGCACCTGTAATGGGACACATAAACCAGAGCTGTTATTGTGAAAAAAAATCATTTGCAAAAAGTTACTACTGCAGTTGCCATAGCTACTTCTAAATGAAAAAAAGGGAGGGACTGTGGCACTGCTGGTAATGATACAGTAGGTTTTGGTAAATGCTGTTTTTAATGCTGGCTGTGATGCACAGAAGATTAGGTACATGATAAGCTCTGTTGAAGAGAAGATTCACTGAATTGTGACGGGTCTGTAAACTGAGTCAAAGCATTTTAACAGAGTGAGAAAGGGAGCCGTCACAAAATTAATTTGAAACATGAACGTGTAATGAGATGGCACAATGAAGAACAAATACAGCTTTTTCAAACTCAATTTCACTAACAAATGAACATAAAGGAAAAGTTTTGAACTGTGCTAGGGCTGGAGAGCTCTATAAATACAAACCTTAAACTGTCCTTCTGATGCAGAGGAAGAACATGACCAAAATCACTCTGTTCATATATATATTATACACAGGTAAGGACACAATGTCGTTAAATGGTGATTACTTGCAATGGCAGAAGTTTCCAATAATTGTATTTTGTGGTCAGAAGCCCAAAAGAGGATTGTACACTAAAAGCCATTCTGGCAACATATGATACGTTCCATCTGTATGCAATTAAGGTGCAATGTTAGGTCAGTTATTTTAGTGTATCTTAATAACTAGTGGTTAAATAGCTGAACTTCAAATTATTGATCAAGTAATAAAACAAAGGAATCTCGCTCTGCCTGCTCTCCAAAATCACTTTTATAAGAAACAAAAAACTCAGAAATGAGACCAAAAAATGTGCAATGGAAGTTGCAAAGACCTTGTCTTTCTTTATATCATCGTGTCTATAAGAGCTGGGACCACCTTATCCATAATATAACCACAGCTTAGTGGCTCAAAGAGCCATTAATCAGCTAACTGTTAAACAAGGAAGACAAGATGTTAGGTGCAAATTCCATGACAGTTCATGGGGATACAAGTATTTGTTTTCTTTACAACTGGTACAGCAAATGATAACCAGCCAAGCACAAGTTGGATATCGGACATCCTCACACAGTGACTTCCTTCTCTCCCTTAAGTGTTAAGCATGGATGAACAAATGCTTCGAAAGCCCTGGTTAAGGCATACTAAGAGCTATATCACAGGCAGACAACACATTCAGTAGAAGAAAAAAACGTATGGTGACTTTGACAGGAGACCATTCATCTTTAAGATTAACACTGATGCTGAAATGAATGTCATCTTGCCAAGGACTGCCACAAGGGGCAGCTGCAGTGGACGGCATCATTTCCACGCAGGGCTGAAATCAACCCCCAGAACACTCAGATGCTTCAGCTACTGTCAGGGGAATTTGATAACAGATTTTCAGGCACACTGATAGCTACTATGTCTTTAGAGTTTATTTGCTAGACAGGAGAGGGAGCAACTCACACTGCTCTGGTTCCAAGTCATTCATCACTCTTTAGACAGAAAACTATTTCCACTTCCAATTAAAAACCTGTTTAAAAAACACCCAACAGACTGTGGGGTTATACCATGTTTTTAACACTTTTTTTAATACTCCAAACGTACCTGACTTCGCCTTCTCTAATGTGACCTTCTAACTCTTCTATGAATTTTTCTCCTTTCATCCAGTAGATCATGGGGCCCGATTCTCCACTGAATCCAAAGAAAGCTTTGCAGGCCACAGTCAGTGGGTTTCCTGAGGACAAGAAGAAAAGAGAGGGTTAGACACTCCGTCATGACTACTAGTGACAGAATGATTATGAGAAATCTCAACACCTCAGATAAACCTCCCCATTTAAAATTGGAGGGGAAAAAAAAAAAAAAGGAATAACTATAAACCATAAGAAAAAGGGTGACGTTGATTTGCATCTACAGGAGATAGCTGTGAAATGAAACTCTGAGGTTAGCCATCACTTTATCCCAGAAAGATACTACATGAACAATAAGAAGGTATGGAAATGGTGGCAACATAAGGTGATGTCAGATTGGTTGTTAAAAAGAAAGAGATGACTTCTTTGTCAGATGCCTGGGATCTCTACCAGGACTGGAGAGGGTGCCCTAAGAGGCAGGTAAATCACTGAACTTGCTTACTGCTGCCTATCCACCCGTAAAAAAAGACACAGTAATAATTTCTTCCTCGCTTAGATAGAAATCAAATGTTAATGAAGTCTTGCTAAGCTGTTCAGAGAGCTTTTAAAGATCCCCGAGTAATACATGATACCAGTGAGCACCACCAACACTCATGTTACTGTCAACAGGCTTTTGGCAAAGGACCAAACTTCAAAGCGCTACTCAAGCAATAGAGTAAAGAACTCTCCCTTTCAGCTCTGCAAAAATACCTCCAAAGAAAGAAAATAAAACTTGGAAACTAATCAGATTTCTTTTCTCTCCAAGAATTCAGCATTTAGATGGGTTTTTATTTGGCTACAGCTTTAGCTGTACTAGCTAGTCCAGGACTGTGCTTACACTGCCAGGACAGATGGTCGTCTGCCTGCAGAAGACATAAAAAAAACCAACAAAAAAACCCCAAACAAGCCAGGAAATTCAGGCAAACCATGCCCGTTCCCTTACTATGCGAATACAGCTGCTGCACCCACTTCTCTTTGCCTATTTTACCCAGCATAGGGGGTCCAGGTTACAAAGCAGCTGTAGAGTCACCAACTTACACGGGAGGACAGACCTTATTTAATGTCAATGGAGACTCCTGCTGAATCTTCCAGGACTTGGATCAAGCATGGAAAGTCCAACTAATGCATTTTACTATATTTGGAAGAAATGTTTTATTTTTCCAGCCATTCTCAGTGCCAGCAGGAGACTATTTAGACACTGAAATAGAACCGGCCTACGCTTTTCAAAAAGGGCTAGTCATTTGGAGCACATCACTTGGTTGATCATGGGCTAATGGTTTCACAGGATTGACTTACTGTGCCTTAATCAGTTCCCTCTTGTCTGCTCAGCAGTGATAACTTGCTGTGTGCATACTCAGAGCATATCAGAGCTCTGTGTTAAAGTATCTTTGCCTAAAACCCCACAGAGCTGTCCTAAGTCAACTACTTGCACTTGTCTATCCATTATTTCAGTGCCCAATTTAAGACATGTCAAAAGAGTCTGATTAGTCAGGAAAAGCAGTATTCCCAGATGCTGAAAATCAGCCGCCTTTAAATTGTTTCCAAGTCAAGATCCAAAATTACAAGTCCTTTTGAAACATTAGGATACAGCAAGAAAACGTTTAAAGACTGCACTTCAGTCTCTGTTTCTCAAATAGCAAAAGACAAAAATGGAAAATGTTTATCCTGAAAATGTTTTACAGAATCTTTCATTATCTCCATATTCATTATGAACTCTGCTACCACAGATGGCCACTGAACACATGCTGTTGCTGATGGATTATCTACAACCAGCTCAAGTGTCCAAAATATAAGAAGGGGTGGATATTCAGTTATCGGTACATCCCACAACATTGACCCCCATCATAGGGAAGTTCCAAACTTCATTAACTGATGAAGAGTCAGAAACACTTCAGACAGACGTTTAATTCCACTACAAGACAGTATCAGAGAAGTTTGTTTCCTTCTGCTCCCAACCCGTTTCACCCAGTCCTGTGAGGTGCTGCATGCCCCCCACGGGTGGAGGGGAGACTTGGAGCCCCTGGCTACGTCCACCTCACGTTTCCCTAACATGCCAAATGCCAGGTGTGACGTCTTTTGTGCCGCTTGCCTCAGTCACGATACGCATCTATTTAAATAGCACTTAGTGATTTCCTAGCATGTGGCTGATCTGTCCATGTTTGATTTTAATGGAAAAAGACAACTGTAGCAATGTGAAAAAGAAAAGGGTTAGACGTGGACTATCAGCATCGACAGTATATGCCCTTTTCCTGGCACACCATGCTGGGCATTAAGTGTTACCAGCAAAGTATATTACAGGGTGTGTTTTTCCTCAAACCAGCAGATTTTTACTTAAAAAACAAAACCTAAAGAAGTGAAAATATTCCAAGGTGAGTCTTAAGATTTCTATACATGCAGACTAAATATCCTGAGGTGATACGTCTGGTCTGAAGAAATAAGGAGTTTTCTATACAAATAGAAAAGCTTAAAAAAACCCTAGCTGTTGGTACATAGCTTCTGTAATAAACAAATCCAACATAAAGCATCAGTAGCTTTTGCCGTGAAAGCCTGCACGCTCTGAACATGCCAGGCAGATCTATTTGCCACCAGGGAGAATCAGCAGAATAAACTAATACCTTCAATGGCAAACTTTAGAGTGAATTAGTATTTTCAGCTCAAAGTCTGGGACTGGCCACACCTGAAAAAACTCATAGTCCATCTCATCTGCAAACCCATCACTGATCAGAGGGAGGTATAAGCAATTGTTTCCCATGGAACAATTAAATTTTATCTCAGTAGCAGAACGAAGCACGCCTGGGTTGAGCTGATCTGTCATGGGGTGGAAAGAGCTTGGGGCTTGAAGACACTTCAAGGTCCCATCCAAACCCAAATTCTCACACACTGTTCTTCTACTCCTCAAGCTGGTAAGGACATCTCACTCCTCCCGTAGCTCTCTAAAGCAGCTTCTCTTTTATAACCCTCATCACTCTTTTGTGACTCTGGAAGCATGAAAGTCAGAAAAGGTAACATTGGCTCTTCCCTGCAGAAACACTTTACCTCCTCAAATAGGCCTCCACAAGGCAAGGAAGGGAGGTGTCTCCTCTCCTGCAATGTTAAGACATAGCTAGCCACAGCAGCAGCCTGTTACTACTGGTTTTCAGGGAACTCCAACAAATTCCCATCCAGAAAAGAACATGGCATGTCTCACTGCATTTGTTCCCAAGTACTGAGATCCTAAAACTGCAGTGGAATTCCCTGGTTCCTAAACGGACCCTTGAATATGGGGAGAAACAGGCACTGAGCGTGGAAAGTCCTTTGCAGGTCCTGATTTTGGGGCTGGCTTCAAGCAGTGTGGTATCGCACTGAGTCACAGTTCCATACAGGAGGAACTAACAGGCAGTTTATAACTCCAACAACTCGTGTAAGGCCCAAACTTTTGCATTGCATTACTGCTATTCCACACAACACTAAGTAGTTCCACTACTAACTGTTCTTATTTAGAAAAACTCCCCTGGCATCATTTAATTAACAACAGCAGAGTTCCTAGAATGAATGGTATGTGTTTAAATCAGATAGACATTTCAGTTACAATTTTGATTGATAAAATAATTTGCTGAGAAACAGAGAAAGTGATTAGTGAGATTTCTAATGAATCAACAATTAAGAGAATGTTTTAAGAAACAAAGGAAGAAAGTAGAAAAGCCTCTTGTAGACATCCGTGAGTCTACTGCTTTGCTGGGGTCACCTTGTTACAGTAAAGCCCCAGGTTCCAGCAGACGCCTCTGCTTTAGCTTTTTTCCCTGCTCTGTCAATCAGGCAGTTTGTTGCAAACTCCCAGCTGATAAGACACAACCGCTGGCAATACGAATGACTTATTGCTATATCTTATTGTACATTTTTCACTTGACCATCTTCACAATAAATCTGCGTGAACAGATAGAGTTCACCATAGAGTTTAGCAATTTTTTTCTTCTGAAAATGAGAATTCCACATAAATGCAATTATTCAAGCAAAATAGGTGCCTGGTGGTGGTAGAGTACTGGCTAAGGATGGAGAAAGGGTCTGCAAAACAGTTTAGCCAGGCATGATTTTGAATGTGCTTACTGTTGGTCCGACACACTTTGAAAGAAAATGACAAATCCTGCAGCACAGTCATGTGCTTGAATGAGGCATGCTCCAAGC
This sequence comes from Numenius arquata, assembly GCF_964106895.1. NCBI lineage: Eukaryota > Metazoa > Chordata > Aves > Charadriiformes > Scolopacidae > Numenius > Numenius arquata. Next base: position 9,358,403 of record NC_133580.1, read on the forward strand.
ATGAAGTAAATAAAGCTTAAAATACCTAAAAGTTGTTCAGCCTTTTAAAAACCAGCATGGAAGACAAAAGCTGTTCACAGATCATAAGATCTGGCTTACACTAAGGCATTTTTTCAGCAATTTTTTGGAAAATATGGATTTTTCACTCATTTTGCACAAGTAGCAGCCATATTCTCTGATGTCCACATTCTCCTGGTGCTCTGTTCTTCCAGCAAAGCAGGCTTTCTCTCCTGGAGCAAATCAACCCAGAGAATCCCACCAAACAGCCAAAGTCATCTGTGAATCCTTGGGTGCTCTCCCCCCCCCCCACCCCCTTCCACCGGCCTTGGCTTGAAACATTAGTGTTTTTTCCAATTCTTTCACATTTTTGTGCCAGATACAACACCTCTGTCAACAAGCCTGAAATGAACCAGATGATCTTTGTAGGCCAGTGGCAGAACTGACTGTAAGTGCCAAAGGAAGACCTTTTTTTACCAAGCAACATCCAACACAACATGGATATAAGCTGGACTTAGATCTTCAGCTTCACCTGGGTGTTAATACCCTTGCTTTTATCTCTTCCTGGGCTGGATGCTGTATACACATAGAAGGGAAGACGTGCACTGCTGCCACCAAAAAATCATTCCAGCACTCCAGGTCTCCCTTATTGATGCATACGCATCATGGAGCTCCTCTCTGATAATGGTGCCTGTGTCTCCTTCCCTATAAGAGTGACAGAGAAGTGTTTGCAAAGGAACGACGTCCCACTCTTGACACATGCAGATGTTATACAGCCACTTCTCAGGCTTTATTTCTTCCGTTTGCTGAGGCAGAGGACAAGAAAGGCAGGTTACTTATCACATCTCAATAAGTGTATTCTACAGGCTGTCTGCAGGATCGAATCTGACTTTCCAGGCTGCGAAGTTTGCAAGGCAAATCACCATGTCACTGACAAGAACATTATTGTTCTAATGTGCTTTATAAGTGCTAGAAACTGGTCAAAGGGCAGCAGAGTGATTTAAATTCCCCTGGCAAGGCAAGCTGGATTGTATACAACGGTGAAGTAAAGAACACATTTCCTTTTCCTTCAGAAGGACATCCTGGATAAGAAGATATGGGAGACAGAGCTTAGGCCTGCAATTTTTCCACAAAACAAATGCCAGGGGCAACACAGACCTTGACTCATAAAAAACAATCTCTGTGTGTGGTAGGTTCTATCTAGTTTGCAGAGAATGTCAATTTTTTCTAAGTCCCTGGCAAGGACATCCTCTTAGCTGTTCTCCTATGCTCAGTAATAAAGGGCAGAATCCAGAAGCACCCTGAGTGGTGCAGCCCAAGCCAAATCCTGTGGTTGAGCTGCTGAGCCCTAACCCTCTGCCTGGGGCTCATCCCAATGGGATGACCTCCTAAAGAAGCCAGGAGGCACTTGACAGAGGCAGCTGAGGATATACTTGGGTTTTGCTCATGTCACCCAGCATAGCCGATCACCTGTATTTCCTAGTCCCCTCTCAGCACAGATCAAGGGACTGCAGTAGCACTTCACAACATCAGGGTCTTCAGCATCTGTTCCTATAATCTGCTGAGGCAGCACTGAAATTCTTCACAGATTATTAGCAAGTTTGCTGATGATGCCAAACTGGGAAGTGCTGTTGACTCTTTTGAGGAACAAGAAGCATTGCAGAGGACTCTAGATAGATTGGGCTATTGGGTTACGACTAATGGGATGAAATTTAACAAGTCGAAATGGTGGTTTCTGCATCTAGGACAGAGTAACACTGAGGACAAGTATAAATTGGGAGAGGAGTGGCTGGAGAGCAGCCCTGCAGAAAGGGATCTAGAGACACTGGCCGACAGCAGCTCAATGTGAGCCAGAAGTATGCAGCTGAGAGGGCAAACCCCATCCCGGGGGGCATCAAACAGCATCACCAGCCAGTAAAGAGAGGGGATTTTCCTGCTGTATTCAGCATTGGTGCAGCTTCACCCGGAGCACTGTGTGCAGTTCTAGACCCTACAATTTAAGAAGGATGTGAAGGTCCTTGAATGCACCAGAGGAGGGCAATAAAGCTGGTGAAAGGGCTGGAAGGCATGCCCTATGAAGAGCAACTAATGACTTTGGGCTGGTCTAGTTTGCAGAAAAGGAGGCTGAGGGGTGACCTCATGGCTCTCTACAGCTTCCTGAAGAGAGCATATGGAGAAGGAGGTGCTGAGCTCTTCTCCCTGGGATCCAGTGACAGGACACTTGGGAATGGTTCAAAGTTGTGCCAGGGGAGAGTTAGACTGGACATTAGGAAGCATTTCGGTACCGAGAGGGTGGGCAAACACTGAAACAGGCTTCCTAGAGAGATGGTCGATGCTCCAAGTCTGTCAGTGTTTAAGAGGCATTTGGACAATGCTCTTAACAATGTGCTTTAGCTTTTGGTCAGCCCTGAATTGGTCAAGCAGTTGGACTAGATGTACGTTGTAGGTCCCTTCCACCTGAAATATTCTATTCTAGTGTACTCTATTCATCCACTACTGGATTTAGACAAAGCCACAAAACGCCACAAAAACCTCAGGTACATTATCACCTCCCTCCTGTATTTTTCCATGGCCTTTTCCCAGTGTTACTTCATCAAAGGTTCCGTGTTTTGTTCAGTACAACAAGATTTATAAAGTCAGTGCTAATTACTCTATCTGGGCTGCTTCTTCCTCCTCTTCTACTTGGCTATTCTACAGGATACAAGCCTAGCTGTGTGCTAAACCATGTTACCCTTATTTAGGCAAAAGTCTCCTGGGGTTCAGTGACTAGTTTGAGCATTATTGGATCCAGTGAAAATAAGGCATACTCAAAACAAATTATTTTCTCTGACCAAAAGAAAAAATAATTACAGAAAGTCCTATAACTTTACAAAACTCTACTCCAGCAGCCAGTAGACTCATGACTGGATACGATCCTTCTGAATATTTGCATAATTAGAGATCAGCCAGGAATTAGTGAATTGAAAGCATTATAAATGGAATTAAGAAACCTACTTTGGGTAGTGATAATAATAGCTTTAATAAGACAAATTTATAGTGAAATCAAACCTAACTAGCCTCCAGATGTTTCTAATCAGTTTAAGAGCATTTAAAACTCACCCATACAAATACATATATACACATATATTTTTTTACTAGATTGTTTTATTCTTCAAGTTTCTACAAAGGGCTAAAGGAGGTGTTCTTCCCCTAAATAAGGCCCCATATTATGAACAGCATATGTTAGCCACTACAATAATATTCCAGTAGTTGTATTGATATATAGGAAAAATAAATGGTGGTGGCATGTGACATACATTAAGTTGGCTCTTCACTCATATAAGCACTTTTTGACTAAGGCCAGTCTTTGGCCATAAGAAAGAGCCCAGTAAAAACTTGGACAAGAAAAATGCAAAAGATCTGTAGGTCTTATTTTGTCTTCTATACCTTATGATCTTAATCCTCACTTACTTTCTTGCTCTGTTCTTATTTCTTATGCCCTGAGACATCACAAAACACATGGCCATGAGGTCAAATGAGCAAATGGCATATAAAAATTAGCATAAAAATAACACTGACTAACAGCAAGCAGCAAAACTCCAAACACGAAACAAAGCAACTAAGCCTCTAGACAGTTTGTTGCCAAGAACACAAGTCGATGCATTTGCTGCCATTCCATACAGCCCCAACCATTTAAACAACACAATCATGACCCACTACAAATGCTGCTTGTAGGCTTGGCTATTGACCATGGCTCTCACAAAAAGAGAAGAACAAAAGTAAAATGCACACAAGGCTGAAATGAGGCTGATAAAAATTTGTTGGATGTTCCAAAAATCAATCAATCAAGGCAAAATCTCCTAGAGCAACTTTCTTCCAAAAACACACCCAGAAAAACAACACACCCATCCCCCCATCAAAGTAAACCTCACCTCAATCCTGTAAAATCCTTTATCTCATTTTCAGAACTGCCTTGGCGTCAGAATTTGAAGTCTTAGTCATTGAGAGCTCAGGTGTAACTGAAAGTCAAGGATTTTAGCTTTTAAGTTATTCACTGAAAATGAAGACAGATGCTTAGTGGGATTTCCAGAAGCAGCTTGACAGCTGCCTTGGGCTGACTTTAACTTGTGTTCAATGCTGAAGTCCTTCTGAAAATCTCATTTCTGTGCATTTTGAGGCAGAGTAATATTATTTAAGAGAAACGCCCTGTAGGTACTTAAAAAACATCCCCTTGGTGGTAGGGTTCCAAGGGCTGTGGTAGCCCAATGGCAACAGAGCAGTGACATCCAGACTAAGGTGAACTAAGCAAGGAGTGAGATGGAACAAATCATCCCGCTATGGCCAGGGCAAGGGTATGGCTCCATGCTGTCACAGCAATCATTTCTCTCTATTCTGCTATCACATTTTTTAGCATGGCCAAAACAGGTGGCAACACACAGGTGTGCTGCTTTGAAAGAAGAGCAGGAAGGGAAAAATATTCAGAATGACACTTACTTCATTAGATCACTGTCCTGAGAAGGGGAAACAGCCAACTGTTCTGAGCTACAAAGAGATGCTCCTGTCTCCTCCCAGTAATCTGCTGGCTCAAGGGGAAGGCCAGGTCCCTGTCCCACACATTGCTGCTTCTTGCCAGCCTCAGGACTTTCCAACTCTCCAACTTGCCCGTGCACAAAATTTTCTATGGACATTTATGTCTTACGTTTCAGTTTCCTGAGCAAGTACACCTTGATCTTTTCTCTCAGGGAAGAAAGAGGATAAAATCCAGCATCTCCTCTAGAGAGCGATCTGATTTCACGTGAAGAAAGTGTATGGAGGGACCAACGTAACCAAGATCTGCTACCATCAATATGGCCAAATTCTGCACCTTACATGAGTATGTAATGGGTAACCAGGCGTACATCTTAGTGAGTTTCCATTTAAAACACAGAGGGTACAGTCAAGGTTACTAAGGAAACCAGTTGCAGGCTGCTACTGACTGAAGAGATTACACTAAACCTCTTCCAACTTCTGTGTTGACTTTTAAACAAATGATAGAAACTTCTTAAGACAATTACTATAGAATGGACAGTTCTTCACTTAGAAAGGACAAAGCAAATGTGGACTTAAGCTTCATGCTATGGACGTCTTGCCCTATAAACAAGGTGAGATTCTGAAATAAACACGTGCTTGAATCTAAGGGGTATTTTCATACTCAGTCTGTGACTGTTCACTGAACTCCTGCAGTAACTGCTGCAGCCTTCGTATTTCTCCAGCTTTCCTAGCCCTCCTGAGATAAATCAAATGCAGTCTGGGTCCTGATCAGGGGGATGAAGACACAGATGCCAATCACTTCTGGTAATGAATGTAACCACAACTGTCACCTCACTTGGCCTCAGTTATGCAGGTGGCACAGGGGACAGGACTTGCCTTGGCTCGTGATAAGATGACTCAAGTTCCCACTTCCCCTGCACAAAGAGGCCAACAGGGACACAGCTTTTGAGATCAGCTTGTACTCAAATGAGAATCTACAACTGACTGATGTGCTTAAAACTCAGCAAACGCTCAAACATTTTGCTGAATAGGGAGAGGGTTCCCTATTGATTAAATTTAAGCACATATTTAAGTGCTATGCTAAGCAAAGGCAACAGTGAATTTTAAATAAAGACTGTATCTATGAAAGATTCAAAAAGAAAAACAACAGCGACAGAGCAACATTTTCTCCAAACTAACTCCAGTAAATAATTCCCATTTATTATTTACTTAAATTTAGAGATCACATTCAGGGAGATTAGGAAACTAAAACATAGTTCAAAAAATACGTGTATTTTGCATATTGAGTGAATCAATATTATTCATCATTTGTCCAAAAATGAATTTACAGAATTTCAAACAGAAGCTTAATCTCTTCAAATTTGTCAAAATTAAAGAAAACATTTTTATTTTCCCTTGTTACTGCTAAAATAAAAATTCATGATAAAAAAAAGCAAGTAACATTAAGGTGGATAGCATTTTTTAAAAAGTCAATCACACATAAAACTCTCACTCTTATACATGTTTGTTTTTTTTCTGGTTTTCTTTTTCCCCTCAAAACCTTGGGTTAAGAATCTTTTAACCAAGATACAAGACCTAAAGCAGGGACTTGTATCTTGGGTGCAAGCAAGCACTTAAGGATATAAGGGCCATAAGAAATTTTATAAATTCAGACAACTTCTCAGAGTTAAAACTACTCCTTCCTAAAGAGATGCAGTGGCATCCCCTTGCACTCAGTAATTTGAGCCATAATTTATCAGTTCAGGTAAGTGTCACATTGAAGATGATCTTTTTTTCTCTGACAGATGTTATTTTCAGAAGTCAATAGACAAATTGCCCTAAACCTATTAGCAGTGAGGACTCAGATTTACCCTAAGCCTCTTGCCTTGCATTCAGTTGGTAGCATTCACATTAACCACAGGTTAAATGTAATTTTAGTTGCACAGGAGTCTAATAATCTCAATTTTCCCTAGGTGAGTGCCAAACCATGAAGTGTGTAACTCAGAACTCCTAAATTCTGCCCCACCACTTTTTTTTTTTCCCCTGGATCTATACACACACTGAAGGCACAGCCTGTGGTTTTACCTTCCCCAAATCCACTTAATTCACCTTCATTCTCAACACTGCTGATTGATGATGATAAAACCACTCCAAAAATCAAAAAACACTTCATTGGCCCAAGCACAAACTCCTGCAAAGGAGAACTCCTCTACCATGTGTGCAGGGCTGTCAGTCCTGTTATGCACAGCAGGGAAAGTGTGACTGGCTGCTGTCTGGCCCAGGTGAGAGCTCAAGCTTGCCCTTTACTCCAGCACGCTGTGAGCAGCCGTGCAAGAACACTCAGCACACAAAGCTGGCTCCCACAGAAAGCAACTTTGATTTCATTCGGTCCCGGAGCCTCAGAATACTCCCCCTCATGTCTTGCCCACAGCGGTGTTTGGATATAAGGCAATATCTTACGAGCTCAGAGCAGGATCTTAAAAAAAAAAACCCTCCTGAGAGAAAAGCTTTGCTCTTCTTTATTGCTTCTCTCTTTTCTTAGCTGGGCTAGTGACGAGAAAGAAATTAAGCTGCTCCCTGCAAGATCTAATGTGAAACAATGGCCACTTCAGTGTCAAGATTGTTATTTGAGCTTTTTTCTAGTACCAGAAACCTTTATGTAGCCTTCACCTCTGAATTAACCAGAGAAGGTTACAGACTTACTCTTCCCTCCCTTGGGAAAGCTCCTGCCACCGTCCAAAATAAAGCAAGGACCCAGGTAATTGTGATCATCTGGAATTGTGATGGTCTAATCACACACAGATGCACAGGAGCAAGACCAAAGGACTGGCCTTTAGAGATGTGCATCTGCTACCTCACAGAGCACTAAATAAAGCTGTGCCTGCAGCTGATAACAGGCAAACGCCTGCCCCTAAAGTCTTGTGAATGTTTCTTTTAAGGATATTTAAAGGGATGCCGCATATGTTCTCAAAAGCTCATGCAGCAATTCAAAATAAAGACAAATACAACAGAAAAAAACTGCTGTAGTCCAGAATGGATTTTCAAATTCAGGAAAGACTCTATTGCTCCATGCACAGGGTGACATGAACACAGCAGCGCTCCGCTGTTATTTCCTACTCCAGCACCCAGAGGAATGCGGGCAGAGGGTACCCAGCGCTGGGTGATACCTGTGGAGAGTCGTTAGCCGCCCTGAGGGAACTGCTGCACTTTGAAGAGGTTTTTCTCCAAGTCCTTTTCTGCTCACTCAGCTGAGTATTAGAGACAGAAAAGGCCAAGTAAAATTTTCCCTCTGATAGAAGATAATTGTCTTCTGTGGTACCTTGTTGAGAATCAACCTGTCCGAACTAACTTCCTTTCTCTGTCAAAAACATAATTATTTCCTTAGCTGATTCATTCTTGCTTGGGCTAGGGCACAGAAAAAGACACTAACTCAGGCCAGTTTGTCAAGAATTGTCTTGACCGAACTCTCCGCCCCTCAACCCTCAGCTCCAGAGTCAGCCTTCCTAAAGCCTGAATCTCCACCACGACATCTGTGCTCACTCGGTGATGGATAGAAAACTTCTTTTCTTGGGTATGGGTTTATGTGCTCTTGGATTTCAATGGAGGCCTCTAGTAATTTGCCTTACATGCTACTGCTGCGGCATTTCAGCCTAGTATTTCTCAGCAACATTTCCCTCTGCTGAGCTGTGCAGATAATGGGCAAGATGCACTTCTTAGCTCTACCAGGTGGCCTCATCTCTGACAGAAAGCCTGCCTGGAGGGAGACAGGGCTGGATGTAGCATCTGAAAAATCCTTCCCATGTTGCAAAACCCAAACTGTGGGCAGGGCTGCGGGGGAGTTGAGGCACTGAGGAAAGAGGATGAATCTTCATCAAGCTTTGAGGCTTGTTGAGGAGAGCCTTAAAGCAGCACTCCCCTCAGGAAGGCTAGGACAGGCTTGGGTTTTGTGCTACCTATACCCGTGTCTCTTCTTTCTCATTTCCCACTAAGGATAAGCTCACAGCCCGGGCGCAGAGAATAAGCACAGACCCCTGCAGCACACTGTTACTTCGTGCCTCGCAGTGTGCTGAAAAACAGAATCCCTTGGGTAGTTATCAGCTGAACAGACCAAATAATACTCACAATTCCCAAATGCCAAACAAATTAGCTACAGAGACACCTCATCCCTCCTCAATCCCCCTAATAGAACTCACTTTAAAAGTCAGCTCCACACAGAAACATAGCTCTATTTGCTAACCAGTCAGGGTTTTTTCTTTCTTTTCCAGTGAGTTGCTGAGTTTTTCTCATTTTCCCAACAGACAGAAAAGACATTAAATACTTTTGTACTGACTCCTGTAGCACTAGTTTTTCAGCCTTTTTAGATTTACTGACCCCTACAAATGTTCTGTTGGAGCTGCTGACCTTCCCAGAGAGCCCTTGCCCCCACCGACACAAGGGTACAACCTAACCCCCTTTTTGAGCCCCGAGGAGCCACCTACCATACTCCCGAGTTACCAGCCCCTGCCCTGTGAAGTTACCTGACAGCAGCACACATAGCACCGTGTTCTCTGAGATTACAGAGTGCAGGTAGCAGCTTACGGGGGATAGCCATGGAAGGTAAAGAGCAATCTCCCTTTCAGAATTTGAAGCCTTTTCAGGCTTCAAATGGGAGAGTAGCAAAAGGTCATTTCAATGAAACGAGAAATTAAACCTCGGCATAGGCAAACATCTCCCTTGTGTCTGGCAGGGATACGTGAGGGGACAAGAAATGAGCCTTTTGGGCAGTGAAAGACCCAACTGGGAGAGCACAAGTGACAGGTTGTGGCCTCCTTAAAGATGTGACAGGAGGCCTCCTAGCACGGCCACCTCAGTACTATGCCTGCCGTCCCTGAACAGCAGCGTTGCCATTCCCAACGTGCGGGGGTGCCACAGTGAAGGTCCTTACCTTTGCCTGTGCTTCACCAAAATAGTCTCAAGTTCAGTTTCAGCAGTGCAAGGGGTACTATTAAGGGAGGCCAGAGAGGTTGGCAGGGGAGGGTTTCTCTTCAGCTGCTGGAGAAAGGTGACAGCAAGGTGTAGTTTCATAGGAGAAGATGAGAAGTAAAATCTGCCCCACTCGCTAATGGAAATGCAAACACAGGGCTGGCAGTGCACTCGCTCTGTGATGGGCCTGCAAGGGAAGATACAGCCAGGGGAACCCAGATGTCACTGCCTGGCAGGATTAGCCATGCAATGGCAGCAGAGTGCTTGCCCCAGCAGGACTGGCACCCCTGTCTATGCTGCCCGTGAGCTAAGAGCAGCCTGGGGTGGTGGATGGTCCTCGATACAGCCACCATCTCCTGCCTCCTGTCTTCACAGCTAGCACTGCCCCAACCCATGGACTCTGGGCTACCTGTGCTGCTGCCATGCTTGGCAGGCACTCAAGCTAACGTAGCTTTACTGAGGGGGTTAAAGAAACCTCAGCCCCACTGTACACAACCACTGCTAAAGAAGGCCTGCCCCACCGGGAGAAGGGGTCTGCACCCACGGGGTCCTAACCAGCCTCGCTTTCTGATACTGCCTGTCCTACTTTCTTGGTTGGCTTTAGACACCATGGAGAGGATAATGTGACAGGCAGTTTGTGGGAGCTACTGATTGCTGGCACCCTGCACTTTGCTTTTGTCATGTCGAGTCATCTGCAAGCTGCTCAGAGCCTATGTGATGGTGCTTTTTGCTTGTTCAAATGGAAATGAAGCAAAAGCCAGGGTGACATGCATTACTGTGCAGAGAAACAAATGCAGAGCCACAAAGTAGCACATCCACCTAATCTGAGGCCATGAGCTTCACCACCTGGGGAAAGGCTACTTCACAGAAAGGAATTTCACTTTGGACTAAATGAAGACAAGGTTTATGTAACCTCAAACCCAAAAGCAATCAAAGGAGTGTGGATGGTCCCACAGAAGGTTGCTGGCCTGCTTTTGGCTGTGTTTTTTCTTCTTCAGTTCCTGGCTGTCCTGAAGTGTGCTTCAGGGGGGTTGTTTACTACGCAAAGTTCACCAACCCTGACGGTCACCTGCCTTCTGTGTGAGCCAGCCCGGGTTCAGAGACTCTGATCCTACACAGCGAAACCTGAGCATCTGGCAGGGTGTAAGCAGGGCTTCTCTGCTGGGCCAACAGCTTTGCCAATGGCTGGCGGGCTGCAACAAAGCTGCACCCAACTGCAGCAGGTACCACAGACACCTGATGGTGTGTATTTATCCATACAGACATGCCCAGCCTCTCTCCCTCGGTCTCTGACTACCCCTGCGTAAAGCGAAGGAGTGTTTTTGCGCAGTCGTTCTAATACTTCCCTCAAACTATAAAATAGGGGCTGGAGTAAGTGAGAGAAAGGCCAGAAGCACAAGTCACTCCAGAGCATGATGTGACCCATTTTAGCTCAATCAAATCTTAACTCCCCCACAGCCCCATAATCTTTTTATTTTCAATATGCTAAATTTCTGGAAAAGTCTAGTTTTCAGTGATAAAAAAGTATTTTCTTAATAAAATGAAAACATATGTTTACTCCCAAACAGCAAAATATATTGTTTGCACTTTGGGACCACAGATGAACGGAAAGGAAGAGAAGCCTTACGAGGACAGTTGAGGCAACAAAGCTTTCGGTTGCAAACAGATTTTGAATGGGAAGATCTCAAAAGCATGATCACACTTTCAGTGGATTTGACTCCACATAAAAACCTGAGTAGTGAGACCTGCTGGGATCACAGGTGACAGATGGAACCGCCATGATTCATACCAGTAGTTCACTTCCCATGTGCAGTCGGCAGTTGATATTGTGTCCCTCCCAAATGAAAATATGCTCAGATATCTCCATCTTGAAAAAGTGAATAATAATAATCTTCCAAATACACTCATTTAAAACAGAAATGGTTCAATTTTCTTTTGTTTTACACCAGATGTGCTCCAGACATGCCAACTTGGCCTCTAAAGACTTTCCTGCCTACTACAGTTTCCTCTTCTAACTACTCATCAAAGCATACTGAGTAAAAATTTCCTTCCTCCACATCCCTAGTCACCAACGTGACCTTGTCATTTCAACTTCTCACACCTCTTCTTTTCCCTTGCCCTGTATCTCTGCAAAGTCTCATCACTACAGCTTATTGCCATTGGCTACTAATGTTGAACAAAGCGTTCCCAATTTCAAACATAATGAAAAGAAAAATCAGCACCACAGAAGCGAAAATTACCCATGGAAATCACTCTCCCAGGGCTGGCCAGATTCCTTAGGTTGAACACCTGAATCTACTTTACAGAAGTACACAGACTCGCCTGCTGCTGCCGTCCTTCATTTCCTCTGGAGTTTGTTTCACCAAACAATCTGCTCCCAAAGAGAAATGAAGAGCATTGGAACAGGTGCCAACCTGAGAGCCTCCCAGCAGCCTCCTGAACAGCACAAAAGCACCGTTCTGCCCCCAAGATCCTTCTTGGGTATACACACAGACACACCACCATACCCGCCAGCAGCCCAAGATCTGCAATGATTAGGAGACATGAATCATCCCCTCAGTTTTTTTGTTACATGCACATAAGATGCACCTCCTTCCCCTGTTCCTGCTGGAACTCCAGCAAGCTGCTCTCATACCAGATTTTCATTTTAAAAAGCAATTTGTCAGTACAAGTGATGCTTAAGTTTTAAAAGGTAGTGACTAGTGCTGGGATTTGGAATCTCAGTCCTGACCCAGGCAGACCAAATCAGGCTGCTGCCTTCTTGAATTGAGAGCTGCTAGCCAAAACTCCATTTTGTGCTGATCGCTAGTACTTAACATTTTAAAGTGTTAAAAATGGCATCTCAGGATGTGGGTCTAAAGAGACAGCCCGTGTTCAGCAGCACTTATGAAAGCACCAAAGCACACAACACTTGATTCATCCCTACAGCCATTTGGCTATGGGACAGAGAAGGAAGTTAAAAGCAGGCAGGCTTTGTAGTGGGACACTGTCTCCACTTTACCCAATGTTTCTACATCTCCTCACTTTTCACCAGAGACCTTTCTCCTTCAAAGTGTCGGCAAAGTTTTGGAAGGGCTCCCCACAGTGTCTCAGCAGGCAAGCATGGATTTTCTTACAAGCCACAGCCTGAGGAAATGATTATTGGAGAGGCGTTCAGGGAAGGCTCCCAAAGCTATGAAAGAACCAGCCTCCAAGGACAGGACATATCCAGGCTTGGAAGTACATGGTAAATGCTCTTAAGCATAAACCAAGAGGTAACAAAGGGACTTAGGATCAATGATTCTTGTTTAACAATTCTATCAAGCAAGAAGAAAGGAGGCCAAGGTACCGCAAGAAACAGTGACTTCAAGACCTGTGGAAACAGCTCTTTGAGTCCCTGGAAACCAGAGAATATCAAGCAAACTACTGAAGCGCCAGTGTATTATCACCACTGTTGGTTCATGTTGCCATAGTCCTTGATGCCCAAGAAATGATCTTGCATAGAACTGCACAGCCAACAGTCCCACAGACTGCTCCTTACCCCTCATCCATGCAGGAGAGCAAAGAGGGGGAAAGCTCTGGGCTTTACTTCAAAGAGAGAAGCAATTGCCTAGCTCTGTTGGTCCATGGACAGCTTCTAACAGCCGCTTTTAAAGGCAATGTGGAAAACCAGGTTCCGGCAGCTTTGTGGGAGGTTTTGCAACTATTATATTTCTAAAGGAGCACTCACCCACTCTGTGAAACGTACTGTCTCCTTAGAGCAAGAGGTCCAGCCTCAGAGGACCTGGCCTTGTATTTCTGTCTTAGTCTTGCAGAACAATGCACCATTCCTTAATTCTGGTCCCAAGTAAACTCATGCTTTTATCCCAGAGCAGTATACAGTTAATAGATTTAGCTAGTAAATCCCTCATTTTTTTTAAATGATGCCTTGCAGAAAATCATCTTTTTATTAAAAGAAAAAAGATAAAAATACATGAGAAAAGTCTCAATCCAGCTGACACTCATGAAGTAGACACTGCGTGCTTCAGAGAGTTGAAGATTACCTTTAAAGATTTGCAAGGCTTTCCACTCAATCTTGGCCCAAAGTCTACTACAGTAAACTTTGTATAGGCCTTTTAAATGCACAAACACACACCTGCAGCCCACAAACACATGTATATGGGAGCTTGAAGAACATACTTGACAACTTGCTTTTGACTCTAGCCTTACCTTAAAAAAGCTGTAGAACAGGGGCTAGGCACAGCTAAATCTCCTACAATAATGAGAACCCTTTTGATATTGCAGGATGGCCCAAATACACGATGAGCATCTATCTTTAACTATATATCTTGCAAGCATTTAATAAAGGTGACCCAATGTGGAAATAAGTCAGAAAGCGCTTTCCCAAGAATATGTGTTCCCATTGCAATCTCAATAATTATCAAGCACTTCCCCCTTTGCAGTTTAAGGCACGTACTCCAAATGTTGTAACACACAAGCGCAGTTTGAAACACCAATCAAGTTAAGTACACATACATGCATTTCATAGAATCACAGAGTACTAGGTTGGAAAGGACCTCAAGGATCATCTGGTTCAATCTTTCTTGGCAAAAGCACTGCCTAAACAAGATGGCCTAGCTCCCTGGCCAGCTGAATCTTAGAAGTGTCCAATGATGAGGAAATACACCACTTCCCTGAGGAGATTAATCCAATTTGCCAGATTAGGGTGCTAGATACTATAGTGTTTTATGACTTTGAAAAAACACTTAGTGATTTATTGATTCACCTTGTATTTTGAAATAAAACACAAATTTAAGCTTTATTCAGGTGAATACTGGGCTGTTCTGCTCATTCCCAATGTCAGCAGTGCTAGGGCACTCACTGAGGTTGCTTGTTGCCTTGCTTATTTCTTTGATTGACTTCAGATAGAGCAACCCTGTTACTGCTGTGCTTTGTAAGATACTGACCTGAATTTTCCATACATTGTGGTGCAAAACTGGAATAACGGTGACAGTCTGTGAAATTACACAATGGGCAGGGAACAAGAACTCAGCATACTGATGCTCAGGTTGATCCAAAAAAATAGGTCTTAGAAATCTGCAGGAGTCTACCACATAGTATGCCACCTCTTTAAGCCAATGTGATTCAAGCTGAAAATTGCACCTCTCTCCTGCTATTTAACCTGTGTTGTTTTACTAACAATGAGGAGTTCACTTGTCTAATGCTGGTCTAATGCTCCTCTGTTAGGGGCACTGGGCATTCTGCAGGCATCATAGATTTTTAAGGCCAGAATGGGTCATCAAGACCATCTCTCCCTATCCCTGCTAATAATGGTGTTCTTACTGATCCTTACACTGTGCCCATTAATTTGTGCTTTGGTGAGACTGCATTTGGAAAGAGGCTGAGTATCTGTGTGTCTGGGAATGGGAAATGCTCTGTAATCTCTGATCGACTGCTCAGAAAAGCTGTGGTATAAAACTGAAGACACAAAGGGTGCCCTCAGTAGCTATCCCTCCTCCACCTCTGTGGACTGTTTCAATAGCCTTGTGCAACCCTTGGCACCACTACAGAGATCAGTACCTGTTTTCAGCCCTCATTTTAGGAAGTATGTAAGTAATGCATCTGTACCATCCTCTCCAGGGCTTGCAGATTTTTTTAAGTGTTGGTTATGTATACACCCAGTTTTTTAAAAGACGAAAGAGAATGTCAGATTAATAAGGTAATCAAATGCAAACTTTCTAGCTTATTTTTTCTGTTCCTGGGGAAAATACTTCTGTGACAAAGTCATATTTTTGAAGCAGTGATTACAAAGGTATAAGCTATCTGCAGTCCCTGTATTCGATAGTAAATATACTTAAGAAGAGAGGTAGAGCTACATACTTGGACATCTAATATCAAAAAGACCCTGTCCAGTCCCCAGCAGAGATTTGTAAATCTGGCAAATCTCAGCACAGCTGGCAAGCTCTGCTCAAGAGAGAATGTAGCCGTGACAGCAAGGCTTCTGTCAGGATAAATTTACTTTGGCAAAATGTGTTTAAGAAGCCTTGCAGAAAATATTGTCCTGTTATAGATAGCTATACTAGAAAGTCTCTTGCATATACTTCCCCCAAGGCAAGAAGGGTTTATGGCTTCTTCGTCCTCAGTAAGATAAAAATTGTACCAAACATTCTTCTCTTCTCTCCTTTAGCACCCCCTCCTCCTGTACAGTACCCCTAACCCACCTTAAAAAAAACTTCGGCAGTCATCTATCACTTTGAATATAAGAGCAGATATTTCATGAAACTTAATAAAAGTAATACCCATATTCTTCACCCAAACATAAAACATGATAGATATGGATTGGTTGCCATTCTTTATGAATCTGCTTAGAGCGTTAGTGGATATAAATTATGGTAAAGGGCAAACTGCAAGTTCTACATGACTTAGCTTGTAGTAATGAGAAAGCAATCCTGCACACAGCGTGTCACCAGAAGACATACTATTTTTCATAGTTATTGTTAGTATCCATTAACTTCTTGTTGGGGGAATTTTCCGTGTATTTAGCTATTCCTGTTTGTCAGAGCCCTCATTAACAATTCAAGCAGTTATGGTTGTTCAGTCAAAATCAAAGGCCAGTGACCAGTTATAATGATCCTTGCTTTTTGAAACGTAATTTGCTTCTGAGGAGGGAAGAAAAGGGGAGAAGAGGATCTTACTGCTTTTGCAGTATGTCTGATTTCTATCATTTTAGCATTTCCCAGAGATAGGTCTTTAAGTCCAAGTAAGTTAGCTTTGTCTTGATGAATTCATGCATTCTGTTACATACAGCGGCAACACTTTTATCATAATGAGGAGTCAGAATGCCAGGCTCTGATTCTGTAACTGGGTGTTCATGTGGGATGTGCAGGAGCCTAATACAGCCTCATCTAGGACTTAAAAAATAAAATATCAATCAAGCAGAAAAAATATTCTCATTTAGAGAGAACATGGCCTATGTGCAAATCACCACCGCTTTGAGAGTTCCTCCTCTTTGCATGAGATTGAGGAAAACAAGTTATTTCAACAGGTTTTGACCCACTTCAATCTTACCTCCCTAACACGAGCACATGGCTGTTATTTAACCACTTCAGGAAGCTAGCAGAGTCAATGCGTTGCTGCCGTGTTCTTCATAGCTGGTGCCAAATTTTCACATAGACCTTTCCCAGCAGGGACCTTCCACCTGGGGGCAGGTGGGAACATTTTCTATATGAGGCATTTCAACCTCCATAATATAGGATTCTTTTCGGACCCAAATCTCCACAGTGCTGACCCCAAGAGGACAAGCGAAAGCGGTATACTGAGGTAAGCTAGACATGATTAAATCTGTGGGCTTCAGCAAGGTTATTCAAATGCCAGAAGGGATTAGAAGGGATAGCAGCAGTCAGTCCATCAGGCAGTGCTAGTGAAGCGCAGAGGGCTGCTAAGGTTACTTTGTGACCGCAGGGAGCAGGAGGCTGCTCAGCATACAACCGCCTATTGCTTGTCTTAATGATATCAGCCAAAACCTACACTGGCTTTTGATATTTACTGCAAGAAAGACACAAGGCAGAAGATCTTCAAAGGGGACTGAAAAGAACAAGTGTAGACCAAGAGCCAAGATCCTGTCCTCAGTGCACCCCAAAGCTTCCCTCTCAAACCAGAAGAACTTTCTACTATAAGAACAGTATCTTATTGAGTGTATACTATAGTTAGTTTATACTACATATATGCTGGAGTCATTTTTCCATTTGCAATTCCTATTGAACTTCTCCCATTAGCTGAAAATTGTCCAAAGCAGGGAACCATGGGAAGAGGCAGGCTGGGAAAGCACCGTGTCTACATCCTCCCTTAGCTCTCTTGGGTACCTCAGACATGCACCCTCTCCTTCACCCACCTTCCCAACCCAGACAGAGCTGGGGACAAGCTCAAGCTAAAGGGCAGAAACAACTTTAATTTAAATCATATTCTCTGCTGAGCAGCTGATGATGCTGAAGCTTCAGCAGATGGAAAAGTGCCAATGCCCTCTCTTGCAATTGTACTGTGGGACCCTGCTGTGTAAGATTTTGCATGGACTGGTACTCTAATGCTTTACCTCCCTGCGGCATGGATCTAGAGGAGAATGCTAGGTTTTATACTGATGGTTACAGAGAAAACTGAAGTTCAATGATCTAATTTAAGTATGATGAAGTGCCCAACAATGCCTGAAGACCATTCTGGTATTTATATATACTTTAAAACTGTCTCACGTATTTTTGGAACCTGACTTCAGTTTTCTTTTAACTCTTTGGGTTGGCAATAGTAGGAAAGAATAACACATTTCACTTCCCTTCAAGGAAGTATAATTGGTAGAGAATCAGATCAGGTGCTCTCAGATTGGGGTTGGGGAATGGGCGTAAGGAAGGAATCACGACTGATGCCTCTCCCTTCATTGCCAGACTGAGAAAATTACCACAAGCAACCCACATGGAAGTGTAATGCAATTTACTATCTAACCCAAACCAGAATGTGGTTTTTTTTTAACATACTTCATTAGAATTCCCACCAAGCTGTTTTCCTAAAAGACGCTAGATATTAAATATAGGTGCTGTGTTTCTTGCAGGCCCAGGGAAAAGCAACAAGTCTACAGGGACCAGATGGAGACTTGTGAGGGTCAGAGAAGGAAAACAAGGCTCTTCCTTCTGTGCTTTCAGAAAAGTTCCTGCAGTACATATAGCTTTTAGGAGACATACAGCTTCTTCCAAGAGATATCACTAAAGCACTATTTGGGAATGTATTGATCAGTGGACATTTACAATGTTGTCAGTCCCAGACAAGATGACCTAAGATCAATTATTATATTGGGTACTGCTTACAAATGTCAGAGGCATTACTCAGGAAATTGATCTTGACTTTATGCAATTCAAAGATCAATAGAAACCAGCAAGCAATTAGCAGGCTATTAGTAAGGGTGCACTGACACTCTTATTGACAGTTCCCTTGGAATTTATGCACTCACAGATACACATCCTGTGTTTACATACCTATCATCTATGGGCTATATGTACCCTCAACAGATGCACAAAGCCGGCACTGAATTGCACAACTGCTCCAGAGTCTCAAACCTTCTGTGATTTGGACCCATCGTTACTATTATTACCTCAGTACCATCATAAGCTTGTACATGGTCTCCTTGGGAGACACAGTGATGCACCAGCAGCACTCAGCAGCTGTCCCTCTTAACAGGTGCTTCAGGAGCCAATTTATTAAGAAAATTGATAAAGTCAATCACTAGGGGACAAAAGAAAGAGAGAACTCTGAATTGCTGTTTTTCCGAAACACAAAATAATATCAAATAAGTTTGTGTTAGTGTCCTGAACTAATCCTCCTGAAGTATAAAGAAGTCTAGGAAAGCACAGCATTTTTCATTCAATTGTGTTTGCGCCTTCAGAACTCACCTTTGCGATGAGAACCCTACCACCACCCATATGAAGGAAAATTGTTTTTTTTTTTTCCCTCACACAACTCACAAGTGTCATTTTAAATTCCTGTTGCGTCCCTGGCAGGAAGGGTTTGAGTAAGCACAAAGCTGTCCACCTGTGTTTTCTTCCAATCTGGCTACTTGTTAGATTGTAACTGCTTTCCTATTTCTAAAATGCCAGTACTTTGAAAATTCTGCATTTCATCAGGGTCTTATTCTACGAACAGAATCCTCAAAAGGATTTAAGAATGTAGAAAATGTAACTTGATTTCCTTTTCTTCTCTTAAAAAAAGAGACTCATTAGCTAGCTTAGCTGCCAGTGTTCTGAAAGCAGATAATGACCGTCCAGTTGCAGGTGAACAGAAACCTGATACACAAACCTCTCAACTACGTTCAGAAACCCTTGCTTCCATTTTGATTGTTAAAACTCCCCAAGTCCCAAGAGCGAGGAACAAGAGGAAAGGGCTCCTATGATTACTTATCATTGTGTAAGTCACACCTGCTCAGTCACCTCATTCCCTCCCCTCCCATCTTCTTCCATGTAAGCGCTCCAGTTTTAGTCTGAATAGCCTGAAGAAGGTTTGCAGAATAGTGAACGCCCATGGATATTGAGGATCCTCAGAAATTCTGCCTGGGGTTTAATTGCAAGTGCTCTGCATTGCTAGCTTGAAAGTGGCTAGAAGTGATAGAAAGAAGGGATTTAGAAATCTTCTCTATTGCCTTTGAGATCCAAAGCAGAATCATATACAAGAAACTCCTCCATTAGGCCCATTCTCACTTCCAGGGTAATGCTTCACAGATATCAAAGAAAGCAAACAGAAATACAGGTGAGAAGCTCTAGTTGGAGTCAAAAGAGGCTAAGGGGAAAGGCAGGGGTGCTTTTTTGGACAGAATCTCTGAAAAACAAATGTCAAATCAAGTGACTGAAGCAAAAATACCACTGTTGCCTTACAGGCTACAGAGTCTTCCCGTTTCCTTGCTGATTTGTCAGAAGAGCATTAATGTTGAAGCATAGAAGATGATCCTCTAATGTACGTGACACAAATACACAAAGTTATTTTGGGGGTCATCTTCTACCCCATACTTCTTGGGGTAGAACAGAGAGCTGAAGATTCAAAACTCAACAAGGACTTAGACTTTCTCACTTCCAACCTATTTTTGCAAAGCTGCAGCCACTTACTCTCCTTCCTTGTCATTGACATTGCAACTGTCAAATGAATAAATAGTGATGTTTCAAAGGAACATCACACATTGGGAAGAGGGCATCAAAGAAATTAGAACACTGAGCAGGAGCCCGACTGTCACAGGAGGCATGTCAAGAAATGACTTTGTAACTCTGCCTGTGAATGCAGCTGTGCGGTCAGTAAATACTGGCACGGCCTTTTCATTTTATTCCTACCAGCACAGTTGCCAGAGGAGCCGCTAATTTAACAGATTCCTGCCAAGTACAGTAAGGGGAATAGCCCCATTTGTGGTGTCTGAGGACTTCGTGAGATGGCACCATGTTTTAAAGCCCCCAAGGATCTGTCTAATAACGAAGCCTACACTCTCAGATGTTGGTATTGGCAAGTTCTTTGATTTAAGTGTACTTGCTCCCTTGTTGGGCTACAGTAAACAAGCTGTGCTTTTGCATTTTTGATGTGTGTATAAAAGCAACGTGCTATGACATCAAAGAAACTCCCATAGCATTGCCCACAATCTCTCTTGCAAGAGGAGCAGAAGGCACTATCAGCACCTGGGAAAAAGGAAGAAAGAATCCTGCTGATGTGATCTACCCTGTGCCGAAAAAGTTAACTTTCCTAGAGATTAAGCACTCAATGATGTGACTCAGTGATTACATTTCAGCAAGTTGTATGCAATTTCTTTGTATGCCAAATGTGGATTGGCTGACTGCAGCAAATTTAACTAAACTACTTGGCAGCACCCAGTGCTGAACAACACTTCTCTTTACGCCTGTGCAAAGGCACAGTCCAGCTCCAATCTTATCCGACAGGAATTCACAGTCAATGCTATTTTACCTACTTAGTCAAATCCTCTATTTACCATCTTTTGTCACAATTCTGTGAAAATTTCCTTAATTATGCAGCTAGTTCTGTTACAGTCACTGAGTGTTGAGATGTTGGTCTTGCCACCAGTTGAGAAAAGGATGCAGGCAGAACCCCTGAGAGCACCAGGGAGAGGCCTTAGAGGAAGAATTAAGTACCAGTAGGTTAGGTTTGTCAGGAGGAGGATAGGAAAGTGCGTACATTACAGTGTACAAGGATTTCACTAGAAAGAAATGCAAAACAGTTGAAGATTTCTTAGTACAGCAGAAAAGGCATTTCAAGAACTGAAAGGGAAGCCAGAAAAGTTTTAATTGCAAATAATAAAACACCGATTTGAAACAGTGAATCTGAACAGCAATTGGAAGAGGTAACTCTGGGAAACAATGAATTCTCCAGCTCTCAACACCCTGAGATCAAGGCAAGCTGTCTTCCTGAACTACATGATTTTTTAAAATACACTGTGTGGGACTCAACACAGGGGGTGACTGAAAATTTAATTGCCCATAATGCACATGAAATGAAATCAGGTGAACTAACGATCCTGTCTCTTGAAGCTCTGTGAGTTTATGGACTAATGTTGATTGGATTACTTGCATGAAAAATACGCAAATAAATGAGAATTTACATGACTGGGTCGATTTCTAGTGAAAACTACTCCCAACAGATCTCATCTGTGTGATACACTCCTTCTCAAGGATGCAGAGTGACCTATATCTTAACTCAGAGGGAAACAGTAAAACCCAGGGGACCTGTGAAGACTTTAAGCAAAAACGTTTGTGGATTCCCCACCGGCAATGATTTCTTAATTGTTCAAGGTTTTTTTGTTTTCTGTAGACTTGACTACTGAAGTGCTGTTGTCCAAATCTAATCTCAGCACATTTTTCATCTTTAGAATTTCACACATATAATGAAATCTTCTTTCTTATGACTCTGCACACATTGATTGTTTTTCCTGTTTTACAGATAGGAAGAAACCCTATTATCCCTTAAATGTAGAGGTCACTAATAGGACTTAGAGAAAGGTCATTTTAGCAATTTATCTGCAGACAAAATACAAAACATGAAATTCCTTAAATTAGTTTTAGGTTAAGAGAAACAAACAAATACAAAAGCCGTCCCCAGGCTTGAATGAAAACCTGCTTATCTGCAAATTGGCCCTTTTTCAGAGTTCTCTTGACAGTGTTGGCCTGAGGGAAGGTCTGGAATGATATGGCTGCTTTCTTAGTAGAGAAATAAGATTAATGGGACAGATACTCATTGGATGTATATAGACAATTCTCTGGGACTTAAACTATCTGAGGGTCTAGCCCAATATAACTGCACAGATCTGGATTTCACACAGATGAACCAATTCTTAAAGGGGAGGGTTTCATTTTAAAAGGCTGTGCAAATATTAAAGCATCATTTTGTCTGGAATGCTAAAAATGGATGTTTCCCCATCCTATTCCTAGCAGCAGAAGGTAGTGGTCATTTTTTCATTCATTTCTAATTCTGCAGTTCATCTGAGTCTGCTGTGCTGCTATGAGAACATCAGCCCAACTTACACTGGCAATTATTCTGAACCAAGAGGACATCTTTAACGAGCCAGGACTCTATTGCTGACCTGTTTCCAACTCATTAATGCTTTTAAAGTCTTTGCCATCTTTTATTTCCACATCAACTTCTTAACAGATGCGCTTACTAGTACACATGGCACTTTGCTAACAAATGATACAGCGCACAGTGCTCAGCCTGGAGAGATCTTACTCCAAAATTAAAGCCACACTTTAAAAGTGCATTTGGAGTGACAGTGAACTCCATCAGGTCTTGACTGCTTATTAAATCAGCAGCACCTCAGTCAAAACCTGTGCAGTTGTCCAAGTCTATTACCATTTTTCACTGATGCCATACTATTCTAAAGACTTTTGTCTTTGCTCTTGAATAATTAACAATATCCTTGCAACATAAAACCAGCCATACTGGATCAGCCCAGAAGTTCATCTATCCTCCTGTCTTTTTTCTGACAGTGACTGGGATGAATGCCAAAGGAAAACAATGATCCTTCCCCTGAAATACACTTTATCCTTTCAGCAATCAGCATTATAAGGACTTCCTGAGCTGCAGGTTGCATTGCATTTCACAGCTGCTGATGGTCATACCCTACCAGCCTCTGTCCTGACCTGTTCTGACACACTGAGCCTCTTCATAATAGTGTCTAGGAGCAGGATCATTTTATCATCTGAGATTGTGACCAATAAATTGCACATAAATGCCAATAACAGCATATATTATCATGCAACTGAAAATAGCTTTGACAATGATCATTCTCCCTGCTTATATAATAGCTGCATAACAATTACTGAAATATTTCTGATCTCGTCACACACAAAAGTAGGCTTGTGACAAGACAGAAATAAACTTTTCCTGGTGGTTTAGAATTTACATACTAATCTACCTTGTTATTATCCATTTAATTGTGCTAAAATTTATTAGACTGTAATTATTTGGACAGAGACTAAGAGTCATGCTTTCTCCAGAGCCTAAATCCAGGTAATCTTTTATATGTGTTTTGCTGCCTGAAAGAATACTAAGTTTTGTTTCATATTTTCCCTGTATTTTGTATTTTGTAAAGTGTATATCTTAAGCCTTCTGCAGGACAGGCACTCCTGGAGTTGTGGGCTATTACACATCTAATCGCTCCTGGACTGAGTAAATGGTGATATACCAGGGGCACTGCTACACTGATGGATTCCTGCAGTGCTGAGCTAGAGCTGCCAGAGCTCTGACTCTGTGTGAACCCAGGGGCAAGGTAAAAACTGCTTAGGCCTCATCCTCTCTAAGTGTAGTTTTAAAGTTAAGGGTTCCGTCCTGCCTGAACAGACTCTAGTGCTCTAGAAAAACACTTCTCTTGAGGAATACTTGGGATAGACACAGTGTCCCTTGCTGGAAGCTCTGCCACACAAAGCACCTCCTTGGAGACTGACCTTGCACTGGGGAAGAGTGGAGCATCCCAGGCAGCCTCAAAAGGGAAGGAGCTAGTTGAGGGCAAAACCCTGGGACGAAGTGGGGTTAGGTTATCCTGTGTGGGTCCTGTGGTTCCTCTAACTCATGCCATGAATCTAGGACACCTTTCCTAACAAGCCAAGGACAAAGGGAGTGAGTGCTGCTTCTCCTCACCTTCCCTCCTGCTTCCTGCATGCCTGTTCAGAGGAGGGCGAGAGACAGGAGGGGCATGTGTGAGTGATGAGGGAATAAGCAGAGAAGCAGTTCTTCCCTGCAGCCCGAGCAGATTATATGTAATCAGGGTGCTAAAGCTGTCACAAAGCAAATGTGCTGTATTGGTTAAGATGTAAATTTTCTGCAGAGAGTTACTTACAAATACAATAACAATAACTCACCAAGTAGAAGGGTGCAGTTGAAGGTGGAAACCATGGTAGCACCAAAGCTTGCCTGTCCCTCAGAGCTTTTACTGCCTGGATTTTTATGGTAGTCCTACACTGACATGGCTGGTGCTCTACAATAGACATGTGCTTTGTGAGAAGATTAATGGCATATTTATCCAAGAAGTGTCCTAGTAGCCATCAGTGGCGAGTCTCTCATTCATCATGCTGTCCCCTGTTGTAAGGGGAAGTTCATCTATCTCACAATATATTCTGATAACCTAGTAGTACTTTAAGCATGCACTCTGCCTATTGGAAATCATCAGCAAAAGACAGGTTTGTTGCCTCTTACCTCCATCAGCAGAGAGCCGCCATTGCTTGCATTCAAGTTAATCTGCATGTCATTTGCAATACTCGGAGCCTAAGCAACTGAGGACAGAGCGGTTCCCACAGAGAAACACGCTCCCGCTGCTCTCTCTGCAGGCTGACAGCTGCTATGTGTTTAGCTCCACATTCTTGACACGGGACACACTGCTGTGCTAAAGTGGCATCTGTGGAGAGCCCATACAGTCCCAGGTGCTGTTCCTCATTTTCTTCCTTGAAATGCAGGCAATTTGTTACGTCTACACGAAGACCTAAAATTCTTAAATTATGTAGTGTTCCAAAACGAAGACTTTCCACCATCAGATAGCAAGGGCGGCACCCAGTTTGCACAAGGTCAGAGCTCTATTCAGTCTAAAAGCCCAAACACTCTGACGAAGATCTTCCCAGGGCCAAATATAATCAAAAACCAGAAGTGCTTTGAAAGTTGTAAATGCTTTTGCTGATACCTTCTGTTCAGGGTTTCACATGATTTCTATTCCATGCAAGAATAGCTTCCCCTGAAGTCCCTTTTCACCAGAGTGCTTAAAAGTATGTAAATTTAAGTGCCAACATCAATGGAGTACTCGCATGCTTAGAAGTACTCCTAAACAGAGGCCTTGGGCTATGTCCCACTGAAAAACCAGGTCTCTCTCTACATCAAGACTGCTGTGTTAGGGCAGTTGCTTCAATAAATGCTGCTGGTCATACGGTACAGGAATTCTCACACAACTGTAATGAACTGAGGTCACCTCATTTCTGGACATGAGCTACACCACAATTATCTGGATTGAGGTAAAAGAAAGTGTCAACTCTGGTGGGGTTTTGCATGGACACTACTACAATAGGACAGTTCCCAGTTGTAGCAGGGTTGCAGTGTATCATTATTTCTTTTTGTGGTGAGAATGCCCCTCACCAGAGAAAGCAGACAACTGAGTAGCTAAAAATGTTTATCACTGACTTAACAACAGAAGGAATGTGCCACAATCAAAAGTCTGTCAAACAGTTTCTCCTCCAGAAACAAAAAATGATAAATTAAATCAGTAGAGAATTTTACAGATCTCCTTCATATTACAATAGGATAACAGACAGGTATAAAGGGAAATAGCAGTGAAAAAGAGAGAAAACAAGGTAACAAAGATGGGAACTCCTTCCTCACAATCAGAATGTAAATCTTCTCCTGAACTGTAGGTAGAGATGGATGATTTTTCCCCAAGGGAAAAATAAAGCTGAAACTATTCATGAAACCCACCTGAATTTACCAATTAGTCATCACTTGAAATCTAAATAAAGCAAACTTTATTTTCATTGAAATTCTGTGGCTGCTTCACTAACGAGGCCATGCCCGTGCACCCACAGCCTCCTCACTGCCACTTCCGTGACAGTCTTGTCTACTGTGCCTCTTCCTTCTCTGTGTACAAACAACTTAGTGTCCAAAATGAGATCTCCTATTTAGGCTTTAATAAAACTGCCTGCGAAACAAAGCTATCCAAGGCTTTCCTTTTCCCTTCCTTCGTGAACCTAAAAAAATACAGTCACTGAATTTGAGCTGAAATTGATTCCTTTTATCTTTTGCCTTGAATACTAACCTTGAAAAAAGATAAGAATGTTTCGGTCAATTCTCTGTGGCAGACAGCATCTTTTTATGTATTTGGATAACACTTTTTGTAATTGGATCTTGATTCATTATAGAAGAGCTTCCAGATACTCTCACAACACATACTAAATGCAGTCACAGAAAGGATCACCAAGAAACAAAGGGTGCAAAGTCAAGTGCCTGAAAGCTGGGAATTATCTGCAACCCGAATCCAGCCTCCCTGTGCGACTGCAGCACCAGACACACTATCTACATGTACACACCATATTCCTTCCACAGAGCCATTGCCTCATGCATTGCACAGGATGAATGCTGTCCACGTAAAGAGCAGCTATTCAATATTTTGTTTTCTCTCCTTGTTCATTGTGTGGTCCCATGCTTTTCTTCACATCATTCAAACACTACTCTGTAGACAGAATTTTTAATTTCCTCCTCACCTTTTCAATGGACTTAATCTCTCTAGTTTCTAATGGCTTCACAAACAAAACAAATCTAATTTTCACAGCAACTCTGAGAAGCAGGGGGTGTGTGCACTGAATTTGGTCCACATAAAAATACCACACGTTATGCAGAAGATCATTGCATATTGGATTGAAAACTGCCTTGGGCATTGACTTTCCCTTTTCATGGTAAAGTGCCATGTGTATCAATAAATCCATACAGAGCAGCTTTAAAGATTTCTTAGTTTTTCTGAACATCATGCCACAAAACCCTGCCTTAATGCCATTAAAAAAAAATACCTCCTGGAAGTAAGAAAGTATTTTCTGTTACTTACATGGGTACAGACAAGTCAATGGAGACGGGCTAGGCAGTAATGTGCAGTCAAGAAGGGCCAGAGCCGGGTCCAAATTCCACTGAAGTGCAAGGAATGCTTTTGCTCTGGAGGACCAACTGATCAGGCCATAAAAGCTAACCACATATTTTTTGTTGAAAACAGGCAAATCCCTTTTCAAAAGTGCGTTTTCCGCTAGGGGAAAGTTCTAGAGGCTTCTTTATGCAGGATGGTCTGGTGTTCTCTGGTTTAAAATCTTTTTTTGCAAGCCACATAGAAATGATGCTGTAGATTGCCAGGGATTTATAAATATCAGTGGTGTTAGCACAGTTTTAATCACAGGATAAATGTGGTGCAAAAGAGGATTTTTAGGTAACAGCTATTCTGGATGAATGTTACAGACAAACTTCTCAGCAGGGTATTTTGTAACCTCTTTCCAGAAACCATTTACAGTGTTTGATATATTTATATACGGTACCTCAGAGAACATTTTTTAGTGTCAGAGAAGAAAATCTTTTGCAGAGGGCTTGAGATACTGGTCAAACCTTGTTAATTAGTCAGGCTGTCAGCTTGTCAGACGAATTATATGGATTTGCAGGTAATAGCTCATTAACAAGAAATAGCTACTGCTAATTATAACAAGGTCATGAAAGCAATATCATTCCAAATTTATGAAGGAATTAAAAATAATAAGGCAAGTGTCTTTTCATCTGAATGCAGATTAAATGAGTAGTAAATGTCTTTTCTCAGTATAAAGTAGTCAGTTCTGGAAGCTGAAGTTATAGCTATGTATCTCTTTTACTGGAAGATGAGATTAAATTAGAGAAGCCCAACTAATTTAACTTCACCCATTATTTAACCATGCATATTGATTCACAACAAGTACTACTCAGCCCTTACTAGTTACCCTCTTAATATTATTTTCTATGCCGAGACCTTTGTAAACAACTATGTGTGCAATTACAGAATTGTACTTTCCGGATTAGCTGGTAAATGGGTTTAACTTCCACAAAACATCATGTTTGTAGTAAATTACTCTACTCTGCAATTTGTTTTAGCCTAAGGTAATGATAAATGTAACTTCTTTTGAACAAACAATTTACAATTTACACATAGGCAAATGTTTGTATATTTAAGTGCTCCTGGAAGTTTCTGTTCGTCGTTCTGAAACCAGCAATATTGACTTAGCATATAAAGGATGAAGTACTAGTATGGGGACAGTCTGCTTTTGTGAAGTTGGAAACAAAAGTCATTCCAGTCCTTTTCCTCCTGCATGACATACTACTTTTGAATATTGTTGAAGCCCACCAGCACTGTTCCCTTTTGCAGGACAAAATTCTGGGTCATATTAAATCCCATAGGAAATTTGCAATTGATTTCAGGAGGGCACAAAATTATAGCTGTATAAAAATATTTAATATCTTGCTGTGGCCAGAATCGTAGATATCCTTCTAAAGCCCACAGCTTCTGGGCAGTTCAGGAGGTTACAGACCCTAAATGTTTGCCTGGCTGTCAGGCAGATGTTACTACCCTGGTAAACAGAGATGACAGAATAGGTGGCAAGTCTGTGATTCTCCATTACATTTCAAAGTCTGATGTACAACTTTCACTCGCCACCAGCTTCCCTTTAAATCAACAATACAGGCTGTGAACTGCACGGGTTGTTCTGTCCTGTCTTGCTGTGGGCTCTATCTCCAGCGCTGGAGACCCTCAATCACCCAGCACCAACAGCCAAAATTTGACAAACAGAGCTCTAATTCTCGCTCATGAACCAAGAAGTAAGCCATGCCCTGCACCATGCCTGTTGGCAGAAGGGAAGTAGAGCAGTGAATTAGGAAGACTGATAACACAGCATAGAAAATTTTGGTTCGCAGAACAGTCACTGTTTTTATTTTGCCTACCAGATCTAGCTGTGGGCAACGGTTTCTTCCTGGTGGCTACTATGGGCAGAGAGGGATTTGATAACGCATTTTCAGGACCAGTTTGTAATAATGTCTCAGTAACAAGTTCCAGCAGAATTAGCACAACAAAAGGCAGCTGCTGTATGTATCTTCACTACTGAACTTAATACATCGTGAAGCAGCAAATTGGGACTTTCATTTTGCCTCATGGTTAAGGAAATTTCACTGCAATCTCTTGTACCTGGAGGTCTTTGACTATATTGCCAAAACCCAAAGACAAAACATTTCCTCTACAAAATGTAAACATAAAGCAGTTCAAAATCTGGCCCGAAGTTCTAATCTGTAATATTTTTAACTATCCCTACTGAACACAGAATGGTTTCCCTGCCAAGGAACTCTGCAGGGCAACAAAGCCAAAGAATAGCTTGTTTTCTATAAAAATGGTAACGTTTTTAGAATATGGAACCCTACTGGATAGTTTTCCATGAGGATTAAAATGTCTGTTTGGAACATACAAGCCTCTGTAAAATGTTTCTCACAGTAGTTGAAATAATTGTTCATTTCTATTGCCTTGGTGGAAAGTATTCCCACTGAATTGAGTCTTAAATGCTAAAAGATAGAAAGCTCATAAGCACAATAGAAAAGCAGGCAGTGCATGGATTTCAAAAACAAAAACAAAACTCACTTTACCTCTCAGGAAAAGCTTTGCAGAAATGTGCTTAGTGCAAGTTGCAAAGAATTACAACTATGCCAGCATTAGCAGCCAAGAAAGCCTTGTTACTTTTAAAGATAAAAAGGCAGAGCAAATTTCAAATTACACTTGTTGCAGCATAACATATATAACAAATAAATAAAAAGCAAGGGATTGAAGTTATCCTGGACACCACACATGGTGCACATTTCCAAAGCACTTTTGTGTGTACAACCAAACATTCTCCTTTTAACCAGTCACACTTCAGCTGTTTGAAAGGCTACCTGGTTTTGTATGTTACTAAAATAGACAATAAGCACTGATGTTCTCTGCCAGTGATGATCTCCAGTGCATGCGAGCTCCCAAATCAAATTGGGAAATTATTTCCTCCTGGTTATGCATCACGCTTCTTAAAAATTCAGTCCTTTACTTGCAAAACTTTGTTTACATTTGAGGAATTATTCCCTGGGTAACTCTTCCCATCACTACCCACCAAAAGAAGTTATGTCACCTGAAGCAATACCAATAAAATGAAAATACATGCTTTTCCTCTGCACTGCAGACCTGCCATGGGGTATATTGTGTCAAAGTTGCACAAATTCCACAAAGCATTATCATTTATTCTGCTTATGGATCTATCTGCATCATGACTGACAGATGACCACTGAAGTCTAAATGTTCTCCAGGGCCAAAATGCCTTTTTTTGTAAGCCTGTCAGAGTCGAGAAGCTCAGATTAAAGGAATTCACAGTCTAGATTTCAGTCCAAACTGCTGAGCACTGGAATTCCACTTAGGCAAAACACTATGTGTTTTGGGTTGTGCGACCAACAGCCAAAAGGTAAAAAGGAACAGGGAACAATTTCTTTCAACATAAATATTTGAGGCTTTTCCATTTCCTTGAGTACCAGCTTCTTACAAGCACACCACTTCTGCCAACCAACAGTTCACAAATGCCCTCCTGCATCCCTCAGTGCCCTCGCCCTGCCTCGGGAGGATCTTGCCTACAAAAGCAGAGCTCTGTTCCCAGCCAGAATCCCCCAAAAAGAGGCTTAAAGGAGAGAGGCTTTCTATATTGGAAGTCAGATTAGGAAAATGCTCTTGTTTATTTTTTTTTTATCTAGTCAGTTTTACAGTATAAATAGTAACATATTTACCACTGCTTTTATCACAATCTGTCAAACTACCATGTACCTACTAAAAACTGCTGTAGCACTATGAAGTGGAATGAGTAGAAATAATTCTAGGTTTATTACTGAAGTGAGGGTTTTGTTTACACTTAAAGGCTCAGTCTCAATTTCATAACAGTCAGAAGCCTGAAGTCATCAAACGTGACATTTAAACATTTTTGGGTATGAAGGTGAATGTAAATCAGAGATTAAAAGAGACATTTGTAGAAAACATGGTGAGTTCCTAAGGTTTTCTATTTGCTCTGGAATTTTTCGTCTCAGCAGGAGTACATGCATCAAAAGTTTTAATGAACGTTAACAAACTATAATTCATGTCTCTATTTCATCTGCACAGCCCGACTTCACATGAGATTTGGCAACTGAGTCCCAGGCTTGGCACCAATCTATCGTGTGCTCTCTGCTCTGTACGCTGCTCACCATCTGTCCAAGCAAGAGCCGGAAAAGCTCCCTGGTCGTAACCCTATAGCGCTCTGAATTATCCATGCTGCTTGCAGCTGCCCCTGACACACTGGGACGAGGGGAGCACAGCCCAGCACTGACCTGAACCAAACAGCTGGCAGATCCATCTTGCACGTTTCCTACAAGAGTGTGGCTGAACCAAACCACTGCTGCATTATTTCTGAGAAGCCATAACATTTTATTTAATGGCTGATTACTTAAAACATTAAATGCGATAGAAGGACCTGTATACCCCAAAAGGGAAGTGGGACATATGACTTTCAATGAAGTTATAATGAATATTCCCAGGACCATCTTGCCAATTTTAAGAAATCCCTCATTAAGTATTTTATTTCACAGCTTTTTTTCCTGGAAAATGCAACTCCAGTAAAGATTTGGTGTTTCCTTTAATTTCTAATTTTATTTTGTACAGATACTACAGTGTGGTGCTACACCTGCATAAACAGATGTACAATAGATTGTGTGGGTATACGCTGATATTCAAGGGGAAGGAAGGGAAACTCAATCATAAGAGTTATAACCAATTGCCAAAAGGACAACCAATGTATAAATGTAGACTAAATTAGTGGTAAGGATTTATCTGAAATGGCTTTGCCTGTGGAAGGTAGTAATAAATAAACACCTAAATATATGTATGTATGTTTTATCTGGAAAATTCACAATCCATGAATACTAGCGACAATTTTTCCCCCTTAAGAAATGACACAAGCAAAGCACAGAAGGGTGATGAATGTGTCTCATGGCCTAATGGTTAAAGCAAGACAGAGCAATGGAAATCTGGGTTTTACTCCTAGCTCTGCCACCAGCCTGCTGTGTGTCCTTGGACAAGTCTGTGGGTGCCAGTTTCCCCATCTGTAGAGCACTGGACTCCTTGGTATCAAGCTTTGAGCTGGAGAAACTGGAGCAGATTTGCCCCAAGCCAACCCATTTCTAGCACAGCTGGTGTCAAACTGGAACTATGATGTCCATCTGGGTTTTTCTTGTCCTTGCAGAATTGCCTGATATGCCTGTACCCTGCTCTGCAAGGCTCCCAGCAGAAGGCATAGTATTTTGTGGACTGAGCAATACCGAAATGCAGGACCAGCTTGCATCTGGTGCTGCTCCCAAGCTAGAAGGCTCTTCTGAAGCCTGGACAGTTGAGGAGCAAGTACATTTACATCCAGAATGGGCTTATTAGCTCTAACTCTCTATGGACCATCCAAAAATCTGAACTGCCCCCAGCCAAAGCATTCAGTGTGTCCACCCTAGAATTCCTCAGGCTCTTCACTGAGGGACCGCAGTGCAGAAAAGCCCAGGCTGGCTCACCACGTACCTCAGCTCTAGCTGCACAAAAGCAGTGAGACTGCATCCTGCCCAGGCAAACCAGAAACCCAGATCCATTCCTCTGCCTCCCTGCCACACAGATAAATAGCAGTGAACGTGTTATTATTTACCTCCTCCTGCTGAGCCCTACAAATGCCATTAGAGAGAAGATGTATAGGTTTGAATTATTATATTGGAGGAAGGAAACTCTTTTCAGTGTTTCAGAACCCGAGCATCGTACACTACATCCAAATGTACTCTGTCAAAGCCTTCTTTCTTATTCATACCAGCGATCCCATTGAAATCAATAAGGCAGACAGGATTTGGCCTGCTGTTACTAAGCTAGAAGCAAAGAGAATGTCATTTTCAAGGACTGTATTCACTGACTACAACAAATTAGTCTCCAGTGAACTTGCATACATTTGGGTATTTTGTTTTATTGATGGCTTTAGAAGTTGTTAAACACCTGGCTCTTGCTACCTAAAAAGATTTAAAACAGAACATTTATGGAGAAAAATAAACAATCATATGGATGAGCGAGGCCTTTGTGCGCTAAATAAGTAAAAGTCTAACCACTTACAGAATGTAGCTGCAAACCTCCTACTAACTTCAGGGCTTAAATCTGCAGGGATATGGCACAGAAACTCAGCATGGTCCTACCAACCAAGTGTTTAATCTCTTAATTTCTTCTTCCTGCCTGCATAGTTCCCTTGACCAAATTTTCAGCTTATGCTTTGTACATGTGGAGTTTCCACTCTGCTTCAATCCTTAATGAATATCACTAACAAAAAAGAATTACTGTACCTATAAAAATGGACAGTTTAAAGAAAATGATAGTATGTTCTCATTAATCAATTGATTTCTAAATGACTTTTATTTGGTTTATGTTTAGGTAGACTCTCAAAACACATAAAGGGTAGCCAACCCTTCCTTAAAGATCACCATGATTTTGCATCACATCTTTTGGATGCTTTGAAAGTCACACTTAATTCTTCATTTTAAATATTCAATAACATGTATCTAGGATCATTTTTCACTTTTTATATTAACATGCCCTGACAAGTTAATATAATAATGAGATTAACAGTCCAGCTGTGAAACAAACCTCTTAAATTCTGTAACTTCTGCCAGATGAGCAGTTATGTTTTGGCAGGTTTGGTGAGCTGCTTTGGCTTGTCCGTTATCCACTCATCCTTCTGCAACAGGAATATGAAGAGTCTTCAAAAACCACAAGACATGTCTGTCTAATCGTGTCACTGTGAAGAACCTGTGCCACAAACTCATGGGTCTCTGAAGATCTGGACTTTGACTATTTCGTCTCTTTCACTCAAATGCAAAAGCTATTAGCAAAACTTTGAATACGAAAGAATTCCTGACTTGTTTAAAACATTTAGACAGAGTTGTATAAATCAGAGGGCAAGGGGATGACAACAATGGGCACGAACACTTTGTCCGCTAGACCTGAGCCTTAAGAGCTGGTGCTCCACAGGAGGGGTTGCAAAGATGAATACTTGTACGACTTTGTTTTCATCAATGACCTGGAAGCAAACACAAGATCACCTGCTGAGAAACTGTGGCTCTGTGACACTTCATAAGGAGGGGACAAACCAGGGAAAATTATGGGGATCATTAGCAAGTCATGCCCAGTCAAATTAAGTTCATTTTAATTTAGCCAAATGCAAGGCCTTTAGAACCAGGAAACACAAATCTACTTGCAAGAAGGGGGATGTTTCTGCAATTCCAAAAGGGATCTGCATTATTGCAAAGAACTATAAACAGATATCTACACATACACACCAACTCCCAGTATTATCTTAGCTGTATGAAAATGCTAGTTAATTCCTTAATTTGAATACTGAATGGCAACAAGAAGTAGGGAGTGTACACAGTACTTGTGAGAACTTGTGTTAGCACACATATCTTGTCTTAGAAAAAACTGTACAGAGTATAGAAAGCAGCCCCAAAAACTTGATTACTGAAGAGAAATCTATCTAGTGACACTACAGAAATCTCAATATATTTAGTTTATAAAAAAAAAAAAGAAGACTGACAAGTGACTACTTTACATAGTGTAAGCACTTTGCCAGTGAGAAAACAGTGAGTACTCACAGTCTCTCTTGACTAGCAAGGAAATTACAGAAGAACTAATGGCTGGGAACTGAAGCCTGACAAATTCATTTGGTAAACAAGGCATTACTTTTGAATGCTGAGCCAAGCAGTATAGTGAGTTCTCCATTTCTTTGCTTTTCAGTTGGAGGATGCCGTCAGAGAATTAAGCATTGCACAGACAAAAGTTCTTGGGCTCAAGTCTGAGAGTACCAGGTAAGCTCACATACAGGGGGACCAAAATACAGTGATCTTTCAGTTTCTTCTGATCTTAAAGTAAATACATTTATCTATGTATGACCTTTTGCAACGGTCAAAGAGATGTAATAGTTTCCTTCAATCATCAACCAACCACAGTGCAGCAATGGGGACAAATTTGCTATTACCAGGAAGCAACACCTTTCACAATAACCAGACATGAAAACAGTCTGCAATCACTGCTGCTGAGGGCACAGGTTATATTAGTAAACTTTTACTATTATGCTGTGAAGGACAACTCATTTAGTATTATTAGTTCCTCAGTGATATTTCACACAATATCTCATTGACAATTTCATGCTTTTCTCTGAACTGGATCTAGTTCTGCTTAGGAGCTCTTAGGGGCTTCCCAAAGCTGTTCAGCTCACTTTTAGCACACCAGAAGACTTGCGATGCTACTATAGATTGGCTCCACTGCCGATCAGCAACAAACACGATACTGCCAAGTCTGGACAAAGTCTACAGCATGTCACTGTAGAAAAGAAGAAAATCCCAAGCCTAAAAGCTCAACAAATTATATTGGGAAAACCTGCTTCAAGATTTCAGACCCCTTGGGTAGCCTGTCTGTGACAAACACTATAAAAGATCCAAAAAGAAAGAAATCCGGCCCAAACCACGATAAAAGACTTGTGTCTACATATCTATTAGGTAGCACCTCACTGTGTTTGGGAACCCGTTTAACTCGTATCCATGTTGCTTCTGTAAATCATTAGGGATGTCCCTAAATTACCTCTCTTCAACAATTTTAGTTTCTCCAATGAAGCCCTTACAGACTTAAAGGTGATTTTACATGAGTGAAAAATCCAGGCACATTTTGGAACAGGCTTTGAAATAGGAAACATCCACTCATTTTTAAATGAGGCATTGCAAAAAGAGAAAAGAAATTAAATGAAACAGCATTGTCTCTGCAACATATAACATGTTCTAATGTTCCGGTTCTGGTCACGTCTCCAAAGGCTTGTTAGCTGATTTCACTTGAATTAGCTCCATTTGAAAAAAAAAAAAAGAAAAAAAGAATTGTAACAAGCTGGCATGCAAGATCTGTAAAACGAGCTGAGAGTTTGCTTACTCATTTTGCTTTACTATTATGTATGAAACCTGAAGAGAGGAGCTGCTCAAATGCCTTAGATGTCTCTTTGTCTACTATGTCCGTACCAAGTGCTGGTAAGCAGAGTCACTGCAGTTGCAGTGACATGGCCCAGGATCACTGCAGCATGTGTTTTGCCATGAAATTCCTGAGCAGTGCTTACATTACCCTGGGTGAAGTGCCTGAATGAAGCTTAACATGTCCCATGCCAACTCCCCAAACTGCATTTCAGTGATGCATGGGCTCTGGCAGGTCAACAGCATGTGCCAGATGGAAATCCCTCACACCTTATGTGCACAGGAAGGGTGTCACTGAGGACACCATCACAGGACCTAACAGGGTTTTGTCTCTCACAATACAATTGTCATTGTAGCACCTGAGAACGACACTGAAGAATTCCTCTACTCCATGCAGCTCCTGAATCATAAACTCTCGTCTACTGGGACAACTGAATCAGATGTCAAGGACCAGAAAAATGGTGCTGTGTACTAATTTACCATTTCTTCCTCTCTCCTCAAGCAGAGCAGGATTAGCCTTTTGTTACAGAAGCCAAAGCTATAGTTTATTTAACTGCTGAATGATGAGCAGTGAAGATGAAGAGCACTCTACAGCAAACATGACCTAGCACTCTAAATGGAGAGGTGCTCCTTTAATGCAAGGTATTGTAGGCACCTGCAGACTCTCTCTGTCAAAGAAAACCTTAACATATGGCTTTTTGGAAAGCAGGAAGTTATGTATTTTAAAAGACAGGTTCTCCTGAAATTGTACTGAAAAACAGCTGAGTTTATTTTTATACAAATGGGTTTCCAAACAAGAGGTTAGTCTGCAGTTCATGAAATGAATTAATAGCTTTTTAACGGCTGAAGCTAGCCATCACTATCATCATCCAGTCCAGCCTCTGGTGTAACAAAATTGGTAGGATCTGGAAACAGAAAACACATAATCATTATGGAAACTGCAACAAGGAAAGAGCTACTCCATCTTTTGGGGCTAAACCACACACAGTGGAAGCTCCTCTCGTATCAGGGGAAGGCTATAGCCCTGAAAAGCTGTGGGTTTGGTTGGCTGATTGTGTCAGAAAGAGATTTTGTTTCCATGAAGTTAACATGGAATTGCAAGGCCAGACTCATCTTCTGCAGGAAGTCCCTCCCTTGTGGGTGCACAAATCGCTCAGTCCTCACCCGGACCTCAACGGCTACAGCCCACTGAAGGGTTAGTAGCAGTAGGTGGAATCCTTACAACGTCTCAAAGCCCTGGCTGGAGAGGACCATGTTTTGTAGTCGAGGCCTCATATTAGCACTCAATCTCTATTTGGCAAAGCACAAATGAGCAGGTAGCAACAGAAAGAAGCCTCAGATTTGATGCCTCCCAGGGGATATAAGCATATGCTCAAGTATTTAGCAATGGACTTCAGTACAACCTTTGTCAAACTGAGCCTTAAAAATTCAAGTTTTACTGACTCTGTCATTACAGCAGAGAGCTAACAGATTGCCGAGTGCATCACACACACCAGCAGCCTGCTTCAGTCCCTCCTCAGCTCTGTATGCTCTCCCTGTAAACCCCCACAACTATGCAATTTCTAGGTAACTGGAAATTATCAGTGCCTGGTACTTGGTGTGTCAGCGGAAGGATTGGTTTTGAAAATAGGTGATAATCAGAACTAGCATTCCAAGCTGGTTTTACTAGAACAGGACAAGAGGATTTGACCTGAGCTGTTTCACTGGCACTAACTCACAGAGAGAGTAGATAAAACAACAGATGTCCCCACAACAGCCACAAAATGACTGATACTTCCACTACCCTCAAGCAATGATGGGATGTTATTTTCCTCTGGAGGAATTAGGGTGGCAAACCAGCACCCAGAAGGTTAAAAAGGAGTTGGACTAAAAAAAGTGAGTTTCAGAAATTCCTGGAGTAGGCAGATAAATTTAGCAACTACAATTCAAACAGCCATTGATTTCAGCAGGACGAGAATTAAACTCCCTGGTCACTGCCAACGTATTTTCCTCAACATTTTCACTGCCCTTTAAAAGCTGAATTTTGTGATGTGTGCAACGGCCAGGGCAATAGTGAAAAGTGGTTCAGTGCTGTGACCTCAGATGGTCCATTTTTGCAGTGGCAGAAAGGCAGAGGAGATATTTCTCTGACTTCTTTTCAAATGTGTCCCTAAAGCAGTATAATTTCTTTAGCTTCAGAGGTAGCAAAGGAAAACTATTTATTAGATTGACTGCTGCTATTTCATCTATTTAATGTTGTTGGTGTAATGTCTCTACCCATTTTGTGACTTGAGTTCTTATTTATGCTTGTAAATCTGTGCTTAACATTTTACATTATTATAGAAATAAGCTTCTTTTAAATGTTCTGCTATTTTTTATTTAGTTTTATTAGAACATGCAAATCCTCACTGGCTTAGTTACCAAGTGAACACATCAACTCCCAACCTCTTTTTACTTCTGAAATACTGGTTTTATTGTCTGTGGCATTTTGCAAGTTGTTTTTTTCTTACAGCCTGGTCTTTTTGGGTTACTTGTAATGTGCCATCTCAAACTGCCTTACTGGTCACTCAGGAAGATGAATTCAGCAATTACAGGATTTGTCATTAGTGGACTGAGGCACTTTTGAACCACCTCTAATTACATACCGGAGTTACCCAGGGCTCTGCCCTCTGCTAAGGCACCACATATATGCAGAAGATCACAAATAGGACCTGAATTCCTGTTCCTGAATACTGTTGTAGGGGAAGTACTACTGATGGCCAGCCACTGACTTTACCTCACCAGCCCTGTTCAATCACATAAGCACGGCACACGATTCTCCAACACGCTCTGGTCTGGAGCACACACGAAGGCATCAGAAGAGCATAACCTGGCCCAAAAGAATAATTGATTTAAATTAGATTTGAGTTCCTCTCTAGCAGAGGGAACCAAACGCAGAACAACTAACCGCTGCGGCTACGGGATGTGGTCCTGCACTGTGTAAACCAGGGAAAAGGTTTATTTTAACTGCCTTTAGGATCAGATCAAGCCCTCCAACAGTCTGTCTTCAGGTCACTTCCTGCTTTTTCTTATCCCAAGAAGGGGTTGGTGCCTTATTTCCCAAGAACAGCAGGATGTTAACAAACAAGTTCTTGAAAAGACCCTACATCCAAAGCTATTCTTTTTCTTCTTTTCAGCAACTTCTGAATCAAACATGAGATTTTCAGTTCTCCATTAAACTCTGGGAAGAGGCTATATCCCTCAATCTCTCTCTCTGAGGAAATTATTTTTGTATATAGCCTTAGCTCCCTTCTCCTTTCAGCCCTTTGAATAGCAAACCATAGCCAGTGTCTATTTTTTCCTAGCTGTTGAAGGCTGTAGCTCACCGTTTTTCTTTCTTAGGACTACTTATTTAGCAGCTCTCTTCCACCTACAGATTTCTTCTTTAAGATTACTCATATTTTTCGCTAGGGGGAATGATTTCAGAGGAGCTGTTCTTGACAGGAGAACAAATGTTTAAGACCTGAACCCATTACTTTTACATTCCTGGCAAGAATAACAATTCATAGTCACCTTTTGTGAAGTAAGAGCTTAAATCTGACTTCCAAAAAGTAGAAAAGATGTTAGAAAAGAAGAAAAAGCCAGGAAGGATGCTTTTTCCTCTTTAGTCTCCTTATTCATTTAACTACTGCGCATCTCAATGCTTTTGAGATAAATTTTGGCATTATCAAAACTCAAGCTCCCAGAATCCCTAGTTTGCAAAACAGCAATACACTACATGGACAAACTGGAATTATGGAGTGCCACCAGCCAGCACGGTAGGGAATTCATTTACATTACTGTAACATGAATTTAAATTAAGCAACACCTGATTATGCACATCCCAGTACACAATATTAATGCATTGCTATTAATAACGCTTATAAAGGTTTGGGCCAGCCTAATTCTAAGATTCATCATAACAAAGCAGAGCATATTGAACAACTCCAGGGTACATTTGTTAAAATATCTGAGTGAATTAGTACTTGGTATTCCATTGATCTTTTCCACAGATGTCTAAATCATCTAAATCACTAATGTATTGCCAAACACCATGTGGCTAACATCCCAACACTAAGTAAAACACCAGGCACCCAGTTAGTCCTTTCAATTCAAGCAGCTGATAGTGCCTGAAGTTATACATGTGCTAACAACCTTTGCTGAGATGGAAGTTCTTTCCTGCCTCCAAGTGTCCCTCTGGATACATTAGAATGAACATATAAACTAGGAGAAAAGTCAGTCAATCCCGAAGGAGGTGAAACAGTTAATCTGAGAGCACAGGGGTTTTATGGCATTTTGGCAAAATAACAATTTTGCAATGTTTTCATATATCAATACATACTCATTTGGGATTGCCTATGTTCTTACCCCCAAAACATGAACTGTGGCAGAAGGATGACTAATACTGGGTCCAGCACCTGGCTTGATATGCGAAGGTCTTCTAAAACCAGAAATGAGGGACCAGTTGCCTTCCCCTCTGATTTGGTACTAGATAGCAAGAGGTGAAGGATGCTCCGCTGCCTTCTCCAAGCTGTCCTGTCTTCTGGGAGCCTGAGCTGAACTGAGCAATGGGTTCTGCCTTGGGAGCAGTGTGTAACTCCTGTCAGTCTTTTGCGATTACAGCCAGCGAGGTCCTTCCCTCTGAGAGGATATAATGGCAAATTCTTCTAGTGGAGATGCAATTTTTATTTGCAAGTGCCCAGTAGTAAAAGTACCCAGTGTTTTCATATTAGAACAACACAGAACTGATACGCTACTCCATAACAGTAAAGGAGTAAACTTTTCAGAATAATCAGGCCTAGTTTGGGGCTTCCACTAGTACAAAACCATATTGCAATGCAGCAACCAGTCACTTCTTCACCTCTTCCTCCACCACCATCTTTTTAACCATCAAAAATTTTAGCACACATCTGTCTCTGGGCAGCTATTTTACATATTAGAGACCTGCTACAAAAGATCTTGGACTCAACACCTCTTCATTTTTTTACAGCAGTGATGAAAGAGTCATCTAAAGCCTCCTCATATCAGCAATTGTGTTAGTCTGGGTAGTTTTTATCTCCTCAGACAACTGCCACCACTAGAAAAAGAGGCTCAGGAAAGATGACATTCATTCTTTAAAGCTGACAGCTGTAAAACAAGGTTCTTAGGACTGCAAAGAGAAAGATACCTCAAAGATTGGTGTACCCTAGTAATCAAGTGAGTTGCATGTTTCTTTTTAATTCTCAGCTCTCTGTAGGCTTTTTCCTTTCCCAGCATTGCATCTGCCAGCTGATTGATAGAGATTAGGTGCCACTCACAATTAAAGCTGCAAGAAAACTTATGAAGCTTATGTTTCTTTTGATGTCTGTCTATTGCTCCCTGAGCTTGTAATTGAAAGCCCATTTAGTAGGTTACAAATACCTAGACAATGATGATAGCTTACCAAAAGCTTCATGGTGTTGGGATTTGGCTTAAGATGAAAGCCTGCAAGTAAGAAGGTTCAGATCCTCTTTTATTGTACTTTACAAAATGCTTAAGTGCCCTCTATGCACATGTGCCTCCACTCTGAGAGCTTACCTGGTCTGTTTGCTGTATGTTCTCTATGTCCTTGACCTTTAAATGGCAACAAGGTATCAAGAGGACAGGACAAAGAGATCCAACAGCGCCAGGCACCAGCCTGTGACTAAGATGACAGTGGCAAAACCTGGGCAGTCTGATGCAGCATCCTGCCAGCAAGCGGGCCACTGGCTGCCTTTCACTTCACCTTGAAACTTCAAGATAGGAGGGAGCTGGGAGAATGACAGACAGGCAGACAGGCTGGGGAATGATTGTGTGGCAGGAGAATGGGACACTTTGAGGAGTTGGTGTGTGGAGGCTGAGACGTGAGGAAGGAAGATCAAGTCAGGACTGGAGTTGCTGTTGAAGAGTGGGCACAAAACTGCTCTGGAGAACTGCAAAGGTATGGAAAGGGTACAGCTGTGCGCTTCCTCATGCTACTGAGACAGACATTTATGACACCAGCAGTTGTGCCATTTCTATTGTTTCCCAGAGTCCTACAGCTCTGTTTTTGCGTGGCATCCGATCTCTCCCAAATCCCCACCGCAGCAGTTCCCACTTCAGCATGTTCATGTGAAAGTGCGATCTTCATGTGATAGCGGAGAGACTGTGTGAGGCTCAGATGCTCAGAATGCTATTGCAGAGGTGGAGACAGCCCCAGGGCGGGGAATGGAGAGGAACAAGGAGAAAGCAGAGACCTAGTCTGGACCTGTGCAAGCCAAGGGAAGCTTTCTCCATCAACTTCCTCAACAGCAGGCTCTGGCAGGACAGGTGAAGGACACAGAGTTGTGAAAATGGCCTGAAAATTTCCTACTTGCACTATTTTCCTAATTGCACTGTTTTCAACTACATTTCATTAGTCACCCTCAGATGACACATCCAAGTCTATTTTGTTTTACGATTCTCTGGAGATGACCTAATCGCAGAAAAAATAGGGAGGTTGTTCATGTCTAATCAGATGGCTGTGTGATTAACTCATTCACAAGCATTTTAAAGGCAATTTTATAAATGCATGTAAAGGCCTTTGTCTCCAAACTTGAAAAGTCTATTTCAGTGTGTGTACACAGTCAGGCTGAGTCACTCCCCTTCTGCTAGTCAGCGAAAAGACATCCTATTATAGGACACTGAACTCTTATCTACTTGCTGGTTACATTTATAGTTCAGAAAGACTCGGATTATTTATTTATTTTTGCCCGCTGCACAGATTTAGTGCCTGGGGACAAATGAGCTAGG
Source organism: Numenius arquata (assembly GCF_964106895.1). Taxonomy (NCBI): domain Eukaryota; kingdom Metazoa; phylum Chordata; class Aves; order Charadriiformes; family Scolopacidae; genus Numenius; species Numenius arquata. The sequence goes on from NC_133580.1 coordinate 9,401,168, forward strand.
TGACACCAGTGTCAGGCCCGCCCAGAAACTATTTTTAAAAACCAGGCTTTTAAACCCAACTTCCTCCTGTATAGAGGAGGCAGCATTGCACAGTAGTATCAAGAACCAGAGGGGCCTTGTTCCAAAGGGTATGAGCTCAGGAAGAACAGATGCAGAGCCCACTCATATCTTGCATCAAAAAATTCTCTGCCTCTCCTACGAAATGAGGAGGGCAGCAGTTTCTCTGCCCTCGTCCATGTGTGTGTGCCATACCCTGCGCGCATGTGAGAACCGGACAGAAAAACTGGATGTCTCATCCCAGTCCCATGTGAGGCTTTCAGGACACTGGACTGAAATAGTTATTCGCACAACAGTACTGCTTACAGGTCCCATCCCACTGTAGAACAGTTAAATATTAAGAATACTGCTTTAACACAGAAGTGCCTTTTTAAAAAAACTAGTAACATAATTCTTCCTCTAGAAGGAAAACGCATATATCTATTCAACAGCTTTACACTAGGTTTTCCTCTGAGTTTTATAATGCGGCTGAGACTGTGGGTGAACAGCAGCATGCAGATTCCAAAGGGGAGGCTTATGAATCTTTGTAAAAAATAAGCTTGATTATGAGAAGAATGAAAGTGCTTCCAAAGTCAATAGCTCTGAGCCAAGTAAAGCAAGTGTAAGGTATAATTCTGCCCCAGGTTATCATTAATTTTGTCATAAGAACAAAGACAAAACTTGCAGCCAGTGAGTGAAAGTACTATAACAAAACTTGACACTTAGCAGATTTAATTAAATACAGATTTCCTAAATCCATTTTCCATGATTATTGTTATTATTCTTTAGAAGCTGATTAGGCAATAGCAGGTGTCACCACTGTACAAATCTAGATATACATGCGCAAATATCATAATTAGAAGATTTCTTAGGTCTTGCTAAAAGTTGTCTGCTGAGGAGTGGAAAAAAAGGTTTGCTCCTAATATTTTTCAACATTTAAACCCAACCCAAATCAACTTATTACTAGAACTAAACTGTAGCTCTTCACCACAGGGATTATCTGTAGCAAAAAAATTCAAAAAGGCCTTGACTTGCAAACATTTTGGATGCACAGGGGGCATGCGTGCTCTGGGCAATGCAGTAGCGGACAGAGAGACCTGTGAGGCACCATGCAGACAGATGAGAACTGAATGCACCACAGCTGTCACCACAGGGTTTCATATCTCAGCTAGTGCTGCTTCCCAAATTCAGCCTTGCTTCTCTAGGTGATGTTTGTATGACTCTGCCAGACTGTTCGGTGCTATCGCAGCACTGAGAGAACTCTGCTCTGCGTGGTGACCGCAGTTACAGCATCGGGCACGCTTCTGTATCCTGAACTGCAACGTAAGGGACTGCCTTGTGGTCCCGCAGTCCCAGAGCCCCGTTTCGGCTGGGCGGAGGAGAGATGGGACCAGACCTCTCGCTCTGTGGAGCTGCTCTGCATCTCTCTGAATCTCACTTTTAGGGCACTCCTAAAGACCAATTTTTAGATTAGCTAGGGAGGAGATACAACCTTGAAAACAGCAGAGTTTGGGCTTTTTATTAACAACTCACAAAAGCCAGCTGAGGGAAACTAATCTTCCTCCCTGTACCTACGTTTCCTTGCAGGTCACCATCCCCCCATGCATGCCTAGTCGAACTAATAAGGTCCTACAAAAAGCACCTGCTAACCAGACTGCCAGACAGCTCACTTCTTGTACATGGTGTGCTTAATTTATGCTCAGCAAGCAGTGCTGCTGAAAACATATAGGGCAACTCAGTGTTTCAAGTCAATCATGGGGGCCTAAATAAATAGGGCTTTAGCATTAACCCTTCAAAGAGGCCAGGTCCAAAACGTATCGAGGTCAAAAGAAAGACCTTACAATTTTTACAGGCTTTGAGTGAGTCACCAAAAGTATTAGGCCATGTTTGCTACTGCACACTGGGGTGTGCAAAACACTAATAATACCATAATATATATTTCATCTGTACTTGCATTAGCAACATATCTATTTTGCAATAAAGGAACCTTCAACTTCTAAAAAAAAAAAAAATTGTCAAAAAATCTAAGTGTCTCCCCTCTTTTTAATAAATGTTTAATAAATGTTAATTTATTTAGCACTAGTGAAATGCAGTTTGTACTATCAATCTGCATGTCTCAGTAAGACCAGAGAATAATTTTTAACACCTTTCCTTACATTACTGAATTGCAATAGGCCTGGTAGAAGAAAACTGAAAACCAAGTCTCCTTATTCAGGCGGGGGGGGGGGGGGGGGGGGGGGGAGCAGTAGGGGAGGGAATCCCAAAGTCCAACAGGATAACGCAGAGACAAACATAATACAGTTTGCAGGGAAGCTGGTATTGTGTCCCATGTAAATGTCTTATAAGAGGATTTTCAAAAAGCACCTATGCAATCTGAAGACTCTCTGGTTTCCATTGAAAAAAATCAGGGATATTCGTACTTGTACAGCAATTGGATTTGTGTTGAAAATCCCATCCCTCTCAACTCGTGAGTTTCTTTGATTTTTTTGCACTCCTGAAGTCCTGTCTTTCCTTTTACTATCATTAGCTAAAACCACTTCCTGCCGAGTAGTGTACTATTGCTGACTTCTGATACGTGAGCAGAATCGCCTCCTGGATGTCTACAGCTATTTTCTTTTTTAATTCCATTTATCTTTTTGCTGAGCTGCTTCATGCTGTTATTGTTATTCCCTTAACAATGGAGGCAGGACTCTCTGTATCAATGCATAATAGGTTTGTTGCGATAATAAACAGTCTTTTCAAGACATCCCAGCTTCATTCAAATGAAAAGTACCCACTTTGGAAAGACAAAACCCAAAGGGGATTATCATCTGACTTGAAAACAAAAAGATGAGAAAATTTGCTCACATGGGATTCAACTAATATTTAAAAGGTAAAAATGCAGGAGAGTGTGATGCCATTTAAAATTTTACTGGTTCTAAGTGACGTCTTAGACATTTAAATTAAATTATGCATTTCTACGCAGGAAATATCTAAGATTAATAGCACGATGAAGAAATCAACTCTTGCCACGGCAATAAAAGAAATTTCCAATGCAAACCACTGAACGATATGTAACTATTGTGGAACTGATTTCTGTTTAAAAAACAGGAGGAAGTATAACTACATAGCAAATATCATCCTGAAGTTTACAGGCAACTCTGACCCAGGATAATGATCTATGTTTACCAGGAAGGGAAGATGGACCACTCTGCTCCCTGCTGCCGGGCAGTCTCCTCCCTGCCCTGGGAAGTGTTTCTAAAGCGGCTGAGCCTGTGGCACTGCAATACCCAGACAGGTTCACCATGCAACTGTGAGCAGCAGGACAAAAGGAGTGCTTTTGGAAAAACAGATAATCTAGCTCAGGATTAACAATTACTGTGTAGCTGTGGAATTTATTCAACTAAATACAAGGCTGTGTGCCCTCAATCTAGCTCTTAAGTTTTTGGCTTTTGGTCCATTTCCACTTCAAGGCTATTTTTAAGATGATTTATCTCTTCCTTAATGAAGACAAGCCCATTTCCTCATGACAAAAACTTTCTTTACGTGGCCAGTGGGAACCCTCCACATACTTTTTACTGCTACAGAAACAGAGACTAATGGGATTTGGCAAATTCACACTGGCAAACAAGGCAACATCCCCAAGTTTGTCCTTATCTGGGATCACCAGGTCTTTTTAAGAGGTATCTTTCTTTGGCTCTAAAACAACAGATCCACTGGTGAGATAAATCACAACTAGCACCAGCTGTTTTCTATTCTCTTCATAGATCAGATGCTACGATGAAGTACTTTTCTATAGACAGAGTGAAAGCAAAAGTTTAAACCTGTTCTCTCCTACAGGTCACCTCTGGACCACACTAAGAGAGCTGTCTGTGCCCCAGACCACAGCCAGTCCCTGCCTGGCCAGCTGGATCAGAGAGGCTGGATCCAACTGTGTTCATCCATGTAGACAAGCCCCAAATAATGACAGCAAACAAAACACCGGTGAGAGGCTGTCTGTTCATTGTCACTGTGAAGGCTTATAAAGTGGTTAAATTGAACAGATTTTCTAGGGAATGCCAAATGATGCATTCCGGAAACCCATCTTAACTTTCCTCTCCGAACTAGCAAGTTTTTATTTACAAAGCCCTAGTTAAACAGAATATTGTATTTTGCTTTGCTCCCAGATACATCTGCTTGGATTTAAATAAATTGTTTGTCTGGGGCACACTCCTCCAGAAAGGGAAATTTGAGTTCAAAGGTGACATTTTACCCAAATTAAATGAAGACAAATGAAAACAGTGTTTTATAGCAGAGAGTGTCCAGCAATCTTAACAAGACAACAATATGAGCACTGCTTATAAAGCAGAAAGTCTGCTACCACTTTTTAGCACCATTTAGTGAAGGTGAACACCCACAAAGCACATGCCAAATATGCTTAGTTGGAAAGAACCAGTAACAAAAGTATAAGATTTCATGTTGCTCATTCACATGTGAAAAAAAAACAGTCCAGGACTTATTCCAGCTCTGGGGCAAGGGGGTGGGAGGATATTCATCACTTTGTCAGGTCATGCTGGACAGTCCTGGTTCTGTCAAATGAGCCAGGATACACTCTTGCTCCCAAGCCTGAGAGCTGAGTAAATGAGCCATGTTCCTTAAAATTGGTGGTGCTGCCCTCATAGATCGTAAACAAGTTTAACAAATTTAAAGTAATGAATTTGTCCTGGCTTGCAAATGCCAAATGTGGACTTTAAATCAGACAGCTATGAATGTATAGCTTTCTTCGCTTTCAGTGCAAATGTGCTGATAGCATCAATTTTGCACCAACTGTCCAAACCACATTTGCAGATACTAGAAAAAAAACGCATAAAAAACCCAAACTGTGGAACATGAGGGAAAACTATGAAGTGATTGTCATTTCCATTAGCAAAATTTGAACCTGGACTGTAGGAGTCACATAGAACTGGGTTTTAGCACACACAAATAAATAGTTCTGAGGTGGGTAAGTCGTGTTTCGGACTGTTACCTGACAGCACAAGCTATATTCCATTTGCAGTTTTCAGATAAAGACAGATAATAAGTGATATAACATTGTGTTCATGTGAACATGAACTGAGCTACTGTTCTGTGCGTAGAAATTAGGGCTCTAGATCAGGCAGCCTCAATATTTCTGAACAGTATCTTTGTCTTAAACTTTCAAGGTCTGAAGATATTCTTCAGCTATAGTGCTCCCAGAGATGTTGCAATATATGGAAATAATGTGCCCCTGTGGCATGGAGGTGTTTCAAAATGGGATTTCTAAGCATTCTTAAGCTTTAAAAGTTCTGTCTGAATAAAATACACCAATATTTTCTGTAGCAGCGCTGGCACTATCCACAAAGTACAAGAGATGCAGAAGAAGGAGGAATTTCTGCCACTCTATGTGAAAGCAGAAATACTGATTTCTGTGGACCCTAAGTTAGATCAGCTTACAAAAAATCTACCCAGAGGCTCAATTTATCTACAGGACTCAGTCCTCAGGCATGCTTCCCAACATCAACCATACATATCTCTGGGGTTTTTTTGAGAGACTTGCTGGTTGGATAATTATTGGTTCATCTATAAGCAGTGATTAGATTTGTAAATCTAACTTGCAACATCTAAATCACTAGGGTAAATGATTTGAAAAACAAGCACACTATTAGTGCTCTAAACCACTGAGCTGACTGGCACATCCTGAAAGCATTTTGCATAACGCTAATTCTTTGAAAGCAGTCATTCCTACAAGAAGCTACCACTTGGCACAACGTTAAACCCTCCTGCTTTGCCTTGGGCTGTTAGCTGACTAAATGATCATTAATTCTTTGGAAATAACAAATACCTCTGAGATTACCACTTTAGTGTTGAAGGGAATCTATTTTGGTACAAGGAATGCAGAGAAATATGATGCTAGTTTTCTTTAGTCTATTAATATTTCTAATTATCTTGAACACGTATTTAAATGTGGTAGATATGGCCAGGCTTGCAATATACCTACTCAAGCATCTGCTGTGGCTAAGGCAGTCTCTTAAACTCAGGTCATTAGCTCTCACAATCTGCCACAGATCCAATGCCCCAGAAATCACCCGAAAAGATCCCATAAATTTCCACTACGTGTTCTTAAGTTGTGATGTTGGACCTTAAGTCTTTGTTGTGCTAGCTATAGCCATTACTAGAAAAGCAAAGCCAAAACCTGCCTGCTCCACAAGGCCACAAGAAGGATGGAAGCAGGAGGATCCTTCCTACAGAGAAGGCAGAGGTTTTACAGGAGGAGGATGGCTCATGAAGGCTAGGGGTGGTTATATGCTCCACAGTGCATCATGCTGACTATTTGAAGAGAAGCACTTTCCCTTAGTCATACACACACATATATATGAGTTTTCATGGTTTCAAATAGCCAGACCTTACCTCTTGGGTGTCGGATGCTACTTTAACTTGTAGGCTTCGCGCAGAGGTGATGGCACAGCCGAGGGCATAGGAAAAGACTGCCTTGCTCTCAGTCCCTTATTACAAGGAAGGTCAGGATTTAACTTTTCTTAATTTGAATATAGTTCTTAAATATCTAAAACATAAAAATCTCTTTCTGGATTAAATCAAACAGAAATCTCTAGCTTTCTCAACTAATGGTACTGGTGACTTCCATAAATTTCACATTAAGATAAATACTTAAAGACACTACAATGTGTCCAATCTGCAAGCATTTTGCACCTTATTAAAATGAGATCAAAGTGACATATCAGTAGTTTGCCTTTGTCTTATCTCATTAAAGCCAAAACTTTTTGTTAGTTGTCACATCAGCTCGCTGGAACATCAATGCTGTCAGTAGCTAATGGTTGATATAGTTGATTCCTTGAAAGTCATTCAGCATTTGTCAGTCTCCTTTGTTCCTTCAGGCTAATAAAATATGGCAACTCAGACACAGGCATAATTATCCCATGAGTTGGCTGCACTTCTAAATTCACATAGTCTTTTTGTGTCTTTTCCAAGAAGTCTTTGTCAGACATTGTAGCTATTCAAAGACAGCTTGAGAAAGCTATCATCCCCATCCCCAAGGAATTTCATCGTCTGTACAATCAGGCTGTACCAAGTCAGAGATCTGCGCCCAGGTCCTTAGCAGGAACCTCAGCTCTACCACACCTCCCTTGGCAGCAAGGGCACAGAAGTGGTGGAGCGGTTATGTCCTAGTTCCAATGAAATGCTAGGAACATGGGTCCAAAGATTTCCTCATCTTCTTATGGGCATCAAAAGTCAGTCCAAGTGAAGGAAACCACCATATCGGGATGTGATCTTTTGCTACCTGCTGAGCTGCAGGTGTTTTGCACCTGACAAACTGGAGCTCATTTTCTCAGAGTGGCTTCATCTCACTAATGCTGACACCATCAATGCTACTCTGTGATCTTAACGTGTATTTAGCAAAAAAAAGAAAATAATCAGAGCCATAAAGCAATTGTTCCCTCCCCCAAAACAACTCCTTAGAGTTTGCAAAGGACTATTAGAAATTCAACACTTGCATGAAACCTGCAGCAATTTTCTATGAAAGCATAACAACTATTTTTACCGATGTTATAAACTATTCAAAATAATATGGATTACCACCAAATCCCTTTACAACTCTGCTCTCTGAAGTGCCAAATCTCCAAGGAGACACACATACCATATTATCTACCACTTTCATGCAAAACACTGGAAAATAGATGCCAGAGAAGAGAACAGGAACTATGTAATTAACAGTCACTGTGAAGTAAATGGGAGAAGTAGTTAAATGAGGGGTGGCAGCTGGGCATACTCAAAGTTTCCACTTCATTTTGAAATAAAGAATGAGCTTTTTATTTATAGGACAAAATTCTGACTCATGATGTAATAACCTGAGGGTTGACCTTAGCTCCACTGATGTCAAAGGGACTGTCTTTTTTTCAGTAAGTGGCCTGACTTGCTGAAGTAGAGAGGTGCCCAGTAAGAAATATATCATGTCTGAGCAGGCAAGGTACCTAGCAAACATCAAAAATTGCTAACAGTTGGCAGACTTTTCCATATACCCATGTACGCTGCACCCATCCACTCCCTGAACCTGTCTGCATTTTTTGGTACATGCATGATATTTGTATGCATAATTCTGTGGGATTCTGCCAGAGTAATAGTGACAAAATCTGACTTACTACATGGCAAAGCAGGGAACTACGCTGTTTAGAAAAGAATGATGCAATCTAGGGTATCGCCAAATAACTAACACCCAAGATTTGCCCTAGTAATTCTGTGTATTATCAAATCTACTAAACAGAAGCAAAACTCCATGTGTTCAACACCTCCTTCCTATTATTGTCCAGAAAAATAACTTAAAAATGTAGTTACTCTGAATTATGATGGTACGAGAGATATCTCTCTTTCATGATCTGTCAGAGCATAATATACATGACAAATGATATTGTGTCCATTTGTAAAGGGTTTAAAAAAGAGTTAGTGGCTAAGATTATACTGAGGGATTCTAACTTCTGCCTTTATGGAGCATAACAAGGTTAGGCACCGTGGCATCTCAGCCAGTCAGAACTATGACAGCGACACAATGTATGGGATGACATCAAACCGGAAGATTTTCAGATAGAATCAAACTGGGACAACTGAAACAAAAGCAAATGAAAAAATCAGTAAACACCTGCAGAAAAGCTGCCTAACAGTATTCTAAACCCCATGAAACAGATGTGATGAGATCTGATTTTTAAAGTATTTGTAGCAAAGACTTCTACATTTAAAAACAATTAAATTCTTTGATGCAACAGCCTATAGTAATTTCTCTTAGGTGTGGTGGAGAATATCTGCGTAAGTACAAGTATTTACTAGTCCAGAATAAGTAGTACATATCTATTTTCCATATTTTCCAATCATTACCTATAGCAAAGCCATATTTTAAAAGACAACTATATTTCTCATGCTGCTGCAGTATTAAACTCATTGATGCTGCATTATGTAATGGGGGATTGAAAAAACCAGAAGTCCGTATTTCAAAATACAGATAATCTATTTAGTACCCATAATTTAAAAAGTAATAGTCCAATTCTCTAAATCCATGTCTCACAAGCATTTAAAGACTGTCAAGAAAATAAACCAAATATCACTTTCTTCCACCAGGAGCTGTTCAAAGCACACTCGGAAAGAGAGGGCATTCAGAGCAAAGCACAATGACGTTTGCAAATTCCTCTCCTTTCTTCAGTATATTGATGTGTTGTGGCACAGATCACATGTCAATAGTTTTCCAAGGTTTTCTTTACAGCCAGACATCTACTTTTAAAAAAAACCCTGTCTTTACAGCTGACAGCTCTGTCCCTGCCCAGCTCTGCCTCTGATGCAATGCCTGCAGACGATGGGAAAGCAGGCAGCAGAGTGTTTGAGCTGATTTTGGCACAGGCTTCCCCTAGGGTGTGTGGATGGACTACACTTTTTGGGTTAAATGAAACAATGGCCGCTGGTTGAAGCCCAAATATTGGCTAGGAGTCACCAAAACTGAAGGTCAAAAAAGAGCAGACCAGATTTTGGAGGCTCTCCTCCTCCATAAGTGAAAGCACTTATGCTGTCAGCTGCTCTGGAATTACCTCTCTCCCTCAAAAAAACTACCCATACAGCAAAAACCAACCAAACCAGTACCCCCTTCCCCAAGCCTTTTGAAATCTCACAGCTCAAGGCAGAATGGTAGCCAGGCAAGCCCAATGGACCTCTTCTCCCCACTTCATCACATTTACAAAGGGAATTTAAGAATCCTTTTCCAGAAAAGCTCATGCGGCAGCAGCCCACTTCCAGCTTTGTTACTATAGAACTGAAATGGGGCGAATTGTCTCCAGAATTTTTCATCTCATTGAACATTAATATCATTTGGAAATAACCACGCGCTCCTACCGCGTGATCCCTGTCCCTTATCTGAGTTGAAGTTAAGTAAAAGCATTTGCACTTTCCACTTCTAACAATCACGCAAGCTGGCTGGGGGGAAGCATGAAGGGGAACTTTCCGATTACTTCTGAGTTAAGATTATACAGATGAGACTGTAAATAATACCAGAGCTATTGAAATCACCTGACAGGACAGGAAGATTTATTTCATAGTTCATCTGATCACTTTTGTGAGTGAAACGATGGAATGAAGCTTGAGTGTTCAATTTAATCCCTTCCTCCCTTTTTTATTGAGTCGGGAGATGTTTAAAGAAATTTATGTAGCTGTTTGAAAGTCAGAATTTTTAATAAGTGGCACAGAAAAAGAGATGACAGTGAGGAAAAGACGCAGATAACACAATACTGTACGTAAGAAAAAAAATGGCTTTGCAGTGACTTTCCCTATGAAGGCAGGGGGACAGAAGTTACTGTGATTTATCCATACAGTTTCCTTAACCACTACCTGCATTTGACTAAAGGAGAAAAAAAAAAAAAAAAAAAAAAAAAGACAGGTTGGGAAGCTCACTATGTGGAAATGCTATCCACGGATACAGAACTTTCCAGGGGCACAGCACACATACATGAACATATGCAGGTGAGACAGTGATCGGGTACGGTCAGGCCATGTATGTTGAGTTATTACCTGCCCAAAAGCAGAACTCTGTTGCTCAGCTGTCCATGCGGATACACAGACAGTGGAGTAAGATGTGGTTTCCACTAATACCAGCTTTATACTTGACTTCTCCAGGGCCAGTATTTCACCTTTAACACTGAATTCTCAGGCTAAATCAAGGTGAGGATAGCAGCTGAGAGAGTTTCATGAACACTTACACAAAATATTTTCATTCTAAGTGGGCACCTCCACTTAGAATGATACTTCTCACCCTGAATCTTGACTTTTTTTCTCCACTTAAGAGATTATTTTGAAATGGTTCAAAAGCCAAGTTCATAGGATCTCCCTCATTCACTTCAGATTTACTGTTGATAGCTAACTAAAAATTCATCTCAGATTTAAACAAATGGAGTATAATTTAGATTTAAATCTCATGTAACTGTAGTTTTAAACACTTTCTTGCAAGCAAAATATCATACATATGGAGAAATCTGTTTCCAAGCTTCTGCATGAAGCAGAAACAGCAATAATTCATCTCTAAAGGACAGCTAAAATATGCACTGCTTTGAATTCTTTCAATATTGTGCACAAGGGATTGGTGAGGAGAATCAAGTGCCTTATGCTGCCTGGTTGTATGTATCAGATGGATAACAATAAAATAGAAAACAAAATCATTTAGAACCCTTTCAGGACCATATGCTCAACTTCACAGGCAATAATCAACGATAACTGTAATAGTGCATGATTCAAGGCGAAGAGCTGGAGAGATAATCTGTGCTCATTTGGAGGAGAGTTACACGACCCAACCATACAAACCCTTGCTGCCCTATTTGTGGGACAGCTTTGTGCATTCCTGAAGATACACATGGATGGATAGATCCATCCCTTTACATACACCCAATACAGATTAATTGAAGCAGTCATACATACTTGCCAATTAATACATAAGGATCTGCTGTGAGTTTCAAAGTAATCCTGCCAGGTTTCAGAGAGTGGCAAGCATGGATGCCAGTGTTTGAATGTAATTGTAGGAAATTATCCAGACTTTAATAAAACATATGCAGCTGAGTAAATGGCCAGGAGAAGTGACGTATCCTATTTATGTACCTCATTTTTAGGACAGCTCTCCCGGGGCTGGATGCTAGGTAGAGACATTTCTTAATTCCCTCACTTTTTCTTTTCTTTCTTTCATTTTTATTAAAAATAGATCTTTCTTCTTCACCAGAACCTTTTCATTTTGCTTTTCTTCTTACTGATAAGTGATGACTCTTTCTGTAGCTATCTCTTCCTTTCTTCCATTTCCTTTTTTTTTTTCCCCCCTAAACAGCTCTTTCCTTCCTTCCCTCCAACCCCTGCCCCACTTATTATTGTATCTCCTCATATCTCTCACTTTCTATCTCTCCTGCTGTTACATCATTCTCATTTCACTGCCTTTCATAGGCCATTCATCTCAGAATAGTTACATTATACCAAAGAGACCCTGTGCAGAGACCTTCTTGGAGTCCCCGGAAAAGGACAAATCCCCCAACCCCATCATTTTCACAACTTTTTAAAACATCACCATGATTTTTTGAGATTAGATGTTTTAACACAAGCAGTATGGGCTCTTCATGCTAAACAAAGCCTACCACCAAGTAGCATGTGGAAAAGTTGACAACTAATATAGGTAAAAAGAGAGTGGCGCTAAAAGAAATGGACAGAACTACAGTTATGAAGGTCCCTGAAGAACGTACGGCTGACTAACCATTGTCTTTATGGCAGGAGCTGCAGGTTACATTTAAATGAAATCCCTTTCAAGACTGTTAAACATTTGATTGTACATAATTATTAAGCTTTAATTCCTCATCACTGGTTCTTCCTTTTTTGGGCTAGGAGAATTCCATTAAATCATACAATTCATGGCCAATACAGCAATGGATGTAGGATGTTCTGGGTCTACATAACAGAACAATTACTCTAATTTATTCTTAATAACGACAACTTAGCCATAATGAATTACCCCATTTATCTGAATACCCAATGACAACTCACTGCAGGCAAAGTGACAAGCTGTTTGAATAAGGCAATGGCTCTGATGAAGAGTTTCGTGATTCATCATTTTGTCCAATAGATGGGAATGTTGAGAAGTAATAGAGGACTGGTTGGAAAAGCAGCAACTCACCTTGGGCAAAGTTCACTTGAATCCAGTAAAACTGGGTCATTAACAGCCCTGGATAAACTATGAGGTTCAGATTTAATTATTTCCGTGGCAGTTTGCCATACCTTTGAAAATTTGGCTCTTTATCTCTGAGAAACGGACAACAAGCATATTGCCTCCAGAGGCATGAAAGACTGATACTACTACTATATGTTAAAAAAAGCCACAGGCTAAAAAACAACAATTAAAAGTCATGGAATGAAATGAGGAAAAAGCAGGTTAAAAAAAAAAAATCTATGAGCATCTCTTTTCATTTTATCAGGGTATCTCAGTGCCTGAAGTTGCAGATGATGGTAAAACTATCAGGTACAATGAACACATCCATTCCCAGTACAGCAATTTATGAACTCATCTTTTAGGTAATACAGACCAAATTTGAGATTTACTAAACAGGATAAGGTTTTACAGGCTCCTAGGCAAACCACAAGATTTATATATTACTTTTTTCTTGTAAGAGGCAGAATCAGACCACGCACCTCCATTTCATTGGGAATAGCTGAAAAAAAATTCTTTTTAGACTCCTTCCTTCATAAAATACAGAATGAAGGAAAGAAGCAGGTTATTCTGAACACCAGATACAGCTAACTTTCACAGTCTATTTTCCTCTCCTGCATTAAAATGATTCAAAATGGAATTCGCTAGCAGAAAATCAGACCTAACTGCATTACAACAACAAATTCTGGAATCAAATCCCTCTTTGCAGGCATTTAGGCATATGTAACTGGAGCTTAGCTCTTTATTTATAGAGAAATAAAAACAGAAATAGAGTCAGCATATAAAAAGCAAGCATAATCTGGTATTTGTTTTGTGTAAACTCAGACCATCAAAGGGGGTTATTAAAACTATATGTTACCTCAGAATCTTCATGTACAAGCACAGACAATCAATGCTATCTTGGAATATCAGATACCTTTATATTAGCATAACTATATAGCAGGGAGTGCACTGGCATAACTATTTCCATTAAAAAAAACCATCCACAACACAAAAAACCTTATTAAATCACACCTTCGGCATGCAGGTGCATCTCCCAGATTTCCAATTATTACAAGTTAGCTTGCAGCAAACAAAACTGGAAATCTAGGAGACATTCCGAGGTGGGGGTCCTGTGGTGTATGAGCCCTGTTTTGTTCTGGAGTAAGACAATCACTCAGTGTCTGGGGCTACATCTCAAATACACTCTGGTTTGACCAGTCAGTAGAAACAGGACATTTTAGCCTGAATTAGGCTATTTTCTCTCATGTACTGTTCCTCTACAGAGTGTACTTGTAAATAATGAAGCATTCCCACAGAATTAACAATTTTAGACTAGGAATTTCACTCTATTTTGGCTATGTACCAAGGCCCAGATCCTGTTGACTTTGAAAGGGCTATGGATGCTCAAAACATTTCGAAAATTGAGTCACTTATACAACTACAGGCTCAAGAGCTTAACGTTGGGCATCCAGCTGCTTTGGGGATAGCAGAGGCGGAAGGGCCCACTCATCTCCCACTTTGAACTCTTTCATTAAACAAGGCACAGGATGAGTTCAGACTGCAGCATATCTTGAATCAGGCAAAGCCCAATTCTCGACTTAAGCATCAACCCTGATGGAGAGCCACAGGCTGATGAAATTGCTGCACTGCTTTATTACCTTCCCTGGTAAAAGCATGTGCTATAAGTCTAGCATACACTCATCTAGCGTCAACACACAGTAATCAGATCTTGTTATACACTTCAGCTTAATAGATACAAGAGCTCTCCATCACCAAATTTCAATTCCCTCTATATGTAATCCTCAGACTAAGCTATTTGGTGCTGGATTGAACACAGCAGACAGAGCTCCTAGACCTTTCACTCTTCCCAGTTCTTTAGCCTTTCTTATGGCTCTCTCTTGATTGCTCTCCATGTACTCAGCCCTCCCTGAAGTGCTAACAGCCAGACCTGGAAACTGCACTGCTGTAAGGACCCCATCAAGATGCCAAATATGGAAATATCATTTCTCCAGTCCTACCTGAGTGTACCCCCTAGGGATTGTATTAGTCCTTCTGGTCACAGTAGCACTCCTGAAGTGCTTCCAGGCAGACTCCCTCATCCTTCTTATGGCCTGTACTCTTATGGGAATGACTAATTTAGCTGTACTAAAATGCCTGTTGCCTGGTACGTCCATGTTACTAAGTCCGTCTGTCTGTACTGACAGTACTGTCTGTACTGTCTCCATTTCAGTGGTAACTCAGGAGCAAAGCATTCTTCCCTAATGGCTTCTGAAGTTTTTACTAAACTGTCCTCTAACCTTTCCCAATTCTTAGCCACAGTTTTTATGTCCTACAAACTGATTTGCCACATCACTTTTGTCAACAGTCAATGTAGCTCCTTTAAAGCTGCTATTAGTCACCATAATTTTGTCACAGGCAATAGAACTGAAATTTTTCAACAAAATTGATATAAAAAAGAATTTCTCAATACAACAAAACATCCCAATACTATTAACCATTTAGATGACTACAGTTTTAGAAGAGCAGGGACTGGCGGATCTCTCTTCTGTCTTTCTTGCATCCCTCACCCCTGACAATCTAACTTCTCTTGGCAAAGCAGACAGAGTAAGCACAAAATACCACTGGATGCTTCTGTGAAGCTGAGATCCACAGGGAAGGGGAGCAGCAGCTATTGAAACACAGCTGGTGATCGCTGACACCATCCAAATGTTGCATGACAATTAGACTAAACCATAGTATGGAGACTTACCATAAATCAAGCTCTCTGGGTAACGGGAATAGAGGGCTGGGTACAGAAGTAGACACTATGACATAAGATGAAACACAGGCACCACAACGTTACGATGGCATCAGTGACAAATAAAGTTGACATCATGCAGTATTTCTCATGTTTAGAAGGCTTTTTCACCCATTTGGGCTTTATATATATCATGTGGAAACAAGATTGGAAAATCACAGGCCTCTATGTCCACTTAAACTCAACTGGCTTTTACTGCTCTGGTCTATTCCTCTTTGCTGCTCAGGATGACGCTAACATACAAATCCCCTGCTCAGCATGCAGGACTTTAGGGGGATGTTTTAATGCTGACAAAGTGTGATTTCCAGTTTGCTGTGTTGGAAATGAAATGCAACACAATGAACAGCTCCCCCAGTCCTTAACTGATAGAAAAAGGCTTCACAAGGGGTCATCCTCTTCATCACAGCAAAACCAAGGTCTGCAGAGACACCAGCCCATTCCCCATCCTGCTTTTTCATGGTTACAGCACCAATAGATATGCATCCATCAGAAACTGCTTTTACGTTCTCAGAAGCAGCAAATGCCACTTCTGACAGACAGCTCCTCTTCCCCTCATCTGCTCTTAAATAGGTTATAAACATAGATTTTAACACTCCCATCATGCAGATCATTCCCACCAGATTTCTATTCTATTGACTAGGTTGAATTTAAGCCCATAAATGTGCCATTCTCTGTCTTGTTGTTTATTACTCAGGTGTCTTGCATGGGTGTCTAAGCATTTAAAAACAAAACAAAACAAAAAAACCACCAAAACTTTACATCTCCTGATGGCTTGATTAATTTTGTTCTTGACATCTTGATTTTTTGCTAAATGAGTGTTCATTTGTTCCCTTTCCATCTTCCTTGCTATTTTAATGCCTGCTAGACTACTTCATTCATTCATCTTGGACCAGGGTTTATGAAGTCTCTGGATACGAGAGTCTCAAATTTCTACTGTTGTGGGACTGAGCTTTGAAGAGAGGTCCCTGGAATCCATTTTCACAAGGAAGATGCACATCTTTGGAACACATTTGCCACAGGGAACACAGAAGAGCCACACAGAGAGACAGCTTTTCCTGATATGCTCAAAGCAATCATGCCAGGATTCAGCAGGAGGACATAACCTCAGCATTAGGCTGCTCATAATTCAAAAGCTCCAAGTTAGCACGCCTTAGAAAGCTACCCACATTAGTGGGACACGATAACTGGCAATATATATGCTTTCAGCTGTTTACAAATGTAATAGTTTCTTTAAACTATCCTTATGGAAAAAAAAAAACAAACTACAAATAAAACAACAACAAAAAAAAACCCAAACCAAAACAAATCAGCAACAACAAAACAACACTGCAAGAGCAAAAACAAAGGTTTCTATTTACTGAAATTCACTATCTCTGGAAATGGCTTAGGGCACAGGAAGTCCTCATACCCACAAAAAGAAAAAGGCCAAACCCACAAAGTTGTGCAGTCCTCCTTTTTCTTTTGAAAACATATGGAATCCAAGACAGGCTGTGAAGTTCAAATATCCTCACCACACCGAAACCTGCCAGAGTCAAGTAATACTAGAACACACAGAGCTGGGGGAGGAAAAAAAAATTAAAAAAAAAAATAGAAATCCAGACTGGGGAATATACAGGGACCACATCATGAGGGAATACTTGCAACTCAGACCTGACTCTCTGGGCATCGGTCAATGTTTTATTAATGTGCATGTCTTTTTTTTTTTTCTTTTCCTTATTCTCATTTAAAACACAACTGGACAACAAAAATAAATGAGGCTCTGGACATCATACCAAACCATTTTTTTCACCCAAGGTTACATGTACTAAGATTGGCTGATACACAGAACAAGAATGAAGGAGCATCAAGGAAATGAGTAAAAAGAAAAATCACGGAATTTTTGATGGTGCAATCGTGTTTTCTCTTTGTGAACATCTGAGAGAAGCATTCATTCATATTCTGAATGGGGAAAGGCAACTGAAACAGGTGGTCTATTACTAGATCCATTAAACAAGAGATTTATGCATTACATATCCATCTTGAGGCAATTAGGCTGATCATTTTTTTCCTCTTTCATGGCTTCATTGAAAACTTCTGGCAATAAAGCAATTAAAAAGTAACTATCCAAGCATTTATCTATGATATCAAAGACAACTAGCCTTTCTTTTATCAGAAAAAAGCTGCTTCGGTTTCCATCCTTAGAACGTACAAATTTAGAGGCAATATTCACTGGTAAGACAGTGACATAATACTGCCATTGTCCAAACTCTGAATGGTGAATGATGGGGTATGGACTTGCTAAATCATTGTTTGCTTTCTATTTTGGAAAATGATTCTTTTAAGTTTGACTTTAATCTCATGAGGCATGGGAACAGCAAGCCAAGAAACGAAGTGACCATAAAATTAATCTTGAAGTAACCTCCCTGCTGCTCGCACTGCAAGGGCACCCGCAGCTTTGGGTTTCTACAGGCACTGTCCTCATAGGCAAGCACAAAATCTGCAACAAACGATTTTGAAAACTCAGCTTGATTTGAGTGTCTGGACTCAGTCAGACACTAAAACATAAAAGGATGGCTCCAGCAATAAGATGCAGGTACCACAAAACTATTTTTTTAGAGGTGCTTCACATGAATCGTGGAAGCCAGTCTGTGACACAGGCCAAGAGGGCCCACAGCCTTCTCTCCCCCAAGAAGAGGTGACAGAAAAGGGATTTGTGGACTGTAGTCCACATAGTCCTCCACACACAAAAAAATAATCCCCTATTTGTAGATTCTTTACTAAGCTTAGCCACTGAGTAAGTCTAAGTTAGTTCTGTCTATCAGTCCTTTAGATAATTCAGACACTGGGCACATGCTGATTGAGAGCAGACTCCAGAAACTGGTACCGTTACTTCAGTTGTAAGTACCTGCCGTGGCTGCAAGACTGGACCTAAGCATGGCCCAGAAGTGACTCTTTGGCAGTCATGGGACAAAACGGTTATTTCCTTACTCTCTGTAGCAACAACTCCATCTGCTTTACAAAAGATAATGTGTACATCATGTGCACATGATGACTGCAGTGATTCAGGTGCTTGGTCAGGGCAGAGCAGGTGCCCAGAGTGCCAAATGGCTGTGTAAATCCTCACCTTTTCCTCTGCACGCAAGGTCTACAACTCAGTGACTTCTCCGAAACTGGTAAGCAAAGAAGGAAAAAGTGATGTTTAAAGAAGACTGAAACATATAGGAGCTTGTTTAAATGAGCTTTTTCTGCTCCTCGGAGCTGCCCTTCCCCCATACTCTTGCAGCATGACAAAAAGAAATGCTCTGTAATGCAGGAGCTCTGAAAAGCAGGCCAGAAACAGCCCGAGATGAACAGTCTGAAGATCACAGTGATAGAAAGGTAAATTGGTTTCAGGCCTTTGGTTTGGTGCAGTTAAAAGCAATGTCTACAGCGTTCATTGGGCTCAAGCAACAAGTATGAATCTCCAAACCAATGAACCCAAAGAGCCACATGTGCCAGTAAGGCTTGCTGGTGCGCAGGCACAGCTTTCTCTTTTAGGCCACTGAACAGTAGTTTTCTTCTGTTTGCACTGTCCATCTATGGATGACTGCAATGTTGGAAATCCCAACCATCTGAAAGGTTTTAAGCTCGAACACCAAGTCCCCAAAGCCAAGCCCTACAATACCAGAAACTATCTTTGCCACTTCCTGGCTCACTCACCAGTAAAAGACAAACGCAAAATGACTTATATCACCCAAATTCCACTGGCTTAAAGGCTCAAAAGTTTCCAGCCATACCTATATATTTCATGATTTCCTTATATTTCCTTGGGAATCATAAACACTTAAGGGACCTAAGGATGGAAATCAAAAAAGCTTCAATGATTTTGGGTGCTACAGATGATTACATCTCTCTGACCACACACTAACACAAAGATCAGAAGTGTACTTAAGAAGCAGAAAAATGAAAGCCGTTTTAATAATTCCATTATGGAATTTAAATTAACTGCAATTAAATGGTCTACAGAAAATAGGGAAAAAGAAGATGATGTACACTGCCAAATTCATCAACCTCTTCAGATTTTACCATGAGTCTCAATCTTTTTAAAATCTCCAGCTTCTTAAATCATAACTCAATGGATATTGAGCCAGGAAAGGTCTTGAGAGATCAGCTCATCCATCCCTAGCTCGTAAGGCTGCTCAACTATTAGTTAGCTAGCGACACCCAGCTCCATTTTTCTGCTGCCACATTGAGTAAATGATTATACAGTCTGTTCTCTATTGTGTGGATAGTGAGAGGTGGGACCACCTGGAAAGCCAAAAATCCATTAACATGGGCACTATGGGATATACTGTGGGAAATAGAGAAGCTGGATAGTATTTTTCAAAGTGCAGTGCTAATGATGTTCTTATGGGTAGAGCACAATCTACAGTTACGAGCAACAAAAGGCAAAAAACCCCTTGAACCCGATATGTGAGTCTTGTGATTTATAGATACCAAATTCACAACTTCTGAAAGCTAGTAATTCTGTGTATCCCAAAAAGCAGTGTGCACAGTCATGTGATATTCTATGGGATTAAACATGCTACTAAAATCAGCAATTACAAATCACCTTATCACGTTCAGTTCAGAGGCAGAACGATAGCAGAGTGCACATTGGATACAGAGCTCTTGGTCTAGTTCTACCCTACATTAGATAAATCCAGTACATTCTGGAAGCACTGCAGCACGTTGTGAATGATGAATGAAATGAAAAATCTCTGCTCAGTGCACAGCAAGTAGCCAACTCCCTTCTGTGCTGCATCACTTGCTTTCAAGGTACTTAATATGCAACTTTGGTGAGAGACATTCAGAAAATCCCAGTGAGCCCAGATGTCTCAAAAATAAAAATAGACCATTGCAATTTTGTCGCAGGGCTTCAGTTGTTTTTATTCAATTTTAATTTTATTTTTGCCTACCTCTATCCAGTGACCTCCCTTGTCATGGTGCATTATGGCCTCAAAACATAAACATCTACCACTGCTGGTTGCTCAGTTACAGAAGAGGCTTAAGGGTCTGGTTACTTCATCTCTCACTAAGCAGACAGAGTTTGCACTGTATGAATACTTCCTTTCAAAAATGTAATGTAAGAATGAATAAGTGGTGAATAATCAGCTCCATCACATTTTTTAATCAGGGGTTGCAGAACGACATTGTTTTCCTAGCACTTTTAGTAGGTAGATTTCTATAAAACATAAATCAAACCACAAGCATTTTGGATTGGCTTCTACTGATCTAACTTACCATCAAATACAATCTGCTGGGCAGAATTACCATGGAGGATGAAAGATTTGGGAATTGTATCTTGTTAACAAGCAGCACAGGTTGGCTTACAAAAATTTACAGCAAGGTTTAAGTCACAGCTTCACTTATGCTGGGTTAGTGATTTATTTCTCCCCAGCTATATTATTATGCTGTTTCAGGTTATTGGACTGGCTAGATGGTCAGCTGCTTCACTGCTCCTGAAAGGTTAAAATGGCAAAAATCTTGTTATTTTATTGCTTTGTCTCTCTAGTCCCTCACTCTTGCCTGCTTGTTTGTATCATCAATTTACTATTTCTTGTAATAACTGCATAGCAGACAATGTATTACTTATTACATGTGTAGGCAGAGGTCAAAAGAAGTTGCTTTGTTCTTATCTAAGTACAACGGCCTCTAGTTGTAACCCCATTAGGAATGTTTAATAAGAAAAGCAATAAAACAGTTTAATAACTGAATCTGCTTCTGCTGCATCACTGTAGTTAGTAGCGGGGCATGGAAGGAAGAAAAAAGCACTAGCTCTATCACCACTATTTCTCCCACTAGGCTGTTTCCTTCAAAGGAGATAGGCAGGATTTTGTTTAGAGATTATAGTGTAATAGTTTTATTTACTCCTTTATTGGCACCGTAAGGCTGTACACACAGCAATAGGCCTTTATACGTAGAATTTATTACTAGATCTGGAATTTCAATCTAAAGATACAAAATTTTTCTGAGGAAGAACAGCAAGTGCAGTAAGTCTTTACTGTTGCCCATACGCCATGCTCTCTTCAAAGCCCAGAGGCAAATGGTGCAGGGCATATATTTAGTACACTGGAAATGTGTGATGCAAGGCTTGGACAAATCAGCTGTCCAGGCTCCTTTTAGCTGACTGGTGGGGCTGACTGCCAGGTGTCGGGAAGGTGTTTCTCTCTCGCCAGCATCCAACCCCGCTAAAAAGGTTTGGGCACTTTTCTGGAGCCAACATTAAAGCGATACCCACTGCGGGAATGCCCTGAGTGCTACCATTCAGCCGACGTGGTATTTTAATAACATCCAGCTCTAAACATGTATTTATTTTTATGTACATATCAAAGTCATCACTGCTTGATCTGCTTGGAAGGGAGGGTGTAACTGTTCCAGCAGACTTTCTATTTCCACCAATTCCCTCAAGAAGTATATTAAGGGTAGAGAGCAGAGTGGGTAATTCCCATCTCCGGGTGGAAAGTGAGTCAGACTAGTTATGCAATAGAGGCTTTCACTGATTAAGAAGGATGCTATATTCAGGTAGACAACTGGCCAGAAACAGATGCTATTTGTGGGCATAACTGAGCATTAGCAAATTGGCTGTTTATTAAAACAGGTGTTTGTGGGGACTCACGTGTCTGACACTGCAGATGTGGCACTCTGCTGAGAGATCGCGTTAGAGAACATCAGTTTCCTTCCCAGTTACACTTACGCTTCAACTGAGTTGATGCAGGAACTAAATTAGATTCAACAAAGTCAGCATCGGCTTTGAAAACTGGTGATTTCAATCAGGGGCATAGCAAGAAAACACAAGTTTTTACTCACACCAGCTGTTCTGGTGCCCACTTTTGATCTCATAATTATTCATTATTGTCTGGTTAAAAAAACCCACTGTTTAAAAAAGTTTCTCTGGCTTCCATTAAAACAACAGCAACAAAAAATACCAAACAACCCATACACACACACTTCCAGAATTCCCAAAGATCTATGCAAAATATACCCTATTCATACCATCAGAAACAGGAATACAAGGAGAGCAATGGCTTGACAGACTGAAATTTACCAAGTGTCAGAGCAGGAACACTACATTGTCACTTTAAGACCACGCATCCTTTCCTACAAGAGACATCACGCTTACTGATACTTCGGTGCTACGAAAATGAAAAAATCTTGAACTTCCAGTGACAAGAAGATGCCATGCCCCTTTTCTGACCTGCTTCTACCCCAAATTAATCTAAAAAAAAAATAAAAAATATTAATCTTTGTTTTGGAAGTTTACATCATTGCATTATTTAATTATTTAAAACACATGCCACAGAGGCATTAGTGTCTAATACCATGTAAACATACCCAGTCACGTCATTTTTTGACACAACAAAAGACAACAATTATTCTACATTTTTTTCTAAACTTTCATGACGGGTGCTTCTTCACACAACCAAACCAACCTCCTCTAGTCAGAAGTACCTTTGGCTCGTCGTAGAACACGGTGAATTAGACTGGGCCTGGGTATCTCAGCACTGTTTTAGCATCTCTGTTCATAATGTAGACCCTTGGCTACTCCCATTTGTCAGTTAATCTTTGCTGTGCCAGAAGTTGACATACACCAAACTTCTGATAACAGCTTCCTAAACATTTAAAGTCATGTTTCTGAATTTGATGCATTTTTGAGATGGTTATGGAAGAACACAGTATCTTAATTCAAAAATACTAATTGCCACAGAAATTCCCCGAAGCTATCTCAATCAAGACACTTTTGTAATTTTAATTAATGTGGTCTTAGAAACAAGATGAATGGAAACTCTGAAGAGGATTTCAGTGCTTGGGACTGTAAGCTAAATAACTGTGGAACAGGAAACAAGACAGTGATATACACCCATATTTACAAGTTAGTTATAGAGGAGCCTTACATCACACAGGGAAATAAAGATTCTGCAAGGTCAGTTTTGCAGAAACATTGGTAAAACAGCCCACTACACCGTTGGCAGAATATTGTGCAAGACAGGTGTGAACCAAGGGCCTGATACAAAATTAGCACAGAAAACAAGATGCTTGCAAATTCCCAGGGAGGACTTATTGATGTCTCTTCTTAAATAGCTATTCTAAAATAATCTAAGACAACCATGCCTGTTATTATATACTACATGTTGCAATTTGACTGTGGATTTTCTGGGGTTTTTTTACAGGCAAAATTACAGCTCATAACCCCCAAATGTTTGCTGAAAATTGAGGTGTCTGAAATCACAAGTTTGTTTAAGAGTCCTCTGACTGAAGAGGCGTTTCATACAAGAGAGGTCAGGCTGTGAAGGGATGTGCTGGATTGTGAGATGCCATGGTTTGAAATCCTGAAACTGAGAGAAGTAGTACGTTTGCCTGCATCTGAATAACTGCTCAAATGCAACAGTTCCCTTTCTCGGAGGCAATGTGTCCACAGTGTGAATAACAATTTGATATCTACACACCACTCGCTTTGCCAGATGATATTTAGAAAAGCTAAACCCACAATGCTAAAGAGAAGCGCTTGGTCAATGATCTTTAGTAAAGCGGATTTCTTATGGTATACAGTGCAGTCTCTACAACAGTTTCCAAAGTGAGTAAAGTATGAAAGACAGATGAATTCAGATGAAATTAAACCACAAATATCCACCACACTCACAAATGAAACCTTTTGCTTACTCTATATATATTCACTTCACTGGGGCAAGTGCTCAATGTTCCAGCAAAGCAGTTTACTGCCTTCAATGTTTATGAATATCAACAATTTGAATGATAGGCTAGAGAATATTATCTATAAATTTCATTTCAAATTCATCAATCCAGATCAGGAAATCATTAAAAAGAGTTAACAGTAATATAATCAGGAAACCAAAAGCTTGATTTGATCAGCCTGCCCAATCAAAGCAGCCTTACTTTTCAAATCCTGCATATTAAGGCCTTCGCAACAAACTATTCAAAATAGTGTGTAAAGTCCAGAAGCATTTAGAGAATGTATCTGAGGAAAGATCCACATGGACAATCTTTCCTTTCATAAGAAGGCACAAAATTCACAGAATTCATTATTTGCTATTATTTACTTAGCTCACTATCAGTAAAAAAGCACACTTAACACACCAGGTTATTGGGGTTTTTTAAATAAATTACTGCATCTTAGGTATTTAAATTCTCATATCAAACCACTGAGGAAAACGCTTTCGGTTTGCAAAGAATTACGTAACATTTGACCAGTAAAGCACGTAGCACCATTTGCAGACTTCAGCACTGAGATTATAGCAGTGGCATATGCAGTTCACTTACATATTAGACTCTGCTAGATATAAAATTAAATCTACTTATGCCTTTCTAATTAATGCAGTGTGCAAGACCATCGCTGAAATTTGCATTTGAGCAATATAAAGCATTGCTCAAAGAATTAAATGTTTAATCCTATGCTCCTCTGAGCTGAAGTAACGACACACCTGACTGTGCACCAAAGAAATCTTGGTGGATGTTTTCATGACTAATCATATTCATTTGTTCATGGCACTAGGGCCAAGCATGTCAAAATTAATAAGCTTCCCATATAGTATAAGCAGATAACAAAAACATACCCAGGAGCAGAAAGTTATCATTTACTGTGAGGCTGCTGGTAGAAAACAGTGTGCCTCTGCTGCCTTTCCACAAATTACTGCTTTCTATATGTTTACTACCCAGCTGATTAGAGGTACTGACAAGTCACGTAACATGTATCTTCAGTAGGTAATAACGTTATCTCTTCCTTTCAAGAGAAATCTTGCTTCGATTCTCCTTCATTTGGTCTTCATTGGACTGAAATGTCTAACATGAGAACAGTGAATCAACCTAGTTTTAATGGTCAAAGTTCAATTACCTAATACAAGCTATTTGTTTCTGTAGGATAGAGACAAAGCAAGGGTATCGAGGATGAAGTTAAGAGCAACATTTATCAAACATGAATTAAATGAAGCAAAGATTTGGTGACTAGAATTCGATCTCAATTCTTTTGAAGGACTATGATGGCTTTGATTTTCACAGCCTCTAAACAACATTGAAATTTTAAGAAATAAAAATTATGCCATCACTCTTCATTTTCTGCACTGTTGTCTTTGGAAGAGATTACAAAGTACAATTTTCTATTATTTTTCATTGAAGAAGGAAAAATCATGAGAACAGTTAGTCTAGATTTTAATCTTCACTGCCCACTGAACAGCAGCACTGTGATGCATGACCCTGACCTTTCGCAGCCCAGTATACTTTTGACTATTTGCCCACTGTGCTCCATCCCTACATTTTAGGGAGGCCATAAACAGGAGATGTGGAATGGCATGCCCAGCAAATCACAGAATGCTGGAAAGGTCAAAACAGTAGTGCCTAATGTTTCTACTGTGTAATTTACAGAATATATGAGGCATTCACAGCTTAATAACTCATTCATATGACAAACACTGTAGCGAGAATGTAAAATGGCAGAACATGAATTCCTTCCAGTGACAGTGTTTCTAACAAGCACGGAAAATGGTACAAACTTTGCCCTGTGGTTCTTTTTTCTGGACATTGATATTGCCTGACTTTCAATGCACAATAGCATATGTCTGAAGACTACAGTCAAATATCTTTGTGTTTGCAGTCAGGCTCAGAACCCAAAAGGCAAGGCCCCTGAGGAAAAAATCCTGGTCAAAGCTTTCCCTGTCTGTACTCCTTCTTGCCCTTCTCAGGGCACTCCCCCAATACCAGCTGATTTTATTGTCACAACATTCCTGGGAATTAGAGAAGTACTATCCTCACTTTAAAAGAGGACACAGACTCTTGGCCAAGGTCAGGAGAACTATAGAAAAGCAAAAAAACCCCACAGCTCTTATCAACAGCACTATCTGATACCCTGCTCTCCAAAACTGTTTTTTCTACTTTCTGTCCCATGGGCTGAACTTCATTTTTGCAGAAACAAACTTGTGCCCACTTCTCAGACACAAGTCAAACGCAGTAAATCTAGAAACCAAACAAGAGACCTTTCAGACAGGTTCAGCATAGCTGCATGTCTATAGTGAAGTGATGGTTATATTTGTTAATGACAGCTTAGTCCTAGTGAAGTGCTAAAGATGCATGTCCTGGACACCCCACACAACAGTCACCTCTTTCAGAGAAAGTTTTACTGGTGCAAGACGATGTGAGGCATTCCTCAATCATCATAAGTTAGCTAATGCCCTTGGAATAATGCCATTGAACTGTGAGCAAGGACACACTGGAGTGTTTCTTTCTTACTACTTTCTTGTAATAAAAAGAACAAAAGATTTATCTGAAGTATTGTTTCAAATCTAACTGCAAGGGTATCTACCTGACATCAATTAATAATTTTTTTCTACAGATACAGTGTCATTTTGTCCTCAGAGTATACATAAGATTGATTTAACGACCACTGAAATCAACATAAGCAATAAATAGTTTATAGAAGTACAAAAGAAAAATTTGGAAAGTGCCAAATCTTTCTTGCTGACACATCTGTGCCAATCTCATAGATCCCAATGGATGTAAAAACCATGGATCAGTAGCCAGAATTTGGCCTTATCTTTCCAAGTACATTAAAAGAAAGTGAAAGAAGTGTGCAAATAAAATGTTCTGTGCTTCACAGATGTAAATCTGGATTAATCATACAAAGGGCAAAACAACTGTGGATTTACACAAGCCAAACAACAGAACTCAGCCTCAGGTGTCTGAAGTACAGCATTTCACCATTATCCCTGAGAGAAGCAGGGATATTAACAACATACCAAATTAGCATCAAAGCATTAGCAGTAATACACTTAGGGTATTTAGGGAACTACTTCTAAACCTAAATGTCAGACAATTTGTCTGTAATATTCCCTGCAGATTACTACAAAATGATTGTAATAGATGCAAATCCTGCCTCCTTTCATACAGGCATGTATGTCTGAAATAGCTGTGGAGCTGTATCCCTTGTGCTGCAGAGGAAGGCAGGTCCTAAAGAATATACCCCTGGTTTCTCTTTATTTCCTACTGAAAATTGCTCTTTCATGTATTTCTGTGCAGGAACATGCAGCTTTTGTTATTACAGTCTGCACTGCTGGGAGGAAATGATTTTCCAGCACTGAGTCTGGGGTCATTTACACAGCGAGTCTGTAACCTCTTGAAGTGAGGGAAATAGTGTACGGGGTTTAGTCTCCAGTGGAAAGAAAGGGGATCTCCCAGCTTATCTGTGGGAGAAGGTGGGTGCAGTGGGAGCCCTGGATGGCTGGAAGAAGGTGCGGAGAAGACAACAGTGAGGGTACCAGCTTGTTCCTCCAGACAGCAGTAGTGCATCGTGGACATGGGTATGAGACAAAGGTGACGCAAGGGGAGAAATGGGGATCAAAATTTTCCTGATGTTCAGGTAGAGGGGACACTAACCACATGCGTCCACTCTGCTCTGCCATTCAGTGCACATAGACCTAGATCCCTGGTATGGGGACAGGGATTATTTCATCCCAACAGAATAAGGCAGGAGTATACGATTGGAGGCAAGACTGTCACACATTCCACACTCAGACCCTGCACAAGGAAAGAGCAACTGGGTCTCTATGGACAAATTTCAATGTACTCTCTGTAGGACACTCAGTGTACGATTTAACCACTTGTATGAGGCACCATAAGCCACTAATCTGCTTAAAGTAATACTACTTTTAATAATATTTACAGACTATATTACAGGAGTAATATTTACAGACTATTCTAACAGGAAAAGCAGTTGTATCTTGAAAAACTGGATTCAACAGAAAAAAAAAATTCTATTGCTGATTGTTACTGTATTTCCCAATCAGAAGAAATACACTGTATATATAGGAAATATCATCTCCTAGCAAGGTTGTTCTTTATAAGGCTCTGGTTTCATGTGCTTATGATTTTGTACTGATTGATCCATTAGGTGAAATCGAAGCTAAGATATTAGTTAATTATCCTAATTAGAGCTTTTTAATTTTGGAAGTCAGGAAGGGAGAGGGATCTACATCAGAAACACCAGGCATTCTCAGAACGGGTGAAGAGAATGGGGGGAAAAAGTTATTTCCTTTCTTCAGTCCCCCTTCTTTTCATCCTCAGAGAGGGGACATCCTATTTGATCACCAATAGTCTCTATACAAGACATTCCCAGGAAAATCCTCCAAAGTCTAATCAGGCTATGAGCTTTCAGAAGAGTCAGTCTGAACATGTTCTTTGGTGACTCGGTCATCAGCTGCAGAAGCCCAGCACACTTCCTTGCCCACATCTCACTCCCACTGGGCTCTGAGAACTCCTCGCAAATCCGGATTTGGGCTGCTACCACATTTCACACACAGTGACAAAAGCTCCAAATCTCAACAGAAAAAACAGGGAGAAAAATTAAAAAAAATAAAAATAAAAATAAAAAAAAATGCAGCCCTGTCTCCTCCTTGCACTCTAAGCATCTGTCTTGGTCTCAGAGTCCTCTTTCTCCCAGTTCAGCCTCTCTGCTCATTCAGGGCCCATTTGGGTCAGGTCACCTCTGAGTCCTCAAGGTTTGTCTCTTCTGCGCTGCCCCAGCTGAGCAGGTGGAGCAGAAGCAGCACAGGCAGAGAATGCCATTGCCCTCAGAGAGGTGCAAAGCTCTGGATTTGTCCCAGCTCACAGAAACCCAGATTTCCATCCGAGAACCTCTGCTAGGCCCTAGGCTTGAGAATGCAGGTGGGAGCTAGGGGAAAGAAAGGTGGAAGGGTAGGCATATAGCTACCAACATCTAAAATACCTGTTTTTCATACATACCTGCTACATTCCTGAGTAATTGTCACATGTGATCATTTAATCAAAGAGCAAATCAAAAGGCACATACACAGCACTCAGAGGCCTAACCACAGAAGAGTATCAGTGCTCTTTTCACACTGCAAACACACTAATCCCTTCCCAAGTTTGCTTTCAAATCACTTGCTCTGTTTGAATTACATTACAGCTCAAAATTTCTGCATTGTTTTTTGTCCAAGATCACTACCCTATTCAACTCAGATGTTTACCAAATACCTGTATCTTTAAATATGAAGAGAGCATGATTTAATCAGCAAATCAACAATGACAGACACTGCTGGATTGTCTTGAATAGACTGGGTTGGTATGAAATAGCTATCTCCAAAAAATCTTACAGATATTTTTTTTTTAATCACTATTATTTATTTTTAAGAAGAGAAGTGGGGTCTCAATGAAAACTAAGACTTTGGACAGTAAATGTAGTTATCTTAAAAACGTCAGCAAATGCATTTTCATTTCCCAAATGACTCCTTCCAGCCAGTGCTTCAAACAAAAAAGCCCTGTTTTTTTAAAACCGTTTTCATTCTATTCCCATACCTGTCAGCAGATATAACTTTGAATACTCCCTTGCACTTGTTTTACAGTAGCTCTATTGATCTGCTTAATAACTAGTCCCAAGGAATTGCACTGTTAAATCTTCTAGAAACAAAATCTTTCTGAATAGGTCAGCTATTAGGAAAAGCGAGAATTCTCATAACTATGTGTTCTCTTTCCTCAGCATCTTTAGAAGCAGAAAAACTACCGTAACAAAAGTGAGTTAAACCCCTTGACATTTTCCCTGTTCAGTAAATGAATTAACATAGATGTTTCTTGTTTTGTTTTCTAAGACTCTTGCTACATTTCTTGAGTAAATGCTTGAAAACAAAACTAGTACGTAGTTGAAAAGCAAATGATACATAAGTGATATATTCAATTAATACAGACACGAGCATGTAAACATTCGTTCCCATCTCAACTAACTCATTTATAAGGAAAAGACTAACTTAACATTGCAGTCACTGTAATACATGGTACAGAATTAACAGACTTAGCCAAAAATACAATATCAAAATAGAAGCTTTTTTGATACTCTGTGGAAAACACAAGTGTGAAACAGCAGCCATGGTGCAAGCTAGATCCTCCTGGGTGCTGCTTATACATAGACTAGCTAGACACAGCTCCTACAAGATCCTTACAGACCCTTGTCCAGCCGAGAATCAGCAGAGCACAACTGTGCCTCCTTTCTTCCACAAATGCTTATGCCCCTGCTGTTTTGCTTTTAACACCAGCTGAGAGCTGGCAATGCGGTAACTCACAGCTACCTATGTACCAGTCAGATTTTGGCTCCTTGGTGCTACCAGAATTGTGCAAAGGAGATAGTTCAGAGAAGAAACCTACTGTGTAATCGTGTAATCAAAACCAAAAGGATTGGCTATCTTTCTTTCCATGTTCTCAAAGTACTAAGAGTGAACAAAGTTAGCTGGAAAAGAATTTAAAAAATAAAGAAATCAGCGGAGTGATGTACCAACATGTCATCTTAAGACTTACAGCACAGCATGCTCTACTTACTGTCAGAACAGCTGTATGTGAAAATAGATAATAGATCTTTAAAACTTACTGCACCACAGCCTCAAGACTTCTGACTGGGGTTTCGATCTTTACTTTTCTGAATCACATAAGGAGTTCTCCAACCTCAGGGAGGTTATGTCTACATGCTTAGGTTTATATGGTCAATCAATGCAACAGCAAGCTCCTGCTCTAAAAAAGAGGTCTTTGAATCACACTGGTATAAGCTTTCATAAATTTACTTTCAGAGCTTTACATGGTAGACAGTTGCATTTTACAAACAGTTTGTAGGAGTATGGAGTTATGGTACAAAACTCTTCAAGTGCAATCTTAAGGGCCTTCTGCTAAAGCCACACCATCTCCTGGGCAGAAGACCAACATGTATTTTGACTCATACTATCAAATTTTATTTTAATATCATGAAGAAAAATCAGGGATATCTTTTTTCAGGAAGAACATGATATTATCAGATTAACACCATATATTTGCAAAAACATATACTATACATACAATTAAACATTATTTGTTCAAACCAAGATATAGTAAGACTAAATGTGTTACATACTATGCCATCAAGTTCTATTACCATGCTGAGCCCAATGCAAAGAGCTAAAAAACAAATAAAGAGGAGGGTTTAGTCTTGTTTTTATGAAAAGGAAGCAGCAAATTAACAATAAAAAAAAAAATATATCTGTCATTATTTTCTAGTTAGGCCCAGAGACGAAGTGATTATCTGACCTGGTAAAGCATCTGAGACAGTGAAAATGTTTTGGACTATTTCTCTAGTCCTCTGGGATGCTCTTTTGTCCTCCTGTCAACCCTCCTCTCTCTGGCTCTGTTTCTCCAGCAAAAGCAAATACAGAAAACAAGAAAGGAGCAAATTCCAGTTTCTGCTTCTCTCTAACCTTGACAGGGTTGGTTTTGATCTCTGTCTCATTCCAAAGGAAAATGGAAAAATCAAAAAGTAAATTCATGCTCCTTAAGAAGAACAAGGCAGGCTCTGGGTCGTGTTTGAAGCCTGAAGGAACTCTTTTATCCACTGTCAATAAGAATTGTGCATACCTATTTTCATTTGAATCTTCTTATAAAAGCTGAAAGCAAAAAGGTGAATACTGAAGTCTGCAATCAGGTCAAATAAGCTGCTAAACAGTTAGGCCACTGTCTAGAGTTCTAGGAAGATTTTGCATTGCATTGTACTAATCATTAGGGATAAAGACAGTAAATAATTATTAATGTCCTCTGCTTATAGAGCAAAGACAGCTATTTCTTTAAAGATTAGTTTTCCAATATAAACCTAAAATAAGCTCCGCAGAACAAGTAGATGGATTAAACTCCATTTCTTTTGTAGTTTAATGGCACGTTCATACTTGCACGACCACTGAAAAAGCCAGCAGATTGGGTGATTTGACTCCATGCGCTAAAGGCCCTGTAAAACAGAATCTTTGCTTTCATTTCGAGTAAGATACTGAAGTATGTCACTTTTTCAAAACTCCTAGGAGCTTAACAAGATTTCAAATAAGTATTCTAGCAGATGACCTTACATACCACTTTCTCCTCCACTACTTTGCTGCATTCAAATAATTCACTTTCCTGCAAAACTCTAGTACATAGTGAGGGTCTGCAGCACATTGCAGAGGTCAGCACAGCCTCCCAGCCCAAAGCGGCAGGTGGCCTCCACGAGATGAAGGTGCTCCCTGAGAATTTTCTACCTCTATCTATTTGCCATTTAAAATCAAGAGGGAAATCAATGAACTTCATTGTATGTTAAAGAAATAAGTTCAGGTTCTTTCATAAGCATGAATCTTTCACACATAATATGTATATGGTTTAATGGCAATAACCAGACACACTAAAATATAAGAAAAAAAGCACCATATGTAAATTCCATGATCTTAGGGAACAACTAGTGGATTACTTTCCAGCATATAAAGATGCAAGATGTAGATTTTCCTCTAGAGATATTCCAAAATCCTATTATTGAGCCGTATCTCCAAGGAGAGGAGGGGGTTTGTTTGTTTTCTTTTTTTTTTTTTAATCAAACCTCTTTTTAATCAGTCAGAACAAAATGTTTTCATGCAGGAAAAGGAAGAAATTCAGTGCAAAAACAGAGTCCTGATGGAACTGGGGAATTTGGAAGAGAAAATGAAGATGGAATAAAAATGCAGGAAATAAAGATGTGTACTCTTTGAGTGCCTTTATTACACAGATGTATGCAGGGACAGTTTGCTCCCAAAGGAAATCATTAGAAGGACAACTTTTAAGAAGCTGCACCAGGAGACTGAATTCAGCCTTTTGGACTGATCCAAACTACGATCACTGTGTTTTGCTGTTAATTCTGGTGGGCTTTTAACTATGGCTTCAGAGCCATTTTGTGTTTTCCCCTTTTAGGGCCAATTTCTGTTCAGCTGCAGACATGCAACGCCTGTGGAGGGGAACCTGAATATGCACATATGAGCCTTTCTGCAGAATTCATCTTGCACTGGCTGCTTCCCAGATCCACTGCTCTCTTCCCTGTGCAAGCCCTTACAGACTTCTTAGTCAATTCAGGCATGTGAGAGAAAGCTAATCTTTAAGATTATCTAAGGTCACAAATGATTCAGATTCTCACCACGATTCAACAACCACATTCCAGAATTCAAGCCCCATTTTTAAATACTTCACAGCATCTTAAGTGCTTCACTGAATTTGTCAGTCACCTGGTTTAAGAACAAGGATGTGCCTTTATACTCAGCTCAAGTAGGACCCTGTAGGGTTTCACAAAAACAAACAAACAGCTTTACCACAACGTTATCAGCCCACTTAAAAAGTTTCATTATGACCTTGCTTGCTTTTAAACAACATTCCACCACTGAATTCTTGCCAGTTTTGGTATAAAAGGAAGAAGAGAGTCAAGCTCAAGAAGAAGGAAAATGCCACAGCTTCAGCACAGAGTGAATAATCCACACCTGCAACATATCTCCTGTAATTTAAACTCATGACACCACACTCCTCAACAGCAACTCAATTCTGCCTCTCAAAATTAGAAATCTAGTTTCAAGTAACTGAAAAAAAACTCTCGAACTTCAAAGCCAAGCTGTTCCTTCAGCACCGAGATGCCCCACAGTTCCCCAAAGTTAACAGAACTCTCTAACATTTGAGTTTCTCAACATGAGAGGAAATACAGGCTGAGATTCGGAGATGTGCATTCACAGAAGAATATATATCAGGAGTGAGAAAAGCATACAAGCATTTTAGTCAAAAGCCCTTTTTGGTAAGCATTCAGAACAACCTGAAAATGCACTGTTTTACATTAACTTTTAAAGGAATCAGCACTTCTTTTATGAGAATATTTGTCTTAGGGTGTACATCAACTGATCAATACAGCACCGATGTAGAGATACATTACTCTATCAATCATATATTAAAAAGAGCAGCAGCACTTTATGTTTAATACCCAATGTAACCAATTAGTACTGCCATCCCCTGATGTTACACAAGTTCATTCCCTTAAATTGCCACGGCAGTAAATTCTACAGTTATAAATGAGAAGCTGTAAATTGATTTGCATGTAATAACACCACCACTAAACCTTTCTTATCACCTTCAATTTTTCCCATCTGCTATCAGAGTGGAAGTTTAGGATCTATTATTCCCACAAGGGGACTTACCCAGCTGGACATCTATAACAGTTGGCTGGTTCTCCATGGGGAACAATGGCTTTGGAGGTTTGTCTGTGAGTAAAGCTAGAAAAGAAAATGAGAAAATGTAATGGAAAAATTGAGAAAAAAAGAAAAGCCCTGTCATGTAAGCAATCAAATGTTGGTACGCTTGATGGCATGTAAACATTTATTACATAACATGGCTGTTACACTGCCAATGTGTTACTGCTTTCCTAATGGCTCTGGTGGCCCACTGAGTCAACAGAAATAAGTTACTTCAAGAATTACATTTTTAACACAAAGCAGCAAAACAAACTCAATTTCTCACTTTTGATCTACATATGATAACTAGATCAAGCATTTTAGATCATCACCTGGCAAAGCTAACACACTTAATCTGCAATACCAACTGAATCTATTTCAGTGTGACCAGTCCCACCACGTCTTTATGCTTGCCCAAAACAGTGTTTAGGTGCTCAAAGAAAACTGCCACATAATTTTGTCTGATGAACCCCAGCAGCTTCACACCCAGCTTACATTCTCACCCAAGCGGGTGGGGGACCTGGGCCCTCTTCTCCAAGCCCAAGTGGGGACCCTGCCTTCTGCTGTAGAGAAGTATCTCCATTTGAGAGCAGGAAACATTACCCCAGCCTGGTCCTACCAGGGGACTGCTCCAGCCACTAGGACAGATGGTCACAGATAATACTGCTACTGAAAGGCACAGCTACAGAGACAGGCTTCATGACCTGGTTTGAGAGCTTAGCACCAGGCTGTGCAAATAGGTTTTGTAAGCTGGGGCTAGCTTGAAATAAACATCTGAGTATTCCTGGAGATGGGGAGAACTGTTTTTAATAAAATACAGCATCTTGCACCACATGAAATTAAACATTTCAAAACTACTTCAATACTTTTCCAGTTGAAATTCATCACCTGAACTTATTTGACCCGAGTTTGTAAAATGAATTTGCATTTTTCAATAAAAGACTCGGGCAAAATTACTCTGATCTCCTCAGAAGCCTCAGCACTTACTGATTTGATAAGAAATAAGTCTAGCCGGTGGTTTGGTAGCTCAAGCTAAAGTTGCCTCTGTCTGGACAGCAGATCTTGAACCAAGCAGAGGGTGCTTGAGTTCTGCAAGCTCCTGGCCTAAGCTCCCAGCTCAGCCTGAGCCCTTAGTGTATCGGGAGGACATCTCTCCCCCATGGGGTCTGCTTCAGCATCAGTCAATGGTTCAACACACCTTCCCTGGGGCTTTAAGACAAGCTGGCTGAGTGGGTGAAGCAGAGGTGCAGCAGTTACACATTTTGCTACTGGGGCTCTGATAACAGGCTATCAAAATGACAGCTGCGTAAAACTGGATGTAGCTGAATTATTCTACTACCAAAAAAAATATAAAAATCATCAACCTACAAAACATTTTCACATCCGCATCTACAGGAAATGACAAACTGCATTAGAGAAATACCTGTTTGATTTTGCTTTACAGTTGACAGTCAGCACAATCTATTTCCCCAGTTCCATTTAAATGAAAATGGAGTTCCTTCCACTGATGCTACAGCTATGCTTTGCTGCTGTACAGCTATGTTTTGCTTATCACAAAATAAGCATTTGGGTAACAAGTCAGCAGCCAACATTTCAGATCAAAATCATATGTGTTCGTAAGAACTATTTGTACTGTTTACCCACAAGGACAACACAGGAATCTCCAAAGTGACTTAAACAGCATGTTATTAAGAGTAAAACCACAAGCAGAGTTCAGAACGAAAGGGAAATGGGAAATTCTGTTAATGAGAATTTCAGCAGTTCAAAAATGCTCATCCAATGCAAAGTGGTAAGGCTGACCCAGAAGCAACATCAAGGCTACCTGTACAATCGCATTATTTGGGGATTAGCCTGAGAGTAGAAAATTTCTGGCAGAAACAAATAATTAATGTCTCCTAATGCACCTAAGTCATCTAAATGTCATTAGAGAATAAGAAGAAATTTCTGCCAAACCTACATGTGTAAGTACAGTCTAACTACTTGCTTTTTATGGAATTTCAATCCTAACCAAAGCTGAAAACTTCTAAGTAGGAGTTTTGGGCATCAAACCCAAGGGGCTTTGGAACACATTCCACTGATGATTTTTTTAAGCAACGGATGCTTTTAAATTGCTAAAAGCTTTTGAGATGCTCTTCCTCATAAAATCCCACTGCATCCAAGGCGAGATGGATAACTATTTCTCCAGCTTCTTCACAAATCACATCCTAATTCAAACAATAAGTTTCTCACTTGAAGGTCACACCTGCTTCCTATCAAAGCTTATTCCCAACACTCCAGAAAAAAAAAACAACATTCTCAGGAAGTCCCAATATGCTGATAGCCAGAACACTTGGTAAGGGGGAACATGAAAGTGAGAGTACATTTTCAGTACTGACATTTTTCTGTTCAACATGTATAAAAGCTCTGCTTTTCTTATACTCTAATTCCTCACATGAAAAAGCCCTGTCAATAAATAATAAGTCAGCAAGAGTCACTAGACTAGAATAACATTAGTTGAACTGTAACCCACTGCCAGTCATAAGAAGGACTTCTTCACAGGTATTGCTTGCCATTTTCTCTCAACTCATCACAGAAAATTAGAGGTAGTGTTGTCTGGACCTGGCATCTGCTGAGGGGGAACGTCATCACCCGAGTCACAACCTAAGAATATCGCTTTTCTGCAACTTTGGTTTGGTTTCTTTATTGGTTTTTATACTGTCTAGGCAGACTTCCTGAGACCGCCTGCTGGAAGGAGACAGGAAAAGGAAGTACTACAAAGGTATTAAAAATTTAACAATGTTCTTAATTGCCTCTGTGCAACTGAGTTCAGTAACTTTTTTTAAAGACTAAGTCAAAAATCTCTAGAAAACGCATTTTGGCCTAGGAAGTGCACAATTCTTCTTAGGAAGACTTCTTAGGAAGGTAACGTGTTGGCCTATATATTAATGCAGGAGTACCTCCGATGCTCAGCAGAAAGAGAAGAGAGCGGCTACTGCCAGAGGCAGCTATTTGCTGCAGCTTCCACACAGGTCTGCTGCAAAACACGTGCTGGAGGGAGTGGAAAGGTCACAGTGGTTGCAAAGGAGTTTGGGGATTTAACCTCAATACTAACAGAATCAAGCCCTTTCTCTAGCACAGGCAACAATCTCCCCAACCCCTTACAGGCCTCCTTCAGGAGACACCACAATGTGTTTAAAGCTCCGCACAAACACAAGCTTTAATAAGTAAAGGTTAAAATGGAGAAAGAGATCAGCTTGAGAATGCAATTCTAAACCACTCGATATACCAGACAAATTTTCTTTTGGGTA
This sequence comes from Numenius arquata, assembly GCF_964106895.1. Taxonomy (NCBI): domain Eukaryota; kingdom Metazoa; phylum Chordata; class Aves; order Charadriiformes; family Scolopacidae; genus Numenius; species Numenius arquata. The sequence goes on from NC_133580.1 coordinate 9,438,968, forward strand.
GAAATTTAATGGGGAGGGGAGTAGGGAGGAAAAAGCCCACTCCCCCCCCCCCAAACCTTGCATCCCAGTTGAGCGTGGACCCTCCTTTGTGAAGAGCCGCAACAGAGTTTCACTTTCTTGTGTATTACCAACACTTTTTTTCCTTATTTTTTTTTCTTAGGTGTTGGGGTTTTTTTCCTTACTTTTTCAGGCTTTTCTTGTATTATTGTTTTTCATGTCTGGTACTAAATTGTACTCTGTGTGCATTGTAGGACATGGAGTAAACTTGCTGGGGTAGCTGCATCGATGTGGTGCCAGTGTGCTCAGGCTTTCCTTGTTTAATGTTCTTTTCATACCTCATTCCCACCTGCATTCCTTGCAACCCAATCTGACCAGGGCTTCCCCTGTTTGCCTTAGCTTTACTTGCAGTCTTTGGATGTTTTCTAAGTGTGCTCCTGCATGTCACATTTTAAATGGTTATATTTTGCCATATTGTTCTTGGATGGTAATCGTTATAATGAACTGGCAGCCTGTCAGAACTCTTTATGTAGGAGCTGAAATGGCCCAAAGGGATTTTGAGTCTAGAAGGCAATGAACTGCTGGGTCTTAAATGTCATATGCGTTTACAGAAAACAAAAGCCATTCTTATTTTAGAGGTCAGACATCAGATCACTTATTCACCTTATGACATTCACTTCTCGCCCTTCTTAAACAGCAAGGCTGTAAAAGATATTCTCAGCTACAAGGGATTCTAATCTTTCATGATCTCTGTACTTGATAGAAGTCCATAAAAAAACCCTTTATTCAAATGCTCATTTCTCTAAGAGAAGCTTCTTTAATTCTCAGAACAGTTTTATAGACGTGCAGCACTCTCCAGCCTTGCTAGAAGGGGTAGCAGAACAAAGAGTTAATATTGTTACTGTAACATGTCTAACAAGCTAACAGTATTATGTGTTCTCATGGAACTCTTACTTCAGCTCCCACAAAAACACTTTAATTTAAAACAGCTAAGCGCACTGCAAACATTCTTCCTATTATTAAAGGTACAGCAGTACTTCTGCAAAGAAATATGAATATATCTCATTAACTGTCACAGGAAGAGTTGGGATAGAGCTGTCTACCTTTTTTTTCAGGCCCCTTGGAACATGCCATGCCCCTGTGCTGCTCGAAGCACCAATACTTACATGGTGAAGCTACTAGAACAAGGATGATATTAGTTCCCCAAAGCAACAATCCCCACAGACAGACCTACCTTTGCAAGACACTAGGTCTGACAATGAAGCACACTAAGGGTTTCTTTGCCTTTACTTGCCATTCTAGGATTTCATCCCCTGAACAGGCTGTGACAGCTTTGGCTGCATTTGTTTATGTATCAGCTGATAGAGTACACTACTGAATTAAGATTGAGAGGAGGGCTCGCACAGGGCTTCTGTGATTTGTCCCACAGTAACACCACACGCACTACCTGGGGCATCGCTGGAAGTCACAGGTGCCGGGAGACAAGCTGGAAAGACATTTTTTTACCCAGAGGCACCTAGCAACGCATGTGCCTCCCATGAGAGCTTGGTGGACATGGCCAGAGGCTGCTCAGCACTACTAGGAGACTGCTTAAAGTGCTGTTTCCTCCTATGCTTATATTCACCCCATTAGAAAGTAATACACAAACTTTAAAACAATAATCAAGTTTCTGTGATTTCAACACCACTTGCCATGCAGTTTTTCCATAAGAGATTTAAAGGCAGAGTGTTGAACAAATCAACACACTGGTCTGATCCTCTGAAACCATTCATCCAGGTGCATTTTCTTTCCTGGAACACATGACACTTATTCTCTCTTTTTCATAGGCACAAGGAATATGCTGTCCCAGGAGCTAAGTGCCTCAGAAAAGCAGAGAAGAGACCTGCCAAAGATTTTATCTCTTCAAGTAGTTACACAGTGACCTTTAGCAGACAAGGGAGAGCATAACTTGCTGCACAGGGCAATGTCTGACTACCCAAAGCACCAACTGAAGAAGACAACACCCTTGAAGGAGCAGCTCCTGCTTCTAAGTGCCAGTGCAGCATGAGAGCCTAGAGGTTCATTTTTTACCACCACAGCCTTACGGTTTCAAAATTCTCTCATTCCATATTCAACACATATCTGACACACTAGAAAAAGCACAAAACAGTTGAAAACAAACAGCCTTAGGATATCATTACTTAAGGATAAACAATGATAACCAGCTAGAAAAACTACCAAGCATCTCCATAAGCACCAGTTCCTTCAAAGTCTGTTACTTGATGCATTTCTATTTCCCTACACTATTTCCTACCTTCCCTCTGCAGCAGCCTCACAGTACTCTCCCCACCCAAGTCAGACTTCTTTTACAGCAGCCACGGTGAGAGACAGACAGCATAAGCTGTTACTACAATGAACACATGGCTCTTACTGCAATTTTTGAGCAGCTCAGCTAAACGCAACTTCTGAATTTAACGCAGATCACCTTCCTTCCCCCTGTGCCATGCAAAGCTATCTTCAAAGCCAATAGGCATCACCTGTGCTCCAAGGACCTGAATTGCTACCAGTGTGAAGCCAGTCAGCATCAGGGTCACGCACTGAAATCCAGCTGCTTATGATTTGAAGGGCCTCTTTCTTGTGACTCAGTACAGCTGGAGCATTTTCCAGACCAGATAACTCTTCTAAGGGAGATGAAGGCAGAAGGCTAAAAATGTTAACTGACATGTGGCTTATAATTGGTCAAATCCTGGGGAAGGGTTTTCTTCTTCTTCCTCAGGACAGATAATGACTTTTCCTCTTCTTGTGATAAGCACCCAAAGTACATTGCAGTTCTATAATTTTCTATTGATATACCTCCTGGACATTTGTTCATGTAATTTGCAGTGATGAAAGGAACAATTATCCAAATATGAAGCAGAATGCAGGGAATCTAACAGAATTGTTTCAAATCTTCTATGAGACAATTACATGCCAACCTACTTCCTTCAATCAAAGGATCTGGCATTTTCCCACCATTAATTAACACAGAGCCTCTAGTATCATTCAATCAAGGATCTGGCTAACCTTTTGACAGCAGAACGGATCTGTTTGAATAGCATCCTCTGGGGCAAATAACAGCATGCCAAATCCTTAGTCTGAAACTAGCTCATACCCCAAGTTAAGCTTTTGTTCACTCCTAGTTCAAATACACATGCTTCCAGGCATGGCTTAGATCTACTTTGGCATCTAAAAATCTTGGCAGTGACATCGCAACTTTCACACCATAGACAAAGATGGAACTAACTGCGTGCAAAATGCTAAATCAATATGTTAACCAGAGGGCACATGTTGCTAAGAGAAGCTCAGCATTACACCTTTTAAAAAATATGTACCTAACTCCCTTTGGCTCATCTGAAATCCCAGCTTGTGCCAACAGATTTCTCAATGGCTGACAGAAAAACGCTTCAGGCCTGACCTGCTACTGCTTTATCTTTTATGTTGCTGCTTACACCTAAGCAAACGTGTTAGCCAATTGTGCAGATGTAAATGTAAATGTGACAGCTATAGTTGTAGCTGCCAGGGACTGAACTGTGCGCTTGCAGAGTTAAAAGCTTGTCCAAAGAGCCAAGGGTTCCACCTGGACTTGTAGTAAGTACCCTCTGTGGACTGTGCCTCTAACACACGTCCACCAGCAAGTCCCACTGTCCGATCAGAACGAACGCTTTTCATTTCCTTTGCGCAGCAGTAAATTACCACACAAGGTGAAAAGCAGTGGAAAACCACATAAAGCAACTCATTCATAAAAATGCAACTTTGTGAGGCTGTGTTTATGTGGGGACACTGTTTCCTGATTAGCTGTAGTGTGTTCTATCACTCAGTCAAAACATGCTTTTTCAGCATTCAGCTATTGTGCTGCCTTTCCTTCACCACAGTATCAAGCTGACAAAATGATTGCACCTCCATCCGTTATTTGCTGTAACTGAAATAAAGTCATTGCAACAAAATGCTGTCAAAGGATAAATGTATCCACCTTTGAAAATAAACACTGAACACTTATTCTCAATAAACTCAAACTCAATAAACCCAGAACTTGTGTGGAAGCCAGGAGCCATTAACCAGGGACAAAGATTTTTTTCTCTATTTATTATTATTCGAGCAGGAAATGCATCTTTTGGGACAATGGGGCGAAATGATACAGCAACTGGATGCCCTCCTCCTCCCCCCTGCTTTGCTACCATCACCATGAATATCACTTTTTGAAAACTCTACCTAGGATCAAGAGTGCCTTAATGCACTGTTTGGTCTGCCACTGTGGGACAATTTTCTGCAAGAAGGAGTTTAGCATTTTTATATTAGCAGTAAATAATTGGAATTCATCACATGAATTCTTTTTATGACATAGAAAGAAGGGCAACACAATCACGTTTTTAAGCAAGATGCTGTGTCCGTGCTGAAATGCAGCTCGCAAGGGAAATGAATTTTGAGGCACTCAGATGCTCTTGGATCATTACTGGTGGTTTTGATTGTAAGCCATTAAGTTCTCAATGACTTGGAACAGACCCATGTTTGACAGGTCATACTACTGGCACCAAGAAGAAGTTGGCCATGACTGTAGCCCCCTTGACTTTGAGAGCAGTCAAAATCCTGAACAACTAGCCATGTCTGTCCTGTTCTTGCCAGCTGCTCCAACAGCTTCTGCTGCAGGCATGACCTTGCAGCCCATGCTAACTGTTTAAAACTAGTAAGACCAGCTGGCAAAAGAGCAGGTGTGAAATCATCTCTGAAAAAGAAGTCTTGCTGCCAGTCTTCTCAGCTTAAACGTCTTTAGCTACTGCACACAGGATGCTATCAGTGTATGGAGATAGCCAAAGTGCTTTGGAGAGAAGAGCAGGAGCATCAGGTATTTGTTAATTCATGGAAATGTTAATAAAAGTCAAAATGAACTAGATTTTGGTTTGGGGATCTTAAAGTTTTCAGATTTGTGCATGCCCTTCTTCCCCCTTCTTACAAGGCAATCAAGTCATGTAGGGCTATAGAAAATGAAATGGTGGGATTCTGGTGGAACTTACACAACAGAACATGACTTAGGAGGACTCTGGTGAAGTACAATAGAAACAGTAGCATAGATCACACATTACTGAAGCACAGATGGCAAAATCCCACAAGGTGCCCATCACAAAGTAATTACAACAGGGCTGAACACTTAACACTACTGCAATATACATGTTAAATGCCAGTAGCAGCTGATTGTTATGCATCTCCTGATGTGAAACATTCACTGACACTGATGGTGTGGGTTACTATCAGTGCTGTCACTAGAGTCATTGCAAGGTGGGTGCTGGAAAGTAGAAGAATTTCATGTTAGCAGGGCTCTCCCTGTACTGATGCTATGAAGTTTCCTTACTCCTATGGCTGCCAACACGCCTTTCTTTTCACTGCCTTTCTAAATTTCACAGATTGGATTAGATCATGCAAGATCATTTTAATCCTTTCCTAAATGTAGATCATGCAGCTTTCTTTTATGAAGCAAGCATGAGTTCCCTTTGAAGTGCAGAAAAAAGTGTAATAAATTGTTACTAAATGTAGATTGCATTTCCCTGCAATATAATTCATGAAAATCTCAAATGGACTGTGCTTTATTTAATGAACAGACTGTATTTAACACAAAGGATACATCATTTCATCTGCACTCAAAATGTTTCTCTTGGACTCTGAGCAGAAATAAGATGCTTGAAATTACCCTCTATTTCAAGGAGATCTGCAAAGAACATTTTATGACATTTTATCTTTTGGCCTTTTTAATTCTTTTTTCTTTCTGTCTTATAAAAAAGTAAAGTAGTGGTGACGGATGAAGCCAGATCCCATCATCCATCTTGAAGGGACAGCTGGAGACTTTGCATGCAAATGAAAGCTATCATTCTTGTCAACCTGAAGCCAGAGCACCAAAAGCCTGCAGTCCACAACCAATTAATATTCCATCATCAATTTGACCACTCGTGCACAGTGAACTACTGCACCACAGCACAACCCCAGCAACATGAATTATCATGGAGTGGATTGTATGTGTTGTTTTAATAAAACTCAAAGCAATCCATTATTCGCTGAGACTAAAAACCTCATATTAAATATGGCTAGTGAATCAAAAGAGAATTATTGTGGACGATGAATGCCAGCTGAACTAAGCATTAAGCACCTATGGTACTATATTTAGACAAAACAATAGGGGCTTTTTTGGGGGCTGGGAAATGCCATCTCCAAGCTCAATAGCAGCCTCCAGCCAGTGCACACCACAATCCGGTGAAGGAGGAGCCAGTGCCATTTTGCCACCTCTCTTCGTTTGCTGTTTCAGGCAACTGCATGACTTACTGTGCCCTGAGATAGCCCTGAGCCAAAACCTTTGTTACAGACCAAATACTTCTGTGTACTTTTTCAAAGAAGAGGACAGAGCTACTGAAGATCAACATTAAAAATGTATTTCATTTGCAGTCTCAAAGGCAGTAGAGACCATTTAAAACTTGTACTTTTGACATTATTAGATGTTGCACAATGTAACAGCTCAGCCTACTTTGATGTTCAGCAGGACCACTACAATTTCAAAGCAGCCATACTGCAAACAATTTTTAGATGGAATTTCAATTGTAAGTTTTTTAGACTAACGGCATTCACAAGTAAGAAACATGGACACTTCTGTTAAGTCATCTCTTGCCAATTGATTTCTCTCTGTAGGGGTTTAACAAGTAGGTTTCACCCTGCCCCATCCAGCCTATTAATTCTGATGCATTCTTTGGATTAGCACCCTGGCTTTGAAAGCTTGCTACAATGATGAAAAATGTTACTATACTTGACAAGGAACACCTTTTCATAAAATGTTTATGCAATATTTATGTAGGTTCTTTCTCTCTAATTTGCCTTTAAAAGCTGGAAAATATATTCCACCAGGTATTGCTATTATTTTTTTCATTTTACCACTGAAGAAGTTTTGAACTGTATTCTTCACTAAGCACGTGTAGCACTGTTAAGAAAAAAATGGGCCAAATCATGTCATTACTGGTTGGGTGAGCAGGAAAACGAGTAAAAGCAGGCATAATATAGGCATGTAAAGAAATCATAGATACGCTCGCTGTTTATCCTGCCTCATGACTGAAGATCAAGAAAATGTAAATCTTCTCATGAAAGACAACGCTTTAAGAAATGAAGGAGATAGTTATCCCATGAAATGCGTCGTTTTATCTTAGGCAAAGGATTTAAAAGAATTAACAAAAAAGTAGCATCCATAGAAATCTCTGTCAGGACGACCCATTTTCAGTCAGCACTGCTGCCTTTCACCACTTTAATCAGAGTTTATACCAGGTGATGGGAAGCAGGATAGCCTCCTCCCTCACTGTGGGACCTGAGTTGTTCAGTATCAGCTACTATCAAACACAGGGCAGTTTTCTGATCAGAGAAAGCAATTTCTTTTTCACAAAAATACACCAAACATATGCAAAGCACTGCCTCAAAGAAAGATGCTACAGGAAACTTCACAGCTTTGATAAAACAAGTTCCAGATAAATGATTCACATCCTAAGTCAGTGGGCACGCTCTCACCCCCATGTAGTAGGCTTACAGGAGGCAACTACTCAAAAATAAATTATAGTATTTTAAGACTAACATATTACTTGAAAATGTTTAATGGTCCAGTGGAGATGCAAAGAATGCCAAGCAAACCTCCAAGGGCAACGTGACTAAAGGCTGCATAGAGAGCTATATGTACAAAAGGCACAAGGACAAATGTCATTCCAGTGCCCACTGGTGCATCTCTGTGCAGCCCCATTAACAAGCCCAGTGACACACAACACAGTTGAGAGGAACAAATTAACTTCCCAGTGAAATAGTTCAAAGATCTTGTGGCAAAACTAAGAGCGATGGAAAAGAGTGAAGACACAGCCAAAAAAATGTCTTTGGGACCATACTTGTTTTGAATCTATGTGACCATTGCCAAGCAGACTGTCAACGCACCAGATGTTTGTATAAGACGAGCCTAAAATAAACTGGACAGCAGAGTAAGCGATGGATTGTACCTGTCCCATGGCTCAATTTGGGCACAGGTTACACTGTATGCAGCAGAAACTGTAGGAGGGCCGAGCCTCCAAATCCCCTGAAACGTGAGATTAAACAGTCCCACAGGCACTTCAAATGGCTGCAGATAAGGATTTAATCCTTCAGTATATTTCCTCCATCCTTTATTAAAAGATGAAGATAATCTTTAAATCAAGAAAAAAATAGAAAAAAACAATGGAAATAGCCGGGGAGGGGAGGGAAGGGGGGAGAGGGGAAGAGCACCCACCCTGTTTTCATTAACAAATGGCATTGGAAGGGGAACTCGCTCCCCCCAGCCTTAGTGAACAAAGCAGTACAAGCTCTCTGTGAACAGTGCATGGACCCGACACTGATGGGCTGCCCATACTGCACCTGCCTCTGCCTGAACTACTTGTGCATACACAGGCTCCCAAGAGGGGTTTTCCATTCCCCTGCAATTTCTCCATCCGACTGCAAGGACAGAAATCAGCACTGCTCCTACCCCTCAGCCACCAATACACTGTTGGTGAAGCAGCTCAAAACAGAGATCACTTTCCTCAGCCGCTACATTCCTCTGCTGTTCTCAGAGGACCATTCATTACCCAGCTTTTAGGTTTTCTGCTGTTTTTTTTCCCCACAGCGAGATGTAAGTTTTGCACCAGGAATGTAAATTCTGAGAAATTTTTCATGAAATTGTGTCAGCTTGTTGTAACGAACCTGCTCGACACTTCATTTTCCTGTTGAAAGTGTCTTCGGTTTGTCATGTGTTGAAGCAATTTAAGATTTTGCTTTGACGTTTTCAACAAGAGAACAAGAGGATTCAATCTGTTCTAGGTAGTAACTGCCATTACATTTAAACTACATCATTCAAATGAAACTCAACATACTATTTTGACTGCCATTTCATATCTTATCAATGATTATGTAGTACTACTGTACCAGCTCATGGAACAAAGTTCAAGCAACAAAGAAAGTAATTTAAAAAAGATCCCCCTCCCCAAATTTTCCAATAATGCCACTCTGAAACTTCAATTTCTTTCTGAAACAGTATTCTCAAGTGGCATTCTTCAGATGTGCCTTTATGAGGGGAATTTGGAGAATTTTGGCTTTTGTTCCAATGTAAAATGGAAGTAAAATCTGAGAAATAACTCCACAAATTTCCTCCCAAATAAAAAATATAAATTTACAACCATCTATAATAATTCAGTACCAAAGGATGGGATGACTGGCTGATGGAGAAGTTGAGCACAAACTCAGTAGTGACAGTGTAGGAAACAGTAAAGGTTTCATCACTTGTCACGTTCATCATATGGTGAGTGTGATAACCTGCCCCGCGTACGTGTGATTGTTTTACCTACCACCCCATTTGAAAATTTTTCTCTGTTTTGTTGTCTGCTTTAAAATGTGTTATGCACCACATTCAGTTCTCTCTAATCAATGTGTACATGTCCATCAACTCCTTCTGATGCACAGTAGTTATCAATCATGTTTTATTTATTACAGGAAAAAAAGATTATGTCTTGTTCATCAAGTCTTTTACTTCAATTCTAGGGTCTGTTTTCTAGAAATTTTAAACTGAAAGATGTGACATGCATAGCTAAAGAGCATGACAGTTTCTCAGGAGATGAACAATATTTTGATTAATAATTACAGAACCAAGTATTTTAACAAGGTAACAAGGAGATAACCTAAATACAAGACTACAGGTGTGAAATATTATCACTTTCTCTCCCAGATTTTAACTAATAATTAAAGAAAATCTTTGAGTGTCAGCACACTTGTAAAATAAGTACTATATAAAGATTTATCACTTATCTACAAACTATATGATATCACTGCTTTTTACAGAACCTGTGGATTAAATAGAGAAAGGAAGGGCTGGGGTTTGGTTGTTGTTTGAGGTTGTTTTTAGTAGTAAAAGCACAGCAGCATTGTAAAAGTGTTGGATCACAGAAACAAAAACACAGTGCAGGAGTAATTTTAGATAGGCTTTTAAGCCAGAATGTCTGTCTTAATCTGGTATTATTCTCAGATTGTGTCTAAAGATTACATTTTGTACCATCCTTTTGTTGATTATTACCCATCCAGAGATGCGTCCCTATACATGCATTACTGATACCACAACAAAAGGGAGTATTCAAATGCAACTGCACGATTTGGCTCCATTTCAGCTAATACACCCGAGTAAAAGTCAGAGACCTCTCCCCGCCCTTGGTATTATTCTGCAATGATGTGCTTCCTTACCAAGACGCTGTAAAGGGATCTAATATACTATACTGTAAATAGGTAATTTTGGCTGAACGCAGGGTAGCACTATTTTTTAACTGCTCCAGAGCTAACATTTAGGGAATTCTGAGTTGTTGCTGGAATGCTTCTCTTCTCCTCCTACATACTCTCAAATTAGTATATCTCTTTCTGTTGGTAAATAAGCACCTTTGTGTTCAAAAGTAGTCTAATCTGGAGCTGCATAAAACAGTTAAATTATCATTAACACCATATACTGATCTTGCAAGGAGTTGAAAACTCCAACACAATTTCATATCAAAGCAATGGAGCCTTAAGCTTTTGCATCTATGAATGATGAACAACATTACTTCAAATGACATCTTTTGTCAGAGTTGCTTGAGCTAAAGACAGAGTGAATCCATTTGTATAAATTGTGGCTTCGCTGCTGAAAGATTACAAAAATATATGGTGCTATCCTTAAGTCTCAAACCATTAATATAGTTAAAATATGCCATCTTTTCCCGGGAAGAACAAGCAAGTCCTTAAACCACTATCATCAATCACGACTAATTCACTAAATATACAATTCCAACAGCAATAGAAAAAGAAAATACAGTATAGTATATCATCTGTCACTACATCAAACATCTCTATTTTTCAATGGAAACTGCAAGTCAAGATTTCCAAGGTCTGTGATATAGATGGTTCATAACTGAGTTCCCATGCCACTAGGATTAGCCCTTTGTTAGTTCTCCATTTGTGTGATAGATCCAAAGCTAGATATTTTTATTTGGAAAAGGAAACCAATATTAATTCCCCCCTCAAGAAAATATATGTCTGGATGCTACGGTTTAGTCATTGAAGCACTTTAAAATGATCAGCAATCAAGCAGATCTTATAAAAGATATTTATGATTCCTCAAACCTACACATAAACTAATTTATTAGAACTATACAGATTATATACTGCCAGGGTGTCCAAAACCACTACAAGGTATGAGCCAGGAGTGCACTGTACTGTACAAAAAGTTCCTGCCCACTGGTACTATCTTGGTTGATTCAGATCATTGCCTTATCAGTTGTATTCTCATCATGTTATGTCATGGTTTGGAGCAATGAGCATTTCACTATGCAAGACTGAAGGTCACTCTAACGAAAAGGAACACTAATGGGGTGAAAATTAATATCGTGGGGACAATAAATCATTCTTGGAATCCTATTTAATTGATCATTTTGTAGCTGACCTTGCTCCTGCAGAAGTCAATGGCAAAGCTTTCGTTTCTGTGGATATGTACAGGATTGGGTCCTTTAAACTATGGCATGTTTTATGAATACTGAAGGTAGCATATTTTACACTAGAATTTTCTTTATTACTTCTCCATACAAAACTTCGCTGAGTGCCAAATTGCTATATAAAAGCACCCCATAATACTGTACATTAATTTAATACATGATACATTTCCCTGCTAGTAATATTAAATGTTGTCACTTTCAATACACAGATGTCTAACAGAGCAAATTCTCTCCCCCTCATCTTCCTTCCCAGTATTTTCCTCCCAGATTTTACAAACATGTCTATCACAAACTACCATCTCTCCATCTTTGTCTGGCAGTCTGACATTTCCTTTAATAATATGTGAACTACCTCTGAGGCAATCAGCATTCTCCCTGAGACCCAGTCCCCAGCAGCACAAGGCTCACAGCACTATGACAGAGGACTTAGCAACAGGATTTATGCTTACTTGAAATGGAAACGAACGAACAAGGATTATTCCGCAGCCATATTTTTTATGTTAAAGAACCTGACTTAACAGAGTCTGCTGTGAGTCATAAGGGAAGCAGGCAGCTCAGGGTCAGGAGTCTCTGTGCTCGCCTTGACCATGGTGGCTGAGGCGCACGCTCTTTACTGTGACCAAGCTGAGCTGGCCAGGGCAGGCAAACTGGCTTGCTAGGACCTGAGGCTGCATCTGAGGATACTTGCTTATTGTCTCTCTTTCCTCATGTTATCTTAACTCAAGAGGTGTCACCGTCTCTTGTACACTCATCACTGTTGACAGTCCTAACAGGCTTTGTTGAAGTGTTTTCAGAGGAGCACGTTTCCTTCTACTGTGTCAGCATATTTGGAAAATCTGGATCAGGCCAAGTGGCATCCACCTGGGAATCTCCAAAATCTGTACTACTGTAGGAGCAAACAGCATGATGGAGCATGCTCCTTCCATCCCTCTAAAGGCACACAAGCCCCTTTCCTCCTCCTTTCCATTTCCCTCTGCCTCTTAGAAAGATGATTTACCAATACCACACACTGAAATGTCTCCTCTGGGAAACAAGTCTAAAGGATCCTAGGTGGGAACAGGACAGGCATGTACAGTACAAGTACAAGCTATGGGGACTATCAGAGATGCACTGAGATAAGCACACAGATTTGGGGATGGAGCATTTTCTTGATGGAGACTCTGTACAAGAAACTGAGACATGAGATGTGGGCTTTGACAAGATGCCCTTATGGGCGCAAGCTTTCCACCACCAATGAAGCAGTGCTTTCCTCATGCCCTAGACAAAGGCCTAGTCTCATATTAATCAGTGGTTTTTTTGACTGCTGCAGGGGGGAGCACAGTTTTAAGAGAAGGGAAAAACCCTCAGATCAGGAAACTTTCCAGTCTGAATCCCTCTAGTGAAGTAAATTTCATCTGGAGATGTTTCTTTCGAGAGATGAGGCTGCAGTCTCACAAGCAAGAACATTCAGGGCAAGCAGAAGTTTTGGGCTGATTATCGTCATGCGGCTATTTATCTTGATCCTTTATGGTTTTAGGCTGTCTTTATTTTCTGTGGTGTGAGTGGGATGACTCTGAGTGCTGGCACAGCAGCCTGTCACAGAGGAGAGTAAATTTGGCACCTGAATTCCAACTTCCCAAATTTAAAGGGTAATAGTTTGGCAGTAAGGTGTCTGATTCTTACTGTTCATGGTTTTGCTGGTACTCTTGGCAAGTAAATTTTTTAATTCATAAATTTCATTGTAAGTTTTGGGTGTATTACGACCCTTCCCTGATTTCACCCCCTCAGGTTTTAGTTCCTTTCCTTTTTCACTTCTACATATTGTTTGTTCTAGTTAAAAAATGATAGTGAGAAGAAGCAGAAACTAGGAGATTCCAACTATATTTTCACACTGTTTGAACACTGAGCAGTTCTCAAATACTAAAGGTAGGAGCCTAGTTAATTTTTTCAGACAAATGGTTCATAAAGGAAAAGAAATGTGCTATTGGTTGCCTGAAACTGTTTGTAAATTAATGTCAAATTCAGTTTTAGATGAAAAAAAAAAAAGAAAGGAAGCTCTTCTCCCCAAATAGGAACACTTTGGTGTGACATTTGTCTTATATGAAACATAAGTTATATATTTATCTTCAGAAAATTAAGACGATATCTTTAAAGAATATTTAACTTCCTCGAATCTAAAACAAATGTGTTGAGGAGGTTTGTAGGAAAAAAAAAAAAAAAAGAAAGAAATAAAATCACATCACTTCTTTTCCCCAAAATATTATATTTAACTACTGTAGTGAGAAAATTGCCATACAGCACTTAGCGAAGGCTCGTCTTCCCTTTCAAAGGCTCTTAAAATGCTACCCAGCTGAATTTCTACATAATCTCCCAAATGTGTCCTTTTATACTTTGCCATTAATTTTATTAATCTAGGTGTGGGGTTTCAGGATATTGAATTTCCTCTGGTTTTGCATAATTTCATATGATGCTTTCATTATTTCATTAAGCAACTGAATTGACTGAAATGACTCTTACATTTTCAAGCTTCAGATTCAGGCAGATAAAACTTCCCAATTTAAACTCACGCTAGTTTTGAAAGCTTCTTACACAGTTTCAGCAGCTAAGAGCCTTAGCTTTTGCTTTTGTTTCTTAAAAAAAACCCCAAAATTCTGAGGAATTTGGAGAAAACCAAACTACTATCTGTATCTCCCATGTCACAGCTTTCAAAGGAGGAATGTCCTATCCCTTGCAGAACTCAGCTGTAGGTATTCTTTCTTATGTAAACTCTCTGTTCCTGCACAAGCAGGCTTCCTTTGGGTTGGCAGATTAAGGCCTCTAAGACAAGAGCCATTCAAAATTGGATATCTGGCAAGATCTAATGCTTATGTGAATGAGGCTCAAGAAAACCCTATGCTGAAATCCAAACCTATACAACAGACAAACAGATTTGAGGTAGCACCTAAACTGAAAGAGAAGATGGAAAAAATGCAGAGATGCAGTTTGAAAGTTCCCTGTTCACTTATCCCAATGATACCTGTTTTATACCAACTTTTAAGGTAAATGGGTGAACTTCTACGCTACTATCTGTTAAAGCTATGGCTGGGGGAAGCAGGAGTAAGACAACTGCAGCGGTATTTTGAGAATGGAACAAAGGGGAGTGCTTCCTGTCTCTACTTAGTGACACCACTTGACATAATTTCTGCTCCTGAACACCATGGCACAGGGTTGCTCCACATTCATACCAGCTCAAATGAAATTACAGCTGCAACAGCAGCCTCCATGGACTTGGTATAGAAAATAAGCAACAAAACCAGCTTGCGATCCAAGCTTGTGAACCAGTCAGCCAAGACTGGGTGCCACGTAGCATTGTGCAGAACATGGCCTCTGTGAGAAAGGAGTCATTGGCACATGCTGAAGGACAAAGCTCCAGCTCTGGCAAGGAAGTTTCTGATGGAGGCTCCAGAAGAATGGTTTGTTTTCCTTTGGCAGCCCCTCCTCAGCCCTGCTCCAACTAGAGCAGTGGGCTTTGTCTCTGTCCTAACCCTATCTAAATCCTAAACCCAGTCTTTGGTTGAGCCTTCGCTCAAAGACCTGCAGCCATTGCATATGCTTGACATTTAGCATAAGCGTCGATCACTTCTCTGTTCTGCAATGACCTTGCTGGGCTGGACATGCACTTCACATACAGCTGAAATGTGTGGGACACCCAAATGGTGACTCTCTTAGTTTCCTTTAATTCTTTTGCACATTTGAAATTTATAAATTCCAAAATGCGGGCAAGTAAATTACTAGTCCTAGGCTGAAATGTGCTTGTGCCAAAATCCAGGTCAACCTATTGTAAGCAGCACATTTATAATAAACCCATATGCAGCAGGACTTTGAAACTAGCACGTCATACTAGCTATACAGGCATAACGTACTAGCATGGCACAACTAGAGAAAAAATAACTCACCATTCTCCTCTTCATTAGTGTTATTTCCCTTATGAGATCACACAAAAGGCTTAAGATCTATTTCTAGGGGGTAAAGGAGGCCATTATTTTGAACAGAACTAGACCCAACAATGCTGTACAACACTCTGTCAAAGGATCTGGGGACAGGTAGGAAATTAACCCATCCCGGCTCTGCTGTAAATCTGGGTGACAGGCAGAACACACAAGACAAGGTTATCTGAAAAGGTCCACTATCTCTCCCCAGTGCAAGGTATTATGTTTGTAAGGCTTGTTGATGCCTCTGTGAACCAAACAGAATGAGCAGGAGCAGTATGAAACGTCAGCTTGTGTCACTCATGAGCTATGAGCATGTCATAAACCATCTGTCCCTCTCTCACATGAACTGCAAGGTCACAAGGATGGTCCAAACGACGTTCATCTTCACTAAGAAAGGGAGCCATCACTAGGAAAGGAAGAAGGAAATATCTATATCTATTCCTAAAAAGACACATCTGTGGAACCCTTTTCCACATGGATCTTGACACAGAGATCCAAAATTTATCAGGATTCCTGTCACCTCCAGCCTTCACTGCTTCCTGAGAAGCGATATTCAGTCTTGGTGCTAGAAAAGATGGCAGGCAGGTACAAGACCCACACAGCTCAGTCCATTTACTCTGATGAAAAACTGCATAAATGTTCTCCCTACGGAGGGTTCTGGTCAGCAGCTCTCCATAGTCATCCCAGACATTGAACTAATGCAAGATGGTTAAGGAATATTTTCAGTGCAATCTTCTTGACCCTGGTGTGCACCAGACACAATCATTGGCTTCTCTGCCTGTGGGCTGTGATGCTCTAAGTGGTAAATAATGATGATGGACAGGATTTTAAGTGATAAGTAAACATAACCCCATAGTCCCATGAAATATTTTCAGATGTCCCTTGTATGTCATGCATGCACAGAACCCAGCACACCCTTAAACCGGTAACATCCCAAGCCTGGGCTTTGGATCTAGTGGATCTTCATTTTGAAGCCCAGGGTTTCTTGTTGAACAGCATGGGAGGATGCTTGGCTCCTAAATAATCCAAGTTGGCCAGTTCATATCATGTGCTTCCATTCTCAGTTCATTACAATGATTTTTGCTGTGAATTTTTCTCCTCCTGCTGCTTTTTCTTTACAAACAAGACTTTCTATTCTTCCACTTCCCAGTTGGTCTGAGACAATAGTTCATTCTCACTCTTATCAGTACACACTGCCCACTTGTCAAGATCTTGCCCAACATTATGCCCACCCGTCCAAGTCTCTATAGCATTTTTAATTGTTACTACACAACTGAAAATTAACACGTTTTCTAGCTATTCAAAAGACAGTGAAAATCAACACATTGCTAACTGCTAGGGAAGGCTTGCTAAAAGGTTTCCCTGGTGCCAAGTATTGCTGCCTCAATGATCACCGATTCTTTGAAAAAATCGTTACATATAAACAAAGTCAACAGTCTGTTAGCACAGCAGAGTCAAAGAACAGCAGCTGGCAAACACCAGTTACTTTGCACCCGTATGCTAACAACATTCCTCTTGTGTAAATGATCCGCAGTGAAGTCATGTTACGTG
Organism: Numenius arquata; assembly: GCF_964106895.1. Lineage (NCBI taxonomy): Eukaryota > Metazoa > Chordata > Aves > Charadriiformes > Scolopacidae > Numenius > Numenius arquata. Next base: position 9,456,000 of record NC_133580.1, read on the forward strand.
CCTCTAATTTTGCTTCCTGAATGCAGACAAATCAAGCAAGTACAACTGAGGACACAACTGCCAGCTTCATAGGTCAAAATCCTGAGCCTAATTGAGACAAACTTGGGGTGAATCGAGTGGTTGAGATGGTACTTTTGAGCTATTTCAAATGAAAATGAGTTTTATATGAAGGAATTTGGCGTACCTCCCTGTGGTTACGATCCTTTAACACAACATATAAAAACCAACAACCTGTAAATGTCTTCTTTAAAATGAATCATTCTGAAAATTGGATAAAATTGATACCATTGAATAGCAGAATGGGCAAAGATATCACCTCTTTCTGAAATTCTTTTTAAAATATTAAATATGGCGTAACTTAAAATTATTATCATTGTTATTACCATTATTCAACTCAAACTATTTAACTTTGCAGTAAGGGTGATCAAGACCCAACGTACAGTCTTGGTGTTTTTGTTCTCCTCATGATTTTTTGTTTAAAAGGAAGGAAAGGCGATTTAGAAAACCTGCAATCTGTCTGTCCAAAATGGTTTATCCAAACCAGAAAATACATTACATTAACAGCTACTTTCTCCTCTGTAAGAGTGGATAATCTCAGGTACAGTCACCCTGCCTCATAAAAGAATTTCATGTTAATGTAATGCAACATCAGCAACCCCCCCAATCCCAAAACAGCAGGAATAGGAAGAGATGTAGTGCCTGACAATGTATGTTTATCCTCTTATAACTACATTTAATTTACCGCTCCAGTATTCATCCTTTGGTTAGAAATCTTCCTGTATTCAAATTTCTGATTCTTCAGGACAGCAGGTTTGCAGACCTTGCTCTCAGTAAGAGAAGATAACTAACTCTGGGCACAGTTAAGTCACACAAGCCCCAATGGCCTGCTGTACTGACACTTACACTAAACTACTCTCATACAGCAGATGGAGGTTTCTGGCTTTTAACAAAGCCTCATCAGATACCTGTGTGCAAGATCCAACATCTTCCCCAAATACACCATTGTTCAACCAATTTACAAGAAAAACATAGCTTTCTATCAACTGTTTTTCCAGACAGCATAGTAAAAAGTCGACACCCTCATTCTATCTCCATGTAAGTGCACACTGCAGATGCCAGCCCTCCCTCACTGGACCCCAGGGGCTGGCACGTGCTGATGCTCATCCTCCCCTTCCAGCGAGGAGAAGCCACTGGATGGAGACAGCATCATCACTGTCACATGGACACTTCCCTCCAGTGTTACCAACTCCCTGCTGCATCCTGTATGAATCTGTCTGGCTTCACTTGGCACCTTCCAGCTTCTGTTTTGCCTTTTTCAGTGACTTCTATGTGAAAGCACCAAATACACCATCAGAAAGGCACCCTCCCAACACTTTCATCAGTAGAGAGATTAAATTCTTTCAATATTAAGCCCTTTTGACAGGCTCTTATCACCAGCCTTTTCCTGCCAACAACTGCCCTGGTCACACACCAAGGAACCACTGTAGCTCCATCGGCACAGTGCCACAACCTGCTCTCACCCCTGGGCCCCTGAGGGTGCTTCAGGTTTTTGGGATATGCTTTGTAGGTATTCCTGGCACCCCTACTTGCTGGGCATATCACTTTGTACCTGTTAGTGTTAAAACATATCCTGGTTTAATATATCCAGCTTGACAACTGATCCAGATAATGCTCTGAATTTTTAATAAGGCAAGGTCTGTTTTGATCAATATGTATTTTCTAAGAAAATAGGACCATAAATAAAACAAATTTAATTTTTAATAATAGAATTAAAGTCTAATGGAAACCCTAGCCAGGCAGGAACAAAGCTATTATTATAACCCTTCCTTTAAAGTCTTTATTGTCTTGGGAACTTTTAATAAATAATTCTTGCCTGTATAACAAATCTACTGCTTGCCCTTCGATTTTCACATGGCTTATCCTCCACTATTTTGGGATGGTGTTAGAAAGACCCTGCAGTACCTTTGGAAAGCTGACAGTACATGCAATATTATTTACTTAGGCATACAATGATCTGACCCACTTTCAGATCCCCACTAAGGAAAGGGCTCTCCATACAGTGCCCCACAATGGGGACATTTGCAGTAAAGGACTATGGCAACAAAATCCTATTTGGAAAGTCATCTTCACTTAAAAGAACAATGCTTCGGCTAAAGGACATTATTGGCACTGGAACAAATGGCTATAATTGACCATAAATTCATTTATGCTATGAAGATGTATTTTAACCATCAGAAAAGCGAGCATTTAGAATAGGTTTTGACTAAAGAAAATAGGCTAGGGACAAAAACCCCACGATTTCATTTAAAACAAGACTGACTAGCCTATAATGTGAAATATTTGTTGTGATTATAAAGGATATGACTGAAAAAGATAACCTGGGAAGTCTCTGCTAAATGCTGTTCTTGTTTGTATGAATAAAGAGAAAAGGGTCTTGCTGTAGGAAATGAAGGAATCTGCGAACACTGGAAAGCAGCATTTCATACCTTTACCATGTTGCCATTTGAAAGCACACTAAACTTCTTGCTAAGTGGTAGAATCTCTTTTTCCATTAAAATGCTAATAGGAAGGTTAACTTCAGCTTAAACCATTGCAAAAAAAAAAGCAGCATAAGCAAAAGAGTTTAGCTTGAGGTTATACTTTCAGAAAAAAACAAGTTTAAACTAAATGGGATTTCCATTGAGAAAGAAAACTCGCTCAAACAGGAAAAAAAAACCACAACTAAGTGGGGAGCAATTCTAATACCTGCATTTGCTTATGTGACACAGCCATGGACCAATGTTTTCCTTTAGGAAACACAAATTCTGTGGCAAAAACGAATTTCTCCTGAGTGGAAGCGTATCACATGGTAGCCTCGCCTTTTGGATACTGTAAAATTTACTAAAACATGTCACTCACCTATCCCCGTGCTGTAAAGAGAGCACTGCACAGTCCCTGTGCTGATTTACACGAGCATGCAGAGAATGAGTCCTTAAGGTCTGTGCAGGAACTGGCAGCAAAGTGCTTTGCAGAAGCTTTTGTAGATATTCCACAGTATCTCAGAGATAAGGATCAACTCCGAAATGATATGCCTGTGTGGGTGATGAATGCAAATCTGCCATCACTCTTTCATCTGAGAACTGGGGCTCTTATTTCATGCTTGATTATGCTGACGTTTTTTTCACCAGTATATGGGGAACATGCAGGCAAGGAAACATTTTGACTTAGCCAAAATTCAGCTGTGACTACCAAACGGCCTCATCCTTCACTGGTGCAGATACAGACTTAGATACTTTCATCAGATAGCTTCATCCATATTGAGCACATGCCCCTTCTTGCCCTTTTGTCACAGAACACTGCAAGCAGAATAACCAGTGTCAGGCCACGGAGTTCAGAATCACTAATTACACAGTGCACACGAGCTGCAGCAATATTCCAAATTAAATCAGAATTCCAGTCCTGAATACAGTCAAGGGATAGAAGAAGGTAAAGGTGAAAAGAGGAAACATCTTAGCCCCAACAAATTTCCACTCGCAGCCCTGAACTGTGCATCCATACTGGTCAGTAGGCAGTGGTTTCCATTTTCATTTCATGACCAATTGCATCAAAGCTATGTGACTTGTTTTTTAAACTTGTTTTTTAAGCAAAGTGCAGCCAGCAGCCTCCAACATTCTTAGATTTACACAAAATCTGAAACCTGTTAGTAATGTGGCCTAAGTTCATTTCCATTTTACATTGAGGTTCCTTTTAATATCCAGCTTTTATTCTGAAACTTACAAGACAAATGGAGATGGGATTTCTTCTGAGGACTGTACTCAGAATTTTCACTGTTTTCTACATCCTTCCAGAAACAGAGGTATCTGCATTCACTGATGTTAATTCTAGTCTGAGGAGTCCAAAGGGTAAAAATTTTCTCGTGCTGGAAGATAAGATGCATTGATCTACACCAGAGTTGTATGAGCCTGAACCATAAGGAAGTTTTTATTTCAAGGATCTACCACAAGCGTGTGAGATAACCATGATACATTCAAATCTTAGAAAGAAAACAACTGAGTCCAGTGCTGAGCAAATATTTTCTATAGCATGAGAAGTGTCCTTGTAAAGATGCAATGCATCTTGTTGAGTTCAAAGTATTCCACGTGCAGGAGGAAGGAAAATTGGCGTATTGTCAGTATGAAGGTTACGAAACCGAAAAACTAAAGTGCATGTCCTGCTTTTCACCTCATTTTTGTGCAAGCGCTACATGAAAGGCTGTCTCTTCATCTTGGTTTCTCACAGTTTTCACTGTCATCCTGAGACTCCACAAACACAAGCACTCAGGAAGGAGGCATTCTCTCAAGCCATTAAAAATGGCAAAGTTCAGGTGCACGTTGCAGTATGGCAGCTAACCTCCCTGCAGGCCAACAGGGAATGCAGCTATGTAAGGCGGAGTAAAACTATCCCAGGACAAGAGAGTTTGAAAAGTGGAGCCCACCCTTTCTGATGGGCTCCTAGGCACTCCATAGGAAGTGTTACAGCATGATATGCAAGATAATTTGCAGTTGGCTTAGATGCTCTTCAACCCCACCAAGGAGAGATGTTACTTACTGAACTGAGAAAACTCACGTTGTTCAGATGTATATATTTTAACTCAAAGCATAAGTGAAACATGAATTCCCTCACTGGCTTTGTTTTAGAAAGACGCAATAGGTGGAAGATTGAAGAAACATAATATCCAGTAACAGCTGCCCTATCATAGCTGTGATAGTGTGCAACTTTATGTCAATTGATACAGTGACCTTTCCAATGGTTTGTGTAACACAGTATTACAAAACAGCGTAAGCTTAAAAATATCCAGGTTGTCATTCTGATATTTCCAACCATCCCTCACAGACACAGGACAAAACTCAGAATGAAAAAACTTCACAATTTCAGAAGTGCCTTCCATAAGTGTTGCCTCCCCTACTGAAACTGCAAATAAATCCCTCTTTAAACATGTTTGACTTAAATTCTAAGAGACTGTCCTGCATGCTGCTGTTAAACAATAACTTCCAAAAGATGATTAATGTGTTCTCCAGCCAAACTCAAACTCATAATCCTTTTGGGTTTGTTTTGAAGGTTCACACAGAGCCTGTCTATTTCCATGAACTTTTTAATATATCATGATTGTCTGCAGGAGAACTGCAGCTGTAAATTTCATAAAATAGTTTCACAGAGTCTGAAATCAAGACATTAATGTAACAGACAATGTTTTTGAGCTTCTGCAATAATTTGGGTGCAGGGTCTTTCATACATTTTAAAATCTAATATTTCAGATGTCATTTGCTTGCCTGAGGACAGCATGAAGAATGACATTATTAACTCTCAAACAAACTGTGCATTTGGATGTTATTTCTGTTAGTAAGATTTTTACAATAAAAAGGTACATTAATCTGTAACTTTTTCAAAGGATCCCACTATAAACAACTAACAGGACATTCAAATTTCTAAGAACGAGGTACATGAAAATCAATTGTATAACTGCTGGTCCCAATCCTACCTGCCTTTCATTATATTTTCTCTCCCTGTCCCGTTGATGAGGGGGGTTGATAGAGCGGCTTTGGTGCACACCTGGTGTCCAGCCAGGGTCAACCCTCCACAGACGTGCACGGCCTTTTCCCTTATCTTCCAACTTTACTCCTCACAAGGTACCTTGGTGTGTGGTTTGCCTTATTTGCAATCGAATACACTGTTGTCTCATTTTCAACTTGGCATCCACTGTAACCACCAGGCCCTTTCCAGCAGCCCTCTGTGCAGGAGTAAATTGCAATCTCTGAGATTGTTCACACAAGGCTAAGCACTTTCAGCTCCCACTGGCACAAAACTACCTAAGGTTTTAGTGAGATAAGTGTATTGGATTCCTGTAAGTTTGGGTTCACTGCATGTCAAGTGTTCCCTGCCTTCCCTTAGGCACCTCACTGAAACGTCTTAATACTCCAAAATCTGTTTTCCCCTTCACATGCCACCAATGAACAACTGGGAATGGGTGGTTCCCAATTAAGTGCCTTTCTACATTAGAAATGCTCAAGAAAGGACTTTAATTATATTTTTCTAACCATTTAGCCATGATGGGAAATAGCTGAAACTTTTCCAATTATTGAACTTCTAAAAAGTTATCTGAGGGACGGTAACTTGTAGCCACCTCATATTCAGTGATTAAATACAAGAGCTGGGTCAAATTACAATGGCAAAAGAGAAAGTGGCTCGAGGCTTTCAAACCTCTGTTCTGTGGTCTTATGCCCAAGGCATATTTCTCAGGTCTTATTAAAAGAAATCCCCTGAAGTATTTCTTGGAGGGCTGCATCCTTATCTTATTCAAGACAGTCTTCAGTTCAGGATTCATCATTTTTTAAATGACAGGTGCTAATGTATTCTTTTATAATCTTTTTTTATTATTATTTTACAAGACTGTGACTTTGTCCTGCACCATGCTTAACTCTTTAGTTTCACTGTAAAAATGTTCTTAACTTGTTAGATAGGTAATCATTAAGATGGGGAGTCTTCCTTTGACAGGAATTGTCCCTTGATGACACCTTTGCGTCAAATGTTGGACTATCATGTTCATTTTATGCACATACTTCCGTGTCCAGAACAGAAAAGAGACTCAGAATGGATACAGAGGAGCAGCTGTCTGCCCACTCTGCAAGTTCATCTACTAATTAGCAGTCACCGCTGGATTAAGAAGATCTTTTGGTGACATTTTCTATTAAACACTGCAGCAAGTTACACTCATGCAGCAAGAACCAGCAAAAGAAAAACATGCAGAGGACAGAGGCAGTACCCTGTTTCAACCACTGCTTGGTTTGGCTTCACAGCATTTTCCATGTTTGGCTGAAGTCGCTCAGTGCCAGGCGTTTATCTCACTTTGAAAACCAGGTTACCGAAGGCATCTCACAGAAAGCTTCAAAGGAGAGCTTAAAAAGCACAGGTAATATATACATTTCTCCAAGATACTGGATACCCTACACTGATTTTCCTTTTTTTTTTTTCTTTTACTTTGAAATTCTGTGCTCCAGCAGTGAGAGCACTCACTAAAGCACACACAGTTGGAATATTCAGCACTAGAAAGAGTCGGTATGCCCATGCCAGGTATTATCTTCATTCAATTAGGGACTTCCAAATTATAGCACAGAAATAATATTTAAGAAATTGCCACAAATTGTCCTATTAATGCAAAATTCAAGACCATAAGATTCCCGACTTATTTATCACTATGGGCTAGAGAGTCAGCTGGATCTAAGCGGCTTATCTCAGTAGACTGTAATGGGAGCTACACTGATTTTCACCAGTATGGTTTAAGATAATGAACTAAATACAACTATTCAGTTGGGAGTAGGAAGAATACGTACATCTGCATACAGACGAGCATTTGTGAACACCGTATCTTGCCACTCTGATTTATGAGTTCTTTTGCACTAATGGGAATAAATGCATTATTCTGTCTACTGAGGATAAAGCTCATAACTCACAAACATTCAGTTTATGTCTTAAAAAATATTTCATTGTCAAAATATCTTATGCACTATTTAAAACTGCATCACTGCATGCAGCATCTCAAAAGCAAAAAACAGTTTTGATGTATACTGTGATTCTTCAGTAATTCAAATACTGAAACTATTTTAGACTTTGGTACATATCCCTGAGAAATAACACTGCATTATTTTGCAGATGAATTCCAACCACCACACAGTAAAATGGAATGCCCAGAGGTTAGCCTGTTTATAAGCATTTGATTTCTTGTATTGTTATTTTTTTAAAATCTGTTTGTTGTGAAATTAAACTGCTCAAAAGAAATGGTAAAACTTACAAACTGTGATGTAAAGCTCCATGATGAGACCATGGTTCACACAGTATATTAGAGAGATTAGAGACAGAAAGGTAAGCAGAAAGACTGATAAATTGGTACAAACCAGGTTATGCACCATGCAGTGAAAGAACATAATTTTATGATTAAAGATGGACTTTGTATCACAAGGCTCTACAGATTTGTATACAATATGATCAATATCAGTTGCAGGTACAGTGGATGCTTTTAGAAATGCTTTGTCATATGAACTAATTGCAAAACTGTAGCACAGCCCATACTGCTGCCAACACACTTGCCTGTGGAGGGGTGTCAGCATCTGACTAGTCCGTGTCCTCCGTCATGCAAGTACACACCAGATAAACGAGTGGAGTTCATCACAGCATAGAATACAGAAGAAACTGTACTGAAGCAAGCGCACCCTCTGGATACCAAGCATGATTCCCACATGCTTTGAATTTCAATATTTACTTAGATAAATCCTAGTGTTTAGAGAACAAGCAGCTAGGGGCCAATATGCAGGACTGAAGCTGCAGTCCCTTGAAGGTAAAAGCCCCATAGGATTTTAGCAAGAGAGAGATCTGACCTTTCTGCAAGATTAAAAAGTCCAGCTATATAACTTCATAGAGTTAACCCACTCCAGAATGCCCCTCCACCATTTCAAGGCAATCTTCAAAATAAACGTGATTCTGTGGAGAGTCACAATAATAATTTTTCTATGGGTGTTATTTGAACAGAAGAAATTTTCTGGTAGTTTTATAAAATTAATGTACTGCTGGACAATAAAAAGCAAATCATAAAGTATATATTTGGGAGGCTTCTCTAGTCTCCATTCATAATGTAACAAAATAGAAAACAAGCAGTAAGCTACCTAAACTACTTCAAAATTTATCATTGGGACAAAAATAATTGACTTTTCTGCTCTGCAAAATGTATGTTAATGATACAGTATGTGAGAGGAACATATAACCCAAGGATTTCTTAACCAAGTATAGCTCAAACTGACACTTCTCTCTTACCTTTTTCAGGCTTTTTGCCCCACTTCTCTTTCATGTGGCAAACCACCCTTAATACGAAAGACTACCCATACTATGCTCTCTCTGCTTCTTCTTGGGAAAAGAAACGTGTTAAATCAAAGCTCTCACCAAGATTTGACTATCTCCCAGATCAGGATACCCATAGCAAGAACACCCCTTCTACAAAGCAGTAATCTACATAATTATGAGGAATTCTACTAAAATGAATGCACTATAGCAAGGCAGAGCGCTGCAACAGGCTGCGCCTGGCTCCATCAGGGAGATGAACACAGGAAAGTCCCACACTTCTACATAGCCCTGCTGACTGTGACACAGCAGCAGGGATGCTTGGCATCTCACCGAGCCCTGGATATTATCAAAACAAACAGATACAAGTATTTAGGCCACAAATAGAGTAAAAACTAAGACAGAGGTTACAAATACATTCCCCCCATCTGCTTGTTCCTGTTGCTTGGTTACAATGGTAGTTCCCTTGCTCTGTAAAAACATACCAGGACAGTGAAGCCGTGCTGCAGAGGTGCCCACCCTGGCCTGAGACAATTCTCCACTTGCAGTGGCTGAAAAACTGAGACCCAACTTCTTCATAGTTCCGTTCACCACTAAACTCCCACGGGTGTCTATATTCCTATTTTACAGAGGAGAAAGGAGAACTACCCAGGCAAATGCATCAGAGCTGTAGCAGAATGGGGTGGGAACAGAGGTCTCATAAAATGCTCAATCTCCTAAAGTTTTGTTTGTTTTGATATGGATTAATTCTGTAAAGCATATCTTCTTTCGCCTCCCAGGAAAGCCCTGTGTCATACCAGAAAGTCCAGTAAAAGGCTCGTTTTGGGTTCAGCCTCATCTCTGGGGTATGTCCCAGAGCTAAGCAAGCACAGAGGGGGTTTACTCCTTACACTCAGTTCCCACAAGTTCTCCCTCCTGAGCCAGGAGCAGCACCTGAAGTAAGCTGCGAGTGATGCCACAATGTGGGGCCTTGGTCGTTACCAGTGAGACCAGGCACTGAGCAATGACTTCTATTTTTGGTGAAATACTGGAGCATCCCCACTGATTTAAAGAAGTTCTACAACTTTCCCTCCCATTTCCTATTAACAGTTCTCCAGAAAACATTTCAGGTGTTAATGCTCTCCAAAGACCTTACAATATTCAATCCTATGACAAGACAAAAACCAGAACAGAGTAAAGACAAGTGTGAAAAGCAATAAAAGTACGTCCTGCCATTTACAGAAGACAATTTTCTGAACAAAATAGCTCTCTAGCAATGAAGTAATGAAATCATAGAACGTAATACAGAAAGAAATATTTGGAAAGGTAAGCTATATTCAAACTAGTAACAAAAATATAGCACAAACACAGGACAAAAAAAAAGAAGTCTTGGGAACGGCAGCTGGAATAACCAAGAAGTACTGTAGTAAACACATACAAACCCACATAAAATATTAAAGTATCATCACTTACACTGACACGATTTCACGCTAAGAATTCCTTGGCAGACAATTATTTATCATCAGAAATACAGCTCGTTTCTTGTGCTACAAATCTCAATTGACTCTAATAAGGAACTAATTAACAAAGATTAGCACCCTTTTTGTGTAACGAGCCACAAAGCCAATCAAGACAAGATGATAACAAGATGCAATCAAGAGGTATCAAAGACAACAAAATAGTGCCTAAGACTAGGGAGAAATATGCTGCAAGAAAAGAAATATCCCGCCATAAAGGAATCTTCTTCCTAATTAATTGGTTGCTTCAGATTTTTAAATACTCACTCTTCACTCAAAGAGGGCAAGGTTTGCTCTGATAATTGGGAGCTGTGTTGAGTTACTGAGATTTCTGGACTCTAGTAAAATCTGTATCCTGTTGTCATCCAACACCAGTAAGGGACTTGCTAATTCATTTTCCAGGGGACATAAAAACCTGACCCGCACTAGCATACACACAAGCTAGAGGACATATACAACAGGCTCCTGTATCAGTTCCCAGGGCTACACTGCAAGTCACAGCAGAAGGCATTTGTCCCCTTTCACACATCTCCATGCCATGTAGGGAGCAGTCAGCTCAGCCGTGCGGAGCGCTCAAAGATGCACCCGACCCAGAGCAGAGGTGGCACGAAGCAATTCTCGTTCCACTGCTGAGAGCAGATAATGAAACACTGCAATGGGAAGATGCTCATGATTTTAATCACCTGTGACAACAGCATTAAATGGAATGATTCTTAGACCTTGAAACAATTTAAGCTATGAACCGAGGGATACCCTAAGGGCTGATATGTGTACAGTGTGCAAGCCGAGACTGAGAGTTTGGGTCAAACATAATTCATGTCCATTTTCCATTCTTTACAATTGCAATGATTTATGGGTGATCAGAAAACAGCAATTCAATCTGGCAGAAAAGTAGGAGGAAACAGTTTTTTTTTTTCCAAAACTGCTTCTAATCTATAAGCAAATCCTGATCTTTCTTTCCCAAAACACTGAATAAACATCAGAATAGGAGACACCAGAATAGAGGCTGCTGCTCTGGTAGAAAGGACAAATAGCTAATTGGCGAGGAGAACTTCAGTCTCTCCAACATAACTGCATGAACAATCACCTCCGGGCTGTTCCTGTAATGCACTCTGGCCCAGTACCCTGACATTTCCACCAATATCCATGCATTACCATGGGCAGGTCCATATTGATGAGGCAGCATTTCACAAACCAAAAAGAAAGGGTTTATTTAAGATTTTGATAGATTTTGTCAATTAAATATTTATTGTTTTAAATTAACTCTGTCTTTTAATGACGTGTAATTGTATGAGGCTGGGTTAAAACATAGCTGCTAATGTTAGGAGCTAAAACAATCCCAATTGTAAAGGGTTCTTGAGTAACACCTAACGCTTCTATAAAAAGCAACATTTCGATTTTATTATAAATTTCTGTTAAAATGTAGAAAGAATAAAAAATGCAATACTTTCACACCTTGTCTGTATGAAAATCTAAATCACCAAAAAATAATTCACATTCGAATCTGAAAGTCATTTAATTACTTCTAAATGGAAATAAGATGGGAGTTAAAAGGCACTGTATTCACTTAAAGGCCTGTGATCAGATCTGCTCTCAATAGAACATCTCAATCCTTCAAGTATTTGCCCTGTGATAGCATTAACATTCAATTCACAGGGCACACTTTATCAGCTTCCTTTGTTTCACTGAAAAGATGTTTCACATTTCCCTTCCCCTATCAAAACCTGAATGCACTAACAGCCTGGCTTCTGTAATGAATTTTACAGCAATCTGCTTGCTAAACCTGCACTAAGACCAAGTGTGGAAAGATATGTCAGATCTGAGATAAGCCATACTGATTCCTAGAAAAATGCAGGGACCGCTGACTGCTGCTGTACCCTCCCCCAGGCCCTACTGATCTTGGTGGGGCAGAAACAGGCAGCGTGGAAGGTTACCCTGCTGCTATTTGCTAGGAAAGTGCAAAACCACTGCTGGTGTAATATTTACCTGGGCTATTTTTAAGACAGATAAATTATCTGATTGCATGGCATAGCAGAGGTGTTCCTGATCCTGTTCGTGGCTAGGACAGAGGGGGGGGGCAGCAGTGCCTTGTGGGGGTGCTACATACACGGAAGATGCACCAGCGCTGGAAGGACCAGGCCAGCGACTAACCCACGTGCAGGAGTGCAGGGTGCCCATGCACATCCTGCTGGTCTTCACACCCACTGGCTAAAAGAATTGCCCCAGTCTCTGTGTGCCATCTGTGCTGTCTGCCCAGAAGCCACCCGCTCTGGCCTCTTGTGCCCTGGCACAGATGTGATGTGCACTCTTGCCAGGCAAAGACAGCCTCTCACCCACTTTGTGGAATCTCCCACTCAACCTTTAAAGTTAAAAAAAAGGGGGTTTCCTACAGAAGGAAGCAGCTGTGGATTTTATCATAGGCCTGTCTCAAAATGAATAAATTACACACTGTAATTTCATAATTATGCATACACCAAATTGCATAATGAGAGATCACTTCAGTAGTTCTGTAACTACAGAGATAGCCAACGGTCAATGCAAGGTAATTAAAATAAACTCACAGGATAAAAAGCACCTGAAGGGAACATGCTGCAAATGGGAACACAGAGCCACTAACAGTCCAACACACCTGTAGATCATAATGAGAGCATAGCAGCCTTTCCTGGTGTGCCACTGCATGCAAGAGCTCATTTTTAAAAGCATTATACCTGGATTCAAAAGCCCCTATTCCTTATGGAAAATAATGAAGTATTCTGTCTGAGTAAATTTAGGCAGATGCCAGAACATGTGTAGGCTCACAGTTTGTACCTGTGGAAATAGTTCCTGTTGATGCACTGTTGATGCCCGTTTCTGAGCCCGCAGCATTTAGTCATGTTTCTGCACACCTATGTCTGCGTGTCTGCCTGTACACGTACATGAACCTTCCCCTCTAAGTAAATACTGGGGATGTGAAGAAATTATTCATCTATTCTTGCTCACATAAATGGAAAAAAAACATGGGAGGATGATACTGGGTGAGATCATTCATAAAGACATCGAAGAAAAACACCCTCTTTCTCTTTGCCTTGCCTCTCTGTGCTTGAGGCTGGGTGAAGTGCTCCCTGTCTGAGATTTCATCATGCATTTTCACTTCAGAACTAGAAGTAGACTTGCTGGGATTCGCAGGCAAGCTGGCCTTCTCCAGCTGCTGTCAAGACCTGCTGCTGCTCCTAGTTCTATATTTCTCCTGTTCCTCACCCCCCTCCCAGCTGCAGGAAAGCTCTGTGACAGCTCTAGGCAGACAAAGCTACTGCCACAATAAGGCATCATCTGAGGGTAATAAGATTTCTGGCACTATAAATGACTAGCAGTTCTGGTGAGCTGCTCCAGCCACCAATACCCACATTTCCAGGCCTCCCTGGTCTGTTTGACTAGACCAGCCTGTGTACAAAGGAAGAAGAGGCTTCCATGTCTTATTCCCAAGAAAATCAGGTTTAGGATTTAGTCCTGCATGAACCCTTGATACCTCACCTTACAAGCAGACAGAAAACAGTACCTCTTTGCACACAACAGGAAGACAGACACAGCCCAAAATACAGCACATGGCAACTGCAGAGAGTAACAACTTCTTGCACATTACGGAGAGGCTTCAGGACTGACAGGGAGTCTCTGGTTGAGCTACGCAGTGAAGAACAAAAACAAAATCTCGCAGTGATCAAGAAGGGGATCTTCTCTGATGGGGAGGCTGCAAGATGGCAGGACCAGACTGCTGCCACTTCCAGCACTAAGGAGAGATCAGCAAGAAAAAGAATTTTCTTCACTAAAGACTGAAAAATAGGTTAATATAAAATCTAAAGGACCAGAGGCAAATTTCATATTTGTTGCAGGTTGGGGAGTTAAGTACACTCTACCTGAACAATAGCAAGTAACAGTGAGTAAACAGTAGATATTACTTGGGAATGTCTCACCAAATGCAATAGCACTTTCATCAGGAGCAGACAAAAAAAGATTGGACTTCATTGAGTGCTTCATTGAGTCCCTATAAGCTTTGGCCTCTTAACTATGTCAAAGCAAAGAGAAACCTTTAATTTCACAGATCACATTTAAGGAAACTATTCTCAAAACCTGTAGATGAAATTAATACAAAAGTAACCTTAGGGGCAGAGGGACTCTGCAGTGATTTGAGATGGCTCTCTCTCATTTTGTGCAATCAAGACTAATCTCGGATGTTTCCAAAACATAGACCAAGAGAGATATCCACTACAATGCATATCTCTGAGCTCCCTACCGTTCATTCCCGATAAATGGGTTAAATCCATTTTTTACACAGTCTGATTTTCTTGCATTTTCTTATAAACAGCATTTTTAAACACAGTTTTAAAAGCACTCAATCTGAAATCTGAAGCAAGCAGGCAAAAATGGGGCTTTGACACTGTATCTTCCATTGAAAAGACAATAATCCAAAAGCCTAGAAATCTACTAATATAAAAGCAGTTCTTGAAAAGGGGCAGTTTCTCCTACCAGCTACATTCCCGATATCTTTTCTATTATTTGAACCAGACTCCTTCTTGAAGTTAACAAGAAATAAACACAAAAACAGATAAAGGGCAAACCAATACATTCCCTTCCTGTACACGCTGACCAGGAGTTTTTAGTAGCTAGAGTATATGCAATCTAATTTAGAGGAGTGGCAAGATTACACCAATCAAAGAATGAGCTCAACAAAAGAACAGTAACCTCCATGGTTCTTTAGTGTTTCTAGCAAGCTTTAAGAGAAAAATAACCCCCACATCTCCTCCTCCTCCAACCCTCAAAGTACCACTCTCACATATCCACTGGATACAAAAGCAGTAGGCAGCATAATACATAAAGCATAAACCATGCCAGACAAACTGATTGCTCTATGGGCAGAATTATAACAGTAGAGGCAGGCAGCCACACAGGTCATAAATTCAGATGTTAGCAAAGTACCCGATATTGCATCTTATAAATTAATTATGAAAATATATAGAAACTTTCCCAAGAAATGCATGCTGGCATTTAAGCTGAGCTGAAATTCAGGTGCTAAGTTGGATGTAAAAGTGAAGTTACAAACTCCGTCCCCAGCCAGAACGAAGAACAGCCCCTTACAGAGAGGGTTCATGGAGAGGGGCATACAGCATCAGGGAAGCAGGGCTCCTCCGAAGAGAAAAGTAGCATGCTTTCTGTGTTGGTTTTGTACTTCCTATGTCTAGAAGCAATTTTAAAAGCAACAGCTCACTCTGTCAGAGAATTGCCCACAGCCCAGTTCCTCAGCGCGGGCTTTCAGGGAGTAAAGAAAAGGGCAGGATTCTGCAGTCATGCCCATCCAGTTCCACTGCACCATTCAGGGAAGGCGAATGAGCCTCCATCAGGGCCAAGGTTTATCCAGTGAAACGTCCAGAGGAAAGCGCTCCCTGAGCTTATCCCAAAAAACATAGCATGGCTATGTCCTGAGCAAAACATACTCCTTGCTCAGGAAGTTATTATGCCTTGAAAAGTGTGAATGTGGACACACAAATCACTGGGATTGGATTTGCAAACTCTTACCAGGTGAGGTAAGCTCTAAAGCTTCTAAAAATGAGAAACCTGAGCCATATAAAATCTCCTCAAAAGACCTATTTTTAAAGTATTTCCTATAAATTAATATTTTAACTCAGGAACTGCTTATGTGAGAATTATTTCTTATCTCAAGACCCTTCAGCATGTCCAAATGGACAAATCCCTTTTGTCAGCTGAGCTCCATTACTCTCTTCTGAATGAACGCCTCTGGGATGGATATAATAGATATAATTTTTAAGAGCACATCTAGTCTGCTAATAAAATGATGCCAGACACTGTCCGCACAGAGATTTAACACCAGTAGGACACTCCAGCAAATTTTTACTCCTGTTGTGGTGGATAACTTCCGAGTAGGCTTGAATCATATGATTCTCATCCAGATCTTTTTCTTCCCTAGGAAAAAAATGGCTAATATGGAACTAACTGAATAAAGCTGCCTTTCTAACAAGACTGCTAATGTCACAGACACCAGGAGGTATAGACTCCTTGCTGTTATTTACCACAGTGTACAGCCCTGGGATTTGTGTTACCACCCTAAGAAGCTGGGGGAGCCTGAGATCAGGTGCTTTGCAGCATGGTAGCCTTCGTTTCTGAACCTGAAGTGACAGGCCAAGACTGGAAGGTCTGCACCAATCCTCCTCACATTCCTATCCGACTGATTTAATGTCTCGGAATCCATCACCATGTTTCTGATTTCAGGGGAGACCTGAATTTGGTTGTGATCTGTCTCAGAACTGTTTGGATACAGGACAAATACTGTAACATTTTACAGCAGTACATAGCCGCTATTCCTCCCTAGCTTCTATCTCTTAGATCTGGTGTGAATCTAAGCTAGTTGAACGCTGTCCTGCTGGCATATTACCAATTATATAAGAGTTATTGGCAGAGGCATGGGCTTTCTTACAATCACCTCCACATTCACAGCTGAAAAATCCTCTGAGTTTACATGATGACTTACCCAAACACATGAAAACTTTTAGCTAAAGCCAAGTGCAGGAAGAATGAGGAGTTACAGCCCCAGTGGATAACAACAACTATTATTGTTGCTTCTATTCTTCTACCTACAGAATATTGGAAGCATGAATTCACCAGTTATCCTTCACCCTGCGCAAACAGCATGTATGCTCAAGCCTTTGTTGGGAGGGGAAAAGGACAACCTTAATAAAGCCATGAGTTGAACAGCGTAAGCAGCAAAGCTGAAACTTTGAAGGTTTTTTTAGCAGCTTCGTATCTCCATGCAGAGACACCTATCAACAATGCTAAGTACTGCCACTTGCAACCAGCTGTGATATATTTTTATCATCCTGGGTCAACCACTAGTGGGGGACAAAGACTCATTATCTACCAGTGTGGATTACATCCGTTCTAATGTACTAATCACACACACAACTTTCCTCAGATCAACCAGAATCTTATATAATTATTTTGAACATTTGATTGTGTGCCTGCTGTTAGAGGAACTCAGTAAATGACATTATTATTTAGCAGTCAGCAAATTCACAGAAAGCTGCACGTGCTCTAAGAACAACATGGCATGGGAGCAGGGACAGATAGTATGTACATACTTATATTACATTTCTTTCTGTGCTAATGCCAGAACTCAGTGCTTTGAATTTCAACAACAACTAGAAAAGTTTTCTATTTCGTTAAGCTGTTTTGTATTTCACTAAAAATAAGCCTCTTTAATTAAAGGCCATTGTTTCTCAAGGGCAACAGAACTAAAAATTTTCTTCCTTTTCCATCTGAATGTGAGCTGAGTTACAGCAGCCAGAAAGATTGTTGTTGAAAGGAATTTTTTTTCTGCTCAGATCATAATGGAAATAACCCCCAAATTGTACAAGTGAATGTGCAATTTAATAAAAGTGAACAAAATATTTTCCCTGGGTTCCTTCTTTTGCAAACAGATACTGTGAGTTTCCAGGCTGAAATCTCCACTACTGGTTCATATCAATGCATAATGGTTTCTACAATGACCTATGCTATTGCCTCCTCCTCTTCTGAACGTATTCTTTAGACGCAACTGGTGGTGTGCTTAGAGATAACTGCACTTCCTCCTCTGAGCTCTCATAGGCACTCCTGTAAATTAACAAACTTCTCATTGTTCCTTTTCTAGAGAGGAAGCGTGCAAGTGTCCCATCCTTAAACTGAGATCTACTTTTGTAAAATCTCCAAAATCTGTAAATCTGATTTGGTTTTAGGTACTCAGGCTAACCAACTCTGCCTGCCTCCTTCGCCTCACACCAAATCACATAGCATTGTGCAATGCTGAGGAATACATCAGTGCTAAGGGAACCATCTCAGGTGATGGAGCCCAAGATCCAAATGCCCTTTTAACCTTACTTTGCATAATTACAAATGTGATTTATAGCCAGAAAATTATTTCCTCCTCTTATTAACCTTGGTATTATCTTTAGCCAGCCAATTTCATACTGCACTTAAGCTTCTCATAAATCTTGTACCTAATACTTCCCAGACGCCTCCCATATTCATAATGTGTTGTGTTTTACTCTAAATACAGAAAAAAGACTAATCCCAGTGATCTTGATTTTTACAACTGTCCTCTGAGAGCCATTATCTCCATATCTTGTACAGAATTATGCAGTCTTATTGCTCCCCTATTTTTTCAAAAAAAACCAAAGCTAGCAAATAAACTTTATTTTTCAACAGAAGACTTGATGGCAGGAAACAATCAAAGAACTGTAGGCAGATGCACAGGAGTGTCGGTTACATTCTGTATCTAACGCAACATTCCTTTGCTCCCAAATTGTTATCAGAGGGTGCTACTGCACTGGATTGCCACTTCCATGCAGTTTGATGGCACTGCACTTGGCAAGCAGCTTTGCAAAAGCTATTCAAAAAAAAAAAAAAAAGAGAGAGAAAGAAGAGAGATACAGTAACCCAAATGCATGCCTGTGCCAGAAAAGAAAGAGAAGTGCATGAAGTTAGATAGTCAGATTCTCAATCAGTCTCACTTTTAAAAACTTGAAGTTTTGAACAAGTGAACAGATGTTGGAAATCAGATATAAGTTACACCAGAGCTGAACAATCATTTACTCATGTGTACTATTTTGTTAAGATATCATCTCTTCTTTCAAATTCAAGATCACATGCCTTACAATGACAGGAAACTTTTCCAAAATCTTTAGCTATTACATGCTCCCAGTGAAGAAAGTGTCTCAGCAGAAAGCAAAACTGAAATTCATTCGATAGCCTTCAAATTCCATAGACAGTTGGGGGGCTTATTTTTCCCTTGCCCTTACCCATGCAGAATTAACTTCTGACAAACTGAACCCAGACTGTGTCCACATTATTAATCAACATTTTGTTCAAATTGGAGAGATTTATTCATGAGGTGTCCAAATTAAGCACATAAAGTTAAAGGGCTGAGTATGTAACTGACTTTTATTGTTCTGTTCCTGTGTTTTGTTCCTGCTTTTCTCTTGAATCAATGGGAAAGTTCTGAGATAAGCATGTTGTAGAAGTGATGGATGCGACCACTGTTAATTATTCCACCCATTACAAGACACAGTATAAATCACTTTTTGTCTGGTGACTGTCGCACCAAATTTGTAGAGCACAAAAGACACTGCAGATCTGTGATATGGCTCTGTTCTTCTCATTACATAAGAGATAAAGATATGCATACTTAATAAACACATTTATTTTAACTAGATGAAGACAGGCCTAATTCAAGTAGTAGGACTTTCCAAACAGTTTTTTTATCAGTATTACTTGCTACATGAGTACAAGTTAAGTTTTATTTTCAACATGGCCTTCACAACAGAGCATGTTTTTTGCCATTTATGTTTCTAATAGCTGCAGCTAAAAATGTCATTCAGAGATTAAACTGCTGCACAAGTACACCTTGTTCAATACAAGAGCCAAACACTCACTTCTATCATCAGGTCTGTAAGAAAAGCTTCCTTATTCATAAAGAATTGATTCAGCATAAGTTTCCAATATACTTTCAAGTGTTTGGGATTAGAAAGCATTAGAGAAAGGGGATGGATGCTTTACAACAGCAATGGTAGTTGCAGTGCTGCCACAGCTGTGTTCTGACATGTGCCAGCTGCAAATAGCCAAGCTGGAGGTGAACAGAGGCAGCCTTGGGAGACAGAAGGACCCTGCAAAGGTTTTCACATGCATCGCTTCTCTGAAAATCCACTCCTGTTCCACCAACGTCTTAGACTATGTGACCGCCTTTAACCATTGTGCTTAAATCTCATCAAGCAGAATAAACACTTGCTTATGTTTTGCTGAACAGCAACAAACAACTGGTTAAGGGATGGACAATAGCGTCATGCTTAACCTTGGCCCCACAGAAATCAATTAAGGCCCCTCCTGACATTTCTGAGTAAGGGACTTAAGAGTCAGAATCGAGACTGGAAAGCTCAAGCAGCTCACAAGGTGTTTCTCCACACAGGCAGCTAAACCACCACAAAGATGAGGAGATAGAGAATGAGGAGCTCTGAGTAAACTCATGCAGGTAGCATCATTTCCACAATACACAGCAGGACATAGGTGCATGCCTGCTCCTGGTATCAATGCATTCCCACCTCTACCTCTATTTTAAGATCCTCCCATTTTTCTGCACAGGTAAGAAGTCAATCCAAAAATCAAGTGAATAAATTAATTCGATGTTAAGAAACAACTGTTGCCTCCCTCCTCCTCTTTGCTTACCTTTTGAATGAACTGTTTAACATAAAATACATTGTTGATCTGTTAAATTTTTCAGGGGCATTTTTAAATGCTTGGGGATTTCACAACTGACTTTAATTTCAAACCTCAAAATTTGATTTAAACTTAGTCTTGGATGAAGGCCTTTGCTGTGATATGCTTCCAAAATTGTAACTATGAAATGAAGCAGCAAAGTCATTTGAGACTAGTTTACCGCATGATAATTTTCACAGCTGGAACTGCATATGTTTCTCTTTAGATGGGAACAAAGCATGGCTTGAAAAGCTTGCTCTCTGTGGTAAAGGAAACTTAACACCCACCAAAAATTCATTCTCTTCCACAGAAATGGAAGCTCTTTTTTGCCTGCTCCCCTTACCTCTTACTTTTCTAACCCTTTAGCCTATGCATCCAAACAGCTGTTCTCCAGCATTGTCACGTATGTCTGCAACAGACCAAAGGCTCAACTGTACACTTGCCGAAGACCACTGAGTACAACACAAGCTACTTTGATTAACAATAATAGAAGCCAGACTATTTATTTCAGATAGTTTGCCCCTCCAGTGACACATGGACTGAGTTTAGGAATGGCACACCCATCTAATTGCTAATAGACTACTCTAGATAAAACCAGTTTCATATACATGGTTTTTTTTGCATCCTAGATTTTTGCTATTGATGTTAACTCTCTAGAGCACACTCACCGTCATCTCAGGAAGTTGGCAAATACTCTGTTTCAGGCTGCAATGGATTTCTTGCAAACCATGTACTATTTACTCACTTGAAATACTTTTCTATTTCCTACACTTCCCACATTATGTTTTGTCATTCTGAGTTTTCTTTGGTAAATGCACGTTAGCCTTTGTTAGCATAGCTACAGCTATA
Source organism: Numenius arquata (assembly GCF_964106895.1). Taxonomy (NCBI): domain Eukaryota; kingdom Metazoa; phylum Chordata; class Aves; order Charadriiformes; family Scolopacidae; genus Numenius; species Numenius arquata. Next base: position 9,477,458 of record NC_133580.1, read on the forward strand.
CATACAAGTACACATACAAGGGTTGCTCTTTTGTTCCAAGTCATTGACTTACAAATCTTCCCCTTTCAGGTTTAAAATTCTCAGGATTCATCAGAGCCTGGAGCTGATTTTGCTCTTGCCATTTTTGTTGCAAGAAAAATGTCTGTTCAGATGCTCTTTTTCCTTTTGAAGGTCAGAAACTCAAAACCAAGGTGAAATTTAGAAAAAATACGTGGAAAATATTCAAAGCCTAGCACCAGTTTTCCCTGAATTTTACACCAATGTAACTATCAATTTAATTGACTTTGTTCTTCACACAAACCAGTATAAAGGAAACCATAACCAGCCCCCTTGCAGATCAGGTCTGCACCTCCCACCTCTAATACAAATGACTGTCTTAAGAAAATCAAAATGAGGCTGTAAAAAACAACTTGCACTTACATGTTTGATTTTAGCAGCTGCTCAGACAATGAGCACACTGTACATGTGTCTATATGATGCAATGGACTGCAGCACTGAGAGCCTTCAGCAAGCAGTGCCTGCATTAGCCAGCCCACTGCACTGTGCCACAAGGTCGCGGCACAATGGCAGCATGGTGGCATCTGCCCTGCCCTTCGGACAGTCATCATGCCCTCTGACAGAGATGGAACAGAGCTACGTTCCTCCACCACTTTATATTACATGCACATCTTGCCTCCAGGACAACCCTTGGAGTGATATACAGCACACACGACAACCACCCCAACACTACATCTGTTACGGTTACAAATGAGCTTCATACAAGAAACTGCAGCCACATGCTTCCAAGTGACTCCATCTCTCCCCCAATCCTTGCTCTGGCTAAAAAGAAAATAGACATTAATATTTCAAAAGTGGTCCTGCTATGAAAGGATTTATGACAAACACTTTGAATAACAATTTTACATAGTAATTGGTACAGTAGGTTTTCAGATGAGAGAAGAACAATTGCTCTTGTTGTTACTTGTGTTATCTTGCAATGTCCTCTCCAGTGGCAAGGTCCTTGGCACAGATGACAAGCTGCAAGCTGAATCTAAATCAACACAAGCAACTTTTTAAACCCACCTCCATAATAAGCAACTGAGAATTAAATATAAAGTCCCTTGGTCGGTACAAAGCAGCACTGTCTCCTAGATTTCTACTGCTGATTTGTGTCGGTTGAGGATCTGGGTTGCTTTCAGGCACCCGTTTTAGTCTCCTCCTTCCACCTCTCCACCAAGTGTTTGGACTGGTTGGACTTCTGATGCTGGGTCACCGATTGCAGCTGCCCTTTGGAGACTCCCTCTTTCTCCCTCCATGACACTATAGCACAGGCTGGTTATAAAATCTCAGCTAGACATGAAAACATCCATTAGAGTGAAGGAGAATCTCAAATGCAAGCATGGAAACAATCTCTGGGTTTAACAGGCATGGCTATGTCATGGATTTGAGAATTCAAATTGCCACTTTCCATACTGCAGATGTTTCTCATGTCAGCTTCTGGGATTTGACTATGCCTTATATTTAGCAAACATGAGAACAACAAAAAGATTTGCTCTAATTTAGGCATCGTTGCTTGAAGATAAGGATCTGTGTTTTCATTTCCTTTTCTTATTTTCATAATGTAAACCCAGCAAGCTGTTATTCACTAAGTATGTTACCAACAGTGAAAGCAGGGAAACACAAATGTCTGTGAATTAAAGCAGAATCAGAGCAGTACAAGCACACTAAGCAAAGACCAATCCTATCTAAAGGATAGAAACATGCCATGAGGTGTCCAAATATAATTGATAATATTATTGAAATGTATTTTTACCAAAATGAGGACTCATCTGTTTGCCTTCATCGCCCAGAAAATTCAAAAAAAGAACAGCCTGTAATGTTTAGATGAAAATACATGCATTGCACAGTAATTTCTTTTTAACGTAGACTTTATTATCTATTTTTTAAAATGTCATGTTTTAGCAATATTTTTCTATCCCACAGCTTAGCTCTCTTCACCCTGGATACTTCAAAAGAAATTCTAACAAGAGAGGCTGGTCTTCTTTGTAATGTTAGGGAAAAAAAAATAAAATCACTCTGTCATACTGAAAACATGAGAATGATTCAGAATCAAAGGAAGGGGATGTCATCAAAGGTCCTGGGAGATGATGAATAGCTGCAGGAAGGAAAAAGGCTTTTTTAATGCACAGTTTAACATTGAGAATGAATGTAAATATCTAGCCTTGTTGTGCAGATGGATGGAAGAGTTTGGGGGGAAGGAGAACGGTAGGAGATACAATGTACACAGGAGTGTATAGAGCAGTACACTGCAGATTGGGGGCTGCGTATTTTCTTCCATGTTTTTCTTAAATTTTGGCTGTCTGTCAAAATAAACAGCCCCAATTATATTCAGCTGGATTGACACATACAGAGCTCAAGGCTGGGGAGAAGACTATTTCAATAAGCAGTTGAGTTACTGTAGGCATGAGGACATCAAGTTTTAGTCTCACTTCTTCCTCCCCCTGACATTTTAAAATGTCAAGCTACTGTCCACATTGCTGCCTTATTTCCCACCTAGTCTGCCAGTGAGCAAAGGAAAGTTACCTGTTTACTGCATAAAAGGAACCACAGTATCATTGGAGATTTTAAAATGAGAAATATGTGACCACAAAGTTGGAGTAATGGCACAACTACAGGTCAGGAAGTATAATGTGGTCAATTTAAAATTCTTATTTGAAAGACATAAGTTTGTGAATACCACAGTCCCGGGACAAATCAGTGAGGGCTCTGTGCTTGATGGAGTCTATCACGCAGCACGGCAAGCTCCTAGCTCCATAGATGGCTGCACTTGTCTCAGGCAGTACTTGTACCACAGGGAGCTTCATGTGCACACCGGGACAAGTTACAAGTTCCTGTCACCTTCAGCCGAAACCCACACGTCAGCAGCAGAGCCAGTGAGGAGCACCTCATCTTAATGAACAAAGCTCTTCTCTTACACCAAAGGAAAGCTGGTACAGCAATGCAATACTTAAACTCCACAAAGTCCTTATTAAATGTGACAGCAACAGCTGTAGCAGCTAGACCACTGGCAGAACAAGGAAAAGAATTAAAGCCCTTTTGAGGGCTAGGAAAAGAAAACAAGTACAATTTTAAATATTAAAATGAGGTCTGGACTGATGGGGAACATAGATATGGTGGCAGATAGCCAGAAATCTTGGAGGTGCTGAAAGCTGTCGCTCTGACCCTGCCACAACTTAACGAAAAGGAACCATCTTTAATTCTTTCCACTCAATATCCTCTACATTAACCTAATATATATAATTCCCACTCCTTATCTTCAGAGTATGCTGGGTCACATTAACCTCTCCCCAAGTCAAAAGCTCCAGCTGAAACAAACCTCAATATTTGCTTATGAAATACACAATTCCAGTTGTGATGCCAGAACAGTGGATAGTGGGAAATAGAATTATTCATGTTTGGGAGGTGGAGAGAAAGCAGAAATCAAAAATAAAGCCCAAAAAGGAGGCATTTTTCCCTACAGGTACAATGATACAACATGCATATTTTAGACATGCCCAGCTTCTGTGACTGCTTTTCTGGAGCGAATGCATTGATAACTATGCTTGGGGGAATGGTTGGAAATACTTTCATGCTTTACTATACTGCTACAGTCACGTTGCCATAATCTACAGGAACTTGAATTGTTCTGTATGGAAAGCCACTAACATGGAAGAGGAATTTCTCTTTGATAAGTTTGATTAAAACAAACAATCCCAAGTGAATTAACTTCATTGTGTGAGGACATTATGAAACATTTTATGAAACATTTCTTTGCATAAGCTGGCTTTCTCATTGCTGCAGGTGTAGGCACCACAATAGTAGCCTGTAAGCACCACCACCTTTCCAGACTGGCCTCTATACCATCTTTTCTTCCCACCCACAGAGTGTGATCCCAGTATTTCCTCTGAGTGCAGCATTCCCCTAAGGTCTAGTGCAGCTTCTTTGTCAAGTGGTGGGAAAAGTCTTTTAGTCAGGAAAACAGTGGATTGTCTCTCTCTGGAGAACACCACAGAAAAGTTGCAGCTTATCCCAGAATGGAATTTTTGCTATGGAAGGAAAAAAGTATTTCATAAGAGGGCAAATGCTAACATTCCTCTTTGACAAAAGTAATTATTTTTTCAGAAAACTCACATTTCTTCATCAGTCTGATGCTTCACTTAGGTTTTTTACCAGTTTCAAACAGACTTTTTTTGCCAGAAAACTCAACCAAGTACCAAAGGTCTTCCTCTCTGTCCATCCAATCTTTCCTGCAGGCCCCTGTATTTCTGAGGCCCCTTCCTCTCATATCTACAACATGCTGATAAACTTATTGAGTACCTCTCATTCCTATTTTATTTACAAACTGTTACCTATATTTCTGCAACATCATGTGTCCCAAGAGAAGCACAATTGAAATGACATCTCTAAACCAGATCACTTTACTGCACAGTCACAGGTACATATATATATTCAGATAACAACATTCTCCTTAAAAACATCTGCCTAAACACGGTTGCTATGGCCACTTAGAGGTTACAGAGCTGTCAAAGCCCTGACAGGGTCACAGCTCCCTTGTTCCAGATGCACCTCCTTTCCCATTTAGGAAGAAAAAGAAGCACGTTAGTACATTCCAGAGAAGTCATTAGGGCATATGTGGCTTATGGCAAATTGGCTCCTTCTCTGCCAGAAACTATAACCACTCATGGCTCAGGATGGGCAACTCAACTACCCACCACTGGATTGCTAATGTGATACGCACTCTATAAAGATGAAAAGCCATCTGGTGCTTGAATCTAGTCTGCTTTGATATAACCAGAGGCCTTTTATCATCTCAAGTCATTATGAAATTATCTTAGACCAATTCCTGGCAGACAGGTACCCACACAAGAGAACTGGCACCAGCCAAGATAATATAAAATCAGAGACCACACAGACCACGCTGCCCTTTACTAGTAGAAATTGTCCTTTAGGGCCACAGCTGAGCTATACCAGGATAAGAACCCAAAGCTGCCTTACAAATTTACAACTATAGTGTTTATTAATTTTACTGTTTAATAATTTTGGTTTGCAATTCTGTGCTTTGTATTTCCTGCTCTTTCTCAGAGTACTTCAGCCCACAGGGCTTGTCATAAACAATACCTTTGAGAGCTTTTAATTTTTAGCCAAAGAAAAAGATGAAAAGTTAAATCACTTACTGTTCCCTTTCTATTGGTTGCAAATTGATTTTTATTTACTGAAACTTGCTTGCATTGCAAAAACCACTCAACACATACAGTAAATAAGTCAGTACATGAAAGTCTAATGTAACCTAATAGCTACCTATCCCTTTGAAATAGACTGGAGTCATAAACACCTACATACAAATTTAATTGAATGCTTATTTTTCTCCTGCTTACAAGAGGTCAATCAATACTATCAAAGACAAAAAATAGCTTGGTTGGTCCTGATAAAAATTAAGGCATATATTCCATGCTGTTTCACGGTATTAAAGACAGACAGGGTACTTAACACACCAACTATATTTTCTATGTCCTTTCAAGTTAAAATTGCAAGGCACAGAACAAACATTGGTAAGTTATTAGCTTCAGTCTTCTGGTGAACTTCATAAGAGTAACATCAGAGCCTGAAGCAATACTACTACTGTCAGATCTCATAAGCTAAACAGGGTCAGGCCAAACAGGCACTTGAATAAGGCACCTTTGAGAATCACCTAAGTGCAGCAAGAAATAATGCTGACAATTCAGTAGTGAGCACTATTCCTTCCACAGCAGAACTTTTCATCTCAGATACTCAGCCACAAGAGCTATGCAGCACAAACTAGCTCTGAAAGGCATCAACATTGTGCCGAGAAAACATAACTCTAATTCCCAGCTCGTTACTACAGTTCACCTATTAAAATTTCTCCAGTCATTTCAAGGGAACTAGATAGTCATTGTTTCCTATTCTCACACTTTTCTTGTGAGACAAAACATTAGTCAACATTTGCAGTGTTTCTCTGGGAGGGTGGGAAGGCTGCGTTTTTAGTGGGTAAAGCAATCTGCTCACTCATGTGTATCTATTTTACCATTAGTAAAATGGTTTCAGGGGCAGCATTACTCCGTGTCTGCGCATCTATCTGCCTATCCATTATTAATAAAGAAGAATGAGCATACAGCCTACACTTCCATGATGAAGGAAGCCCCTTTTATATAGGAAATGAAAACATACAGGTTTATTTCAGTGGCTGCACTTTACCTCACTCTTGTGGGCAAAAACCTCACAATCCTATTATTTACACTAAATCACCTCCACTACTGAAAGCACAATACACTTAGAGAATGTGGCTCAGCAGCTCCCAGAATAAAAGGCAATTCTTAAAGTAGGAGCTCATATCTGACATTTACAGTATATAGTAAGTGATTCAGCAAGCTACAGTTGCTGTGCACAATGACAGATCATTGGATAAACGAGCAACCGATAACAAGTGTGGAAGCCTTGGCTGTCCACATCAATAAATTAGACAATACCAAATAATCAATGCTATAAACTACAAACTGCTGATTTAAAGTTGAAAGAAAAAACCTAGATGATGTTCAAGAACATGACAGAGAACTAGGGGGCATCACAGGTCAATAAAAACTAACGCTATTTGCCATTCTAATTACTTTGCATGTTCATGAGCTAGGAAGGCAGTTTGGGAAGCTTAAGTAAAGCACCAAGAGTACTGACACTATATATAATTCATAGACTGCAGCATATTGCTACATTTCTCATTGCCCTTAGAACTTGTACTTTCTCCAGGAAATATGGAGGTAATACTTAATGTTTATCTTCCAAACTCGTTTTTCATGAGCCCTGTATTAACAGGTCATTCTGGTGAATGGGAAAGTCATCAATCTGGATCATTTGAGGGACCAAAAATGAAGGAGCCTTTATCCTTGTGGATATATTACGTTGTCACTTCAACAGTGACACAGTTCGTACAGCAACCACGAATGGGCACATGCATCCATCCTTCAAATATTGTCCAGATCCTCAGCTTACTGACTTTGATGAGGTGCTCTTGAAACCAGCAGAGCTGGATGAATTTATCAGGACCTTGCTGGGTGTCAGGTGAAAAGGAGATGTTAAAAGACAGAACATGACTGGCTGTGTCACTTCTTCCAGGTGAATGGGCACCCACATTGTACTGATACCTAGCTCTGGATTGAATTTTCCTGTTGACTCTTTGCAGACACAGAAGTTCCTGCAGATTTATGTTGGGGTTTTTGCATGGTTGAACAAAGAGCACTCTGAAAGAGGCTGAGAAATTGCTCCATTTTCCAAATGTGGTCAAAAGCAAATGGCCACATTTCTCTTTCTGGATCACACTGGGTTTGCCTGAGGTAGCTAGAAAAATTAAAGTCACTATAGAAATTAGTGGCTATTAAGTGTGCTTTGACCACAGAAACATGCTTAGCTGCCTACAGGCAGTTAATGGAATGCTGCTGGCCAGATGTAACAAGTCAGAATACGAATTAGAGGTTTAAGATAAATACTTTTTACTATAAGAAACAGAAACCTAATATTTACAAAACAAAGGCCTTGATAAAAAAATACAAATCACATAAAATATATCAAAAGAAAACTCTAATTTTTGGCACTTCCTATATGTAGCTTTAAATAGACAGTTATTTCTGCAATGGTTTGAGAACCCAGCTGTGAAATGAATTTCCTGGTCTTTCAGTACTGTATTTGTCAGCACTTAACCCATTTCTGGTTTGGTTTCTGTCACAAAAAGGAAGGTTTCCTTTAGAAAATCCAAAATATTAGAAGATGCAATGCATCATTTATATGAAAATGCAGCAGAGGAAATGCTAAGAACAGTATCTTTCACTAAAGGTCTTTTAAAGTTCGGGACTCACAGTAGAAACTTAATTTGGGCAGGTTTTTCTCTATGCTTTGCATTTAATGAAAAAGTGATTCCTTGACTCTGTCAAGATATTGCAAACAGAGAGAAGAGATGAAGTCTTGCTATGAAATGTGTAAGTTATAGCAGCAAGAAAATGTCACTTCAGATATGACATCAATGTTATATATTTTAACATGTCAACATTAGAAGGGAACAGGAAGGATTTTCTGTTCCCAAACAATCTATAGTATCCCTCCCAAAAGTAGAGAATTTCTGCAGATTTAACTTGTTCACTTTAAGATTTCTCTTTTGAATTAAAAAACTATCTCCTTTTCACAGTTATTAGAACTATAGTCACAAACATGCTGCTTTTCTCTTTGCCTTTCGTTTTTGTAAATATTTTCCCCTCAACAATAGGTTTCTCTAGGTTTTTTTTTCACTTATTCTCTCTTGGAGTCAAATATTGGTAAACGTTCTGTTACAAAAAAATGTTAAAAGGTGTTTTCCACAAGGAAAGAAGACCCTGCTGCCTCTACCACTATAAATACAGTCCATTGGCTGATGGCACATACTAGCACCATGAATTAAAAAGGAAATATAAGTCACTGAAAATCTTATGAGCTTACTATCCACCCTAACTGCTTACACTACGTTTGAAAAAAATCTGAAAATGCATACTTTATTTTGAGCTCAGCAGCTCTGATCAGTTAATCATTATATCTTACCTTGTGCCACTACTAGAGAATGATATTAAAGCCCAATGCGGCACACAGGCAGATGTCAGGGAAGCCACAGCGGGAGCCTCCTTCTCTCTGTATCCTCCTGAGGCCGAGGCATGAGATATGGCCTCACATGAGCCAAGGAAACAGGGTGCAAACATCTATTACCCCCTTACTCCAGAAGCATTTTGCACAGTGATTTGCTGTCCGTATTACTAAGTACAGGAGGGAGTCATGGCTTATGGATAAAAATAGGTTGTTAAGTACAAAATTGGGCTCTAAAGTAGAAAGTGCCAATGTTCTCTGACTGCACTCCAGCAGCTCCCCATGAAGAAACAGAAAGCAGAAGTTGGGCCTTCGGCTGGAAACAGTAAATTTCCTGCCAAGAGTGAGCTCTAGCTAGAGCACTCACATGGGATACAACGGGGGACAGGCACCCTAGGCCATATGTCAAGAGTGGAGAGGACTGCCAAGCACCGAGAGTGAACTGAACATTGTTCATGGCAGGGAAAGAAGGGCTAAAGCTGCCAAGCCAGGAGAGAAGAGGAAGAAGGAAAGGCGTGTTCCTGGGTCCAACAGCTGCTGACAGCTTCAACACCACTTTAGATGCGATACAATTCTGGTGAACCCTAAATAGGAGAAATTTTTCATTTGAAGATATGGAGCTGAAAAAAGCTCTCTAGAAGGACCAGCTGTTTCCAGGAAAAAGGAAACAGCTCCAAATAAAGCAAACACTTCCCATCCCCATCAGCACTAGGGGGATGCATGTACGTGAGGAGGAGCAAAGCCTGAAGGCCAGGCTAACTCTCACCATACGCACGTCATCACATTTTACCTTAGAGTGCTTTTCAGTCTGTTTTATCAGGAAAATTCACAGGCTGGTTTAGGCTTTCCTTGAAATGATTTCTGCTTTATTTGAGACAACAGCAGTCTGACCCATGTTTGAAAATACAAATAAATAAGATAGAGGGGAGCTAGCAGCTCTCATCAGATCAGGTCAAAATCAGGAATGAAAATACCCCTGCACTCCAAGCAACTCCCATACCTCAAGGATTAGATGAGAATTCTAGTGCTGCCAGGAACTAGAGTCTGCATTTCGTGAAAAGTCTGGCATTTCACAAGAAATTTCCTATGAAATATCAATTTCATTTTTTTATAATATCAATTCCAAAAAGATTTTTAATAAGAACTATCAAAACATCTAATTTCAGGAATGCTGAAAGATTCTAACAATAGACATTAGTGTTACTAGATGTATTATTGTATTTGTATTGTATTACTAAAAATTATTCACCCACAAATCAAATTAAAATCTCTTGGCTCACAAAAAAGAAGTAATTTGACAAAACAAAATAAGAAACAAAATTTTGCAATACGATCTTTGATGTAAAAATTACATAAACTTAAATTCCACACAGTTCTCTAACTGACATGTTACTGCCTTATTTGGTGATAAAATGGTGGTAACAACAGCTATTTTGTCCCATTCCCAAAGAAAAGGCTCTGGAGCTTAGACTATGCAGCAGCAGTGGGAGGGTAAGCATGTGTCCAGCCTCCGCCAGGACCTGGAGGCTCTGTCCTCTCTGCGGAGTGCAAGGCCAGGCAGAGATGTCAGAGTTACTTTGGGTACCAAAAGCCATACAAACATCTTAACTAGCTCTGATGAAAAAGCTCCTTCACAATTAATTTAGGAATCCCTACAGACCAGAGCTCTGTGCAACAGGCATGTCCTTAGTATAGTACCTCTCGCTGCAGAAAACTCTGCCAGATATTTTCAGTTCATCCACTTTTATTCTTTAGCCACATGCTTTTTTAACCTGTGCCTTACAATGGCCCTGATTTTATGTATATCCAGTTCCCATCGACTCAATGATATTCAGAGCTCAGTGACCTTTTAGAGCTAAACTGTTTTTTTGGATGAGTAACTACTTAAGCAATACTGAAGCATTTCATAAATTCATTGCACATTACTAAACTGCTTGTGCCAAAACACAATGCTGTCGGGATAGAATCATAAATAAATGTTTTCAGATTTTTAAGCAAATCACAATTCTTCTATTTTAGATTACAAAAGTAAATCCCTTAGAACAGTCTGAATTCCAAAGGACATGTTTCAGTTCAGTTCAAATAAGCTTTTAATTTATCTTAACACCTGTTACTGTTGTTCTGGAAACCATCAACAGCCAAAAATGTTGCCAGTCAACATGTTATTTCTACGATTCTGTTGATAATACTTTATCTACTGTAAACTGATAAGGCTTAGATTGCACTTACAGATTGCTGCAGGTGTAAATTTGTACTGATCGACACCCATTGATTCCTGCCAATGTGTCACTAGACTCCACTACAAATAACGTAAAACAGTATATCCACTTTACAGAGGACTAAAAATATGCAGAAAAGCAACTACCACCAAACAGTGGATGTACTTTTAGCTCATATCCTCACTTAACTCTGTGGTAGCTTGTCTCTATATGTCCCCAGAGCTGCTGGAGAGTATGACTAATCGTTTACATTTTTAAATCCAATTCACCCCTTTGGCTCAACAATAGCAAATCACCATCAACTACTTGTGCTAATAAAGGGGTCCCAAACACACAAACAAAATCTAGCGAGAGCAGCAGGTGTAATTTGAAAAGTGAACAATGTAATGAGATTTGAAAGAATTTAATTGAAAAACTATGAGCAAAGAGTGAATTCAGGCAGAATCATTCAATTCATGTAGCCATGTGGAATAATTTGTCATTTACGATGGTCAAAACAAATATTGCTGCATAAATGACTTTTAGGATCAGCCAGGCATTTTAGCAGCCTATGAAGAATATGACAGGGTAGAGGTTGAAGGAAACTTGGAGGACAGGGCTGCCAGACAGAGTGGTCCAATAATTCCTGCATGTCACTCCAATACATCACCAGCAGTTTCTGAAGCTGGTCAGATGGCCACCTTCTGCTGTCAAACTGGAAAATAATTCACCAGTACAAGTTCACAAATCATCTCTTTTCACAGGGAGCAGAAAGAACAAGGCATAGCTGTCTGTGGAAAAGCACATCCCCGCAAGAAAGTTCCATCTGCCAGGGGACACCCAGGCCACCTCATGAGAGCAGGTCTTGCTCCTTTCTCAGGGGGGCCACACTTTCCCCAACCTCCAATGCACATCTGCTTACATCTTCTCTAAGCCTGTTTCCTTACAGACCAATGTTCCAAAACCAAAAGAGAGTGCTGAAGCAGCAGGTAAACACAGAAGGTATTTTTTGCAATTACACCTTTTCAACCCAAAAGCTATTGAAACATTGCTATATATCAGACAGAGTGAAATGGTTGGTAGGGTTGGGGAAAGCAGGAGGTTGCCTAAATTGCCTTTCAAAAACAACATGACTTCTTATGTTTGCATTTTTTTTTTTATCTATTATAATTGCTCTTCAATGAACACTAGCATTTAACAATACTAATTAAAATGCTTATGATTTATGACATTCCTGAATATCTGTAATTTTATTAAAAACTAATAAATTCTGATATTGTTGATTATCTGTAATTTTATATTAGAATGTTCATTTTTTCTATGTGGCTGCACTGTAATTTATTATCTAATTAAAAAACGAGTTTCTGTTACATTTTCTAGGGTTTAAAATCCTGGGTCACAGTTGCTAATCTCACTTGTTTGTCCACAACAAAACTACCAAGAGGCAAAGTGAAAATGTATGCATTTTTATTTATTTATTTTTACATAGACTGAAGGGTTTCATGTTACTTGCTAAGAGATAACTCTGTTGTCGTGTTTCTTCAGCAAAAAAGGCTGACAAGACTTGTTTCACATCTGTCTGCATAATATAACAAACCAATGAAGAACTAGTGATGAAAAAGCTGTTTTGTTGACAATTATTGTTAAATGCACCCAAACACCAAGATTTTGGCACTGCTCATTAGCGCTGTATTGTAGCTCAGGATTTTGTCCCTAAAAATACTTTGTGTCAAAATATTTTTCGAATATATTCTAGGCTGCAAGCCTTTTCCTTACAACCCCAAAGAGCTACAGCCTCTGAAGCTTTTTATCATCTTAATCATACTCACCTGTACCTTAACCATCAAAGCCATACGATAACATGGCCAGCCACGTACGGTACTCTATGTGTAGTCCAACTACCCCTTTCTACAAATGCCATTTTACCTGTTTGTTTTGTGCTCTGCTCATTTACTAACACAACTCAGATCTCTGTCTGTCTTAACCGTGGCCAGGCATCACACTGGTGGCTTTCATTTTCACAGAATCACAGAATCTACTTGGTTGGAAGGGACCTTTGAGATCATCGAGTCCAACCAACAACAAAAACAAAAAAAAACAAAAACAAAACAAACAAAAAAAAAAAACAGAAAAACAAACAAAAAAAACCCCACCACACATCACCAAAACCAAACCAAACCAAACACCCACAACCACACACCACACCCACCCACAAACAGACACAAACTAACAATCTTGGGCACTAGAGCATGCCCTGAAGGACCACGTCTACACGTTCCTTATATACCTTCAGGGATGGCGACTCTACCACCTCCCTGAGCAGGCTATTCCAGTGCCTGACCACCCTCTCAGTAAAGTAATTCCTCCTAATATCTAATCTAAACCTCCCCTGCTGCAACTTCAGACCATTTCCTGTGGTCCTGTCATTATTCCCTTGGGAGAAGAGGCCAACACCCACCTCTCTACAACCTCCTTTCAGGTAGGTGTAGAGGGCAATGAGGTCTCCCCTCAGCCTCCTCTTCTCCAAACTAAACATGCCCAGTTCCCTCAGCCTCTCCTCATATGATTTGTTCTCTAGACCCCTCACCAGCTTGGTGGCTCTCCTCTGGACATGCTCCAGCAGCTCAATGTCCTTCCTGTAGTGAGGGGCCCAGAACTGAACACAGCACTCGAGGTGAGGCCTCACCAGGGCCGAGTACAGAGGCACGATCACTTCCCTACTCCTGCTGGCCACGCTACTCCTGATACAGGCCAGGATGCCGTTGGCCTTCTTGGCCACCTGGGCACACTGCTGGCTCATGTTAAGCCGGCTGTCCACCAACACCCCCAGGTCCTTTTCGGCTGGGTAGCTTTCCAGCCACTCTTCCCCAAGCCTGTAGCGATGCCTGGGGTTGTTGTGACCAAAATGCAGGAACCGGCACTTGGCCTTATTAAACCTCATCCCATTGGCCTTGGCCCATTGATCCAACCTGTCCAGGTGCCTCTGTAGAGCCTTCCGACCCTCAAGCAGATCAACACTCCCACATAGCTTGGTGTCATCTGCAAACTTACTGAGGGTGCACTCAATCCCCTCATCCAGATCATCAATAAAGATATTAAACAAGACTGGCCCCAAGACTGAGCCCTGAGGGACACTAATGGTGACCGGCTGCCAACTGGATTTCACTCCATTAATTACAACTCTCTGGGCACGGCCATCCAGCCAGTTTTTTACCCAGTGAAGAGTATACTTGTCTATGCCATGATTCGCCAGCTTCTCCAGGAGAACGCTGTGGGGGACAGTGTCAAAGGCCTTACCAAAGTCCAGGCAGACAACATCCACAGCCTTCCCCACATCGAGAAGGTGGGTCACATGGTCATAGAAAGAGATCAAGTTGGTTAAGCAGGACCTCCCTTTCATAAACCCATGCTGGCTGGCCCTGATCCCTCGGCTGTCCTGCACTTGCCGTGAGAGCTCACTCAAGATGATCCTCTCCGTGATCTTTCCCGGTACCGAGGTCAGACTGACAGGCCTATAGTTTCCTGGATCCTCCTTCCAGCCCTTCTTGTAGATGGGCATCACATTGGCCACCCTCCAGTCATCTGGTACGTCTCCTGTTGGCCAGGATTTTTGATAGATAATGGAGAGAGTCTTGGTGAGCTCTCCTGCCAGCTCTCTGAGTACCCTTGGGTGAATCCCATCCGGCCCCATGGACTTATGCGTGTCCAGGTGCATAAGCAAATCATTAACTACTTCCTCCTGGATTAAGGGGGCGTTGTTCTGCTCTCCATTCTTATCTTCCAGCCCAGGAGGCTGTACACCCTGGGGGTAGCTGGTATCCATCTATCATTTCCATCTATGACTCCAAACATTTTTTCTTACAAATTATCCCATAGTAGCTAATATCACGACTTAGTCACAAGAAGAAGAAAGGGAGTAGGAACTCCCCTTCTAACTGAGCCACTGAGATCTTCCATTTGGGTCTGCAGAAGTGAGAAAGCAACACTGGATTTGAGGAAAGTGGTGTCTGAGGATGGCACATGCTGTCCTTGCAGCTCCCTTGCACAGCCACAGCCACTCAGGCAACTGCCCTGACACACTCTGGCACAAGAAATTAAGGCAGCACCTACTAAGTTCACTTAAATAATTGCTGGATAACCAACCAATAAGAGAAGGGGTCTGCCCCTAATGAAAAGTCTTACCTAGCATCTACTTGAAATAAATGCTAAAGCAACACCAATATGAATACCAAATACACAGTCATTCTTCACTTAGTCCACCATTGCTCTCTTGTCTGTAAACAACTTTGATCAGGCTGCCTTGTGGGATCACATCTTCAGTAAAGCTACCACGTTAGCCTTGGATATCGTTAACTCTCCTGATTACTTTTTTCCAGCAGCAAGTTAAAATGGTGCTTCTGGCTCCTGCACCTTCGACTTCTGAACCTTTCCATTATTCCGACTTCTGCTACATCAGCACTGCATTAATCCTGATTTCAAGTTTCACTTTTTAGATGCCCATACTGCATTTACATATGAATATCATTCATTTCATATTGCCGCTTCCACAACTACCAGAATCTCCAAAAAGGACTAAAAAAACAGATTTGATGCAACTTTAAAAAAGGAAAGATTGTTGTCTTACAATCAAGAGGTAAAGAAAATAACTTAATTGACTTAACTGGTATTTCAAGTATCGTGTACTTTAGCAAATGCCTGAAAGGCTACAAGGAATCTAACCCAACCTCTTCTCTCTCCATGGCAGTGCAGCTCTCCTTGCTCCACAGAGATGTGGAGTTGCCTGTTTCACTTCCAGAATAACTCTTTAATAATTTCAGGTTACCACAGCTGCTAGCAGCAGCCAAGAGGGTCTTGCTGTTCAAAATCTGTATTGTTGCAGGAACTCAGGCACTCACCAATAAATGCCAGTTTAGCAAAGTTATTAAGTAACAGCATTAGAAACAGCATTAGAAAGTTCCTGCAGAAGAAAACAGTAGGCAAGATCCTTTTCTCCACATCTGCATTGCAGGATGGCAGAGACAATTCTACCACAGCTTTGCTGGTGAGACTTCAGCAGTGTTTTCCAACAGTGATTTACAAAGACCAGTAGGTTCAGCAATCTGAGCCCCGGTCCCACCCTAGCTCCTCCTGGTACAGTACTTTGATGAGACTGGGTTTTCAGACAGGTGAATAATGTGGCCCAGTGCAACACCAATCCCATTACAAGAAAGACATGGGCATACTGGAACAAGTCTGTGAAGGGCCACAAAGATCATTAGGGGACTGGAGTATCTATCTTACAAGGAGAGGCTGAGAGAGCTGGGGTAGATTGGTTTGGATAAAAGAAGGCTCATGGGGATTTTATTCATGTGTTTAAACACCTGGTGGGAAGTGTAAAGCAGATGGATCCAGACTGTTTTCAGTGATGCCCAGTAAAAGATTAAGAGGCAATGGGCACCCTAATGGAAATAAAAGAAATTCTGTTTAAACATGAGAAAAATATTTTTTATTGTGAGGGCGGTTGCACGCTGTGGCAGCCGTGCCCAGAGAGGTTGTGGAGTCTGTATTCTCAGAGATATTCAAAACCCAACTGAGCACAGCCCTGGGCAGCCTGCTGTAGCTGATTCTCCTTGAGCGGGGGGTTGGATGGGATGATCTCCAGAGCTGCCTCCAACCTAGATCTTCACTAGCCCAGTGAAAGCCAACTCTCAGGATGTGTGTCAGAAGTTACAGCAGTTGTAGTTTTCTTTCTGCCTCCCACGAGATGTATTCTTCAACGAAGTCCCTGAGTATGTCATGTACCTGCTCCCAGCCTGTGATCTAATCTGCCTCAGGACCCTCCACCTGACGTAACCAGCCACACAACACAAGTAATCCTCTGCTTTCTGTTGTATGAGTTATCTTTGACCTCTCCCCCATAAAGATCTAAACCGACATGCATTTAAAATTCACAAACTGAAACAAAACAGAAACAGGAGAAAGAAACCAGGCTATAAGATAACATGCTTGCATGGTTCTATCTAATATATTTGTAGTTCTAATCCATATTTTCAGGTTGTCATCTACATAAATTTACTCTCTTATTCCAGATATCTACAGATTCAACCAGAAAACATAACATCAGACATGTCTCACAAACATTTAAATCTGGAAAAGGTGTTTACTAGCATTTGTGCTTTTATAAACTAAAGGAAATTGAATTTAATATGAATTTCACACCAAATTACAAGGACAAATCTCCTGGTTCTCAAGAATTTTGCAAAAAGGAGAACACTTGCATATTCCATATTTACATTGTTAATAATTCAGGTCATAAACATTTTAATAAACTAATTAACTATAATACATACTATAGTTAGCTTAGGACAAATTCATTAAATTGTAAAGTATGAATGTACCACACTGTTCAAATAACGAAGAGAACATGTGAGTTCTAGCAAGGTCATGATGAGAGGGAGAGTATAGAATATCTGTTATCTAAAGAATATCCATCATGGGGAATTGAATTAGACGCATCTCATTTTCACTTTGTCAAACTTAGTTCATATTCTGGTTGAAGACCAGCATGCTACTGAGGATAACAACTATCCACAAGGCAGGTACTATATTTTCATTTGACAGGTCTGGGGTCAGGTAGGTCAAATCAATACTTTAGAGATCTGCCCGTGGTCAAAAATGGACAATAAAGAGTCACGTGATATATGAATCTGGCACACAGGGAAAAGAACTCATTTAAATGGAACAATGATAAGAAAAGAAAAATTGGTTTCACTCAAAACAAAGGGAAGAACTGTATTCCAAGAACATATTACAAATATATGGACTAATTCAGTTTGATATAAGAAAGTAGAATTCTACTTATCATTGCTTGAAGTAGGACCCCATTTTAATCAGTACGTCGAAACACAAACAGGAAAATACCTACTCATTTGTTTTTATGGTTTTGTGCAAAAGGCTGAAAAAACCTTAACTGTTTTCACACACTTGCAAAGTTCCACAGACACTGAAGGCAAAATAATAATTATAGATGTCATACTGCACAGTGGAATGGAAAGGGATCAGGAATATATTGGTAAGCAATATTTTTTTTACACATTCATTTCTGGTACCTGACAAAATGAGACAGAAAAATACTGTTGACTAGTAGATGACTACATGGACTTAGAAACATACAGCGTATGACCTCCTGATAAGCAGGTTACTTTCCCCCTGACAGTCCAATGTTCCTAACTTCATTCTTGGAAAAGGTTGTGCCATGGTCTTTACTAAAGACGAACCCTAGGCTAGAGAAAATGATCATCACAAAGTAAGCCAAAGCTTAAAGATATAGAACAATCACTCAAAAATATATTAATGACTCAAGATATCTCTTTTGGCTGTGTTTTATTTCAGTTTTATTCCTGTAAAAACCTCACCAAAAGCCTGTTTTGCAGCTTTAGTCAACCTTTCCTCTGTTTAGCATTGAAGACAAAAAAGGACTCTGAATTACTTCCAGTGTATAGGGAGGACTTTGGTCTACTCTACCTTTTGCTTTTGCTACCAGCATTTCCAGGTTTTGTAGGTAGAAGTAGTCTTCTGAGGAATTTTATAAGATCTTGAAATAATTTGCTCTAGTTTGGGACTGCTTGGCTATTGGGATTTGGTTTGGACTTACTTCTATCGAATAGATTCACTGACATGCGAAACCCACTTTTTCTTATTATTTCAAACCTTTAATATTGGCATAGAACATAGATTCTTACCAGTAACCTTCAATTCAACTGTTCTTCGTATAAGCTTGCCTTCAAACTTCAGTTCACAGGTATAATTTCCTCCATCCTCTTCCTGAACCTCTTGTATTAAGAGAGTATTTCCTTTCTGAATTACAATGCTTCTCCACATTTTTGGCTTACATTCCTGCAGACAAAAAAATCCATTGCCTAAATTACCCAGCTTGTATGACATAAGACAGTGTTGCCTGATCAGGTTTTCAGTATTATATGTAAGTAAGCAACCATCTCAATATACTTTGCAATTCAAATTCAAATATAATATCAAAAAGCACAGAGATCTGAAACTGGAATTAATTTAAAGACAGAAATTAAACAGAAATATTTTTAAGGTTCAGTAATTCCCACTGTATCACATGGGCCGTGTTTAATACGTGGTGCCCTGAAGCAATGGTTAAGTATCTTCTCTTTTTCATGATCAACTGCCAAGACCTCTGTTTTAGGATGGACCATTAAAATGCATCTCTGTTTGAAGGGAGTAAGGGCAACATCTGTTAAAGAGTTAGCCTGAAGGCAAACTTTACACACAGTCTCAGGCTAGAACCATTTACCAACAGAAGGAAACCAAGAGAGCAGCAGTTTTGTGAGCAAGAGAATTCAGGAAGCCTGGTTTCCTTACAGTCTTGTTTTTCATCACTGGCTTCTCTGGCACCTTATGAGCTCTGATTCAAACTTTTCCCATCACTGGGCTCTCTGTGGCATCTCCCCCATGTGCGTTCTCTGATGGAGTGCTTGGTACTGATGGCCTGCAACTCTCACTGACTTCCCCAGGCACACCTTAGCTGTTATTTGGCAGATTTAGGTTTATCACTATGAACTGTGGTCCTACTGGAACAGCATTTGAGTCCTTCTGTATAGTGTGTGATACAGTGCAAGAAGAGGCCCTCCCCTTCCTAACATACTGTGTCTTTGCAGCCAGATCAGTCACCTTCCACACTAATGGTACTTATGATTGAATACCTCCTGGAATGCTCTGAACTAAAAGCATAGGCACAACCGATCATTGTCTCTTTAAAATGGTACCTTAAGATTATATATTTATTGTCTCTCAATATCTTTAACGTCAAGCCTGTTCTGCCTCCAAACAAAATCATGCTTTTCTCAGTTCTCTAAATCACTCAGTACTCCTGACAGCCTTGGAGGCTCTGGCTAATTCTGCACCCAGAGCACACAACGCAACATAGAGCCCAAGTACCTTTAATGCCCCTCTATTGCTTCTCTCAAGGTGGCAACATGGAATAGGTGCTCAGACTGCAGCCAACAATCTCACATCGGTTATATCAACTTCAGAGATTCATGTAAATAGCCCAGACCTGTGCCCCATTTTCTGCTCATCTGCAACAGCAGTGTCAGAAATACAGCAAACAAAATAGAACAAAGCTTTCTCTTAAGAAAACAACCAAACAAGAAAATACATTGTTACAGTGTGGTCAGATTTGGAATTCTGAAACTGCAATAGCACACAGCGTTCAGGTTATCTTTCTGTCTCCAAAGTACTGGTGTAAGGAAAGTGTAATCTTGTCTTGCATGTGAACTTTAGTTAGCACTGATGACAGAAAATGATCAGAATCCAGATCCTATCTGCCGTGCTAAGAAGAATCAGAGCTTATTTTTGTTAGTAAATTACACTGACATCGCTTGAGACTCACGCAGGGGACAGATCTGAGCCAGAAAATGCCATTAAATCCTTTCTGATTTGCACTCAATTTTTTAGTCCTATTTAAAGGTGCATCAACCACCCACTTGGAGTAACTAAATCTGAACACTGGGCAAAGAATATGATTCAGTTCTATTCAATCCTAATTTAGGAGTACAATTCCCAGAATACACAAAGTAAGTGTATTTCAGATATGCACCCTTTCAATGCAGCACTGAAAGACCCTATCATATGTTACCAGCTTTATATTCTCTATTTTATTTTTAAAAGTACGGGAGCAAAGAAATTGAAGATATATTTTCATATGCTTTATATTTTTATGTACTACATGTTTGTAATAAGAAGGGCAACATCTTTACTGCTATAGAGATTAATGATTTAGCACGAACATTGTTTGCGCTATTGTGGTTTTACAGTGAGGAACTGTTCTTGTTGGAACTGTACCACTAATTTCCTAATTGTTTCTTTTTGTATCTACTTAGAACATTCCATATTACAAATGATTTATAACCCTTTCTTTCCTAAATCTTAGCTAATTAATTTTTCTTCTACTGATTATGCAGGTTTTCTAAACATATGTTGAAAATGCCTGTTTTATTCTGCTTGTTATTCACAGAATAGTTCAATCCTCAAAATTAAAAACAAAAAAGTAGAGAAGCTGAAAAATCATAACAATTTGTATTTTAAGCAACAAAAATGGTTGAGAAACAAACCAATAAAAAAAAAAAATCTAACTTGTCTTCATTTTGTGGAAACAATCTAGATTCTTTTGCTAGATGTCTGCTAATTTCTCTAAAAAAGCGCCCAATTGTATGACTGTTGCTTGTTTAACCAATTAATTGCTCTTTTCTGCTTTTACACCATGTCTACCTGCTAGAAGAATCTGAAAGTTTATTTTTCTAATCTATTTATTCTCCTTAGACATCTTAAATTTTGGGGTTTTTTTTTCCCCCCAATAATTAAGTTGTGCACTATTACGCTTCTTTTTCTCTTCCTTGAAATTTAAGCAGCACCTCAACAACTCTATTTTTTGCAGGGTAGATAATAACTACCTGTCCTTCACGTGACATTTTGAGAGTTCACACAGCCCTTCCTTCAACCCAGTAGTAGGAAACAGATGGTGGAAATGGATTAAGCCTCCACATTCGAGATGTTATATACTTTATACTTTGCCAGCTGATTTTTCATGAAACTGCTCTTACTGTTAAATCCCATTTGTTCAATCATGCCTTGACACGTATACTTATTTCAAAAAAATCCTTACACTACTTGTCAAAACATTTCTAAGAGGTGTAACAGAGCTGCACGTATATCAATGGCATTAATTGTGGAAATCTTTAAAAATAAATATTGCATGCAGTGTGATTCTAGCCAGAAGTGAAGCCCATACAACTGTTAAAACAAATCCTCATAGCAAATGTTTTATTACTTACTGGGTCTCCATGTGGAAATCTATTCAGGCATAATTATTTTAAGACCATGTTTAAATTACAGTTAACTCCCTGTAAATTGATGCAATTATTGGCTCAGATTTGTTAATCCCTCCACAAAACAAAGACTTCTAGAAGACAGGGTGAGTCCTGCACATGGTGGGCTTGCACCACCACTGTCCTGTCTGATAGTATTTCATTGGTCACAAGTCCAAACTCTCCAGCCACTGGTGAACTGGCAGGACAGAACACACGGATTTCTCTTTTCAGACAAAGGTATAAAGAAGGAGCCTCGAGGGCTTCCTCATATTTAATTATCTACTGTTCTATTTTGGACAACTTATGCTCTCCCCCTGGATGAGAATCTTTTCTAAATATTTCAGCATAATGAACAGGAATTGCCTTCCAGTGCCTCTGGAGCAGATTTATACAAGAAGATGGCTGATTGATTACACCTTCACGGACACATCAAACTCAATCACAAAGGCAGAAGGGGGAAAAACTTGAGGATCCAGTGTGCTACAACTGGAAACAGACGCCGCCTTCAGAAAGTGAGGGTCAGGTCCTGAAGTGGAATATCACTTTACGCTATTCTTCAGGAGAAGAGACCTGCTTTTTGTTACACACGTTGCCACTCACAATATGATCTTAAATCCCAGATTGCAGTTTGTAGGGGTTACCCCTGTATGCAGCACATTATTTTGAAATGCAAGTAATTACGTATTTTCTAGAAACTGGACTTAGGCTTTTTTGAATGGGCAGACTTCTATTAACAGTTAGTACCATAATACCCTCTGGAATATTTTTCCAAAACCCTGTTTCAGAAATAAGTTTCAAGGGACAACATGACATGTATACCTTCTGCATAACATTGACATTTCACATTACTGAGCTTCCTGACTCAGGTCCAGTGTTGTCTAAGAATTGAAATGATAACACCTTATTGTTAATTATGGATAAGGATGTATATGTAGTAGGTTATTCCATTAACGTCTCTTTTCATTATCAAGCCAGACTAAAGGTTTTTGACTTCGTTTGTCTCACTGTTATCATCCAACTACATCAATTATGTTCAATTATACCACGGTGATGATTCATCAGTCAGCTGTCAGACTCCAGCGGTGTCACACAAACTGTGTGTGCACCCCAGATAACACGTGTGGGTATATGGAACACAGACCCTTCTGTTCCCTTTCTTGGTCAGCACAAAGTATTGTTGATGTGGGATTGTACATACATCTTCCCTAGACTGATTTCTGCTCCATGACAGACTGATTTCTGCTCCATGACAGCTGAAGATTATTCCTGCCAGACTATTTTTCCAGTGTGCTCTTGCAAAAAAAAAAAAAAAAAAAAAAAAAAAAATCTTCAGTGACGTGGTGTTCAGTACACCTAGGTAGACAGGGTGAGAAACAGCTTCTCTCTGGTACCCTCTTTTCTCCAAGATTTCAGATTTAACTGATACATATATTTTATATATCAACAGTACTGAAGATATCCACCCATATGCTGAGAGAAACAGCTTCAATGGCTGAAAGAAAAACTTTGTTTATACTAACAGTGGGTTATGACACCCGTTTTGTTACTATAAGATAGAACATGTGAGATTTCTGTAAAAAACAGAAATAGATGACAACTTTTATAATTGCTCTTTTCTGATGCAACCTGCTAAGGAGGAAAAAAATCTGCAGCTCTGCACAAATTACTTATTTCACACAAAATAACTATATTTTAAGAATTATATTAACTTTGGCAAACCAAGCACTCAAAATTTAGCATTTAACTAGTTTGTGGTTTTCCATCTGCATTACCTGAACCAAGTTTGTGCTAAACTCATTCTGCCTTTATCCCTACAGTCCAAACTCTATTTTCAATGGACCCCACTGAGCAAATCCTCTTGCCCAACTATTTCTTGTTCCCTCTGACTCTCGGCTCTTCGTTCTTCTCCATTGTTTCTTGCACCAACTTGTACCCGACAGCTTTTGATATATCAGACTTCAGCCCAAGTCCAGACAACACGTAAAATTTGCCAGACCTTCCTATGGTCTTGGTACCTGAGGTTTGCCTGACAACCACATTTTAGTCATTCTCTTTTTTTCTTGGGAAGCTACAAAAACACATCACTGACACACCTGCTGCTGAAAGTGGCGTGCAATACTTGACAGGCCTTGAAGAAGGTACAGCCAGCCAAGTTACCTGCCGAGTAGTAAAAGTATCTAACAGACCTCAGTAAAATTACTCAATGAACCTCAGCAAAAGTAAAAGCATCTCTGTGAAATTGCCCAGCAGCCTTTGGTAAAAACTAACAAGCCTTGGTGAAATTACCCAACAGACTTCATAAAAATTAATTGGGTAGAACCACTGAAGCTGGTGGTGCCGATACATACACCTTTGGCTCCACTGTAGATTGCCTCCCTTTGTTTCTACTACAGTATTAGTAGGGAGACATCCCACCAAGTTGGAAACTGGTACAGACACACAGTGGTTTGGGAACGTGGTATTGCTGTTAGTGAAATCATGTGACCTCCTGCACAGAACATCATTGATGTCAATTTCTGCTGGACAATGACCATGCTGGGTAGTTTTGTCTGTACTTTAGTATTTCTTCTGTGATACTGGGACGGCATCCTCCAGACCAGTCACAAACAACTGCAGGCTCAGAGAAGGCCATCTCTACGCCTCAGACTGAAAACAGTGGAAGTTTTGTATAGTTTCAGCACAACAGCAGTAAGACAGCAATAGTTACCTTGTACCACACCACATCTGGCTCTTGACCGGCTGTCTTGTAATCCTCAATATCAGGACAGGAGATTGTCTTTCTCTTAGTGACTTCTGATTTTTCCAGATACCTGATCTTGCTGTTGTAGCAAAGCCCAGATTCATTCTCAGCTACCGTCAAGGACATGGACACCTTCATACAATATGTCGAATTCCTGCAGGGACAGAAAAATATTTTCATTTATCCTACCTCCTTTTTACCATGTTTCTTTTAGCAGAGTAAGTTTCTTTGTTAAGCTCTTATCTTTACAAACACTTTAGTGACGTTCAAATAGCGACTGTCACGCTGTGCATTTCCAACACAAAGGAATTACTAGAAAACATAAAGGCTCATTTCTGATTTACTATGAAGAACCCTGTAGAAATTCTGATGCCAAGTGATCTAACCCAGCACAGCAGCTCTTTCAAGCTTGCAGGTCTACGAACACAGGAACCTGTTGGCACGTCAAATGTTGGTCAGGATGCACTGCTCCATTTCCCCTATGTATTGCACATACTCTCCTTTCCCTCTTTCGCTCCCACTTTCAGGAGATTTCACTCCAGTACGCAGTGCTATACATTTGAGAAGAGGATTATGTGCTGGATGTTAAAGCACATCATGCTGGAAGAATTCCTCCCCCTTAAGGAACTGCTATATAAAGTCCTAAAGTATGTGATACTGTGGTGGATCGACCTGGACCAGCTGCCAGCCACCTACCCAGCTGCTCCTTCTCTACCCCTCAAGAGGACGGGAAGAAGAAAATAAGATGAAAAAGCTCATGGGTAGAGATAAAGTCAACGAGATCACTTACCAATTACCATCATGGGCAAAACAGATTTTGAAAAAAATAATTTTAATTAATTGCAAATTAAAATAGATTTGGATGGTGTGAAAGTTAAAAAAGCTAAAACACATTCTGCCCACATCTTTTTTTAATTCCTGTACCTCCCCTGGCCCCGAGCCGTGCAGAGAGTGGGGATGGGGGGTTCTGGTCCCTCCACAACAGCCCCTCTCTGCTGCCCCTTCCTCCTCACACATTCCCCTGCTCCAGCATGGGCCCTCCATGGCTGCCATTCCTGTCAGGAAAACCAGCTCCCCGGGCTCCCTCCACGGCTGCAGGGGAATCTCTGTTCGGGGCCTGGAGCGGATTCTCAGTGTCTGGGGCTGTTTCTCACACTTTTCTCCTCGCCCCTTGCAGCCATTTTGCCCTTTCTCAAACAGGCTTTCCCCGAGGTGCCGCCAGCCCGGCTGAGGGGCTCAGCTCTGCTCTGGGGCCGCTGGAACTGGCCGTGTCCGGCGCGGGGCAGCCCCTCGGCTCTCCTCAGAGGGACCCTGCAGCCCCGGGCACCCGCACCCAGCACTGAGAGACGAGAAGTCAGACTGGTGGTTACACGGATACATTTTGGCCTTAAAATCTTGAGAAATGCAATCCCTTAGCACTTCAAACCACTGCCTGCTCTATCACCACAGAATCCTGACAGAGTTAAATCCAGGCGAGCAGATTGCGAGCTACACCTAGTTTGTCTTAATATCAGGGTGGAATAAACACAAAAAGCCCAGCTCCCCTGCCTCACAATCATGAAAGCAGGATTAAATTAAATGCCTTCAGACTTGCATCTTTAACAGAGCTATCAGACACAGTAGAAAAGCCCCAAAGCGGTGTTTGTTGTGGCGTTACTGTGAAGCATTTGCGCTTTGCACAGGATCACCGCGACCCAGACTGTCAGCTTCTGCCCTTCATTAGGCGTGATGGCAAACAGAGTCCTGTAAAAGCAAACTACAAAGTACAAGCGACAATATAATGAGGCTCTTCCTCCCATCATGCATCGTTTTGTCATTTTAACTGACTGCGGCACAAGCAAAAAAAAAAAAGGCCTGGAGTAAAACTGACGTGCTGGGTGGTGGCTCCCACCAAAGGCAGCCACGGAGGGCTCCTGCAGGAGGTATGGCCACTTTGCCACTCAGGACAGTGTGGTTAATTTAAAAAAAAAAAAAAAATCCAACACACTCTGTAATAAATCTTTTTTTATGCAACATGTCACCCCGCCAAGCGAGCCTGTAGTTAGACAGAAAATAAAAAGGCCTATAGGGCCACTTCATCACAGCGCTAAGCCTCATGCTAAACAAGCGCTGACAAAACACTGTGCAAATGGCTCCTTGTCACAGGTGTGCCATGAGCAGGTATTTGCAGAAAAAGGTATTTGCGAGGCAAATCAACAGGCAACCTTCAGAAACCTCCCATTTTCAGCATTGTTAGTTTTACGCATTCAGCAGAACCACAGACTTCCCTCTTCCTGCTCCCTCCTCTTCAAAATGCCGCCTGTACGTTTATGTAATAAAATCGGTGGATATTTTCTCCATCCCTCCCCTCAGAGTGGAAAGGCTCACTTTGCACACTGACATGATGTGTTTCAGTTGAGAGGCTATAAGAAAGTCTCATCCTCACAAACTGCAAAGAATATATTATTTTTCCTGAAACAGTAGTTCTCTGGATTGAAAAAATGCATCATTTAGGGTGGGGTTTTCAAAAATACTTCTATGATCGAGGGAACATAAGTCAACTTTCTCCCGAACTACTTGCTTTTGAAAAGGGTTACCTTTTTTGTAGGAAGAAAACAAAACATCTTTGGAAAGTTTCAACACTTCCTAATACAGCACTGAAAATCCAGAAAATATGGATAAAACCACTCAGTATAATCAATAGTAATTAATCAGTAATGATTATTTAACTTTCCTGAATGCCTACGAGTATTACTGAGTGCAAATAAGGTCACATGTGCTCAGTAATAATGATCCAGGCTAATCAAGAATAAGGACTTTGAATAGCTGTC
This sequence comes from Numenius arquata, assembly GCF_964106895.1. Classification (NCBI taxonomy): domain Eukaryota; kingdom Metazoa; phylum Chordata; class Aves; order Charadriiformes; family Scolopacidae; genus Numenius; species Numenius arquata. Next base: position 9,504,711 of record NC_133580.1, read on the forward strand.
CATTACTTGGCGTTATTTAATAGTGCTGTATTTTCTGCTAACAATCTTGCATTATTTAGATTGTATTTTGAACAGCACTGGAGGCTACTTCTATTTAAACTGCTTCCTGGAACTACACCCTAAAAATGCAGTATTCTTTTCATTAGTTACAATTAGAATTGAGTAGAATTGAGAAAACTAAGTGCCTGGTGAGTGCTATCACTTTTGTTCACACTCCATGACCGAGACAATAAATCTATTCAGGTTCATGATGAAGAAAGCCCTCACTAAGCCAACAGCAATAGACTTGAAAGCTTTATGAATGCTTCTTCACCAGCCACACATGTTAGTGCTACAGCTGGTAATTCAGAAAAGGATAACGTCTGCAGGAATTCCAGCGAATGAAGCAGCAGCCTTCCTTTAATCTAGTCATGGAATCAACCATGCTCATTCTATGCAGGAATTAGTAGATGAAACTGTTAATTTTCCTACACAGAAAAAAAAAAAAAACGTTGTAATTTGAACTGTAATTTGCAGAAGAACATGCATTTGGTTTCACTGGCACACAGGAATGCACTGTCTTCCCTCTCATGTCATGGGTGATGGCACCTCATCTACAGATGTCCCTCAGAGCTGCTGTGCTGGGAGGGATCCAGTGCTCCTTTACAATTGTTTTCAGGACCTCTGTGTATGGAGACTGGCTAGCACGAATCCTACATTTATTGCTTTTCCTCTTTTAAAAGCTAAACAGATGGCCTATGAATTATAAAAAGAAGGATTCACTTTTGTTTTCAGTACATGGTCATGTACCTTGGTGGGGGAGGTCAATACTCTCAGCAGTTTGTAGACTGGCTTGGAAAGGTTATATGACTGTATTTAAAAAGGAAAGCTGGAACACAAGAAGCACAGATAACAATAGCAAAGCTGGTAACTCAAGTTTTGCTGTCAGAATCGGTGGCTGAAAGGAATAAAAAGGAAGCATCTTCCAGGTGGATGAGGAAGATGCTGGAGGGCTTGTGGTGGTGGTCTCAGTACTATGAGGCCAGGTAAGAAGAGTTGTACTAACAAGTAGAGAATATTGGAACCCAAATGAACCTAGCAGACTGCAGACACTCCACTTTCCACACATAAAGGAAATAAGCCCATGAGTCTGAGAGCAGGTCTTTTAATAATTTGTCTTTTCTGAAACATTTCCAAACCATTCATTTTCCAGAGGAGTCGATTTCCAATGGATTCCATTTCTATAGGAGGTAGCAGTGGTCATATGGGGAACAGAAAGAGGGAAGAAAAGAAAGAATCACTCCACAGTACAAAGAATTTAAGTGTCTTATGTTTTCACAGTGAAACTAAGATTTGTAATTCCCTATTTCAAGGGACTTGTTATAAACTGGGCCTACTCTCTCGACTGGAAATGTGAAGAAAGGTTTAGCTTTGCCAGAGTTCACAAACCAGTTCCCTTTGTTCTGGTGGCAAGGCATTTGTAATCCCTAGGCCACCTGGAACTGGCTCTGAACCACAAAGTGAAGCCAGCTTAGAATCCAATAGAAAACCGCAGGGAAAACTAAGGGAGTTTAAGAGATCTTAAAACAAAAGCAAACAAAACTGTGAGTTTGGCTTGACTTCGAAGCAAGGACAAGAGGGAAAAAGAGAGGATATAAAGAAATGGATAAGAAAGACATTTGAAATTGAAGTGTCAATCCCTAAATTATTTTTCAGCTTTTTTTGGATTCAAGACAATTTTGGATTCAATCAGCCCTAAGGCTGAATTCAAATTAGAAGAAATATTCCCAACTTTGGAAAAAACTTTTTTGGAATTTGTGTTTTTGCTAAGCGAGGATAGTTTGTTAAAAGAGTCAAGTAAAACAATTTTGTCTCTAGTATGCACGGAACCTTCCCCCGTTTGTCAATTTTCTTACAAAGGGGAAGGAGGTAGCAAAGTGGTTGAGTATTTTATATTTACTAGATCGAAAAAATCCCTAAATTTGAATTGTATATTTATACCAGAGGATTTGCAACCTTTTTTCCTCCAACTTCATTTTTCATTAAGTTTTAGGGGTTTTATTACATTCTAATATTTAGGTCTTAGAAATAAGACTATGGCGCTAGATTCAAAAGTTGGCAAGTGTATTTATCAAAGCAGTTCTCAGGGCACAGCACAGCTCAGACTTAAATCTCTTCCAATGTACCTAAACACTCTGGCTGTTTCAATGGCATTTTCATTGGCTCACTGAAATACTGGTTGTGGGACTGTGTAGGTCAATCCTTATCTTCATCTTTGCTTGTTCTGACTTAAAGCAGTAACAGCACAACCAACCATCTTTGTACATCTGAAGCTCCAGAGCAATTAATGCACTACCAGATCCACTACCAGCTGCTATAAGAGTGTGCTATGTTATCAGCTTTCAGACTTAACTGAGCATTTGATTATTTTCCTCTCTCTTGATGAGAATTTTATAAATTTATTCCTGTCTAAATTTCACACTTCACATAATGGTTACCAGGCAGTTTCGTTGGTATCTGAGCATGTTTTGCTAAGATCAATGAGGTCACGGTTTAGTGATCTGCTTAAAGAAAAACAAGTTATTTATTATTGTTTTTTTTCATATCACATAAATGTAATATCTTTCCTAAAAACAAATGGATTATTACTTTCTCTTCCAAGGTTTCATTCAAGTACTAACTTATTTCTCGCTGACGCCCACTGCTACATGTTTGGGATCATTGTCTGGAAAAGATCAAATTCCCACTTATGGTGTAAATCGCTCTCAGAGGTTACAAATCACAGATCCTTCAAAGTTTTTGGATTTTTTTCTTCCTATCAGTTTGTCAAGTGAGAAAGCAATGCCTGAAGAGGAACATTCAACAGATTGTTGGCACTGCTGTAGCTGCTCCCTAAACCACAGGCCAAGAGATGCAGTGATTTTGTAGCTTGTGTGGGTGGTACGTGGCCCTGGCACAACTCCAAACATTCCTGTCTTGTATTTTGCTTGCTCATTGCTGTTACAACTGCAATCCTAATACCAACTCCAATGCATGATTAAGTGAAATCCTAATCCCATGTTACCTCTTCTTTAATGTCTGACTGGTTTTCAAGATCCTACTAGTAAAAGAAGACAACAACTTGGAAGTATGATCTCAGAAAATGAAGTGCTAAAACAATACAATGTTAAAAATCCAATGTTCTTGCATTATCTCTACTTCCTTGGATCCTCCAACAAAGACCTGCATTGTGAATCCAGATGGAGGTACCACTGAAGGACCCATTCCCTTCAAGAAGAAAAAGTTTGCGCTGAGCTAACCCATCAGTCTTTAAGAATTTTTATTCTTTCTGTACTTCTTTTCTCCTAAGATTCAATCACTACACAAGAGTCACTAGAAACAATGACAATTTGAGTTTGACTAAAACATACTAGATGTCCCAGAGGCCCATGTTTTACAATGAAGAAAGCCTATACCCTCACTATTCAAAACAAACGACTTCTGAGCAAAGTCGCTCAAAGGTAATTTTAAAAGGCTCACATTAATGACAGCTTGAAAAACAGATATCCAGGGATGTCTCTTCAACTTAAACATCAGGAACATAGCTGTCACCAGAGGCACTTAAAAGCAAGACCTGTACTCCTCACTGTGAGTTTAGCCCTGTTTAGGGAATTTTCAGGCTTCCTGGATACTGGGAGAGAGAAGAAAAGATGGTTGGATGTGGCAGTTGGGTAGAGTTTCTCACAGTTTGGTCTCTCTCGCCAAAGCTTGGATCCAAGTTTAAATTAAAGTTTGGCTAACATCCTTATTAAAAGCAAAATGTGACACAAAAATGTCAGGATGTGCCTAGTACTGGCAGTGATACAGCCCGTAACAGCAAGGCCATGATTTGAAATTTCAGGGATAATCTCTAGTACCATGTTTCTTAAGTCTCTCTGAGAATAGTAAGTGACAGCCAGCCTGATTTGCACATGGTTAAGGGTCAGGAGGAGATATTTCTTTTCTGGTTGCCTTCCCACACACATGCACTGGTCCTGCTGGCCTCTGCATCGTGACAGAAGCAATTGAAAAACAAACAAACCAGCAGTCAGTCATTCCAACAGGGACTGCTCAGGCACAGGGGGAAAATCTACCATTGAAACCGAATCATACGGGTCAACAGTGTTCCCTGTTTGGTTTTTTTCCTTAAAGTCTTCAAAAATGTTAGTTATTAGAAATCAATATATGAGAATATAAAACAGCATACAGAAGAAACGCAGAAGCCAAAAGAACACCAAGTAATCTCAGCGTATCACACGTAAATTCATGAACTATCTGGTCTCTATCAGCTTCAGCACGTCCTGTTCCAGCAGAATAAATTCTGTAATTGGTTGGGCTTGCTCTCAGGGAAAATTTCTTCCTTGCCCTTAAGAATTTCATGGCAGCAAGTTGCCCTGAAGTTTGCTACTGCAAATGACTAAGCCCTTTTCATTTATTTCCTAATAATTTTCTATTAGAACTCTGGATATTACTGTTAAATTATACTGTCTTACTGAAAAGCCCCATTACGAATGACATAAATCTGAGGCACAGGGACAAGTGCTCCCAGGAAAGTTTTAAGAAATCCCCTTCCAATAATTTTGTATTTGCAATAACCTGAACACTTTCCCATTTCTTTCTTCCAACCCACACAGTAGGTGAATTAGTGTACCTACTCCTCTATGCTTTTTTTTATTAGACATCTAGCATGCAAAACAAAAGTTGCATTCAGGATACCCAGCAGACTTGTCTGCATTGGTAAACCTCACTGAGTTTGTTGCCTCTGGGAACAAAATCTGTGGAGCACATCCTTCTTTATGCACGCAAGTCCTATTTGTAGATGCAATGAGGAAAGGCAAGCCCCCCTCAGTTTGTGTACAGGCAACTGAGCACAGAAGCCAGTGGATCCGTTATTATCTCATAGGGTATACAAGGAATGCTATAATGAGGAATGGTGAACTGAAAGTCCTTTTACCAATTTGCAGGGACAGCTGTTTGAGTCTTGCAGCTGAGTCTTCCTGGCTGTGTCTTCCCGGCTGTGTCTTCCCGAAGTGTTTGCCAGAAAAGAAGAAATTATCCTCCAGGATCACTTACCAAATACCCTATGGTTCTGTCACCTTGTACTTTGGGCATGATGGATTTCCTTCGGAAACCTTCCATTTGTCTGTCCACTCATAGGACATATACAACACTAAGATGTTATGGTTACAGCTGGCTTGATGTGGGTTTCAACAGGAGTGGTACCTGGGTAAGCACATTCTCCTCCAATATTATACAGAGAACAGAAGGGATATGAAAACTGCCTGATATGTTAGAGGAGGGCCGAACAACACCTCAGCAACAGGTCTCCTGCATGCAAAGTTGACTGCTTGAGGAAGCAGTCACTTCACTTTGCATCCTTCCTCTCCATCAAGCAAGGTTTGAAGCCCACCAGGGAAGGCACTTCTTCCATGAGGAACCACTGACAGTGAGCTGAAATGGTACTGATACACTGCAGCACATGGAGCCTTCTCTATGACAGTCTGTTGGGACTTGAAGGTAATGCCAGACATTTTAAAGGTATCTAAAGCTAGGATTTTACTATTAGGAAAACTGAAGGATACACAACATTCTCATCCTTGTGTGTGCTGCTGCAAGAGGGAAGTCATCGGATGCTCTCTAAGCACAGAGCAACACGGGCATTTCTGCTTGAAGCCCTGGCTGTTCCTGCAGCTTCTCAGCAACAGTAAACACTGGCTTTCAGAAAGACAGAGGATAAGTATTTTCTCTTTTAAAGGTTTAGACAAGGAGGGTGAGTGAGCGGAAATATATATATCACCAGGGAAAAGAAACAAATCTTTGTTTTTCTGCAAGCGTAAGTGTCAAAAGAACAGATAGAACTGATTTCTCTGAATAAAGACAACGCCATCAAAATGATTTGCAGGAGCACCATCAGTTTTTACACAATTTTAGGTAGAAAAGTAGAAGAATTCTGATTCTACTTTCCCCTGCATTTTGATAATGCCAAAATATTATATCTCAGTAAGTTAAATTTTATTTCAGCATGAATCATACTGACTTTATATTGTATGCGTTCTAACACTGTATTCAAGTATTGAATATCATATATCACAGGGATTTTGTTTCTATAGAATCAGTCACTTTTAATGTGGGAAATGTCAGACAGTTTTAATGCGCGACATTTAATGTTAGTGTCATACAGAGCCTGGGAAGACTATGCAATGCTGAATCCATGCACTTGCTTAAAGTGTGAAATCTAGCTGGCTTCTACAGACATGCTGGGGACAGTGAAATGAAAGCAGATCGTGTACTGGTGTGCAAGCCTAAGGTAACTATGAGGTGTGTAATCCATCAGCTACTTAGATGTATTCCTCTTGGACATTTGATGATTAAAGACACTGGCCCACAAGAAAATATCATCCTTGGATCTTTTCAGAGTCTATGGGGAAAAAAAAGCACTTTCCAGTGAAGCATATGTAAGGAGGTATTCTATAACTAAACTGGAATTACAGCACTGTGTTCAAAGGAATTTGAGATACAAAATCACCTTTGTCACGAACAGTTGAGCACTGAATAAAGCCAAAGCACCTGAACATGTAACATTCTGTAATGAGAAGATATTGCCACCAACAAAATGAGTAACTGTATTAAAATACGTATTGTAAGAACCATGAGAGATGGCTGCAGAGAAAGTGACCCTCCCCTTACACTTTTTCACATCATGGTTTAGTCCAACTTTCCTGTTTGGTCTCTGTTTGGATCTGAAAAACCCTCTTCTCTCCTTTCGCTTGGCAGTCAGACTTTCAGTGCTCAGAAAGTGGTGCAACTTTTCCTGGGATGAAGGGTGCATACTGCAGTCCAGGTTGTGAGCATTTGAAACAAGTTCCTCAGCTCCTCCTAACACTCACTGAAGCGAGAGCACAAAGGTTATACCACAGATGAAGTTTTACTGACAGCCCCTCCAGGCTGTCTAAATCTGATTTTGATTTGCTGGTCATGCGCTCCACAGACATTCAGAAGCCTGAAGGCTTAAAATCTACTATCAGTCTATTTTATTACTGCTCAGAAAGTAATATCTCAGTATTTCACCAATGGCTCAGCAAAGGCTTGATTCTTCTGTGCATGTCCATAGCAATGCTGCTCTCCATTAAGAACTGTGCAGATAGGGACAAAGTAAGGGATAAAAGGATGTGCAGGTTTCCTAACTTGATTTGTTGGCAGTTCTCTGGCATGAAATGCTAGTATTAAAGATTTGCAGGCTTATTTCCTCATAAGTATTCAAGGCCCTCACTCCCTTGTTATTCTGCATCTTGTACAAAAATGGAGGCTTAGCTCTGTCAGCCAGTCTGGAGACCACAGACCTCTACCTCCTGCTTTTCCTGCACCCCCACAAGGCCCAGACTTTCTTCCCTCCTGATACACATTATGGGAATTGAGTTGTTTTATTTCATCAACAGTTAACAGCAAATACGCACTAATGTTTTACTGATCTGGCAAATGACTGTCTTACATCCTCAGAACTTTAGGGCCACCCTATGCATATAGATCTATTTCAGTTTCCACGTCTGGCTTTGCTGCTCTCATCTCTGAATCCTTCAGTGAAAATGCTTCGATCCAGACTGCTGATGTGAAAATCCCAGAACACCAAACCTCTATAACAGAAATGCTGACAGCTTTATCTGAAATAGCACTGGCGGGTGCTGGAGGATTAATGGCATATCCAGGACCTGAACTGCAAAGAGACCTCCAGAATGCAGCATTTCCATATTGGGCAGTAAAGTCATGATACAAATGTCCCAGCATTTATCTGGGAACTGAGTGAAACACACATCTATTCATTAGTCAGGATGACTTTTGGATGTCACTGGATCTTGCTGTAGCAATATCCCTGATTTGACACAGAAAAGGCACTTGTGAACTAAGCAGATCCATGGATTTCACATGGACTGAGTAACACAGCTCAGCTCTGCACTCTTTTAAAACTCCCTGCAGAATCAGGACCCTTTAATATGTTACAGCCGTGCTTAACACTGGAGAAAAATACCACACTTTGGTTTGCATCTGAGTGTCAGTTCAATGTCAAAATGTATTTTGAGAAGAGAGAATTAAGTTTTAATGCAACAGTAATTTCCTCCTATTATACAAACACCCCCACACCTGCCTATGGAACACTGTCTAACTGGTTAATAAAGGAGAGGGAGTATTTAAATTATGATATCAGACCTCTTAAGTCTGGAGAACTAATCTCTTTCATTAATGCTGCTCTAATATTCCTTAATTTTATTCAGCATTACAGGTGCATTTACAAAACAGAAAGAATTCACTGACACATTTAATTTTTACCCATCTCCAAATAACTGTCATATTAGCCTATCGTTCACCTGCTCATACCCACTCTTTTTAAGCAGCTTCTGAAAAATTCCTTCCAATTGCTTCAAAGATACTCATGTCTTGATCCTCACAAGCACCCGAGAGCAACCTGAAAATGCAGCCTCTTGAAAAGCAGGGGTTTTTTTTAGAATTGTGAAGAACCTTTTCAACAAACAGGAAATGCAGTGACATGTGCGATTGCCATTTTCCCTATTCATTTTTTTCTTATTTGCCATTTTGTTTTGACTGGGAAAAAAGTAACAAGCTGGGGGAGAGTGAATTAGCACAGCTCTCACTATTGTCTGCGACACACTTTATGTACGACTTGCTAAAAACCTTTGGTGTTCAATTGCCTTCTACGAGAGATGATCTTTCCAGTTTGAGAGTATCCTTCCTTTCAGGCCATAAACTTCTTCTGGGACAGGGACTTCTTGTCCCCAATTAGCCTTAGCACCACATCCAAGCATCTCACCCCTATGCGAGTGTTTTGCATAGACAAGTACGAACTTCAGACAGAACGGTTCTAAGGCAAGAGACTTTGAGTGGTTGAATGCAGGACACACTGGCCACTGAGACACGCAAATGTGGGTTTTCACCCTTTGGGCAGCACAGGGAATTGCACCAGGGCTTCCCACATCTCTGGTAAGTGGCTAGAAAGACATTAATTTAGATTTTAATTGCTTCTCATTTTCTCTTAAAGGACATAAATGAAAACTTCTTTGTTGAGAAAAACTTCAAAAGTTTTACACTTGTCTTGAAACAAAAGCATTTTCCTCCCCAATTTTTTTCATTCAGCTACCAAACCAGAAGACTCAATTACACATGCAACCCTAAACCCAGTGTTACACACTGATGGACAGTCACCTCTTCATTTTCACTGCACTGAGTTCTCTCTACCAGTCTCTATTCATTCAGTCTACGAAAGAAGGCATTTGTAACAGAAATTGTTAATGTTTCTAGAAAATAAAATCATATTCTAGAATTACTGCTCTCATTTCTGTCCTCTTAATTCTCACAAAGCAGGTGATCCTGGTTAATGACTAAAACACAAACATCTGCTTATCCCCCTCTAAAAAAAAAGGATTAATAAAGCTGAAATTACACAGTTAATGGTGTGGATAGTCTACCGCAAAAGTGTGATCATATTTCAGAACATTACATCTAGCCCAATTTTAATGAAATTAAAATAAATTACTATTGCTATTTCCTCAGCTATTTTTAGTCACCTATGATTTCATAAACAATAACATCAAGGATACTTTACCAAATTTTTGGAAGAAAAAATTAATTCAGTAAAGGAAGAAATATAGTCTTTCACGGTGTAACCATTATATATAACATGCTGCACTGAGACATAAATCTGAAAAAGGGAAAATTATCTGTAATTATATAAGAAAGTTCTAGCCAAAGCAGGAAAACTGCATAACTGACAAAGAAGATCTTATTGCTGTGTGATGCCTTCCAAGAAACATGTCAAATAGTTTTTATCTGAAAATGAAGAGAACACATGAATTAAGAACTTGCCCTTTTGTTATCAAAACCATTTTGTCATGTAAATGAGCAAAGAATTCTGAAATTTTTGGGAAAAAAAGTACACCCAAAAATTTGTTCCAAGATCAATTCATCATTTTTCACATAGAATTTGCATTAAAATTTCCAGAGTATGAAACTAATAACTTGATTACCACAACAGGGACTTCTTATGAAAAAAGTATAGCTCCCTTGCAACATGTAAATCACTATCTTCCCATAACGTTTCAAAATCATGAAGTTCACATTACACCTAACCTGTGACAGAGCAGCTAATAAAAGAATCATTAACTCCAAAGGCTGCAACATGAAATTAATAGTGAGTTTGCCAGATGCATCTGATACGTAAACTGGACATTGGTCCCCAGTACAAACCACCATGTACCACGGCACAATCTTTGATTTTAGTAGTGTTCTTCAGCATCAAAATGAACTGAGGCTGCTGAGACAAGGCAGCATGACTTAGCAGAGATGGCAAGAGAGGAAATTCTGGGCTCTGAACAGTGCTGTTGTTTTGCTGCAAATATTTGATATTAAATTCACCAAACTTGGGTATAATTCCAGTATGGAATAGCAGACAAATACGAAGCAAGCTTCATTCTCTGAAACTAAACAGTTTAAATCACATAAAGTACCTGTAAATTACTTTTAATTCACAACTGAATAATTTAAGGGATATTTATTCATTCATTCTTAAAGAGTCCTCCTTTTTTATCTTCTCAGTTTTAGGTACAGAGCTGACATCAACATCCACATGACAAAAATCACAAGCTCCAGCACATGCTTAATTTAAGGCTCATCCGTCAGTTCTAAAATACTTCTGAGACACGCATTTCAGTGCCTTACCAAACAAGGTCTGCTTAAATTTATGACAAATCATAACTGTATATCAAAATAAACATTTATTCAAAACCCGACAGAATTGTAAGTCCCCATGGCCCAATCCCATCAGAATAATTCAAACTGTGTCTAACTCTTGAGTAACTCAGAGGATTTGAAAAAGAGTGTTACTTAACCAAAACACTTCATGATTTCAGAAGTATCCAGTTCTGAAGGTTTATGGCAAATTGAGAATTTGCAAATGGTGGAATGAAAAAAAAAAAGTAATTAAATGAAAGCACATGTTTAATTACAGCTATTGGAAGAGGTAACTATAATTACTAGGGAAACTAATTTTGAGACAAAGCATTATGTGACATATATAACTATAAGAATAAAAATAATAAGTATATATTAACTGGAAGACTATCTCAATCCTGAGAGCTAAATTTAAACAGTTTTTTTTAACCAAGACAATCTATACATTCTTAGTTAGACTTTAACACAATACCCACCTTAGAACACATGTGTAGAAACCACTGTCTTGCAACTCAACCGAGTGAAACCATATTGAATCTTCATCCTTGCTCATCCTAACTTCAGAAAATATAATGGGTTCTTCTAAATCTCCTTTGTTTTTGTACCACATAAGCCTAAGACCTGTGCTTTGGGCCATGCTATAATTAGTTCTGATATAGCTGTAGAAAAGGGCACATTTCACTCGGACTGGTTCACCTGCCAAAGCCATGTATGTCTTGAGATCCACTGACCAGTCAATGCAACCATCAACTGAAAGCAAAACAATAATAAAGAAATATTAGACACAGAAATATTTTTTCAAGATAGTGAAAGGCAGCTTGTGAAATACAATGCAACTAATTAAAAGAAAAGAACCTTTGTTTTATAGCAATGTGAAAAACCTGAAGCAGCTATTGGCAATTAAAGGGTTTTATACACCTTTTTTAATTACAAGTAAATACAAATGTGCGGGCAATAAATAGCCCACATTGGGCTGCCTCAATTCCATTTCTTTAGAGTATCATTACTTTCATCCTCAAAAAATAATTCTTTAATAAATAAAACAAGTGTTTTCACCTTAACTACTTGCCCCAATAAGCCAGCTTTGAATTTTTCAATTCTTTATAGGAGGAAAATATAAATTGGCATCTGATATTATTGCTTAAAACTTTTAAGTTCACCTCTGCTAATTATGTTACATGGAAAAAAAACCAAACAACTAACAGATGTGACATTTATCATTTTCTTTCCAAGGCAGTTTCCCATAGCTTTTTTTTTTCCCCTCAGCCTACTCAAACTGTAGAGATATGCATTATATACAACAGGATACAATTACAACATGCTACCTATGCAGTCAGGCTTAATACAGAAACTGTACAAACATGAAAAGGGATCTTTTGATGTTCTGTTCAGCAAAAACTTTTGAAACAGTTTTCTTTATACTTCACTTTAAAAATTAACAAGTCAGCCAGTTTAATAAAAGATTACTTCTGCCTACAATTCTTTCTCCCATTATTTTAAATCATCTTAGTTACAATATAATCCTAGAACATGCATCCATATCAACATGTAACTCCCCCTCATATCAGAGACTTTTTAATTGAATCTTTTATTGCTGGAAAAACTGTAAGTTTGAAAGTCAACTGAGAATATAATAAAAGAAAAAGACTGCAAAAGCAGATCATCAATAGGCAAATACACTACCTAAATTAATAGAATTAATGGAATGCATAGGTTTTAGAATTTATTGATCATATCCAGCTACATGTAAGTAGAATATCTTTACAACTATCTCAAATTCATCCAAATAAGGTTCAAGTTGCCTCTTCTGCATTTACAGTGTCAATTCTCAAACTCTGAGTATTAGACATTCTCATACACTCGTCATTTCATACACATCTTCTATAGCACTCACTCATTAAGTGATTTTTTTTATTTACTTCCCGAACAAAAGTAGTAAGCCAAAAATTCTACAGGTGGTGGAATATCAGATCTAGTCCTTTTTTTTCCATGGCTTTTACTGCCTTTAAATTATGTCTACCATTTTTTCAGGCTTCTCTTGAATCCTTCAAAACTAACCATAATAAATGGAAGGTTTTAATTTCCACATTGCAGTAAGTCAGCCTTAATTGTACTGTGACCACACGAACCATGCCACTGAACCATATTTTAAACCTGTTGACACTTGACCACTTTCATACATTTTTAATACATAAACTTCCATGTAACATCTTGTTGTAAAACAAACTAACATGGGCTCAAGAAGGAAGGGAATCCCGTCACTCAAAAGTATTCTTTTAATGCATCTACTGTCATGAGGGTACTAACAGGTGAAGGGAGATGGTACGATACCTTCACCCCAGGTAGTGTGGATCAGGGTACCTGCTCCTGCCACCCACCCCACAGGCAGATGCAAACGCAGCGGCTGGTTGTGCCAACTGACTTCTTACTTCAACAAAAGAAGCTCCCAAACCAAAACATTGACCTGAAGTTAGGTACACATAGCTTCAGTTAAATTTTCATTTCCATACTCATTTTGCTGAAAACATCCTGCTGATTTAAATGAAAATTCATTGCTTCTTGGTTTTAACAGCTACTGTTAATGACATAAAATGAAAGGCCAGTAGCAATTTACTGACTTTCCTTTTCTTCCCTGCTGCAGCATCACTTCTTCCTGTGTTCTCCCTCTCACAGTTTAGTGCCACACAGAACAGGACACATTACAAAAATCGTGTACTGAAGTATTTGTTCTCAGTGCATCCCCTCCAGGTTTGTAACATCCTTCACCATGACCAAAGCCGCACACCGTAACTCAAACATTCTCTTCCCAGGACCCCATGAAACACTGCATTCACCTCTCTCTGTGATGGTGTTATACAGACTCAGGCAATCAGCAGCAGAGCTGGAAAAAGAACCCAAGTCTCCCAAACCCATCCAATCAATTTTTACATTAAAGCCTGGTTCTGACATCATACATTATTTTATATAGGTGGCTTTGAAAGCTTTTACATCGAGTGGGTATCAACGTACTCCATACAGAGCTTCCTCACAAAAGTTCTGTGCTTTTTCTAAGCTCTGCTCTTTAGGCTGGTGTGAGTTTACAATTAAAGAGCAGTGCAGAGCTTACAGCCGCCGTCTCTCAGCAAGGGATGTGAAAGGCACCACTGAGCTCTTCAGATGGCTCATCCCCTTTCTCCAGGCCATACATGCCTTCTCAAAGGCACCCCTCCTCCTGTGCTCTGGCAAAGTCACAAAAGTCTAAGTAGGTGCATAAGCTGAAATGAATAGGGGTGCCCAGAACTGGAATTTAGATCCAAACTAGTTCAGATGATCTAATTAATTCTGTCAATCTTCTGTCAATCTAATCCTGTCATGTCATCTAATGCTTTTGAACCTATGCTGGTTCAGCACAGTTAAACCACAGTAGAGAATAACTGACATGCAGACACATGTGGAAAGCTTGTGGGTCAAGCAGAAAGGTGCCAGTTTTCCGGTTACTTCACAGAGCAGAGTCACAATTAGGAAGAATTATGGAGTTAGGTACTGACCCAATAAGGAAATCCAGCTTTGGAAGCTGAAAATGCTTCTGCTTCCAATAACATTTCTCCCACATCCACATCAAACAACTTGTCAAAGCACAGCTCAAATGAACACTAACCATCCTTCAGCATCATTCAATCTGCCTCATCTTCCACTTTCATTTGAAAATGTCTTTTCTAGTATGCACTTCTCTACTATTTTATTATCAAAATTGCAACCCTGGAATATATAAAGCACAGTGGAACAGATGAAAGACATTTGGATGGTAATTTACAGCCAGGTCATTAGGGTGGCTAAAATCCATCTCCAGCTGCCCCCAGTGGAGAGCGAGACTGCGTGGCTGACGCATGGCTGGCTATTGCCAGTGCTCCAGCAGAGCCAGCGGCCAGGGTGACCTGACCCCAGCCCAGCACCTGCATCTCCAAAGCAGAAAAGAAAGAAAAAGGAAATTTACGCTAGAAACCTTTTTCCCATTATCAGTATCCGAACGGAAGGATTTCAGCAGCCAGCGGTGAGGCTGACCCCAACGCAGGCAGCGCAGGGGAGGGGGAAGGTGCAGGCAGGCTGCCTGCCCACCGCCCCTGCCTGCACCGCAGCAGCTCGCTCCCGCAGCGGGCCAGGAGGTGGTAATTACGGAGAGGAGAGCACACAGGGAACGGAGTAACCATTCATTATAGGGTTGATGACATCTGCGGAGGGGAGAAGTCTCACAGAGCGCCTTGACTAAATCTTAATTATTGAAAAAAGACTAATCAAACACGAGATTACTTTTCCCCCTTGCTCTTTTTATTTCTTGTTAAATACACAGTCAAGAATGTCTCCTCTTACGAAGCTGCAGAGGCTAAAATCTAGGTCAGGCTCCCTGTGCTCACGTGGAAGCTGGAATTTTTCCTCTTGCCGCGCTGTCAGTCACTGGAGCGTGAGCACCGTTAGCTTCGTTTGGAGTATTCTCCAAGCTGTCACTACAAATGACTGAAGCTGCTTACGTGGAGTTTAGCACTCCATTATCCAGAACAAAGTTTGCCATCATTTTTGTTGGGCTGGCTCTCAATGCGTAATATAATCAGGGTGGTAAGAAGAGAAAAATAATGGCATTAGAGAAAGGCACTTATTATATAATAAATGTATATACATCTTTTGTCTGCTACCCAATAATCAGCTGATCCTTAATAAGTGCCGATTGAAAGCCCATTCAAATTAAATCCTATCTATTGTGGGTGTATTTTAGACACTTTCAGTAAAGACCATTATTTGAAATATTTTCTAAAATTTGGAGCATTGAGAGGATATGGAAAACATTGTCCCATTTTTAGACCAGCTTCCTAAGGAAAAGGGGTTTGCCCATCTATCTGTCAGTGCCCCCACCCCATTAGCATAACTTCTGACCCAAGTGACTAAATTCAATCCTATTTCGTAGAACGTGACAGCGCTGAGGTACCCAAGAGCCCTACATGGGTGCAGGAGAGAGTCCCGACGTGTCCCCCCGGGCAGGGAAACACAGCAGCAATTAATGACGGTGGCGTCCCACTGGGCCTATCCCATTTATCTATCCAGGGAAATGCAACCTGAGGAGATGGTGAATTGAAAATGAAGGTTTCAAAGTTATTAAGCAAATTGTAGATTAAGTTGGCTGACAATAAGCTCTGTACTTTTATGTTAGCAATCACCCATAGTGTGTACTGCATCTCCTTCCCCAACATTTCCTGGTAATTTCCCATTATTCTTATTTTAAATAAATCTAGTTGTCTAGGGAGTCTAGATGCATTTTAATATGAACCATAATAATTTATGAGCAATTATAGAAGAGCATGTACATAGTCTCTGAGTAATTTGTCTTTCTGCTTGCTGTCATCTAAATAATTTTTTGCATTGTGAATCTGCCTGTAATAATTTTTGTAGGGATCTGTCACCTACAGCAATTTATATCATGGCATTGTTAAACATGTTTGCCTACCTTGTTACCTGAAAATCTCATTTTAAATTGAAATCATCGACAAATAAATAATTAAAAAATAATATACTAGCTAATGTATTAAATTCATTGCTTCACAAAGCAAGCAATGCTTGTGACTGTAAATACATAGAAGAAAAAAAACAAACCCAGCCATTCGTCTGATACAGGAGTTATATTTTTATTTATATATTAGCCATAGAACAGCAGAGTCCAGCAACTGATATCCATCATGCTTGGGGTTTGCAGACACATAGCAACAATAGATGCACTCCATTAAGGAAGCTGAAAAAGGGATGCAAATTCTTAGACTCTTAAAGGGGAGAAATCAGTTACAGCCCATGAACTTCAGGCAACTGAAAAACTGGTGTTTTCAGATTTTGATTCTGGAGAAAAGGCGACACACCCTACATTTGAGCAAACACAGCAATGTTTTTAATAGCTTTGGCTGGACGTGATCTTCACAAAGGGTCAGGGTGTTAGATCAGGCTCACCATAAATAATTGGTTTCACATCTCTGGCTTTCTGGCTGTGCCATGCTAATTCTGCTATGGTGCTTCCAGACCTCTACCAGCATCTCATTGCACCCTAGTGCTGTCATATGAGACCTGTCCATCAGCTCAGACCAGCGCATGGTCCCATGCCACCCTGCCTCCTCCTGGAGCCCTTCCCTGCTCCTCACACCATGAGCCAAGTCTGGGAGCTGAGCCACCTAAAAACTGACAGCAAAACCCGTCCCCCCAAATCTGTGATTCTTCAGAGAACACATTTCAAACAAAACAATCTATTGACCACTGTGGGCACTCTTCAAAATCATGGCTGTCACCTCCAAAGCAAGGTAAGATCTTTGCTTGTAGAGCTCCTGCAGCTTGGCTGACCTACCAAACTGGATGGTCGAAGGGCACTCTCATACCAATTAATAAAAATCCAGTTTACTGAAAGACATCTAAGCTGGTATCTCTGACATGGAGAGCAAGTTACCCAGTTTTACAGGGGAGAAGGATAAGCCTACACTGATGGTACTTCAGAGGACAGTGGACTTCTCCAGCAGCAGGGGCGCGGATCTCAAATTGTACCCAGGGAGGAAAGAAGGAAGTTCAGGTAAGGTGTCAGTGATGTTTCTTTTCTATGAGTTACAGTTTCACCCTTCTTTGAGTCGAGTGAACACTAGTTTTTGACTCTGATTATGCTCACATTTTAAACTGCATTTTAGAAAAAATAGAAATAGTTGTCCCCTGAGGGGTACAGTAAATCAAAACAATGTATCTGTTAGAGATTGAGCCCACTTAGAAAACCACCTTAGATTTTGAGGAAAAAAAACAAGTTTATCATGTTTCAACGTGGGTGAATTTTGCAAATGTTTCTCCTGTTAACAACTTTAAATAATTCATTTCTATCACAGTGACATCTAGATTCAGCAATCATCAACCAAGACTAGTTTGCTGTAGAAATGCAACATCTAAGAAGAGGATCACTCACAGACTTTGTGGTTTCTCTACTCTGATCTCCATTTTCTGAATGTTTTCTAGCAAGACTTAGACCATTCAAATTACTGGCAAAAACATTTGGGACTTTCAAGGCATGTAAAAGCACAAATACTCCAAAATTCCTAAATCAAATAATGATGAGTGCAAAAAAACTTCATTAGATTTAACAACACGCAAATATTTCTCCAAATCTGGTTCATAAATAAGGAAAAATGCATTTACTTATCCTTATATATTGGCTGAATATTTTCCAAATATTGATCAAAGCTTCACATTTCTGTAAGATGAGCTAAAAGGTTTTTAAGAGTTGTATATGCTTCATTCTTTTTGACCAGCTTTTCCTATGAGCCACAGCTAAACAACCCGACTGAAATGTCAAATATTCCAGCCGAACACTCAAAATTTCCTTTGAGGTCAAATAAACTCTAAATATATTCTGCCAGAGGTCCAAGTAACAACGGATTGCTCTGTCCTGACTTACATATGCATATGGAGCCAGAAGCACTTTAGTCTTATACTGAAAATGCAAAAAAAAAAACATACTAGTAGATCACCAATCTGCAAAATTCTCTAGGGAGAGAAAAAAACAGCTTGGCCCCTGAACAAATTCTCAGCTTCCAAGAGTGATAGCATATTAATGTGGTCAAGACTTAGAAATTATACTTGAAGAACAGAAATGCTAAAGTAGCGTCAGTAGAAGTTACTGGAGAGGGGCATTTCATCCCATAGCACCTGTCAGAGCCAGCTTTTCAGGTGGCACCTTATCACAGGGATTTTCAGGAATGTTTGCTGATGGAGAGAGGAGCAAATCACAGCTGGCAGGTTAGATTTTGCTGGAGACAGGGAGCTCTGAAACACATTTTGTGATGGAAAGGAAATATCTGGTCTCATCATGTCCTTTGCTACCTCTTCCAAGTCAGATGTTGCTGGAGACAGATGGACATGAACTGAGGTGCCCTTCCAAAGCTGTGCTCTTGCTTGGAGCGGATTGCTCTGCTGAGCACAGAGAAAGAGAAGAGGAGGGCACTGAAGCAACTGTTTAAAATGCAGCATATTTACCCTAAAAATGAGTGTTTGGTGACCTTGGTCTCCTAATCACTTCAATATCTGGCGGGTTTTTAAAGAGTCTGTGTTGAAGTAAACAGTACAGAAATTGAAACTTATAAAGTGGTTAGGTTTTAAATATTCAGTGTAATGCCTTATTCTCCGTGGCTGTCACCACGTTACAAAACAATGTAAAAGGCACCTTGAAAATCAACAGCAGTAGAGCCAGGACATGAACAACAAAGAAATGATACTTCATGGCTTTATGCTTTTGTATATTTTGTGAAGTCCCAGAGACAGGTTCAAGGACTCTGCCCCAGCCTGCCCTGCCTTCTCAGCCCCTCCTGCACCCCCTGGCCCCTGCCCTTCCCACTGCGGTTCCCCTCCCACACCAGGGCAGGCAGATTTGGAAGAGTCGTGGGAAAGTTCATTTACGAAGCTCCTGCCTCTGCCCAGCCTCCGTCTTTGCTCCCAGAGAAGTAAAGTCCAGTAGGTGATCTGCACTGAACAAGTTATCCGAACAACTAAACCTCTTCTCTGGTTTGTGGACCTATAAATGAATCCCCTTTTCTTCAAAGTCAGCCGTGAAATAACGTCATTAAATCAGCACAGCTCCCTTTTTTCTTTATTGCACCAGCAAGGGAACATTACTCTAAACAAAATGTATGTTGCTCTAAATTGAAGTGGCCAGATCAGTTATGCGACATTACATCTGCTTCTTGGACTGAACAAATAACAAAACTTTCCTGTTAAATACTAACATTTAAATTCTATAAACAAACAACTCGGGCAAACACAGGCAAGAACTCAATAAAGACTGTAAATCAGCTGTTCACCCAGCATTGAAACCCATCTGAACACCAATATTTTCTTTCACATAATGCCCACAAAATCTAGTAAATAAAAATATTCACATTTTCTAAGCTCCAGGAAGGGGAAAAAGTATTTTTTCTAACATCTTCCACAATGGATACTGCTGTTTTGATTAGCTCTTTGGATTCCTGAGGAAGTCAATGAATGATGGAAAAGCACAAAGAGAGATTTCCCAGCATCTCTGACACTTCTTTGGTGCACAGAACTACCTTTGGACAAATTAGATCAAAAAAGAAAACAAAAAAGAATCAATATCTAAGAAAAGGGAGAATAATAACTAATTTAAGTAATGAGTAAAACAGACTGGAAATATTCCATCACATTTATAAATAAAAATTTTATCCTAAGATGATTTTGGGAGCAACACACTGGAAACATGCATTATACCTGAAGGTATATGCAATTAATATTTCAAGTGGTGTTGACTATACATGAGCTCTTTAAGGACACTCTCCGAGACAGTTTTAATATTCTCCAGCTAACCACATTAACCCACGGAGACTTTCACACACTTCTGTTTTCAAGTCTTTAGCACCATGCAAACTTTGGGAAGAAAGCTGAATTCATTTCAATAATTGATGACTCTCTTTTCATTAGTCCCTTTGAATAAAGTTACTGAAGGTAAAGTAAATGGAAACTAGATCCCAGATCAGGTAGTTGCAGTCTCAAGTAATCACACAATTAGGAAACTCTATATCTACTGCTTGTTATTCCCAGGAGGGAATTGTAGGAAAGAGCTGTGAATAATAAGAATTTAAAATTAAAGAGAATGAAACTCTATTAACTTCCTGGTCCCTGTGGGGCAGAGACTGGTGTACGTGCACAAGATTATTTTATTTTTCATCTGTTTTTCAAGCATGTAGACGGTTTGAGTTGGATTATCTGCTTTGAGGGCACAATCCTCTTGAGTTTGGATTAGGTTAGGAAGACAGACTCCCTGTTGAATACACTGCACTAAATTCATTTCCTCTACTGTCTGCAGAGGGGAGTCCTTGAGTGACACAGGTTTGCTGTAAGGGCTCTTACTACATCTCACTCGTGGCAGAGGAAGACTGGTCAACAGGAGGAGAGGGCAGGGAGACTATGAGAAGAGCCCAGGGATAGTATCACACCCCACCACAAGAGGAAAGCAGGACTCAGTTATTCCTGTGGATGAGCTACACGGTATTTGTGTAAGGTTTAAGCAATTATTCACTGGGACACCTCAACAGGGACATTTCTGGGAGTCCATTGTCCATGGTAAATTCCCCATTTACCACAGGCAACTCATGCCTGACCAATGCACATGCCTTGCCTGCACAGCCAGCTGTGCCATCATGCAAGGCCTTTGAGCCGGAGCCCAGACTCTGAACCCCCGCAAGCCTCTTCCAACCTACCCGACCTGAATGATTTGGTCTTAACCACCAACACAGCCCTTGCTGGCCACAATTTGCAGACACATAAAGAGAGCCTTTCGCACGAATGCCCGTATCTGGGTATGCATGCTCTCTACCCTACTCATTATTCATTTATTTTCTAGCTTCCAAAATGCAGTCAGTCCATCAGAAGATTACCAAATGCTTTACAAAACTAGCTCCTCACCATAAACACACTAGGCAGAATCGATGTTCTGGGCCGTGGACATTTGTAATCTACTTGATGAATACATTGCAATGTTAAAAAAGAAAAGAGAGAATGGACAACTTTAAATCAGGACATGCTCATGAATAGAAAAGGAACAAGTCTACTTCATCTGAATTTACTTGCAATAAATAACCAGCTTTTGTCATTTGCGTTGTCTCTACACATTTACCTTTGCACATCTAGACACACTCAGCATTTTACAACTGCTGTGCCATTCCTTCTGTTATCTGGCACAGATAATTTCAGTTGCAGTGAGCCAATTACCATTTCCACATGCATGACAGGTGGACCTCTGTTTGAAAAGGTTGTGACCCACGCTCTAACCTAGGTTGTAATTCCTCCTCTCATTTTAATTCATTAGCTGCATGTATGCAGCAGAATTTAAATAGGAAACTCTCCTGACTGCAGAACACACCGAATTTCATTTCAGTAAAATGAAGTCACAAATCAAAACAATATTTGCTTTTATAGGAAAACCATGAATAGAATTGTTAGAGGGTTATTTGACTAAAATATGTCTCTAACTGGTGAATTATGAAATGCTTTCAAAACGAGACATTTTTAAACAGTAAATGTTGTTCTTAAGACTTTTGTTCCTGTTTAAAATAAACAAACATAGTTATCCTTATTGCAAGCTATTATAATTACATGTAAGAAAAAAAAAAAGAAGGATGATTGAAAAATGAACCATTCCAAGAGCTACCTGTGTTACAGCCGTGCCTCTCTAGGCACAGCAGGAAGCATGTGCTGTGCTCCATAACACAGCACTGCACGTTTGTTTAGGTGCACCTTTACCATTTACACATACATTTTCTAAAAGCTGTCTGTCGCAACATTCTGCAGCACCGCATCCACCGGCAGCTCCGCACACCCCAGTAATGTGTCTCTAGTGAAAACAAGGGCCACATTTGTGGGACCACGTGCACTTCCATTTCTCAAATGCAGACTATGAAAAGGGGGCTGTGATGGTAGCCCTCCCCATCTGCCAGATCCTCCAAAATCCCAGCTCCCTTCCAGATCAGCTGTGAGCGGTGGCCCCTGAGCAGGTCCTGTCACCAGCACCATGACTCCTCTCAGTCTACTCTCCGTCCCCTGTTCCTGGGGCCTCGCTCCTCCCCAGCCCCAGCTCTAGTGACGATCCCTCCGTGGGGGAGAGGCGCCACTCCGTCATTACCAGGGCTGCAGCTCCCCACATGGGCACATTCCCAGGGACTTCATCCACTTTCCAGTCATTTTCCCAAGTCCTGACTCAGACCAGGGCCAATAGCTGACTGAAAACCCACAGAAACTGGCACTGCTTTGAGCTGATGCAGAACAGCAACTATTTGTGTTTAAATAAGAACCATCATAAAGCAGACAGACCCCAAACCAGCCCAGTTTACAGCCTTTCTCCTCACACTTCCCTGTAACCTCATGAGCCAGAAACAAATCTGGCAGCAGGAACATTTCATTTATTGGTAAGCAAAAGTGACTAACTGCAAATACTTCATTACTAATACATCATTTGCTCAGAATGGCACAAAACAAATAGGTCTGTGTTTTATTCATGGGCCTCCTGTCATTATCAACGGCCTCAACTCACTCTGCAAAAAACACAGCTGCCACGTGTTTCACCAAGCAGTGCCCAAGACGGGGACGGGAAGATGGAGAGATGTTCGAGCTCCAGGCTGAGCCCAGGCAAAGATGGGAATTGGGACCCAGGATGTGGGAGGGGGGCACTTGGCACCTGAGGCCTTTCTTTGGATGCACCATGTCCTCCAGCTGGGACACCATCCTGCAGCCTCACCATCCATCAGCTCATCGTTATTAAACCATCACAGCTGAATATTAAAAGACAGCTCTGAAAAATCATCATAAAATCCACGACCTAAACTACTGATAAACCAGAATAATTACATTACTGGAGTAGCTTTTCTAATTTATGGCTCCCCAGTTGTGCTGACTGGTTACTCAACATTCAGTAGCAATGTGGAGACTGCCCATTTTCTATCATGCTCTTGCTCACTCCCAGATTCATAGATTCATAGATTGGTCCAGGCTGGAAGGGACCTCCAAAGGTCATCTAGCCTGACCTCCTCGCAGTCAGCACAGACACCTCCAACTAGATGAGGTTGCCCAGGGCCTCGTTGAGCTTCACCTTGAATATCTCAAGGGAAGGGGCCTCAACCACCTCCCTGGGCAACCTGTTCCAGTGTTCCACCACCCTCATGGTAAAGAACTTTTTCCTAATATCCAATCTAAATCTCCCCTTCTCCAACTTAAAACCATTGCCCCTCGTCCTGTCACTGCAGGCCTTTGTAAACAGACCCTCCCCAGCCTTCCTGTAGGCCCCCCTCACGTACTGGAAGGCCGCTATGAGGTCTCCCCAGAGCCTCCTCTTCTCCAGGCTGAACAACCCCAGCTCCCTCAGTCTGTCCTCATAGCAGAGGTGCTCCAACCCCCTGATCATTTTAGTGGCCCTCCTCTGGACTCGCTCCATCAGGTCCATGTCCTTTCTATATTGAGGGCTCCAGACCTGCACACAGTACTCCAGGTGAGGTCTCACCAGAGCAAAGTGGCAGAATCACCTCTCTGGATTTGCTGGCAACACTTCTTTTGATGCAGCCCAGGATGTGACTGGCCTTCTGGGCTGCAAGTGCACATTGCCTGCTCATGTCCAGCTTCTCGTCCATCAGCACCCCCAAGTCCCTTTCCTCAGGGCTGCTTTCTAATACCCCATCCCCCAGTCTGTATTTATACCGAGGATTGTTTCAGCCCTAACCCCAGCCATCATTTACTTTCCCAGTCTTGGGAACTGACTGCCATAACAGTTTGAGGACAAGTGCTTAAGTAGTATTTTAAAATGATTAATACAACAAAGCGTTGAGGTGGCTACACCTGGATTGGCTTCTGTAGGGATCACCTCAAAGAAAACAACTATGTTTTCCACTTAGGAAATCATGTTTTAAAATATGGAAAATCAGTACTTAAATTCTTAGAACAGGAAAAAAGTCACAATGATCAGGGAAGACAGGACAGAAATAGGAAGCCAGATACCTTTTTCTTCCATCCATCTTCTTCACAAAGAGGGTGCTCATTTCCAAGCCTAACTGCGGTTATCTCAATGAGTTTGAGTGGCTCCAACTGTTCAGTGCCCTTGGGACTCCTGTCCCTGCTCAGGGCAGGCAGGGTGTCCCTGCTCCTCTTGGCAGGTGTGGGGAGGGCTCCTGCCTCCCAGCTCAAGGCTGGGGCTCTCCTGCCCCCCACTTCCCCAACCCTCCCTCACCATCCCTGCTAAATGCAAGTTGAATTCAGCAAATAGCATTCAGTGGGGAAGCTGTGGATGGGGGAAGGATTCATTTGGACAAACAGTGTTGTGAGTAGATGGATTCCCAATTAAAAATGTTCTATTTAATTCAACTTAGTCTATTTTACTGTTTTTTTGACTTTATTTTCAGTTCACAATGACAGATTTTTCAGTTCAGATGACAGAACTTGTCATCTGTCCAGGTCTACATCTGAAGGAAGAGGAAAGCAACCGTACCCAGCCGGAGGGGAAAAAGCACACAGGAGGCATGTGACCTCAGGGCAGGGATTTTGGGCTACAGACAGGGAAGTGAAGTGAGGTCTCTGACAGTATAACACGTGTTCCCGGGGCACAAAAAAAGCACTTTGAATCAGCTCTCATCAAGGTTAAAGTAGAATTGGATGGCAAAAAATCAGCCTAGTTTTCATAAGATACAAGGTCCAGCCTTAGAGGTGTTGATGGTGTTCAGCTCCCATGGAGGTCAGTGCGCCCTACGCAACCTCTGCACCCCACACCATTGGGTGCCGGTACTCCTGGGAGCACATCCCTACAGTAAACCCTCTTTGTGAATGGGGAAGGGGGTAAAACAGAGAGACAGCGGGTTAGAACCAGGGGTATGAATCAGAAATAAAGAGATGCAGACGTCATGCAAACTATGTTAAGGGAACTGCTGATAAAGAGAAGTTCCTCAAAGTTGAAGATACTTACCGTTGTATTTCTGTTAAAAATAAGAGTATCACAAATTCAATCATATTTTTTCATGTGTCATTTGTGAAATAAATGATATTTCACTGTGAGGTTGACAGTGTAAGAAATTAAATTAGAATGATTTGCATATTAAAGACATTATTATGTCTTCATTGTAAATATTTCCGTCATGATGACTTTGAACACAATCTTTGCAAACAGAAATATAAATATCCTAATGCCAACTTTCACATAATTGGAAATCATGCTGTGTCAAGTTGTCAACTTTAAAAATTCTCCTAAGCGATTACAAATCCCATTTTTAATATCTCTAGAGACTCATCTGATTTTATGTAATTGAAAATAACCACTGCTTGTGATGTGTTAATTTTGATGTGCAGTGACTAACATGGTGCCAGAACCCTTCCAGCCAACCACTATTTTGAAACACTGTGCTAAATTTTCAATCTCCAGGCTGCCCAGGGTTGTATAAACCTTTACAAAGCCATTTTTTGCTATAGTTTAATACTAAATATTCCAAAGTATGTCATCAAAATGATGAGAATTGGATTTTTTTTCCTCTTCCCTGGGACTGATCAGTGTGTCTTCAGCAAGAAAGATAAACCAATGCAACCTCATTAATGAGCTACAAACTTGAGATAACAAAAAACACCGCTAATAGCCCAGTTGCCATTGGACTGCTTCTCTGCGTAGTAGCCTCCTGTTAGAAGAGACAAATCTACTCAGCAGGCATAAAGGACACTGCACTTCTTTGCTTCTCTTCCCATATATTCAAAAATAGTCTTGGCACTCTATAGAGCACAGATAACACACTCGAAGGATGGGAGGAGCGACAACAGTGTCCCACTAGACCCAAACCAACAGAGGTGCAAACACAGGCGTGGACAGAGGGGACCGGGGTTACAACACTTGAGTCTCAAGAATATGCACAAACTTTCACTGCACATTCATGTACTTAAATCAAAAGAATAGGGTGCAGGAAAGAGTGACTTTCTACCTGCTTTTGCAAACTCTACATTAATTAGGAAAGGATTTCTCAAACGCATCTCCAAACTTTGTGCTGGGAAGACCATTTACTTCTAAATGACAAGTATAGGCTGCATGCAAAATATTCTGAATTTTTGGCTTCTCTAAATTACTCTTAACCCAACATTATTCCTGCCTACCTTGTTTTTTTTAATGGAATTACACGTAGCCTGCAGCTTCAAATCTAAATGAAAAATGTAGCTCCAATTGAACCTTAGGAAAAAAAAGGCAAAAGTTAATGAGATTTAAATTAGTAACAGCCAAAGCTTTCCCTTAAAGAAAACATTATCGATTTTAAAGAGCTACCTAATGAAAAAGAATGGCACTCATTTAGACTTTGCATGAGCTACATTAGGGATTCATTTATAATAATAAATAAGGATGTGCTTTACAGTGCAATGAATCAGCAAAATTTATGTACATATTTTTATAAGTTAACTACACATTCCTTAAGCCTTTAATCACAGTTTTGGGTGAATTGTTTATGGTAGTAAAGAAATTACAGTTTCTAAGGCCCAGACCATCAAGGATAATTAAGTACCCATTCCCTATAAGAGTTAAACACCTACACAACTCTGTCTGGGGTTTAAAATCTATTCTTCATTTGTAAAATGGAAATGGATACTATTTCACTTTACTCTTTATTAAACAATGTTTCTATTTTAAGTTCAAGTAACTAATTATTGGAAAAATTCTCCTCCTTTGAATGCCTTCAGTTTTTATACAGTAAGCGCAAAAAATGAGTATTGCCGGGAGAGGGTATATATATGCACTCCTTGTAAATTCCTCAAATAGGTAGGAAATTTGTCAAGCTGCTGGTTTTTCATATATTTTCATTCAAACACAATTTTATACAATCACAAGATACTTCATCATATCAGTACGGTTCAGGAATATAATATATGATCCTATGACATTTAAATATGGAACACCAGTGACCGTGCACAGGTAATTACCTGGTTTCATTTCGCGAGCTTACCAAATCTAGTTACTTCTCTGAGAACTGCTAAGGAAACAGATGAAATCCAAGGCCCTCCTAACAAGTTTCAAATTACTTTTAAAACTGAAGTACTTATACAAAAACCAAGCATGCCTGGACCCAGTCCAAACAGAATTTCACCTCATAATTAATTAAAGCTCCAGACAAAACCCATCAGAACAAAAGGAACATTCAGTTCATTTGCTGAGATACCTGAAAGTGCTAAAATTTTAAACTCCATAAGTGGTCAAATTCCCTCTATCTCAGTTGCTAAAACCAAGCTTGCTTGGGGGGAGTCCCAAGCCCCCAGCCTCGTTCTCCAGCTCCCACCCAGGTAGGTATCTGCTCAGATTCACTGCCCAAGCCATACAGCTGCTTAGAAGGACCTCAAAGGGCTGTCATGGTGCTACATGTCAGCAGACTGACCTTCACGTAGTATTGATGACAAAAGGTAGTGTGTAACTCCTCACAAACTCTAGAGACGAAATGTCTCCCATGTACAGCAAAACCAGGAAGAAAGGTAACTACAGTTCTGTCAATAAGACAAGCAATACATTCTTACGTCTCAAAATAAGCTTGTGTATGCCAAGATAATAAAGAACATGTAGAAGTCCCCCATACAGTACCAACAAGTACCACAACCCCAGTACAGCACTGTTTTTGCAATGCAGTTCACCAAAACATCATTTCACAGGGGAGAAAATACTTGTCAAAGCATGTCTAAACTGCTGGATGTCATTTTTGCTTTGTTAAATAAATAAATTTGCAAGAGATGCATTTATTTTTAATAAAAAATATTCATAAACATTAATTTCACCTGCCGCAAGACTATGCCTCGAGGAGATTCTTTAAAGTGACTCAACAAAACTTAATCTGTTTCGCAGGACTAAGAATTACAGCTGCCTATTTGTGAGCTGATTTACAGATCCCTGGCAGACCTCCTCCCCTACCTTCAACATCCCCCTGTTGCTCTTCTGTTCACGTGATTTTGGTCATCGTATCCACATTATTGTTACAATTCAGAGCAGTAAAGCAGCTTTGAATTGAATCCTACTGTTGCCTTCCCTTACCTCACTCCACAAAGTGGCTTTTGGTGTCTAGAAACTACATTTCATCAGGAGAATACTACCTCAGAGGCTCTGCTGCGGGTACACTCACACAAGCACTCCCACCCCGAATAGAGACAAACAGCTCCAAGTCAATGGCTGGTCTTCAGATCATTCCAAAGTAGACATGAGATTGGGAGACACTCAATCCCAGGGATCAGCAGAACCCCAGGATTCAATATGGTTGAAGCAAACCCCCACAAACCTCATAACATTTAGACGTGGATGCTTCTGTCCCAGATCCTTTGCTCTAATGATCTGCTCTTGCTGCCGCCAAATTACGTGCTAGCACAGATCTAGGCCATGGTGCCTGAAGATGGGACTTTCTATTTATTTTGAAGGTGATATATTTCAGACTTCATGCATTAGAAGAAGAGCTATCAGAGACAAGCCAACTCTCAAATATGCAATCTTCGGGAAGAACTTTTGGTGAAGAGAATGAAATTGCAATTAAAGTACAGTACGTTGGTTTTCCTTTCTTTAATTATAAAGTAAATTAATATTCATAAGTATTGTGTTTGTTTTTAACTGTGATGTTCCCTAAGGCATGACAAAAAAAGATTTGAAACTGCGGGAATTGCATCTCTGAATGGATCTTAAGGGAAATAATTAATAAAATCTACACTATCATTGCTTGTTTCTCTAAACTATATATTCTAGCAATGTTCAATAAAATTCCTGGAAGATCAACCCAAGCCAGTCATTTCCACCCCATGCAAATGTGACCAGAGTACATTGTACATCAGAGAGATGCACCACAGAAGAACCGTGATGGCTCAGTAGAGCGCACGGATGGGAACAGTCACTTCTGTAACCCCAGCTCTGATTTACATCTAAGCCAAAGGGACTAAGAATTACCAGTGGACAGAGGGCATCAGCTGGCAGCTGAGAGAGTCCTAAATTGAAGAATAACCTGAGCTAGATCTGAAGGAAGCAATAAACAGCTGTTACTCACCCTGCTGCCATAGTGATTTTCACATCAAAATAAGCCTAAATGTTAAAATGTTTCTCTTGCTTTTATTTGATTCCACTTTATACCACACTGTTTCTTTTCAGTCTTTTCATAGCTGATGCAGGAGTCACTTCCTGATGCGTTATGGACCACAGCTCAAGAAATCCCAGTGTAAAGCCTGCTTCCCAGCAAACCAGTCTGTATACAGCCTTGCCTCTTTTGACAACATGAAGCCTGGTACTTCCTTTTAACAACCTCCAGATTTTCATTACCACTGCCGACGGTCAATGAAGAAAGCTTAGTACATCACCTCTGACTTCCAAACCTTCTACAAGTAACAGGCTTCCACCACCTTTTTTTTTTCTTTTTCTTTCTTGTGTTTCCTACAGGTTGGCATTTTTTGCATTGTTTCAACCCGCAGTTTAACTAGGCTCATATGCACTCTGTATACCAATAAAAACTTCAAAACTTGGACTTTTGAAGTTTGCCTTCCTCCCCAAGAGCCTTCAGATGAGTGTTTGCTCTGTTTTAAACACCTAGTGGGAATTCCCACAAGCACCTTGCCCTTTCCTTTCTGCCTGCAGGAGGATTGCTGCTTTCATTGCAGGGAGACAACAACTAAAAATATGCTGGCCATACATACCCAAGCTTCCCTAGTGGAATGGTGTACAAGAGAGATGGTATTTATTTGAGGATGGAAAATACAGTGCTCACAAGGAGGTGGCTGAATCATTCAACCATTCGTTATGTCTGTAACTTTACCAAGTCTCTATTAAGCTTTGACAAAAGTTTCATAGTCAGACGAGACCAAGAGTTGTGCTCCTTAAGCCTCAAGCTGCAAACGAAAGAGGACCTCCAACAAGAAGTATCTAAAGATAATTTCTTCCAGCTTTGCCAAGGCCAGGCTTTCTCCAGTCTTACGTCCCCCAGAATGGTGAAGGCTATCTTAGGACAGCCTTCCTGAGGAGACAAAGTCTCCCCGCCATTCAGAGGCAAGGTTAATATGCTAACAAAATACCTTCACCACTAAAGATACAGTTTCAACTCTGATTTTCTTTTGTTAGAAAAAATTATCTAGCACAGACTTTGTCAAAAGAGCTTTGTTAACACTAACACATGCAAAACAAGTATGCTAATATGACATTTTGCATTCCCTTGTTCTGTACTTTTATGCCACTTAGCAATGAACTATGGCAATTCCCTCCCAACCCCTAATATTTGGCCATCGAATGTGTGGGAGGCCATATTTTTATTACCTTTACTGTGTTAATTTATTGTCATCTATTACTTACATAGAGTACACCTGCACTTTAAACCTGACTAAATGCATCATCTGGCCAATAGCCTTGTTGACACAACGTTGGTTTATTAAAAATGGTTATTATACTAGTAAACTATTACACTAGGGGGAAAAAAAAAAAAACATTTGGGGAAAGTTAATTTCTATGCATACATCATCTCCATGCTTTCACACAAAATATGCCCTGGCAGGCATTTGAGCACGCAGAGCAGCTCCATCTCTCACTCCTAGTCTCAGCTTAGAAACCTGAATAAAGCTGAAAAGGGAAAGTCTTGGGGAACTCTAGCAATTAAAGGAAAAATATATTGTTGGGATGCTGGAACCACATTTAGAAAGGGGACAAAATGGCCATCCTTTCCTAAATAGCATTTTTTAAATACACAGGAGTTTTCAAAAAGCCTCAATTCTGCAATTCAAGCATGCAAATAAACTGGTATTTGTACAGCCACCAAGGCTTAGCCACACAGCACTTGGTCATCTCCGCTGTGTGATTATTATGCACGTTCACCACTTAATGTGCTGAATAAAAATCACAGGCCGTGCCTAGATGTTTATCAAGCAGATAAAAATAGGCTTATGCCTGGGAATATACAAGCTTGATAAGAAAAGTAGATAAAAAGCAATAATAATTATCCCCATTTCCTAAAGAAAACAGAAATATTGAAGCTCCAAGCAAGAAAACATTATGATACACAGTAACTCTTTAAAAAAGACACTGTTCAGGCAGTTCCTGATGAAGGTAATGGTTGCGAAGGGATCTGAACACCAATCCGCAGTCCACAGCTACCCCTGCATGAGCATCCTGCTCATGGCTCGCTCAGTCTGCAGGTTAAAAAATAATAATCAGAATTGAACCTAGACTGAAATCACCAGCCTTCCACATTATTTTCTCCTCAGAGCTGTCAGAGTCCAAGACCAGAGGCCACAATTTAGACTCACACAAGACATCTCTGCTAAACCCTGAGATGTCAAGGACCCCCAAATTGTGGGAGACCATTGCTAAAGCCCTCCTCAGAGGAGCTGTGTGCACCTCGCACTGTTCACAGGGCACCTCTCCTCAGCAGCATCCCACACACACCACCCTCAAGCTCTCTGAAGTTGCGGGTTCACTACATGATGCACTTGCAACGATCCCTTAAAGACTTGGGTGGGTGGTTTTTTTTCCATCTTGACTCCCCACTTTTTCCCCTCCAGCTTTTCCCTGTCAGTCAATGAACGAGAATATTCTAATTGAACTTTCAACACCCCAGTCTGCTTCTGGAGACAGCTGGCTACACAAGTCGGCCTATTTATAACTATTTTTAAAATACAGATGAAGAGAGAGGCATTTAGATTAGAGGGGCTGGCTAAGGACTTAAAGTGCACTGTTTAAAAGAAAAAAAAAACCAAACCCAAAACAAAAGCAAGAAGCTATAGCTAACCACCTCTGCATCATTTATCTATTTGATTTCCTTAACAGCTATTGTGATTTCTGAATTTAGTTTTCCTTTTCATTTATAAAAGCCTGTCCCTGATTGTAGTCAAAACAACATTATTTTCTCCCTGGAGAGACCTGGTGCTGCCTTTCTTGACTTGTAACTTCCTTTCCACAATACCTGCCCAAACAGCTCAGCGTGGAGATGTTGAGCATTTCTGTTCATAAGGAGATGAGGTGAGGACCGCATGGGGAAGTGCTGTGATTCAAATACGTGGCTCCAAACCATTCTGCAATGGACAGATGTCCATAACATCATCACCAGAAGAGACGCTATGCCACGGGTTGGACTGCAGCTTCAAGAGCGAGCCAGCCCCTACAGAGACAACAGTGCTGTCACCCACACGTGAGCCAGCGAGGAATGTTTAGTGCCATATGGCTGCACCACGTGGAGAGTGATGCTCATTAAGGCGACAGTGTGGCACTTGCTTTTATTCCCTGAACAGACAGAGCCCTAACATTTCCAGGCTGTCAGTTCAGTAGGAAAGAAGGAACTTAGTTATTTGGCCAATTTCTTCACACTATGTTTTTCACCTGTATATCAATGCTTTCATCCCCAAATCACATCAAAGGCCAAGCATCACTGTCTGTCCCGTAAAAAAATAGTAACTGGATTCCACCTGCAACTGCAGGGCATTGTATCCATTAAGTTAGAACTGAAAAAAAGTTCTTCTACAAGTGCTATAAAAGATCCTTCACGCTACAGTGGAAAATCACTGATCTGCATATTTCATGCAGCTAGTGGGTGAGCCAGCTGTGGTACAAACGTTTCCACAGAGCCGGGACACTTTGCAGGACTCCAGACAACTGTTCATAGATCCCACAGAATCGAGTTTATGGTTCAGGGCAAAGGTTGCCAAAAATTTTACTTGTGGCCACAATGAATGGGTGGCTTCTTCCAAACCGGCTGCTGTATCTCAGCATTTAACATGGAGGAGTTCAAGGGCTGCCAGCCAGGTTCTTCACATTTCACAGCAGGCTATTTGCAAAACTTTGCTTTCATTTGGGAGCAGGAGGAAACCTAATAAGCGTCACCGATTGCTCTCACTGTCCTACCAGAGTGCAGTCCCAGAGAGTGCGAAGCAGTGGCTTGTCTCAGCTGTCAGCGGCTGCTGGCCATGCCCTGCAGGTTTGCCACCACCCCCCGCAGCTTGTCTCTCCTCCGACCTGCGCTGCCCTCGCCTCTGCTTCAGAGTAGGCAAGGGAAAAAATAAGCACTTCTTAAAAGGAAATGTATACCTGAAGTGATTCATGACCCTGATTAAAGCTTAATTGCCTTTTTTCACCTTGGCTCAGCTAAAGTATAAGACAGCGGTCATGCAGTGCCAGGAGAAAAAGGACACATAAAAGCCAAATTCCAGAATGTTATGGTAACTGACAAGATCTCTATTCTTACTCCTATTTTTCCCACTTTTTTTTTTCCTTTTACGTCCTGCAAGAAGTACATAAGAGCAGTAACTGGGACATCATTCCTTCCCAGGACAGGCAGCCAAGGGGCAGGGAGCCCTGGGCAAGCTCCTTCTGCAACAGGTTTGGCGGGGGGCAATGTGAATCTCCAAGTTGTGTAGACGGTGAACCCCACCTGGCAAAGTGCCCCAGCCATGCTGTGCCCACCTCCACAGCAGGGCACTGGGCGGCCAAAAATCCTCCTCTGGAGGACCCAGTCTCCCCAAAGGCGCTTCAGAGGCTTGCTGCTGGCAAAGGGAAACATCAATGCAGACAACCCTCTCTTTAATTGACTTCTTTGCAGCAGCAGGGTGCAGGTATGAGTAGGAGGGCACTTAGCAGACCTCAAAGCAGCATCACCACTACAAACACACACTGCCTCATAGCCAAGCCCCCCAGGTCCTGCTGCATGGCCCCAGCAGCCTGTGGGCAAGCACAGCAGCAAGGAGACTGCATGCCCCCGAGCAATGACCCAAGGGAAGGAGCGCCCCCAAGGGAAACACACAGATACCGAGCATTATAAGAGAGTACCAGATCGTGCACACACATGCGTTTCAGACCCGCACTGCAAGCTGTTCAACCTGCCACAGCTCTGACTTAAGATGCCAATGCTGCGCTTACAAAGAGCTATGCCTGAGACTGCTGCCAAGGCACTGGGCTGCAGCGGGGCCGGTAGCGTCTGCACCACGTCCCCACATACCTCGTCAGCACGTGTCCCAGTCAGCAAGTGGGAAGGCTGAGGCTTCCCCTTCCCAGATGCAGAGCCATCTCCTTGCATGGGCTCGATGATTCACAGCTCGAGCGCCACGCAAGGCTGGTCTTGCGTCGCGGCACTGACCCATGAGCAGCCAGTGGTTACACGGCCTCCTTCTGCTCACCCAAGCGGAGAAAAGCCTCCAGGGACTCTGCTCACTAACCTCTCACAGCAGCCATCACACAGTCCCACCACATACTCTGATCAATATTTAAATGACAGTGACAGCATTAGGAGGCCCTCCCCCACGCACTGATACGGCGCCTCCAGCCATCCCATCTGGCCAAGGTCTGAAGGAGAAAGAAAAGATGAGCCTTGTACTGTGTCTTGAAGGTCAGTAGGTTCAGGAATGTTTGAAAGTTTAACTAAGGCTTTGTGGCAGGTCATCTCGCTATTTCCTGATGTGGAAACAATTTTATTTAATACTTCATTGAAACAACAGACCGTTGCGTAATACCCCCGACAACAGTCTGCAGCACAAACCTGCCGCCCCAGACAGGTAAAGCTCCGCCACGCAGTGTAATTAGCAGACTGTGAATTAAAAGCTCTGAAACGTCCACCCAAAGCTGAAACACCCATCCCTTCCCATGTCAATGCTGAAGCAAAGCAGGCGGACGCTGCCCCGAGGTGCTGCCTGCTGCCCTGCCACCACCAGCCCGTGGCCACCCAAACCTGCAGTCTCCCCCAAAAAGCCTCAGCAGGTCACCCCAGGCTTCTCCCCGGCTCGCTCCCAGTCACACCGCTTCACACGGGGTTAGTGAAAAGGCGCAGTATGTTACCAGTGATGCTGCTTCCACCATGAAGCACAACATGGCTTTTCCAAGAGCAGAGGTGGGAAATTTTGTCATGATAAAATGTTACGCAAGCTGCTCCAGGACACCACGGCTCCAAGGCTCCCCATTTGGGGTGAAGGCCCTTTCCCTCTCAACACACAACAAAAGGCAGCATCAAACACATACCATGCTCTGCCCATCACTCCATCGCTGCAGGAGTGCCGCACCTTCCCATATCCCTTGAGCCTGCGATGCCTGGCATGCAGGCAAGTGGAAAGGATTATCCCATTCTGGTACTTAAAAAAGGCACATACCAGGAGGTTCCTCACTCCTAATTCTGATTTTCTTGCTGGTCCACATTTACTGTCTTCTAATTTTCCTAATTTCTGAGGTAGCATTTGCTTGCTCACCTCTGCAAGAATCAGACCGTTTGGGCTAAAGAGAAGGTCACTGCTGTGCGCTGGGGAGAGAACAGACTCTGGGATACAGCAGGTGATGTCTATTCGTTCACCTTTCAGAAGAGGGGGCAGGAAAAGCAGAGACAACACAAGCAAAAAATATTTCCCAAACACAGTTTTGTCCAATAAATCACACTATAAGTTAAAAAAGAAAAAAAAAAAAAGTGACCATGTTTCATTCAAATTTCATTGCCTGAATTTCACCTTGGAACTGCTTTCAGCTTGAACAAAGCCCTTGGTAAAAGCCCACGGAATGCGGTGACTTGAAACATCCAGTGTCAAGCTGCTAAAGACTTCAGAAAAATTCCTCTCCGAGATGCCAACAGCAGCGGCGGGTGGGGAAAAGCACAACTCCCTGTGGCTGTCCTGGGACACCAGCCCTACAGCCAGCTGTATTCCTTCCCTCCAGCAAAACCACCGGGGCTGGGCTACAGCACAGATGGCAAGGTCCAAGAGATGCTAAAAAGCAGCAGCGAGGGCAGCAGAGGGAAGGAGACTTCAGGAAGGCTCAGATTAAAGACTCGACTTCTGTTTTACAGAAGAATTTGGAGTAAATTTGAAATTTGAAGTAAAGGTGCTTAAAATCTGTGCATGACTCAGTCTGTTTCTCAGAGAATGGCTGCTTACCGGGATTCTCTGCCTGCCAGACACAGAGGCAGAGCCCATCAGCCAGACGGGCAATACACAACTAACTGAGAGTATTCTCAACCACATTTATATTTTTATACTCTGCTCATCAAATAGAGTCAGAAATTAGGTTTTTCCATCAAAGTATTCAACTACTACTTTTCTTATTCCAGGCTAGCAGAAAGTACGTATGAGGAAGCGCGTTACCTTTGTCTATCTTGATCAGTTTTCACTGACTGCAAAGAAGTACAAGTTTGGTAAGTCTTTCCTTTTTAATGGGAAGGCTGAAACTGGAGCCAGTCACTAACTACAGAGCAAGATCCACATGTTTAAGGTGGATGGCTCTATCTTTAAAGAGCCGGAGGGCGAGCAGCTCATGGGAAACCCTGTAGATTCCCATCAGCTCAAGGCAGCATTGCCAGATATGAAGACCAGACATGGATCTAAATGTCTCCAAAGATCAGATGTTTGCCTCCAGCTTTAATGCATAGGGTGAGTCTCGAGGTTCCCAGCAGTCTGACTACACAGGTGGAACTATTTTTTCCTAATCAGAAAGTCTAACTGCAGCTTGCCACTGGCAAGCAGGTCTTGCTATCCTTCTGCAGGAACAGATTATGACCTTCCAGATACTGCACTGATTCCAGCATTAACATTTTTCACACTTCCCTGTCACAACAAAAAAACATGCCTACATTATCTGAATAGAGACACTCATGGGAGCGAGCATTAAGCAGACTTTCACAAGGTAACTCCGATTCAAACAGATGGGCAGACCCTGGTTTTTAAGCTGTACCATTCCACGGGGTTTCCTTTAGCCAATTTGATCACCTCTGAGGAAAGGAAGCTTTACACCTGATGCATCTGTGCTGAAAGACCCCCTGCCTTTAAAATGACTTTTCTGAGTGTTATTGGAAACAACAACATTAAGATAATGGCAAGACTGGCAGTCAGAAACTCACAGGGGATGCAAAATAAATGAAATCAATTAGTATTATAAATACAGGCTGAGTTTCACGTGTCTCAAATGTCAATTATTCGTATTGAACTTTTGAGACTTTATTATTAGCAGGTTTGTTTTGGCAAAAGCTACAAAAAAAAATAACAAAAAAACCCAGCAGTGCTATTTTAAACTTGTGCCATCACACTGCAGTTTACATAGCTGCAAATAAAATGGAAGAATATTTTTATGAGCCATCAAATGGCTCAGCTAATACCAAGAGGCATTTACTGAAACAAAAATTTTGAACAAGCCTGCTTCACAGCAAGCCCAATTTTGATTTTTCCAATTAAATGAAGAACAATTCGTACCAATATATGAAAGTGTATATGAGCTCTGCTTAAGTATCAGCTCTGGTAGAACGTACATTAACTGAACGTGTCGGGTTTGAGGTCAGCTGTCATTCTTTCCCAATCGCTCCCTGTGCAGATCACAGAGCAGATGGAAAAGGCCAGTTCGACATGACTCTTTGGCTTAATTATAGCATTACTAAGACAGCATATGGAGCTGCTATGTACTGTAAAATTTTATCCAATAACTTTATTTCTCATAAATTCAGTGATCTGCTTCATTTGCTTTTATTCGATCTTCAGTACGTACATTGACTGCAGTTGAATTATTTTTACCTGTGCATCACTAGGTCAAGCTTTTGTAGCAAGCACAAGAGCTGTAAATCCACATTAATGTTCAAAGGATCATAGAATTTAAATTCTGTATCAAGTACAAGATCCTTTCCAAAAACATCAGCATTTAAACTGATTCACTGTTTTCAGTGCTAATCGTGTCAGATCCCTCGAGTTATCCTGTGATTGCTCAGACACGAGCAATGCCAGACTGGTCTAGTGACAAAAAGGCTTTGTATTACACAAACTAACACCCCCCAAAGAATCATCTCATGGCATATGCCTACCCATATGCACAACGCACCCACAGCACAGTGCTATGCAGAGATAGCAAAAATAGGTCCAGTAGGAAGAGCAAAACCCATAAAATCCCTAACACACTACCCGGAAGCACAGGCAGTTTAGCATCTTAGCATATCACTGCTCCATCTCAATGTCCTTGGTTCACAGAAATCACTGCAAGTGTTCAAATCTGCGAAGTAACCACCTATCAACAAGACATTTAAATCCTTAACACTGATCTTCTGCTGGAAATTTTTTAGGAAAGGTGAAAACCAAATAAAATCGAAAACTGTTGTTCTAGTCCTCTGCATACTGCAGTTACACAGGTTTTTATAACAGTTACCTATGTCAGCAGTTGCATTTGCAACACTGATAAACTCTTCAAGGTTCAGACAGGATATCAGTGTATGTTGTAGGCGCTGACATGATAAAATAAGAGAACCACCTGCCATCGTGGAAAGGCACACTTTAACTGGACTGCAACTATCACTAGAATTCCTCCAAGGTCTATTATCACACAGAGGGTGCTTTGCAGCACCCGGCTGTACAGAATCCTGTATCACTGACAAATGTATCAAAACCAGGAAGCAGGAAAATCCAGCTACTACTTCATTATTTTAATACTCTTTGCCTGTTTTCTTAAAAAGAGGAAATGGGAAAAGGACAGGGCTGTCAAATTGTGAGAGAAAGTAGTTCACTTCCACTGCTCGCTTTCTAAACAGTTCAGCTTTTTCCTGCTGGGCAGGAATAGAAGGAGGCAGCTGTTTGAAATTAGGAAGGGCAAAAAAACCCCACAACAATAACAAAGAAAACTATTGGGTTTCTACAATTTCTAAATAGAGCTTTCAGGAAAAAGCTTCATTTTGAAATTTCATCATGAAATTGAAAAGAAAGCAAAGATTTTCTTGTAAAAATGTCACCTCTGAAAACCAATTTTCAAACAAGATGATGTCATTTTGAATCACCTCTCAGCTCTTAGCTGTAATACAAAAGACTCCTAATGCAGCAACTTGCCCTGACAAAGCAGACTGTCAAACCTCCCATTGAGAACCTCTTCCCAAAGCTGACTTAGGACCCCCACAACATCTTTGACACCTTTTGTTATTCACTTCAACTGTCTTAAAGACAAAGCCAACTCAAATTAAAAAATAAGCGTGGAAAAAGACAAAAGAACATAGCACCAAAAAGGTAGCAGTTTTGAAAAATTCTAACTGCCTAAACCATTAAAACGCCTGATTTAAGAGGCTGGTTTCTCCCACTGCCACATTAACAAATAATCACCATCAACCTGCAGTTTAACTACCTACATTTATAATCTCAGTGAAAATAGATGGATGGTGGCTAATGACTCTTCATTTGTTTCCTGGGCAAGAAACAGACCCTATTTCGCCAACTGGCAAGGAGATACAAGCTCTCTGAGGTGCCACAGAGTCTGTCTGCAGATGCTCTCCATTCCTTCTCAGTGTTTTCAGTGCACCTCGCCCCTAGGACCCACTGCACACCAGACGCTGTGTGGCAAGTGATGGGATCTGAATCCACAGCAGTCACAGCCCTGCTGCAAAGAGCAACCAGGGTCAAGTACCACCGACAGAAGGATATCAGACAGGGAAAGAAAATGAGGAATGAGTGCAGAGGAATAAAAAGGAATCAAATGAGTACTTATGGATGCTCCTCACAAGGCATTCTCTCTGCCTCACTTGATTCTTGCTGCTGTCAGCCTCAAACGCATGTAAGCCTGCAATTTAATATTTTGTCCAACCCCGGTAAGAATAAAAGAAATTCCTTCTGTATCATTGTAATTCAGAAACCAGAGACATCCCCTATTTATTTTTTTTTAACAATGCAAAGGTCGATTTTGGCTGTTCCCTCTGTATCTACTCTGGTATCCATGCAATCCATGTATAATGCTGGAATTACTATCCCACACAAACAAAGCTGCAATTCTGCCTTAAACATGAGGTGACCAAAGCTAACAGTTGCTTGTGGCAATCACAAACACCATGACCCCTGACTACATTTGTAACATCCAGTATTTAATATTATAAAATCACTTTACTCCGTAATGCTTGTTGACAAAAAAAAATATGCAATGTTCATGTGAGAGTTATCAAAGTTTCATATACAAAACTTAAAAGGTTTCTCATTCACATTTGTCTTGGAATAATTTTAATCAGCCTGTTTCTATTCAAATGGCTTTGCACAATGAAGTGCATATCTGAAAGACAAATAACAGCCACACATTAACGAAACACAACAGTAGTAAACCTTCAGTGAGCTGCAAGTACCGCAAATTACAAACTACACTTTCCAGAAGTGATCCCCCACACCATTACTCCCCAAGGGCAAATGGAAACTTGAAAAAGGTCTCCTAAGCGGTGCTTTTACAATCACAGCACAAAAGCACAGGTGAAAGGCAATTTTTCCCACAGGTGCATCTCCCAAGAAAAAATAATTCCTCCTTCAACTTGGAAACACAGAAAAGACTTTCATATAACCTAAAATAGAAATTATTTGAAACTATTTAAGAAAGAAAAATACATTGCTTCTACCTAACATCTAGCTGTTATGATTAGAAGCCAAACAGCATTTTCACTATAATGAACTTTCAAGGCAAAATTGGAATGCTTCAACTTGACAAATACAAAAAACCATAGAGGGAAAAAATGCCCACCTAGGTTTTAAATGATGTTTTAGATAACTCAGTTTGACACTTGAAAATACAGAATTTAGCTTGTGCTGCATCCTTCACAACAAGGAAGACAGGCTGCAAAGGATATGAAAGATGAGGTTATCTGCTCTGCTACTACAGGCAGGACCTTGGTCCTGTTACCTCCTTACATCCAGCCCGAAGTAAATTGTCCTACAAGAACTTGGCTATTGGTACAAAAGGCAAAATCGACCCTTATCTCTCAACAGAAGTATTTACACAAGAACGCAGCTCTCCAAACCAGGCCACTTTGTTTTGTGTGGAGCAGCACAAGAGTCCCTGAGTCGAGTCCCTGGCAGTGCTCCGCAGGTGAGCTCAGGGGTGCCCGGTCTGCTGCAGGGTCGACTCACGGGGGT
This sequence comes from Numenius arquata, assembly GCF_964106895.1. Taxonomy (NCBI): domain Eukaryota; kingdom Metazoa; phylum Chordata; class Aves; order Charadriiformes; family Scolopacidae; genus Numenius; species Numenius arquata. The sequence continues at coordinate 9,545,796 of NC_133580.1, forward strand.
GACCCGGGCAGCAGTGACCGATGTAGCCAGGCAAAAACAACCTGTGATGCCCAAGGTCCACCTTATGGATGCAAGAATAAAGATGTTGCAACTCTGATACTATATGGGTGAAGACCACGCAAAAAAGACAGGGGAAAGATGCCAATGCGATGGTATGACCAAACATGCAACCAGTGGAGTCAAAACAAGATTCTCCACTGAATCGTTAAATGCAATATTCCTGAAGTCTCTAACTAGAACGTTTTCAATGCCTACTTAAAAAGTAAATACATAAACAAACAAACAAAAAAAGCAGCAAGGTGGATTTAATTGACATATAACAGAAGAGACACTTTGTTCAGGTAACAAATTCCCAAAGTAATATTCTCAACTTAGAAAACTGCACACCATTCAGTAAACCCCAAAGGTTTCTTTTAATGAAAAAAACTGTGTAGTCAATAGCATCATCTTAAAAGAGTCTTTTCTGGAGTGGAACATTAAACAGAAAAGAAACTTTGGTCATCTCCAGCATTTGTCACAGAATTCATTTAAACATAATTAATGGTTTTCCTGTAGGCAGAGATTCCTGCAGGTATACTGTCAACAGGCTAATTTAACCTGCTCAAGACTCCAAGAAAAACAGAATTCCTGGGGAAAACGCAAAAAGAATTCTGTAACTGCAGCATTATCATGCATAAAGAAAAGTTCATGTATATAATAACTGTATTTCAGATATTTCTGTCTTATCATAAACTCTGGCTCACGGGCACTGTAACGCTACAAAGTGGCATCAGAAGCAGCAACTGAGCTGCAAGCTCCTGGGGAATTCAGAGAAACAGTTTTCTAAAACTATGTCCTCCTCTTTAGATATGACATGATATTCTCAGAGACTACCCACTAATCTATGCAACCGGGAAAGTTATGAGCAGAGAAACAGGACGAATAAGTAAAATAACTCTCAACTTCTTACATCTTTTCAACAGAGATGAAAACCTTTCTAGACTAAATTTATCAGAAAAACATGCAGTTTCTTTTGAAGAGTCGTTAGGATAAAACTTAATTCCTGGATTCAGCTGGTCCAGTCTCCACTTGTGAACAGGAATACTCTAAATAGTACAACAGAATTACTGACAATTAAAGCAACAGTTCAAATGTTAAACCTATCCCAAATACAGGCTCAGCTCCTCGCTCAGAGTGACTTGACCTCATTAAGGCTATGCATGTGAACGCAGAGATGCCATCAGCTCACCTCATTCTACATCTATTGAACAAACAGTTCATAAATTCTCCAGCTGCTCTTCAGAAAAAAGATGATAGTCAAAGCCTCCTAGTGAAAAACATAAGTATCTAGATATCTTACTTAAATGTCAATCATCAACTCTCTCACTGAATTTTCCACTCTACTCCCATGGAAGGTGAAGGCAGTTTGCTATTGCCACCAAGACAAGGTCTTGCCCAGGTTGGAGACACTTTGGAATTGTCAGCCCACGCTCTTAGCTCTCTGTGTGGGTTATGCAGAAGACAAGCACGTTATTGAGGTTGGCTCAGTATTAGCAAAAAACCTTCACAGTTAGAAAAAGTTTATTAGGAGAAAATCACCACAAATACGTTCTCATTACATTAATCTTTTGGATAAATTTGATTTTGCCCATTTTTACATTATGCAAATTATAATCTATGTAAATCTTAAACCACGGTAACCTAAGATGAATAATAATTCAGACTCCTAATTAAATCTCCTAATTAAAATTACATGTCATCTGATTTCTGTCCATACTAAACCATCCGGTGAATCTTCCCTTCTCCTTGTTATTCACAAACTGAGGGATGAAACTTTGCATCTTAGTTTGGTCCAGAGATTAAATTGGTCAGATTACTTTGGAGATAAGGGGACAGTTGAGGATGGCTGAATCATTGGTCAAAAACTCTTCCACTCTTGTGGAAGAGGCTGCCCAGGGAAGTGTTTGAGTCACCATCCCTGGTGTTATTTAAAAGATGTGTAGATGTGGCACTTAGGGAGATGGTTTAGTGGTGAACTTGGCAGTGTTGTTTATGGTTGGACTCAAAGGACTTTGCCAACCTAAATGATTCTATGATTCAATGATAATAAGCTCTGCAAAAATCTAACATTTTCTCTTCCTGTTTTCTTTACATGCATATTGTCAATTTATTGTTGTTTTCAATCCAGAATATTAGGTTTTCATATTACACAGTGCAGCCAAATAAAACTGTCAGTATCTTTAACTGGAGGAATTGAGTCACTTGGGTGGATTTTCAGCATCAATGTTAGATTAACAGTAATTGCCTAACTACCATTAAAGGATCACAAGGAAATAATTCTGTAACAAAAGTTATAACAGCTCATGTTAATAGGAAGACTACTGGAGGTAACACTCATGTTTCAGGGTTTGATGCAGTCTGTAATGTTTACAGAACAGGGAGGAAGGGGGGATAATCAGAGCTGCTTCCTGTAAGATTTTTTTGTTTGATCCGCCAAAAGATCTAACGCTGCTACTTGGGTCTCCAATTTGAGGTTTTGTACCCAAATGCTTATCCAACCTTTCTAAAACTACTGCAGTGTTTAGATGTATGGCGTAAGCTCGTCCAGAGAAATTACTCAGAATTAATCATCTGCTACTAGTCTTACCAAGAATTCAGCTCTCCAAAAGCCTTTACACGCTTTTTCACCATCAAAACCCTATTCAGTGGCTTTTTGTAAATACAGATTTTGCTCAAGGTTTGGAAACCCTCAGCTGAAAGAAAACCAGGACTTGTCTTTGGCTGAGTGAGCTGGGATAGTGGTGATGAGTAAAGGGTGGGATGTGAACTGTCAGAAGCAAAATCTCAGGTGGACACCTGTGCCTGGAAGGGTTTGAAAGCCCAGGTAGAAAAGGACCTTTCTGGGTGACTCTGAGGACTGCAGTCAAAGCCCAACTCAGGGCATCCCCATTTCAGTCCAAAAACAACTATGCCTGAACTAATAAGTTCAAAGCACTCCAGGTTCTTTCTTACAAGTAACTACCACGATTTAAAGTGAGTAACTTCATTGTTGGAGATGTTCTGAAGTTAAGGAGCTACCCAACATCCATTACTTTTACTACTGTGTTGGGAACACAGCGCCTGAAGCTAAAATAATTTTTCTCCACAGCAGAGTTCAGGGCAGGGAGGCTCATTACTGATGTGCACTTCCGTCATTCTGGACTATTTCCAATTTTTCCTGTTATTCACCCTGAATTATTGACAACTGGAGGATAATTAGTCCATCATTGCTTGGAAAAACTAGAAGGTTTTCTGTATTTCTTTCCAATCATTTAAGCTGGCACACAGCAGTACCTTATACCACAGTTTTGCACCTTACTCTTATTAAGGTCTTTCACCTTCTTTTTCTTAACGTAGAGATACTGAGCAATTCCTTGGCTTCATTCTAAAATACAAGTTACATCACATTTGAGCTGATGCCTTCCAGCCAACCTCTGCCAAATACAATTTGCTCAAAAACTTAAACTTATCTAGCTGGGGTTGGATAAGAAACTTGTGGCAAAAGCTGCTTTACAAATAAACCTTGTACTCTTGCACTTGAAAAAAAGTGTTTCACACAGGAACCAGAGAAAACTTGACTCCACATAGCCAGAAAAGACATTCAACAGTATCAATATGCTCATCCAAAAGGTTCTGCTAATTAAAACCAAGTTACTCCTTAAATACAGAGCAGCAGTTTAGCTGGGTTTGAGTAGGCAGCATGTGACTGCTTTCAGTTCCTGAAAATGTGGCAGACATAACAGACAGACATCGAGTAAGAAGCTGCTGCCTCCAGAACGCGCCGAGGGCCAAACTTCAATTGCCTTGTAATGGCAATGTGATTCTGAAAGAGTACGAATGGGTTGGAGCTTTTTCTTCCTGAATGTACTTATAGCCACATTAGAATTATTCTCATGGCCATCAGCTGCAGTCTTCTGATGGAGGAAACCCTCCGTTGGGCTTCTTTCAAAGTTGCATTTGGACAGATCTAAAGAAAAACCACAGATTTTAAACTTTGTGCTACAAATGTATCTTAACACGGTCAGAAAACACTGAATGCATTTAGAAGTCTTTCAGAATATTTATCGTAGGCACAAAGGGGTTCTTTTTGATGCTATAGATTATAAAGAAAAATCAGATCTCCCTTCATCAGACATGGTGGTCCTACCTCTGAAACCATGCTTGGGCCACCTAAAGCATAGGTGGTTAAAATACCACAAGGATGGCAATCACACTAACTAATACAGAGTTAAAGTAGGGACAATTGTAACATCAACTACTTATTAGGGTTACGTTTTCATAAAAATGCTTTAAGTTCCTGTGTAAATATCATTAACTTCTTAGACATCAAGCAAACTGTTTCAGGCCAAAACTGTTCTCAAGTAATTACACCTCCTTGGTGACCACCCCTAGCATAAATTTCGGGTTTCCAGTCTCTCTCAATATTTGACCTTTAATAAAGATGAGCTCTTGGTCTGTCCTGAAAGCTGTATTGGAAAATATATTAATTGTAACACAAATAGGAAATAAATTCCATATTCTCCAAGGTTTCAAAAAGAAAAAAGGAAGAAAGTCAGTTTTAAGAGAAAGCAAACTGAAAGATCCTTGAAAATTAAGGAGTTAGGATAGAGAAAAATAAAATTGACTTCCATAAATAAAGCAATTCTTTATGAAAATTCCAGAGTCACTTAAGTGTCTGTGAACCCTTTTGGACACTGTAACAACTGGCTGTTTAAAAAAAAAAAACCACCACCACCAAAACACCCAAACCCCACCATTCAATTACACATGCTAATTTATAAAGCTGCAGGTGATTATCACCAGTTCCCTTCTGATCCCTACTAAACACTGAGCATGTTAGATGTAGAGTGCTTTTGTCTTGTCTACTATCAAGTAAAAAGCACAGTTATTTATTATCATTAGAGGCCTGGCAGAGATGCTTTAAGAGGCTCTTTTCTGTTGATGGAAGCCAATTTGTCGGAAAAAAGGGAAATCTGGACTCTCGGAATTCATTGATAAAGTTAAGTAGGCATCTATCTCACTACCTGCTGTATTTACAGAATAAGTTCATTAATCTATCATGTATAATTAGTCTTTTGTGTGACTACAGAAAGGAAACAGAATAGCAAGCGTAGGAAATTATGCCAGAAGCTTGATGATAAGCTAGTAGTTTCTTTGCCTTCACAGGAGTCCCTGGAAAGCTCATGATACCAGCCCTCCTCCCAGAGAAGGGAGTAAAAAGCCTGGAGGTGACCCTGAGGAATAACTCCCATGTTAAGTCTAGTTGAAAGCAGGTCACAGTACACGTGTACTTTGGGGTTGTGGTGGGTGAATACGCATGAACGTATGGGCTGAAGAGACCCTGTTTCCCAGAAATGACATCTGATTCCTAGGGAAAACTGACGAGACGGGAGCCTGCAGACCAGGCATTGCTGGCCCCAAGGCTGCTTCTTCAGCCTGTGCTGCAGAGATGCACGAGTACAAGGGGGCCACGCAGACCAGAGGCAAGGCACACCAGCCAACGCAGAGCACAGACATGGGCAACACTAGTGGAAAGAGGGCAGAGAGCCTCTGCCCCTACATGAGAAAGGAAATAGCCTGCTGCCGAGCTGGGGGACAGCAAGCAGGGAACCACTACCCATCACAGCCTGTGGCATCATCACCCCTGCAGATCCACAGCACCATGCCAGTCTTCTCAAGGGCTACAGTAAATAATTAACATACACATTCAGAGAGGACAATGGAGACAAGAACAAAGGACACCATAGCTGCAGAGCTTGGTCAACCTCTTGCCTGCGTCACATTCATAAGCAATAACCCTTCTTCTACACCAGACCAGCATACAGTACACCTCCTCGTCAACAGGTTCTGCTGGGTAGTGAGCTCAATATCGTCTCCCTCCCATGACAAGAAAGTTTACACAGCATGATTTTCTGTCTGCCAGTCCTTCATTCTGGTCGCATCAAATAAAAAAAAAAGCAAAAAACATCCCAACAACAAAGACCAAGCTATAATTGAAAAACTGACAACTTCCCAAATCAGATGTGACTGTGACCCAAATCAGGAGGGGAAGAAACAGTAATTCATGCTGGCACACTAATTAATTACCACACAGATTGCTTATTGATTTTCTTGTGTTCACTCTGATACCTTATGAAGCACACCCATTTCATGCAAATGCCTCATAGAATGAGAAGACGCTGGTGGATCAAAAGCAGATGCAAACGCATGGGTAGGTCTGTAGAAGGTCTCTCCTTTACAGAGGGTCAGGGCCAGGGGAAAATCCATCCATCCACAGCACTGAATCTCAGCATCACAAGACACATCTCTAGTCCCGCTCATAAAGGCTAAATTTTCAGTAATGATCTCCCAGTGAAGCAAACCAGCTCTTGATGATAAAAGCAGTCAAATTGCCAAGGTCATCCCTGAATCACTTCAGCTTCTTGAAGGCTTCCTGCATTGGACAATAGGCTGAGTTCCCAGAGAAGTTATCTAATAGGACATTTACTAATTATAGAATTAATTACTGCCACAGACTAAACAGCAGAGGCATGTCAGGCTGGAGGTAATGATTTGTACAATTAGCTCTTTCACATCAAATAAACATTTACAGCTGTTCTTGAGCTGGGAATTTGTAATGTTAGGAGGTCCAACTGTCGTCATCCCTGGAATATCCTGCCACTACAACAACCAAGTGAAAACCATTTACATCTTATCTCTAAAATAGTACAAAACCATGCCATTTAAGTTGTTGATTTTCTTTGGCATGTTCTGGGTACTAAGGAAGCATCCTCACTGCAAAGGTTTTAGTCTCCTTTGTTGTGTTTTGATTGGGTAACAAACTGGTTTCCAATGCACGATCAGAGGGAAACTGCCTGTTCTTAAGACATCCCTACAGCAGATGTGTCGCAGTGGTAAAGGAAAATTCTTGTGGACAGCATCTTGTTTGCTTGTGCAGAGGGAAATAGCTACGGACTCATTTCCAGCTCTTTGCACAGACAGTACAATCGTCATCATTAAAGTGATAAAAGCAGTCTCTGAAGATGTTTGCGTCTGGTGAAAGACATGTCAAAGAGGAAGCGCAAACAACCCCAGAAAGGGGCTAGCACATAAAAGGGTCTCATTTTGTGGTCTAAAAACAAAAATGAATGAGCCAGCAAAAGCACTTACAAAATCGCATAGCTTTGAGCATGCAACTGCTTGCTGGATTCAGCTACAATTCAACAAAACATTAATGGAACCTAAAATCAGGATTAGCCCCTGGTCCATCATCATCCCTTCAAAATTGCCAGTCCCTCATTCCATGCCATATTTCCCTCAAGATGCTCTGGGCAGAGCCTACTGGGCCTGTCCAAAGTCACAGGCTGGGGGATCCCGTGATGGGCCATACTCTGCATAGATCATAGGAAGGGCTCAAATTCTGTCAAAATAAAGACCTTTTCCAGTTTAACAAGGAGAACTTTTGAACATTAGACAAGAGGTACCCGGTGTTATTATTAAGAAAACTATTAAGAACACCATCCGGGCTCCAGCACTACTCTGGAATTTGCAATCTTCTTCCAGCCAGCTCTGACAATGTCCTCTCGGCTCATATTTGCCCTCCCCGCTCTATGTCACCATGAGGATCATCCAGAAGTGCTGCCGTACAATCCTCAGCTAAAGGGGCTTCTTGCCTTGTGAGTATATTAGACTTCAGAATGGCTTGCGAAGTCTGGGAAAAACTGGAGAATTTGACACATTTACAAATATGTTGAGGCCTTTGAGCTAAAATAAAGCCATGGATACACATGAAAGGCAACAGTTTTACTCTGTACAAATGAATAAGTACAGACATATGCAAATTTTTCTAGCCATTTCTGCAACAACTTGCCTCAAAAGTTACCTTGACAACCTTATTGTCTCTGATGTTGCATAGCTGCCTGCTACAGGAAGGATGTTTCATCTTTGAGTTGCTCACTTAAACTGGCTTGATGAGGCAACATTACTATTTCAGGCTGACAGAACACGCACCACTGTACTGAGGGCACTGCCAGTTATTCACAGCTTTATCTCTGACACTGACACAATGGCATTTGTAATGAGCACAATTAAAAAATAGGTTTCTTTTGTCAAAAAAACAGCATGAGGAAAATAAACAAATTGTTTTGGGACCAGCACATTTAACAAATTCTGCTTTCTCTCGGAATAACTTCTTTTGGTTAGACTCTCTTGTGTTCCAGAAGGTGCAAGATTGAATCAAAGCTTTCCATGTGGCTGGTGCAACCATAACCTCTCCTTCTGATTCCTGAAGTCCAATAAACAAGCTTCTCCTTCAGCCTCCTCCATCCTGGCTACTCATACCTGTACCTGGTACTCATTTTCATAAGAGTGCCTATAACACCTCCCTTGTCAAATTGGTGCAATGGTTCGAAAGTTATTGGGAACAGGGGAAGACAGAGCAGCGAGCATGTGCACACACACACACAAGGTTATCCTCATTTCCTTAAGCAAGCAGACTAAAAACAATCAGACAAACCAGACTGAAAATACATGAGCTCAGACTTTGTAGCTGAAGTGTTCTGCACAGTGGCAGGGGCAGAAAACCAAGTCAAGACACCAGCACCACCTCCGCAAAGTCAGGATATCTCATGTGAAACACTCTGGTGGAGAGCACAAGCTCTTCAACCCCAAAGCCCTCAGCAATAACCTCCCAACAAGTGAAAAATACAGATGCGCTCTGTGCCCAAACCACTTAGACCACAGGGAAGTCACCATGCACTGAGCACCACTCAAAACCACTGTGATGAACCAATGCAAATACCACAGCAGATGCCTCAGGAGCTTCCAGCACTGTGCTGAGCTCCCACAAAGAACATACAACAGCTTAACTGCTTACCTGCTACGAGCCTGGGACCAGCACATTACCCCAAATCCCTCCCACAAATGGATCATCTAGGACAGAAGAATTAAATTAGTTACCCCAAATTAACGTACAAATCAACCATCAAGATGGGAATAACTAAGGAGTCCTGTCTCCTTTTACTTTTAAATTATTTTGGACACAACACCCTCAGATGCAAAAGTGCAGGTTTCAGGGAAGCATGTACTTGCAGAGAGTGGCTCCGCACATTTATGATGGATATCTGGATCAAACCAGTAGGTCTGCTTGTGAAAACTGAAGAAGATTAGACTGTGCTTTCCCTGTTCTAGAAGAAAACATAAGTAATCTACTTAAATGAAAATCAATTTTAGATGTTCCTTTATTACACTTTATGGTCTGTGAAGTTCCTTTCTTTTCATGCTGCTACGTGAATGGTATGTAATTCCTACACTGGCGATAGATTTTCCTTTAGAAAAGTAGTGAAGGTCTTAACTTTTTAATACAAATTATTCCTCTGGAATCCTTAGCTGCTATTCAAGCAGTTTAATTCAAAGAGTTATATCTCTCATTCAGAAAACTTTAACTGACACTAATCAGATCCAACTATTTTTATTATTAATGTACAACAATGCTAATCTGTGTGACTAGAGTCTTTAGCCAGAGTATTAAGGGCTGCTTCTCCCCAAAGTGGGATTTAATAATAAAAAATTAACATTTTTGCATAATCTGCTTACGTGTGCTGCAACTGCTGAAGATCAGCTCCAGCATTTTGTTCTCTTTTCTGACCTCAGCACAGACATGCACATCCTAAAAATGAAATGACGCATGTTTGTGAGCTGATGGGAATCTGTTTTGGTGTGCTTGTCACAGATGCATCTTGCATTACATGATAACAAACAGTCCCTGTGATAATCCATGCACAAGCCTCAGCAGTTACAGAGTCATAAAACAGCCAACAACTTCTGTGTCACTTCATGTTTTGAAAGATCCAACAAGGCCTGCACAGGGCAAGTATGACTCTTTTAAACCCTACTGGCTGCACAGACACAGGATCTGCCCTCAGTCCATCACGGTCAAGCAGAGGAGGCAGCGAGTCCAGTAGGTAGATCCTGCACGGAAGGCTGATATATCAATACATTGAATTAACCTTGTTTTATGGATGACCAAAGTGTTACAAGTAGTAAACTGGAATCGGACATTCAATACAAATTGCAGTCCAAGCATATTCAAGAGCCTGCAGAGGCTCAGCCACAAAACCACTGAGTTAGGTTGTGGAATACCTTTATTCATCTTAATTGACTGTTGTTGCTGGAGTATAACCAGACTCCTACAGTACCACCTCTCTACTCAAAAATAGGGCGCAGAAATCCAACTCCCTTCGCTGTTTGATTTTGACTAGTCAAAGGTAAGAAGCAGGCAGCAGAGCTCTTGTGATGTCTACAGGAATTACGTTTTTTGTACTTAAATTGTTCTCCCCTTACAAGATGCACTGATGCCTCTTTTTGTTTCTGATCCCTTTTTAGCACAGTGCAGAGCCACTCACTTCCAAGGGCAGAGAGCAACACAGCCGCCCGTCCCCCCTGAGCCACGGTGAGGCGCACAGCGAGTCCTCTCTGCAGCTCCTGGAAAGCAGCTGAATTGACAGACAGACAGATGCACCACAGACCAGAAAGAGATCTTGGTCTCTGACATACGGCCTGACCTCAAACGACTACATCAAGACCTGTATTAGGAAACTATTTTGAAAGCTCCTAGAAACAGTATTTTTTCAAGTCTCTTTCCAGACCTTCACTTCAGACAAGTGCATCCCCTCACTGCACGCCTGCGGGCTCAGAGCAGCCCCCTCCCATTTTCCATCTCACACACTCACTGTGGTACCACCCCACAGCTGATGGGGGGATGAAGCGATAGCTGGTGGGGGGCTTTCCCCACCGTGGCATTCTAAAAAACATCACCATTTTGCAAAATCACCATTTCCTCCAGGCAAAAGCCAAACAAACAAACAAAAAACCCTGTGATAACAGCTCTCCTGTAACACCAGCGGCAGAGCAGGAGCAGGAGCATGGCCAGCCAGGGACTCGCACAGAGCCATGTGGGGCAACTGAGGGAAGGCAGGGAGCTAACGCTTCCCCAGTGGGGGCAAACAAACATCCCAGTACCAGTCTCAGCAACCAGCTCACAGGAGCTTCCACATGGCAGATTAAGCAGCTTGCAAATTGTATTCCACTTTGCCTGAAACCAATTTTTGCCTAGAAATATTTCTGCCCTAGGTTTTAAGGGCTTCTTCCCCCATTAATTTCAAACTTTTCTTTTTAGTTTTTTGTCCAGCTTTGAAATGTGTTTCATTAATGCAAAGCATCTCAGAGAAAAGAGCTTCTGAGCTAAAAATGAACAAGATTTCAGGTCACTGCATTAACATTGATAGCTTTAAAACAATAACTGTGCATCAGGTACAGGACAGGATATTTTGCTATGCTGCTAATACAACATAATACCATGTCATTACCACAAAATCTAGTTCAAGTTTATAGGGGAAAAAAATATTTAATTTAATCCAAAGAGGCAAGAGATTTTTGTGTCTAAAATACCCAGGAACACTGACTCGCATTGCCAAGTGCCAGGCAGGAGCTGCCATCCCCAGCCAGTCAGGTGGTGGCAACTTCATTTGAAGTTGTGCTTCCCTTTCTACAAGCAGATCCCGCTGGCTAGATTTTAAAAAAGTGGGGTGAAAGGCCAGGCATGCTACCTAACCATAAGTAGTTTTCTGAGTATAATTCAGCTCTGGCTTATATTACCCCAGGGTGGATGAAGGGTTTCGACATTCCCAGCTGTCCCCCCTGCTCTGCCTTAGCCCCCATGTGACACTTGCTGAACCTCTGCAAACTAAAGTCTGCTACAGTATGAAAAAAATTGATGCTGCCCTACATTAACATGTCAGGCTGTAAACTGACATGTCATGAGCTGTAAATGATAACTGCATTTCTACATCGCACCTTAGAAAGTTAAGGTGAGCAGCAGTCCAAACCCTGACCGGGCTCCGAAGCCAACTGTCACTTGAGCTCCTCTGGTAAAGTCCTGTTTGCAGAGCATTAGCATCCTGTGTAAATGGAGCATGGCATTTCATCTCACATCAACAAGTAGGACCGAGGGAGAAAACTGGCTTTTCGAGGAGAAAGCTTCCCGTGCTAATGAGACAGCATTTGAAACACTGATACTTTTTTTATCATATTCTTTCAGTATTCATTTTGGCTAATACGGTGTGACAGTCTCTAATATGATCAGTCTTTCATACCCTACTGGTGACAACTAACACTAATTCAATATGATTCTTATGTGACGGGATGAGTAGAAAATTGTTGATGTGGTAAGAGAGTAAAGTGCCTTCTAGTAGACCAGATTCAGGTCTGCTAGTAATTTTCAAATAATCAGATAATATCTCCTCCAATAAATGAATGCATACCATGATCAATAAATACACTTCTAGTTTGTTTGTTTGTTTTTTTTCTCGTGTCAGATAAACACATCAAGATCCTTTAATAACACTTTATAAGGCAGCCATATTCATTTGAAATTATTTTCATCATTCTTCCCAGTTCTTTTCAACCACCAGAATGAGATGTATTGGAGTAACTGCTAGTATCATACACAGCGAACAACCTGCCTCTCCCCGCTTGGTATTTCAGCTCTTACGTATTAACGCTATTCCTCTTAACCACAGCTCTGCATCTTGAGATCATGTTTAATAGGTTCTCCAACGTGAGCACTACACCCTGTTTAGAGCCACTGCCCTCCAGACACAGCTCTCCATCCACGTAAGCACAAGGTACATTCTTTTCCTTGATGCATCTCCAAACTAGTTTAAAGAAATTAATCCAATTTACCACGTTGACCGATCTCTCATCAATCATTATTTACCACATTGCCAACATCTAATCCTTCTACAAACTTAATCAGCATAATTTTTATTTTACTTTCACTGAAAAACTAAAGAGTGGCAGGACAAGCACAGATCCCTACAGAATATCCCAGGTGATTGTTACTCCCCATTAACTTTTGGTCCATTTGGAGAAAAGCAAAGCATTAGTACTTTTTACATCTGTAAATCATTTAATGTAGCTTGTGATCTGAAACATAGTCCTCCATTAATCTATAGAATATATTTGAAAGAACTTTTAATTTGAACTTCGCAAATTAACCACAGCAAAGAATCTTTCATGCAGGACATCACATCGGCAAAGATGTCACATTACATTTAATTTAGTGAATACACTGAAGCAAGACTTCAGTATTTCAACCTGGTTTCATCAGAGCAAGATCACTTGTGAAGGTATTGATGTTACATTATTAATCCTGGGAGCATACAGAGCACCAGATTAATAAGTACAGGTATGCAACGCTTCACATTTCTAACAATATCAAAACAATTATCTGGCATTGATATTTTATATAGATGAAAAAGCATGATCATAATAGCAATATCCTTCCTCTTCCTTTTCTTGTTTTGTACCGCAGGAAAGAAACAGAAAAAAAACCCACCACCTAGTACTGGTTATTCTCATAATTTGTTCAAAGCCCGGGAAGCAAATACTAATTAGCAATGGGAATAACGTTACTAAAGTAACAGGACCCTCCACTTCTGCAGATTACAGAATGTTATTTGATTATTTATTTTTTCCTGAATACAGCTCTTGCTGCATGAACAGAATGATTGTTTAGAAATCAACCAGACAAAACTTACATTGATTGTAATCAGCTGTGGCTCAAATCCTGTGTTGATCTGCTTTAGCCCACAACAAAATTGAGAAACACAAAGAACTCTTATGTCTGTACACGTAACACTGAAGTCAGATTCAAAACCTCTAGTTCAACTGCTAAAGCCGATGTCTGCCTCAGCGCTGCCGAGAGATCTACTCCTTTGGCATAAACACCAACGAGCTCCTTTTGAAAAGATACTACTGATTTCTGCCATAGATGAAAATGAAGAATGCCTTGGCGATGCATTTATTAGGAAAGCTGTGAATCACAGCCATGTCTGCATTGCCCTTCAGGGAACAAAATCATACACCTTTTGCGTTTACTTATGAAATCTATACATCTCTGCCTGACAGCAGAGAAAGGTCTTTCCTCCTGCTTACCAGGCCACCCAGTGCAGACGGCATGGCAAGGACTGCACTTTTAAATATTTGCAGTAATTAGCCAAATATACTGTCCACATGGTACTCTGTCTTTACATATATATATACATACATATAGGTATGTATATATAGTTTCCATTCCAAAACCTGACAGGCCACCACTCACCATGGTTGGTCTTATACTGAAACTTACTTCTACACATCAATGCCCTCATCTGAATTGATTTAATTCCACCTTATAGTTTCCCCCCTGACGGACAGAGACTTCACATTTGTCTCCATGCTTTGACCTTGCAGGGCTCTGTACACCATTTAAAAATTCTTACATCAATTTAACTGATTGTGAGCCATGGTAGAAAAACAAGAGGAGCTTCAGATGACTGACTGATCAGGCAGGGGATGGCAGCCAGCAAAACAGAACTACTGTTTTTATTATGAGAGCACACAGATGTGCCGTGCAAGCACAGCCCAGCTGTGCTAGATGCTACACAGCTGGGAAACTGGATGCATAACCATGTTCCTCTAGCAGGATGAGATTTAAACCTATTGTAGAGCCCTTCAGAACAGGCATATGTGATGATGGGGAAAAGAAAAAGAAGAGGTGCAGAGAATGAATTAAGATAGGAAAGCAGGTGATTTAATGAGTCTCCAAACGAGATGTGTCCAGGTCCCCAGCTACCAGATAAGAGAAGTCTCATAGAAAGTTCAGATGCTGAACTTTCCTAAATTAACCACAAAAAGACATTACATACTTTTCCAGAAGATCCTTTCAATGACACAGCTGGGAACCAAGCAGTCCCATGCTCTAATCTTCTGGGTCTTTTTGCTCCCTCCTGCAAAGTTAATAGCAGGAGTGAATAGGTTTTTAGGGTAAAAAACTTCTTGTCCATATGGCTGCTTGCCCATGGCATAGGAGACCAGGTAAGAAAACTCACCCGGCGTGAGTACCCCGATGGCGCAGGGCAATAAAGGAAACGATATAAACCAGTAGGGAAAAAATGCCTTAAAAACAGGCATTAAGCATAAAAGCCTACATAAGAAAAGAGCTGAGACTGTCTGGGCATGTTCTTTCACCATAAATTAATGTTAAAATATTGAATGTTCTGAAAAGCAGCAAGAAGTTTTCACTCTTGAGTTGATTTAACTGAATGTAACAACACATTAGTCACTCAAACTCCCACACTCAGAAACACTTTTTTTCACCCTCTGAAAAAAGGTAATGAGAGATCCTTTTTTTTTTTTTTTAATTTGTGCAGTTTATCTTGGTTGTAATTTTTATTTGTCAACTCTAATTAGTGGGGTCACAGAGTATCTCTCTTGAAATTCTCAAATTCTGGTCTCTTTTCAAAGCCTGTTCCAGTGGCGTCGTGGGATAAAGATGGCCCTTCAATGGACATCTACAGAGAGGCATGTCCAGCTTCAGAAGATCATTGCTTTTTGCCACTTCAGTGGGAAACTTCAGACACAATTAAAAGAGGACAGAGCACCACAACATGCTGGATATGGATTACACCAGCTCAAGCAGCTCAAAACAGGCATAGGTTGAAATCTGAAGGATTTCAGAACAGACTTTTGCAGCCCCAAACAAGCGCAACACCCCTGCAGAGTACTTGAAACCCGCTCTGCCAGGAGCCGTTGCCAGCCAGAGGTGACCCAAGGCCTGTGTAGTTTGACAGTTTGACCTTCGCTGCATGTTACTCAGGATTGCATCCAGGCGGGTCTTGAAAATCTCCAAAGAAGGGGACTCCACAACCTCCCTGGGCAGCCTGTTCCAGGGCTCTGTCACCCTCACCGTGAAGAAGTTTTTTCTCATATTTGAGTGGAACCTCCTATGTTCCAACTTGTGCCCGTTGCCCCTCATCCTGTCACTGGCAACCACTGAAAAGAGTCTGGCTCCCTCCTCCTTCAACCCACCCTTTAGATACTTATAAGCATTGATAAGGTCTCCCCTCAGCCTTCTCTTCTCCAGGCTAAAGAGTCCCAGCTCTCTCAGCCTTTTTTCATAAGGGAGATGCTCCAATCCTTGAATCATCCTCATTGCCCTTCACTGGACTCTTTCCAGTAGTTCCCTGTCCCTCTTGAATTGGGGAGCCCAGAACTGGATGCAGTATTCCAGTTGTGGCCTCACCAGTGCAGAGCAGAGGGGGAGAATGACTTCCCTCGACCTACTAGCCACACTCTTCCCTATGCAGCCCAGGATTCCCTTGGCCTTCCTGGCCATAAGAGCACACTGCTTGCTCATTGTCATTTTGCTGTCTACCAGGACCCCCAGATCTTTCTCTTCGGAACTTATTTACAAATATTTGTGTATATATATATATAAACTTATTTACAAATATTTCTTTCACCATCCTTAAAATAGTGTTTTCAATCACCACCACTAAATCGTAATCTCAGCCTTTAAAGATCAATAAAATATTTATTTCCTTAAGTTAATACATTTTCGGTGCAGACTGCCAGTGCTTCATTTCCAAGAGCTCCATGTGAATATTGATATTTGAAATATACAGACATAACTTTATTTACTGTAGAAAAGTATATTAATACTGATTTATTTAAACACTTTACCAAAGTGGCAGTTCTGTTTAATCAAATACTGAGGTAATTGGGTTATGTTTGATTTTAAACTTTGAAAACCCAACTCTAAGATTTATCAAGTGCTGAATTTAGCAAAGTTATCATCATTAAAAATTGATATTATGTAGTGGGGCTATGCCGGCTTCACTGGCACATCACCAAGCAGCAGACCTTTTAAAAGACTAATTGTCCACGCCTGTGTAATTCCCAAAGCGCTCTGCCCAGCGGGCCACTGGCTCACAAACGCCAAGTCAAATCGTGCCAAAAGCACCATGAGGAAAATATTCTTCTGTTGCTGAATGGGGGAAACACTGTTCTTTCATGGTACAAAACCTGCACATGCCCCAGACATTATGGTGATGCCAACGAGCACGGGGCCCTCCCTGCTCCTTCCAGTCCTTGCCCCAAAGGCCAGATCCTTCCTGACAGGGGGAAGGAAAGGGGCAGCCAAAGTCCTGCAGCAAAGTAAGAGCTGCAGGGAAAACCTGTGACTCCAAGCAGCTTGCTGAGTCCTTGGTGCATTTACCAGCTTCGATTGCTGTGGGACTGAGCAAGGCGAGGGGTGCTCCTGCCGCCTCCCCTCCAGGAAAATGTGCAGAGGTCAATTATTTAAATACTCTAAACTCACGCATCTCAGCTCAACTGGAAGGGATCAGGCAGAGCTCCTGTGAGCAGCCCCTGGGGCAGGCGTGCAGGGACCAGCCGGGAGGTGGGCAGACCCTCCGGTGCATCACCAGCCCCCAGCAGCGGGGTCCAACACCTCCGCCCAGCCGTGTGGATGGACCCAGGAAAGCCAAAGCGTGGCAGAGTTGCAGCACAGCTCAGGGATCAGCAACGCCAGTGACATCTCACACTGGCGCTGACCACCTCTCTGCTGGGAGCTGCTCAAGGATGGGGACAGAGCAGATGTGCCACCACCCACATGCTCCCCAGGAGGCCCTGGAGCTCTGGGGGGAACAGTAGCAAAGTCCCACCACAGAGGGAGAAGGGGTAAAACGGTTCCTGAGAATGTAAAATAAATACTTCTTCTCAACTAACAATACTGCTACTGAAATTTCTATGTTTGCCCTCTGATTTCCATTTTCCAAATCAGGAAACACTGAGGGGATCACCACAATGCTAAGTACCTGACTTCACTGCCGTAGATCTTCCCTCTTGTCTTACAGCTCTGTGCCCATGGATACCTCCACCAGAGGTATTTTGTTACAAGGTATCACATCTCAATAGCTAGTAGCTACCCTGAGGACCAGATTCTCCATGTGTGAATTATCAGCCTAAATCCACAATCTTCACCAAGGCCATGGGTGACTTCCCTATGGTCTTGCTGTTGGACACCAGGTCAAGATTTATCCTTACATCTACAAAACAGCCAAGGAGGTAGTCTGCACTATTCATCTGACAATCCCATACCTGGCACTGAAGACTTCGTGGTCTGTCTCTAATTATCAGCCCTCTTCTTTGCCTCTCCAAGACATGCTCCAAGGATGCGGACTGAATAATAATCCTCCATTCCATGACCCGTGGGGCACAACATAGTGCAGAGTCTGAGCTACAAACACGAGGAGCTGCCAAATTTAAATGAACAAAAGCTCTTGCTAGGAAAGGCTGATACAGGCACACTCACACTTGAATATTTTTAAAATCTTTTCTCAAGAGTGTAGGAACAAGAAAGCAGTGACAGCTGGAGGAAAACCACTACATCTAACTAAACATTCAAAATTATCTTCTGGAAGGAAATCTGTCCCATTGAACTGAATTTTTCTCATGTTAAAAAAAAAAAATCCTCTTGACAGAAGCAACCAAAATAGAAGACATCTAAAAAAGCTGAAATCCTTGTGACAGCTTGTCAAATTATCCTTCACCAATAAATGATCAGATTATTTGGGTTTGTACAGACAGTTAAGTTCCTATGCCTATATAAGTTAATTATTCCAGAATACACATTTTGAGCGATATGCTGTCCAAAAATCATTTTTGCCAGACTGTCAACATTTTCCGTAAGTGAAAACCTTTGAAAAACATTAGTAAGGACGTGGAAATTAAAGAATGTCTCCTGTCTCAGCTGAAGCCAAACATACCATTTCACAGCACCAATTCAAAATGAAACACTTCCTCCCAATCATCCCCTCAAAGCGAGGAGCTGTGTTCACACTGCCAGCCCTGTGAGCAAACCCCCTGTCGGTGTCCAGCTGGCTGCTCACAGCCAGCTCCCATAGGAGGTCTGGTGAAGATATGATCTGAGAGCTGAAGTTATATGATAACCTTCTGTATCCATGAATTGAGCTTTGCAGTACTCAGACAACCTGCAGGAGGAATGTGCTGGCGACTCGCAGGTCCCCCTTGATCAGGACCTTGCTATGGCAGTGACCAGGCACAGGTGGACAAAGATTGATGCAGACTTCTTGATTTCAGAAATAAATAGCCTGGGACTCCCCGAAGTGGGAACTGGATTCAGAGTATCATGTTTAACAGATTTTGACAGACCTATCTACCATTAACTTAGCCACTGAATTCTTAACCTCTCAATACATTTGGTCTTCGTAACACACAGTGGCAATGAGTAACACAATTTAATTTAATGTCTCATCTAAAACATACCGCTTTCATTTATTTTAAATCTATTGTCTCGGTCCTCATCAAGTGCCTTTAGTTTTTGTAATATGGGGAATAATAAATACTTGCTCTCTAGTCACCTCCTCAACTCAGATATTCCTACTGTCAAAGTTACTAGACCTAAGACAATAATTAAGAGCAAATAATATTTACTGGTTTTTAGTGTATGAACTACAGACTGCATGCTCATGACAGTGAAGCTAATGAGAATTTTGCTTGCGGAACTACAGATAAGACTACCAGATTTCTTGGCAGAATCAGTTTTGCCTTACTGGAACTTCATTTTAATGAAAAAGCCATATAAGCCCTGGGGAGGTTGTTAGATTGTGACCCGAAGTCCATGATTTGTGCCTACCTTTAATTAAACCTAATTAGCCTTCCTCTTGCAATATGGGTTCCACACTCCACCTTCTTACAAGCTGTGCTATCTAATGGTACGACAAATTCCATGAACCACTGATACCAGAAAACAGATTACCACTATTCATTTGCAAACGACGATAGCAAAATAAACGTGCAAAATACCTGCTTAAAAATGTGCTGAACTGAGTCTGTCAAAGAGCTGAAGTCAAAAGTTTAAGATTATTGAAGGAGTTTTTAAATATCATATGAAAGTTGCAATAACTTTTTAAAATAGCATACATTTTACTTGCAGTAATTTTCCTACAGTTTAGGGAACCTACTTCACACTGGCCTGTTTGTAACACCAACCTAAATGAGAAATCTTCAGTTAATATTGGAAAAATACTTAAAACATTATAGGAAAGGATGACTTCTTTTTCCACAAAGTTTTAGTAACTGAACTTACACAAATGTCTTCCTTTATTCTCCTGGCAAACCCAGCCCAAAGCTGCGCTACGGCTCAGACATCCCATTTGCAGAGATCTTCATCATTTCTCTTAGTAACACCATCTTGCATTTTATCCAAAATCATCAGTCCCCCACCTAGCTCTGATCTAGCAGAGTGATCCCTCCCCAGCCCTCCAGGCCCTTTGCACTGTATTACCCTAAAGAAGATTAGGGTATTTGCATTGTATCACCCTAACGAAGGTTATGGTATTAGCACTGTATTACCCTTAACAAAGGGTAATATGCCTTAACAAAGGCATAAGTGGCAAGTGAGGACTTTGCACACTCCCTGTGTCGAGGTGAATTTCAGCACAGATGATTATCCTGACAGTCCACATTTAAGACATGCTATTGACCTCAGCAATGCTCATCTCCCCGCAGGAACCATGTCCATTAATGCAGTAACAAAAAAAAGAAGAAAAAAGACTTTTGAAAATCATGTTTCATCTTGTAAACATGAATGGACTTCAGGAGCTTTTAAAGGGTGTAACTATTAAAGATCAGTTCTAACAGCTTCAAATGATCCACCATAATGCATTTCATAAAAACGTTTCAAGACCTTTTTAAAGTTCCTCCTCTTCCATTGTTAGAGCCCGTTGCTCTGAGAGCGCTGGAAGCTTGGTAGGTGGATTTTTGACACAAGGTCAAAAACTTTTTATGACCAACTATAGAGGTGGTTCAAAAGAAAGCGAAATATTGTTCTTTGAAAGTAGTTATCAACAGTGCCCTGTCCAGACAAGCTCGATGTACTCAGTGGTGCTCTGCAGGAGTGTCATTTTGGAGCCAGTTCTATTCCCTAATTCATTCTCTCTCACACACACACATACTCCCCCCAAAAACCCCAAAACAAAAACCAAGCAGAGAAATCAGGATCATAAGTCTTCCCAAACACCTCTGCAGAGCAGCGGATGGTCCAGTCCCACAGCTGTCAGTGCATGAGCCACGCGTGGGTTGGCTCATGTGGCATCTCCACGCTCTCTCTTCCCGTCCACAGTTACCAGTCCCCAGCTCCCTCTTCTACCACCCTAGCAAGAGTCAGCAACCAGATTTTGGCTTCAAGCACGGGTCACTGGCAGCTGTGGAGGAAGAAGACAAGGAGGATGCAATGGACGAAGCCCAGGGCTCACAGGTGAGTCTATGCAGCTCTGTCAGATAAAACCCAACACGTGGGTTCATGCCTAGGCTAAAGACCAGGAGGGCTCTCAAATCCACTGTGCATCTTTGGACAAATTACTTTGTCTGTCCACATTTGTTTCCCAACATTTCGCCTCTCCATGAGACACTGAGCACTGATGACCCATTGTGGAATAGTGCAATGCATTAACTTTGAGTATAATGGTACAATGTATTAACTTTGACTATGAAAAGGCAAGTGTAAAATCCCTGCAAATCACTCCTTTTCCCTTGGAAGCATGAAATTACAGGAACGGGAAATCCTTTCCTGAAATATCTCTGCACTCTGTTTGCTTTAACGATCCAATCTTTTGACGACCTTATGGTCCCCCAAATAAAATAAAAATAAATGGTCTCAAACTAAGTGCTGTGGGTTTTGTGTGCTAAGTTTCAAAATTATTTCAGCAGTTATAAAGAAGGAAATCCCTCCTTAGAAGGCAGGATGATTTAAAAAAATGCTCACAGCACACTGATGATAATGACACAAATAACTGTACTCTAATTGACAATTTATGAGGATTATGGAAAGGTATGGTACCCATAGCTCCTTTTCTTTTTCTAGTCCATTTCCTGCTCAAGCAGCTTCTGAAGTGTCCTGATACCTGCAAGCTGGGTTCTTACTGGCCTTGGAAAACAAAGACAGCTCCAAAATATGGGCAGGTATAGGCATGGCATCCAGTTCTGGTACTAAAACAGAAAGAAAATTTATTGCATTAATTCTTCTAAGTGTCTTCATTTAGGGGCAATCTTGAACTCTTAGCTCTGCTGGAACACACACTAACACTACCCATATGCAATGACATTAAACATGCACAAACCCCATCAAACTAGGGCAGAAATTTCAAAAACATTTAACATTTCCTAGAACCAGCCTGCACTGACACCAGGACCCTGAATACTGGCTGGTCACTTCAAAAGCCAAAGGAGTTGGGTGGTGGAGCACTGCTGAATCTTTCCTACGTTGAAATTTTTCTACCACTCTATAAACCTCAGCCCTGATTTCAGAAACTATTTTCAACAACCAATGCAGCAACTCCATAAAAATACACTTAGCCATAAACAGCTTGCTTACAATTAAACAAAATCTGCTGCAAATGTTTTGCACTCGCATGCGAGAATCTCCCAGCGCTTCACAAACGGTACTGCAGACTGTAACTTCTGTACCCTTCCTTTTGCTTTCTTTTCCTTAGGCATCTATCACCAGGATATTTAAGCATCCAACAGTTACAGAAGACACTCAACAAGTTATAAAAGGGAAAAGTGAGATAAGAAAAACTAACAATTTGCCTGAGATTTCATAACAAGGACTAGCAAAATATCTCATGTTGTGGCGCTGCTACACAGGGAACCTGCTGGTACCTGCCTTAGGCCTCCGAGACGTCTCCACTGCAAAACAAGGGGGCAATAGTCCAAAGCAGATCTTTCTGGCTTTAAAGCAGGTCCTCTTGACTAGCTTTTAAAAGTCACTTTTTTTTTTTTTTTCCATTTTAAGACCTAAAACTGAGTTTGCAGCCTACAGAACTAATGCCGGGTCAGACAAGTCTGCCCTGTCCATGCTGTTGGCTTGGACCAGGGAGAACTGCCCCAGCTGAGTGGGACCGGAGCAGCATCCACGCCACAGCCCTGCCCCTCCGGTGTCCTGCAGGCTCTGTTCAGCCTTTCTCTCCAGCTTAATGACGACTGGAGGGTGGCCAATGTGACGCCCATCTACAAGAAGGGCCGGAAGGAGGATCCGGGAAACTATAGGCCTGTCAGCCTGACCTCAGTACCGGGAAAGATCACGGAGAGGATCATCTTGAGTGAGCTCTCACGGCAAGTGCAGGACAGCCGAGGGATCAGGGCCAGCCAGCATGGGTTTATGAAAGGGAGGTCCTGCTTAACCAACTTGATCTCTTTCTTGCCATGCCTGGAGGTATTTAAGAAACGTGTAGACATGGCACTTCAGGGCATGCTCTAGTGCCCAAGATTGTTGGTTTGTGTCTGTTTGTGGGTAGGTGTGGTGTGTGGTGTTTTGTGTGGGGTTTTTTTGTTTTTTAGTTTGGGGGGGGGTGTTTGGTTTTTTTTTGTGGTTGGACTCGATCATCTCAAAGGTCCCTTCCAACCATGAAGATTCTGTGATTAATGCGACTAAACTGAGAGCTCGAGAGCTCAGGTAAAGTGGTTTTAAACAGTTGTGAGCTCCTGGGATACCTCTTCTGCGAGCTCTCAGTCTGGTTTACACACCCGGACTGCCCTTCCTTAGATCTGTGCTCAACCAGCCCGTTCTCGGCTGGAAACAACTGCAGACCCTCCAGCAGCGAAAAGCAACTGCACAAGTACGTTTAAGTGCCTCATTCTGCAGGTAGCGGGGCACACAAACCTACTGAAGAGAGGAAAAAAAAGCCTGAACCTAGAAAACTTTAGAGCTAATGCTTGGATAAACCAAACAAACCCAAAGTGCATCTTAATAAATGCCACAAAGCAGATGGGAACAGCTCAGCAGTCTTTTAAAACTGTCACTGGGGAGAGATTTCTCTGACGAGGGAAGGAAACTCTCAGGATCTGAAAAAGCAGATCTACAGGGCCACATTCTCAGATGCTGCAGACAGTGTTTCTCAGAAAAGGCACTATAAAAGAGGTGCTTTATATTTAGTGCCAGTGATTTGGCACAGTGTGTGCTCGACTGCCAGCTGACCAGCAGAAAGAGGGTTTTTCGGACCACCTCTCCTGCAAATCCAGCTCCAGCTCCTTCCCTTGCATGTACCAACACCAGGAATTAAGCTTTTGCAGCCTGCCTTATGTACGCCACAGGATACTCGTCAATGGAAGCAGCAACAAGACACTCCTGGCTCAGTGTAAATACCACAAAGGCTTTTAAATACAGAAGAGTGTTTTTCAATTTTAATTTTATTTTTTTTTAGGTTCTGAGCTCCTAATACCTTCCAAGCATAGGCTTACACACACAATATATGGAAATGTACAGTCTTTCAGAGACCCTTTCCAAAGCCGCCTGTAAGACTACCCCATTGTGCTGAAAACAACTGATGAAAATGGTGTCAACCATCCCTGGCAATCCTATATTTACTGAGGGTGCGAAAGCCCATGCCACAGGCCCTGTGGCAGAATGGGGACATGGCTGGCTGCTGGGGTGGGACAGATGGCAGCACTGGAGACACTTACCCCCTGTGAAGGCTCCTCAGTGGCCCCTCAGCCCTGGAGCCAGATGTGCCCCCATCCACAACATCTGGGCAGCACCTCCCGGACCTGTCCTGGCACAGGATGGGTAAGTCAGACCTCGAAGGTGCTCTGTGGTGACCCACAAGCAAAAAGCTCTCAACAGATGGTGGAGCTGAATGGTACCCACAGTTTAGCTTTCATGAAAGACGACGTGTCGAGGACCAGGCTGGCAAACCTCTCGTCAGCACTGCCACAGCCAGAGACCACCGAGTGCTTCTCTCCTTCTGCTTCCCTTCACTTGCAACAAGAGATTCAGCTCAAATCAAACTATTCCATTTTAAACGGGGAAGAGGGGAAAGTGATGGTGGTTTGTAAGAAGAACGTGCAATTAAAGCATTCAGAAAAAATAGTTATTAAAAGTGTCTAGGAAATGATTCATATTTATTGACTGCTTTGATCATTTAGACCTTGGTCAGCCTTTTGAATATGCACTTGATTTTAACACTACTATCAGTAGTTTTTAAAACTATGGTTTCCTAAATTGCTAAGCATAAATGAAAAGCTTGGAATGAAAAGCTTGTAAATTAAACATACAGCCATCTAACCCCCCAGCAAATGTATATAATTTAATATAATAGCATTGAAATAGCATTTCCTTCGCTCAAGTTGGTACTTACAAATCTAGATGGGTATAAAGGTTTCATTATCTAAATGATATGCTAACACTTTTTGAATTTCACAAATTATAAGTTAGCAGTAGCTTCCATTGTATTGCAACTCATTTTAGTATGAAATCACCTTGCACAAAAAACAGCAGTGGGATTTCAACTATTTCTGGGAAACGTTATGTATTTCCTAGAGTATGATTAAGTTTAATTTGATGCATTAAAAATAATCAATATTTAATTTTTGCCTAGTACTTCACAAGTGTTCTTCCTGGGGGTTTCCCAAAGAATTTTCATTAGCTAACGAGGCAATTCTACCACGAGAACATTAGAGCGAGTTAAGTAGTAAAGAAGCATCTAAATTCATACAGATCTTAATAGTTATTTCTGTCAAGCAGATGGTCTATTGTTCGTGTCTACACTTCCCTGACTTCTTAATTGCTAATGTACACACTACTACTAATTGTACAGTACTAGTAACTTCTGTACAGTAATAAATAGGTCAAAGCTTCTTTCAGACCTTAAGAGTTTTGGTTCTTATGGTTTCAGCTTAATGAATCATCTACCAGCCACAGCACAGGTTTACATTACACAGCAGAGTGGAGAAGCAATTTCTTTGTCTTAACATACAAAAAGGCACAACACTCAGCTTTGCAAGGAGGAAGGCTTGCACTTGTCTGAGCTCTGAACGGGGTCCTGGGCAGGCAGGAGGAGGTGGTCAGTATGCCACTTCAGCTGAGGTTTGGGTTTTTCACGTCCTGCATCTTGTTTCTTTGCTCCTCCGTGGTGGCAGAGGAGACTTGTGACCATACATGTTTCCTACAGGGGCTGACTGCCCATCATCTTACCTTCTCACAACACGGCAAGAAAATGAGTTTGTTGGACATGAAGGATTCATACTTTAAAATATTGTTGAGCTGGTACTTTAAACATTTAACATCTGTAAACCAAGCATGAGAAGAAAAAGCAGCTAAAAAGCTTATTTGAGAAGACCAGGGGAGAACAGAAGGAACAAGAGATGCTAAAAGCAGTAAGTCTATAAGGCTACTCCAGCACACGGGCATTTAACCAGAGATGCCCTTCACGTGAATTTTCCTACCTGCGCCACATCTGTTCGCACAGCACAGACCCTACAGCTGTGCACAGTCGCCCACCAGAGCCAGGCCGCTGTCAGAAGAACTCAGCGGAGTCATTGTTTGCGCTGCGCCAGAGCAGCAGTGCCAGGTTTAAAAATGTGAGGTAACTTTCAGAGACACAGACATTTGCAATTCATGACTTCTTTTCACAGTCCTGGCTGCTTTTCAAAGAGGTTTAAAAACCAGATGTGGAAAATAAGATTGCTAAAATCATTTGGCAACTTAATAAAAGCATGCTGCATGTTCCCAGGGTGGATTTTCAACAACAGAGCACAACAAACACATGAGAAAATGCTTTCAGGGCATGGGGGAAAGGCTTTGAAAATTTAGCATCTTAGGAGAATGAAATATAATGTTTCGTTTATGTGATCTGGTTTTTCCATAAAGTATTTTTGTCTATCTTCATGTAAATATTTTCGAGAAGTTTAAATTCTTATTTTCTGGGGGGGAAAGGATCAATCTCAATTGGGTGTGATGTCAGTTGTGAGTCCTGTTTATGTTGTCTTGTCTTGTTCCTAGAAGATCTGGCACCAATATGAAAAACACAATTACTATTAATATAAAACTAATTTGTAAACCGGGAGTAAAATAGGAACAACAATGCAAAAGCTAAGAACAGAAAACAATCTCGGACAGCACTTGCTCTTAAACACAATGCAAAATTCTACTTGGCCAGACCACCAGGTAACAGTGATTCAACTACCATGAGATCCATCCTCAATTCAACCGACTCTGTCTGGCCAAGCTGTGCCACACTTCTCTGCCTCTATTTGCCATCCCAATACTTTGTCATATTTTTCTTTCTCCAGATGTTTTTCCTGTAACATCAAAAGGTCCTAGTTGCTGGCTGGGGCTAAGCCACAACAACTGCATTATGTACAACGAGAATGGAAGTCATACTCAAAAATGCAGTGTATGAAATAATCAATCCTGCTCGGCAAAATTAAAGGGCTCAGACCTCAATGGGTATATATTGGCAGAGCATCACTGCCACCTCTGCGGACCCATCTGTTCATGCAGAACTGAAGACAGAAAACCATGAAAGCAAACAGAGACACATGCAAAACGCAGGAGAGAAGAAACAAAATCCGTGTAGGGCTGGGGAAAGGCTGCGGTGACCCATCAGAGACCTGGCTTGCCTTGAACTTCACGGGCAAGGCATAAACACTTGGTATTTAGAGAACAGCCTGAAATGATAATGCTCTCTAGAGGTATTTTGCATACCAATTAAATATTCTAAGTTGATATCAAGATTATTGTCACCTATTTAATGGCTCATTGATTTTAGAAGCCATACCAATTTTATCTTTCCTTTCCATCGAGTTAGTTACAGTAATGATTAACCATAAAAATTAGATAACATGCTGAAATGTGATTTAAAAACATCTGTGCATTTGATATCTCTACTTTTAAGTGAAAGATGATTTAATCTCCCCCTGCCTTACCCCACATCACCTGCTTTGGCCTATGCAGCTCTAAAGACAGAGCAAGACAAACTGAATATGATTTAAAATAAAATAAAAAAAAAGTCTCAGAAACTTTCAGCCACTTCCTCTATGGTCCTTTGAAGCACCCAGTAAATACACAATTCAAAGAGTCCAGTGTTTTTTCTAGCTGAACAGCTGACGAGTTGGTTCCCTGGGAAAGGCTCCAGCCTTCTCTGGAACTGTGTCTGAAAGATGCCTCAAAAACATGCACACTCCAAACCATCTCTGTGCCTGTCTCCACATCCCTCCTTCAGAACAGGTCAAAAATCACTCCACCGTAACATTTTCCATCAGATGAACAAAAGCACAACATCTGATTTTTGCAGCATCACATCCACTTTCACATTTTTATTTAGAAAAAAAAGGAAAGTATCTGGAAAATGCAAATAACGCCCCACTTCTCTGCATTTTTCTAGCAGTAGGTTTCAATTTTTCTTTTAAAGTAGACATTATGCAACCCACTAAACTTATAAATGAAATTTTTTAAAGAAAAATGAGAGAAATAAAAATCTGAACACCACACTGGAAGTTTACTCAAATCAAACATTCCAATAGAGAAAAAAATAAATTTTATTTAGCAAAGAAAGTTCATACTGGCTTTTAATCTTATGCAGGCTACAAGAGA
The DNA here is from genome assembly GCF_964106895.1 of Numenius arquata. NCBI lineage: Eukaryota > Metazoa > Chordata > Aves > Charadriiformes > Scolopacidae > Numenius > Numenius arquata. Next base: position 9,574,069 of record NC_133580.1, read on the forward strand.
AGTTAAAGATCTTAAAAACTTTTTTCCCCATAATAGAAAAAAATGTCTTTACAAACCATGTTAGCAAATTTCATCCCCTTGGTTCCCATTTTCCCTTGATCTTGCTATTGCTTCTACCTGCCTTACGGAACCATTGTTTCTGAGTATTTGATTCAAGAATAATATCGGGTTTGTGGGCCATGCAGAGACATCCTGCCCCTGTTTCTCCACAGCACTGTCTATCTACCCTCTCCCCAACCCAGTAGGATTCCACAGGCTCATGTTTGCAGTAAATGTTCACTTCAGGTTTTCAGCTATATTTCTAGCCAGTGTAGAAAACCCAAAAAAATTCAGTTGCAGCTGACCAGAAGGGAGATCACCAGCATCTCTGAGATGCTGATATTTCACTTTTTGCCTGTTAGAAGGCATTCCTTTTCTTTTGAGATATGGCATAACTTTTTCTTGGAAAGAGTGCAGAGAGCACTGCATATAACATCTCACCCAGAAAACAGATCCGTTTCCCAGTGGACACTGGAAACTCCACACCAGTAACACACCAACACTTTACTGTCCACCCTTTTGCACACAGTTATCTCACATTGCTGCTTTTACTCTGCTATAATTGCAATGTTTATACCTTAAAAATAAGCATTTTTTTGTCCTTGGTTACTTTTTGCATATCCTTGTTCAGATACACTACCCTTTTTCTTTAACTCCCAGTATTTTTATTGCTAAGTAAGATGGGTGACCTTTGGGCATCTGTTCAAACGTATCTGAACACTTTTCCAACTCCCACCTGTGTCTTTGTAGCGGTCTCTCATTAGATTTCATGTAATTATTTTCACAACTTCATCTGTCCCACAAAAATTTATCTGTAAAATTTCATTTTAGCAGCAACCAGCAGATCCAAGTGATTATTCAAAAATGCTCGATGAGTCTCCTTTGTTTTGCTGCATTCCCTCTCAGCACCCCAGGGCTGCAAATCACATGGACGCAACTCCTCTGAAATGAAGTGTGAGTAGTTTTGCAGAACATCATCAGTCCAGAGCACTTATCTCAAACAGCAGCTCTGACTAACGCATCAGCCCCTGACAACACAAACCCTTCACAACCTACACAAGCCCCATCGCAGGCTTGCACAAAACCCATTTACAAATGAGCTACAGGCCAAAAGCTACTCATTAAAATAATTTGGCAAACACTCTTGAATGAAACTTAGAAGAATACAGCTTCGTGCTGTCAGGCTTTTCACATGCCCCCCAACCAAATTCATTTGATAAATGACTAATTATCTTAAGCTGCATTAAAATTCAATCTTGATTGTGATTATTACTGATTAAGTACTACTCAAATTCTGCACTGCAATTCAGGACAATAGCTGTGATTTAGAAGATGAGCATAGAGCCCATTGCCCAGGGCAGCATTAACACACACTCCAGCCATGGCAACAGAAGTAGGTTCTAACTTGACACTTACAGTTTTTCAAGCACCCAGGCTTTACTACTTTCCTAAAATTGTTCCATGATACCCACAAGGCTCAAAAATAATTCTGAAATTTCTCAGCCACTCTTCAGTTCTGTCCCTTCTACAGCAGTGAGCAAGTTGCTACCCTGTCTTTATGTTCTCCACACGTGCACCTCAGCTTTCCAGTTCCCAGGCTCACAACTGAAAACATTTTGACCCTTTCTTTACCCTTCCTTTATCCTTCTGCTGTGACTGGTATGTTCTAACTTCCAAAACTAATCTGAGTTTTAAAACCCTGAAGCTATCAGTAGGGAAACCTATGACTTGCAATTTCCAATATGTCTGGAAAGCCACGAACTGACAACTCCATGTAACTGAGGAACTTCACTTCAGCCAAAAGAGCTGACACAACTGCAAAAGAGCACTTAAAAAATGTAAAAGTAAAACAATGGAAAAATTCAGAGCAAATAAAAGCAATCAGAGGACACAGTCCCCAGGCCCACACACATGTCCACGTTCCATGTTGGCCAAGGGCTGTGTTCAGGTGATGAGGATGAAGGCCCACATGGGACACAGAATCACAGAAAGGCTGAGATTGGAAGGAATCGCTGGAGGTCACCAACCCCCCTGCTCAAGCAGGGCCACCTATAGTAGGTTGCCCAGGACCATGTCTAGATGGCTTTTGAATATCTCCAAGGATAGAGACTTCATAACCTCTTTGGACAGCCTGTGCCAGTCCTCTGACACTCTCACACTAAAAAAGTGTTTCCTGATGTTCAGCGGGAACATGCTGTGTTTCAGTTTGTGCCCATTGCCTCTGGTCCTGTCACTGGGCACCACTGCAAAGCGCCTGGCTCCAACCTCTTTGCACCCTCCCTTCAGGTATTTATATACATTGATAAGATCTCCCCGAGCCTCCTCTTCGCTGGGCTAAATAGTCCCAGCTCCCTCAGCCTTTCCTCACGTGAGATGTTCCAGTCCCTTCAACATCTTTACGGTCCTTTGTTGGACTCTCTCCAGTATGTTGATGTCTCTCTTGCACCGAGGAGCCAGAACTAGGCACCGTTCTCCAGGTGTGGCCTGACCAGCGCTGAGTAGAGGAAAAGGATCACCTCCCTCAACCTGCAACGCTTCTCCTAATGCAAGCCAGGATAACATTGGCCTTCTTCATGGCAAAGGCACATTTGCTGGCTCACGGTCAACATGGTCTGCCAGGACCTCCAGGTCCTTTTCTGCAAAGCTGCTTTCCAGCTGGGCAACACAAAGTGATGGATGATTTCAGGCTGAGCTCAAGGCTTTCACACGTGAAAGGGTACATCTGCACACTGTAAATGAGTGTTTAGTTCAAAAGCAACTATTTCATTTTGCTCATAGCCCCTGACCCAGATGGTCTGGGTAAGAACGGTCCCAGTTTGCTGAATCACCTGCAACTTTGATAAGACTTGTAGCAAGCTCTTTATCAGCCACTGTTTGCCCGCCTTTAAAATGTATATGTGGCCAAAATACTTCTTCATGTTGAAGAATGAATACACCTACTGTATTTGTTGCATATTGGTCTTTCATTACCTGTTGTACATCATGTAGATAAAATTAAATCCTCTGTGAACAAACTTCTTTGCAAATGTAAAATCAAAGCAAACAACATTAAGTTGAAACACAGCTGATAACGCAACATTAATTTCATTGCAAGGAAGAGGTTCAATTCTTGGTATTTGATTTTCTCTGAATAATAGATAGTACCTATTTACTAGACCAAGGAGTAAACAATTTTTCCAGTTCTCTACTGGTAAAACACAGTAGCACATAATAGCAAGGTTTTACTGTACTATTAAAAAGAGGGTCAGTATTTCAGTAACATCCTTGTTATCAATAAGGTTACTCAGCAGTCATGAAGCATAAACTGAACATCCTGTGACTCTGAAATGTTAAAACATATCATTCTGATAATTTTTCCGCTCCTTGCTAAGTACCACTGCAGCTCAGATTGCAGTGTCAGCTGCCTAGATAAGGATTATATAACCCAGGGAAAAAATAGTGCGAACATCTAACTGCAAGTCAGCATGAAAATAAATGACTCAAACATGGAAGAATTCAGATTTCGAGACTGGCACCGCAGGTCACGTCTGGGTCCATTTCTGTGCAAAAAATACACGTTTATTACTAAACGAAAAAAAATATTGGCATTGGCTTCTGCAAAGAACAGATATATTTCATAGAAATATTCAGCTCCCAGATAGATTGTGGTGTCATCCAAGAAATAGCAGGAATATTATCAACATAGAATAGAGTTTTGGTAGCTCATAACAAAATTACAGTGTTTACAGTTTGTCCAAAAAGTAACTATGCAGAAAGGAAAGCAGTCAAGGGACAGGCAACACAAGAAATAAAGGATGGAAATCCTGCAGTATGAAGTTTTTAAAAACAGAGACAAATTTGTTTTGAGAGGAAACTGTTCACAAATTACATGAGACGTACTCAAGCCAACAGAATAGAAAAGAGAGCGAACGTGGTTGTTTCCTCTGTCGTAAAACAGTAGACATTTTCAAATGCATATAAAAAGCAAATTTTAGAATGAGACAGGAAGCTGCTTAAAAAGCTCCAAACCATTAGGATTAACCTGTGAAGCTGGTTATCAACATCATTGAAAGCTCCAACTTTCAATGCTCCAAAGAGCAAAACTTAGGGCAGGGTAGTTACTTGTACTGAAAATAAGATCCTGGGCTCCACAGAGCAATTAAGAACCACTGCCATGAATGATTTCAACATTGACCTTTGACTCATCAAAAAACAGTTCAATTTTGCCTCGGCAGTAAATAGATCACTTTTGAGAAGGGAAGGTAGATTTCCTTGAAAATGTTACCATTGGTTCCAATCCTGTTATTACTTCAGCACTTAAGATTCCTTTCTCATGGAAACTATACCATTAAGCAATACACCTGTCAAAGTACCACTGCTATTTACATGTTTTCAGAACAGGAGGTTCTAGAGAACAACCGTATCTATAAATATATTGTCCCGAGCCAGGTGGGCATCACTGCTGAACCTTCCCAACAGCAGCAGCATACCCAAAGCAATAAACTGGCTGGCAACAGAGATGTACAGGAAAGTTGAGTGAGTGAAGTGAGCTTCAAAACCTCTTTGCTAGGAGCAGAGTAAAGGGGGAAAAAAACCGATCAATCAGGACAAGGAAGCCAAGATTAAGGCACTGAAATTTAAACAGAAGTGCAGATGGATGGAGAGACTCAAAAGTGCCACCTTTGTGTGACAATATTTGTTTAGGGAAACAGAAAGTGTTTAGAGAAGTCTGATGGCTGTATTTAGTATATGGATTAACCTTGTCCCCTAGGACAGTTTGACACTATCATTTACAGGCTGGTAATGTTCATATCCAAACCCAGTGAGTCATGCTAAGCAGCTGTGCCCAGCTGTAAGCCAGATGGATGTGCAGGGGTTAACAGGCAGGAGGTGAGAGCAAAGTGGAAAGGAGAGACTTGAGGTGGACCCGAAGGGACCAGAGATGGAGTAAATGGATTTGAGGAAGCTGTTAAAGTCTTCAATGTTGTTATGAGCCAGTGAAAATCTACTGTTGGGTAGCTCACTGACAGCAAGGTAAATCCTTCCAAGAATGAGGGAGAAACAGAATAATTTCCTCCAAATTTTAAATTGGGGGGTGCGCGTTTCTTATTCACCTACTGCCATATCAGGAAACGTTCAGCTCTCCTAGTCATGGCAGTTGGGTGACAGCTCTGTCTGAGGGCACTAGAGAGCTCGGGACTTCCCAACTACAGGTAGATGGACTAGTCTTTTCAAGAGCTTCTGGAGTGTATGGAAATATAAGAAAGGCAAAAGCATATTTAGGGAGCAACAATCAAGCAAACTACCTGAGTGAAGCCCAAACTAACAATTTAGAGGCCTAAATGACATCTAACGCTAAATACATTAAGAGCCTCTCAGAGAACTGGTAGGCAGGATCTTATCAGACACTGCTCTGAAGGGTAGATAGGGGCACAAGAGCTGGTTAACCTTTAGGGATTACCTCCATGGAGCACAAACACAGCCCATCCCAAAGTGCAGAAACCAGCATGGCTGAACAGAGAACTCCAAACTGAGGTAGAAAGCAAAAATCAGCAAAGTCGGGGCAGGGACAGCCTGTCCAGGAGGAGCACAGAGGCATCACCCAGGCAGGCAGGAAGGGAATTAGAAAAGCCAAAGTCTCACGTTCCTTCCTAGACTCAGATTGCTTTCCGCAGGAGTGTGCTGAAAGTCTAAAAAAGTTCAAAAGGAGACTGGACAATTTCATTGAAGAAGAGATCCCGTAAGGACTGTTACATACAAAAGCAATCCTTCTGATTTGGGAAGTCTCTAATGCAGAAGTTGCTTGTATCTAGGAGAATACTCTGGAAAAACTGTCACACATGCCATCTGCCTTCTCATCCTCATTCATGTCCATCCATTACTGGCCACTGTCACGGGCGGGACATTGGGCAAGTGCAACCTGTGACCTGGCGTGGTATAGTCATCCTTATGTTCTCTGGTCTGTGCTCTACTGTGCTGCACCTGTACATACTGGATTTGTATTTACCCACATCTGGAGGTCAGCCCCACCTTCCAGCATTAATATTGTTAAAAACAAAGATGACAGGAATTAGCACAGAAGAGAAAACATCTCTGTTCTCATGTTGAAAAAACATCAAGATCTCCTAAGATAGAGTGGCCTGCTATCTGAAACAATTTTTCCTCTGAAGCTGTTGACCTACTTTGTTAGCTATACAATTTCTTACAAATTTACTATATTATAACAGCTGTGTTCATGCTGCTCTAGTGTCAGCACTTCTATTATAAACCCCATTTTTTACACACTTCCGTAATAACTCAATTATAAAACTTGGGCAAAATGTGGCTCTCCACAAGCATTTTCTTCTCCAAAGTATATTTGACCATCCACAAAAATACACCATTGCAAAATGCCAAATTGCCCACTTGGGGTCTGATTTGTCCCCCAGAGTGTGGCTGGACACTGCCTGAGGGTGGCTGGTGAAGACATCTGAGCCCACCTGTGCTGTCTGAAAACAAAAATCTGCTCTTGTCACTAACAAGCTGATGGCAGACGTTTGGTGTGTGGCCCTGCACTGCTTTTTTGTGTTCCCTGGGTGGGTTTGCACACAGCCCCGGCACGCCGTGGGGCAGCACAGAGTTGGTGAGGAGCACTGCTCTGTGATCAGGTACCCCAGAGAGGCCTGACAAAATCATGGGGTATGGTAAAGAGGGAGATCTTGGAAGTACATAGTGCTTAATGAATGGGAGGTTTAGGCAGGAAAGGAGCTGTGGGGGAGAAACTGGTGTAGGGAGGGAAAGAACAGAAGAAGAGATGGCAGATTGGTTTCCTATGAAGAGCCAGTGTACTGTCAGAAGTGTCCTTCCAGCACAGCAGCTGGGAATGAGGGAGAAGGACCCGACAGCTGTACGGACAAAATAGCAAGAAAAAAACCTATCTCCCCAAAGCCAAGCTTTGCCTTTTCTAATTCACTCCCTGCCCACCTGGGCAATGTCTCCATGCTTCTCCTGGACAGCCCATCCCTGTCCCTGGCCCTTCCATAAGTTTTCCCTATTCTATTCTTTCTGATAAAAAGGCACCAAAACCACACGAGATATTCAAGGTGCTGGAACAGCATAGATCTGTATGGTGAGACAACAATGTTTCTTCAGTTTGTTCCCTGTTTCTCTCCTAATAATCCATAATGTTCTGTTGGCCTGCTACTGAGTCTAGCACCCAGGTTTTCACAGACCTCTCTGCTATAGACCCGAGTCTCACTCCTTTATAGTAACTGTTTGCTTAGATATGTCATGACAGGTAGCCCTCTCAGATGCTACATCCACAGAGCCATACCAGCGCTGTCATGGAAGCAAGGCTATCTTAACATAGGACACAGCCCTCCCTAGGGCAGGACCTCCATTGTGTAGTCCATGGCGCTGGCTGGACGTGTCCCGAACAGGACACAACCATTGGGCAGGGGCTCCATGGGCGCTTTTTTCCCAGAACTTTCTCTAGCAGTGCCCTCACCTGTTAGCACCAAACCCCAAAGGTGCTAAGGTCTCAAACTACAGCAAGGCTGAAATAAAATCTTCCTTCACTAGATCCATGCCCGTCCATCTTCTTTCCCCTCTTAAGTGTAATACACAAGGCAGTCCCCACACCAGACAGTCTGTCCTAGATACAGGGCTGCTGCCACTGTTAAAGTCTTATGACCTTTCATCCCAAATGGTATTTTTCCCTTTCTGGAGTCACTTCTGGAAATCTCCAGTTACCGGGCTCCAAACTTCAGTAGCTTGTTTTGAGTAAAATCACCAGAAAAATCTTAATTCAGGAAATAGGCAAACACTAAAGTAATTATCAACTTTCATATAAAATAGATTTTGAAAACTTTTTTTCTGTAGATCTGGTAGGGTCATGCATTATAATGGTTCTCTTTGACTTCTGTCAGTAAGGAATCTCACTATATATTAATGTTGATAAATTACAGAAGCTAGATTAAATTCTACAGTTCCTTTTAAAACACCAAAGAAAACCTTTTATCTGCTCCTACTTCTTCAGATGCAAAGAATTCAGCTTTAGTCCACCAGTGGATCTTCCCAGTTGCTACCTAAGTATGTGTGTGACAGCTGTCAATTCAGAAGTCATTTATCACAACAGAAAGATGAGAGGAAAACACTGAGTTGATATGACAGCAATGGCAAAAATTCGTTAAAGCAGGCATCCCTGCAGGAAATCTTTCTATACTACAACAGATGGCCAGTAGTTAGAGGAAACCATTAAATCTTGAATTGTGGAAATTGGTTAATTTTTTCACAGCAAAGGGTAGCAGACAAAAACAAACTTCACCAACCTTCTGGGGAGAGCTGGAGCTTTTATGGAGTGCAGGTACCTCTCAATAGCACAGGAAAGGCACTTGATTGTACAAGCACATTGCTATATCATAAAATGATTTTATAATCATTGTATCATTTCCATATACCATACAGACAATACAGTCACACAAGTGTCATAATTGCATAATTACTACATTAATGCACGCAGGCAGCAATTAAGCAAATACTACACTCTGGGATGCAGGAGGGGAAGTTGCCGAGGGCGCAGCCCGTGGGGCTGGCAGCCAGTGCCCCGCAGCCCCCAAGCTCTGCCCAGCCCCACAGCCCACCCCTGCGGCCAGAACACCAGCTGCAGATCCACCGTGGAGCCCGGGAAGGTGATGGGTACGTGAAGGGTGGGATTTTCCTCCTCTAATGCTTTAACAGGAGCTGGAGAGACATTGTACTTTCAGCTATTCTGGAATACATCAATTAACCTGAGATGTGACCAGTATGAAGATACAGACTTTCCTCTATATTTGGGAATTTTCAATGTCTCAAAAGAGATATGGCAACATATACAAATATTTCATTTGTGTATACAAAATATCAGCAAAAATTGACTCTTAAGCTGACTTCCTCCAAAGTTCATATCCTTCCAGACCAGTCCTTTATCCAGATACATTCATCAGGGTCTGCTCTTTCACGTTACTAAAATATATTCCACGACTGAGCAAAGAAAATTAATATTGCCTAAAACTAGGAGAAATTCAGGTTGTATGAGCACTGTAGCAAGTCTGTACTGCATTCCAAATGACAAGGGCTACAACAGGGGATCGGGGAATTTTAAAAAGGCAAAACTTCACTGAGCTTTCTTGGGACCCATTTAAATGTGAAACTCAGGGACTGCAAACCTGTGGGAACCTGGGAACAGATGCCCAAGTCATTCCCACTTCTGAAGGCCTTTTTTCAAAAAGAAAAAAAAATCCCTTGGGAATCCATAGCAATAGTTGTTTGAGTGAGACCATCTCACCAGCTGCATGTCTGAGTGCTACACAAGGCTGACTGGAGCACAGCTTGCCTTACTCGCACAGTCCAGGGGGTGTGCTCGTTATAATAAATGCTGTCAGCTATGTATATTAAAACTTTCCTGTCTTTAAGCAGAAAACAGAAAAAAGGATGAAGTAGCAATAGTCCTCCTCATACCTAGTGTATATAGCAGCCAAGCAATGGACAACATGAGCTGATGGCACTGAAAAGCTAACTCACTACCAGCTCTGAATTGGATTTGAGAAGGCCTTTTGATCACTGATAAGAAATATGGAAACTTCTAAGCCCCTGAAATACAATTCCTATTTTTTCCCCCAAAATAAAATTCCTATTTTAAGACCTAATTGATCTTTAAAAATCAGAAAAGCTGTTTCTTTAGCCTTACCATACATTCCTGTGATGTGCGTATTATAAGTAAAAGCAAATAAATTAACTTTGTAACGCTGCAATGGGATTTCAAGGGCAAGAAAAACAAACAGCCAGCATTGTTATGTGAAAATACATACTTTTTCATAAGATCTCTGCTGTCTGGGTGAGGATAACCATGCTTCCAGCACACTGTTCTCACTCATTTAATAATAGGATACAATTTTGGATTGTGTATATGTTGACAGAAAGCAGAAGTGACAGAAAGCTCGGGAAGCTTTGCTTTTAGTATTTGCCTGTTGGAATGGAAATAGTTGAAGAGAACCTCTAGGCTGATAAAATCTGTCACTTGAACATCAACTAAAAATAAATAAAACCAACTTTTTCAGCCACTAGAAAAAAAACGTCTATTTCCATTGCAAATTGCAATAATACCTGGTTTAGGCCTTTTCTGTTTCAGACATTTCATGAGTTCCCTTCTGCTTTGGGCATCCACATACTCTGAACCTGCCAAGTAATACAGCAGCATTACCTCCAAGTTGTGTCAAACCACCTGCACAGCTGGACTTTGACGTCCAGAACCTGAAAATAAGGTCAAGCAGGACTCGATGCCGAGAGGTATGAAAACCCCAGCTGAAGACCAATCCATGGAGACACAGACCAGGGTCAATACGGGCTCGTCTGACCATGGACTTTGCTATGGAAATACTCAGCTGATCTGGAGACAGCTGTGCTGTTTCTCCTGTAAGACTTGTTTCATCCCCAATATCAGCACCAACCCTTAAAACTGCAGGAAGATCCATCCCTCTGATTAGACACAATGGATTAATAAGGATTAAAAACTAAACTCCTTATGCACCGAAACATGCTCTGTTTTCTAAATTGTAATGGTTAATTGTGACAAACACAGGCTATTTAAGTGCTTAATTTTGATAATCTAAACTTTCTCAACTTAATTCCATAAATACACAAATGTGTATGTACCTTTTAGACAGAGGCAGTAATTATAACTGACAGCTGTGAGAGCATTTCACATGTTTCAGTAATAAACCTATCTATCCCTATTAAATATTAATACACCATCTCTCCCTACTACCTATTATGTCATCAGTCACATCAGTTTTAGGAGGAGGTCAGCAAAAACAAGATAACAAGAATTTTTGTCATTTTTTAAAATACAGACTGAGCAGTTTATAGATATTAATAAAACCCCTGACAAGAGAAGCACTATTTACTAACAGGACTGATATATAAGCTGGAAAAAATTAATAGAACATTTTCCTCCCTTAAATTTGTTTATCTATTGTGTAAATATCAGAGGTCGTATTTCAGCCAGGAGAGGGACGACATGGAAAGGAAGGTGAAATGAAAATACGCCCTGGTCCTTCTTCCTGCTGCCACCTCCCATCCTCCCCCCCAGGGACTCAGAGAAGGCTGCGCTGAAAGTCAGTGCCCCTCTGCAAGGCAGGACACAGGGGAGTCAGGCAGGGCTGCTGAGGTAGGAGAGTGTCGGGGTAAGGATTTCGATACCAACCTCAATACCACTGGTTCCCCCCATCTGTGGTTGAGAAGATACACTGGAGGTAGCCCTTCAGATCTGCCATAAACTCGAGTACCTTCAGCTGTCATGTTTCTCTTAACCTCACCAATTATTTTCATGTTTTCCTAATCGAGAAGGATGACTCTGGCATACGATAACCCACAGACACTGCAGATCATTTTCAATTATTATTCCCATTTTTTGACTTAATGATACAGTCTGGCACGCAGTTCAGAAGCTGACTTGACATTCAGACTTTTCTACTGAAAAAAATGCTGATTTGATAAAAATTGAGATGTTTCAGAGGAACAGACTTCCCACAAATTACTTCCTAACAGTTAAACTGAAATGTGTCTTTTTATGTGTGAATTTTTTGAGCTATTTATACAAATTTCAAGAAAACTCATCCTATTAAGGACACTCCAGTTTCCTTTTCACCAATTGTTTTCACCCACATAACTTTCATACCACTCTTTTGACAGGTTAAAACAAAATGTGTTTTCAAGTTTCTTTTTGTGGGAATTTTAGTAATCAACTTTTCACTCCAATTTGGTTGAAAACAAGAAGTTGGGAAACTTGGACTTGTTACTAGAATCTGGGTTTTTTTTGTTAAAAACTAACCATTAAGGAAACAACTGTTCCTTTTCGGTTGCCAAATTTTATTGCAAGTCACAATTTTTTGCTTGATTGTTTCCATCTAGGGAAGGGGAAAACACACACATCATCAGATACTGCTTGCTTAAAAACAGACCTTCACCACTGCTCTCCCCACAAACATACCAGCCAATCTTTTTCATTAGCTGATTAAGCTCAGCCTTACAACCAGTTGCTTTCTACTTTCACTGCTTCTGGTAGAAAACTCCTCCAGAACCTCCCACCTAAATAATTACAAATTTTCTTTTAGTTTGTGCATAACCAAGTTACAGCCTGTTACTCTTACAGCAACCCTGCCCTTTTTCCCAAAATAGATATTTCTTCCACTCCCAGATGTTAACTCCCTGAAGTATTATCAATGGCAATTAAATCTCACAGGTTTCATTTTGCTGCAAAGATAACTGTTCTGTCTCATCTCAATAGTAAGGCTTCCCTGATTATGCAAGTAACCCCTCTCCACCTTCCAAGTTTTAAGGAGTCTCTCTTGAACCTGCTAACTGGCAGTGTGCATGAGACGCCAGAATATAGAGCACTCCACATTTTTCAGACTGCTCCATTAACCCCAGCTTCTCTTCAGCCGGAATTAGCCTTGCTGACGTGCAGTCCACAGAGTCTGCTCTTACTCCCAGATCTGCAGAACTTGAGCAGCAGTACTAATTACCTCCCCTATACCACCCCTTATTTTATAGGGCTTTCTCAGATCACACCTAAATTTGTCTGCTCTCTCTGCTTAATGCTCTGAAGTTTCCTTAGCCCTTCTGAAGCCTCTGAGTGATCTTCAGATTTCCTCCATTATCTCCTTCAAACTCTAGAGATGAACAAACAGAGGATTTCACCTTCAATCCCGCCATTTCAGGCAGATGGTATCTGCCCATATCTTCCACTGATTGATTAGCAGGTTAGGATTGCAGGACCTACTTGTTTTGAGGCTTATCAATCGCTATTATTTTTTTCCCCTCCTGTGATAACTCCTGGGAAGCACAAAAGAATCCTTTAAAAGCTAAAACAAAGGGGAAGTTCCTCTCTTGCAAAGATGACTATTTTTGAATATACACACACACATATATATTATCCACTCCACTTTTTCCTTTTTTTAGTAATTCAAAAACAGTTTTGACAACAAATTTAGAGTCAGCTTCAGTGCTTATTACTGGCTTCAATTTTCTTTTACTAGGTGATATAGTTCCATTAAATCAGTGTCTGCAAGATTGGAGTCCAGGAGAATTCCATCCTATTTCATGCTTCATTATGAAAGATTCATACAGCCCTACTCATCATGTTTCTACAGTCATCTACATCAACTTTAGCGTACTAAAATGTTGTACAGCACGAAGTGACACGTTGAAATGATCAGTCAAGTTCACTGGGCTTAACCACTCTGACAATGATATGTAATCTTACTTTGGTTAGGGATAAAAAGACATCCTAATCAGCATAGAAGAGCAATCTTTATTGTGGTAATTAGCATTTACCAAATTGCAACATTAAGCTCAAAATGTCGAAAAGTGCCCTAGAGGCAGAAGTACAGGAGAGAGATTACCTACAGGCCACTGAGAACGGAAGCCGCCTTTGTGCTGGAAGAAGCCCTGCAGTGATGTGAGCGCCACATGCCTGAGCTTGTTTTCTGCAGGGAATGGTGGTAATAGGATTAGTTTCTACAACATGACATGTTAATAAACTGTCTCTCACAAACACATACACCCTCTTCTCAAGAAAAAACCCAAGTCATTCCTGTGCAAGACAGACTGAATTATTTAATCAGTGTAAGAGGTACCTGGAAAGGAACACTCAAGAGCCGAGTTAAACATCTGAACTTTTCAGTCAAGTACAGGCTGCTATTTTATTTTACTTTGTTTTTCCATTGCATGTAAGATACCAACTGAGAAACAAAACAGGACTGGAACTAGAAGATGACCAGGGTACTAGCCAAAGTCTGTCAGACCAGGGTTGTGTCATCAAATTCTTGATCTTCGTTTAAGATTCTACAGCTGAACAATCTGTGTGTGTGTATATATGCACAGGGGATGTTTAGATTGGATATCAGGAAAAATGTCTTCACTGAAAGGGTTATTAAGCATTGGAACAGGCTGCCTAGGGAAGTGGCTGAGTCAGCATCCCTGGAGGTATTTAAAAGATGGGTAGATGTGGCATTTAGGGACATGCTTTAGTGGTGGACTTGGCAGTGTTAGGTTAATAGGTGTTAGGCAGTGTTAGTGTTAGGTTAGACTCAATGACCTTAAGGGTCTTTTCCAACCTAAATGATTCTTAAATTCTCTATGTGCACGTGTTAGTGTTTTAATCAAGTCTGAGTCAGAAATCATTGGACTGGAGGAAGTGCAGGTGCTACAAAGTCCAACTTCCAAAGCCAGTATAAATTCCTTCAGCTGCTCTCCATGACACAGACCAGTTCAGGCTTCTGGGGAAACCACTCACAAACTACAAATTGCCAGACAGCGTGGGATTCTACAGCCTTGGTTTGCTTGGTTTTTTAAAATCTTCATTCTGTCGTCTTGTCTACTAGAGACTACAGCAGAGAACTCTATATAGTAATGACACCGGATACCTAAATATTCCAGCATTCTAAGGACATTCAGTTTCTTGCTAGGTTGATACCATTAGAGAAAGCAGACTGTTTACCTACCATGACTACTGTTTTTATCACTCATACTATATCCTGTTCCTGGTTTTGCTGCCTTCCAGTGATACACATTTTCATTTATACATTTGTGCCATTATTTTACTAGGAGAAAAACTTCCAGAGACTTTACTGGGGCTTCATTTGCATTTGATGATTCCATTTAATAGCCCTGTGGGCTAAAAGCCAACTGATGAGAATTTCTAATTCATGATGGCAGAGGAGGATGTTAACCCCATTAGCATCAAGAAGAAATGACCAAATGTCAAGACAGTTTTCACAGTTCCATTCCTGTCCTTTCAGACCAGTTAAAGCTCCCAGAATTAGGTTAGTCAATGGTGCAGACTAGTTCCTCGGTTAACATGTCCAATGGTGCTGTCGGACACTATGGACTGACTGCATCAGTCATGCTGCTGGGTCCAGTTACTGGAAATTCAAAAAACAAGCAGACCAAAAGATACACAATGAATTCTTAAAGGCTTAAAAGGTCTTAATGAAAACAGAATAATTCTATCTTTATATTTTTTTTCCATTTAAAAACAAGTGCACCCAAATAAAATGGATGAGATGGGGAGGACAGGTATTTTCAGTACTGTATCATTTGTCTGTCTCACTATCATGACACAGGAAAATTAAAGCAGCTTTGTAGCATTCTCAAACTTGACTAGATAAATCACAGGGTAAGCACAGGGTGTTATGATACTCCTCAGAGATTAGTCCCATAGGTCTGGCTGGATCCTCATCTCCTCCTCAGTCACATTTTGACAAAGCCTCCCTGCTGAACAAGGAGTCGTTCCAGGCTGGCAGACTCACTGTTGCTGGTGTTAGTAAGACTTTACTTCAACCTTTTCAGTTCTTTCTAAATATCTACTCTTCTTCACTTTTCTCTATTAACTTCAATGATACGATAAACCTCCACAAATAGTACAGCCAACCAGCACTCAAAAAAGGTCAACTGAGGATCTCCGCAGAACATGCTTCAACATGAAGTGCAAGCAAGTAACTAAAACCACAGCAAAATCAGGTACATTTTGCAAGATCAATCTCGCAAGGCATTGACTGTTCAGTCGACAAGGTTTTCATTCTGCAGGGGACTCAATCTTTTAACTCAAGCAGTGGAGGTTCTTGCTTTGAAAAAAAAAATTTAAAATAGCTGTTTCAGTGGCTAACCATGGCTAGTTCCAAACAAAAAAAAAAAAGAGAGGAAATAAGAGGATTCTATTATTTCATTCATTAAGAAGCTAGAAGAGTATTTTTGCCAGTCCTTTTGTATGCAATTGCTGCGGCCAGTAAGGACATTTACGCTCTAAAGAGAAACATGAAAGAGAAGAGAAATGATGAACAGTCATCCTTCACTCCCCAAAATAACTTAAATCCATTTGAAAACAACAACAGAATCCTCAAAAACATGGGTCAAAGAAAATGCATTTGAAAAGTTGTACTTAACAGCAGCATTTTCCCTTCCAACCAAATTCCTGACTTTTGTCTTAAGCAATCTTAGATTCTTAACTCTATTAATAGCTTAATGCATAATAAATAATACATTATTCAAAAGGAACTTGTACTTTCGCATTTGGTACAATACTTGCAAGCTACTGGCACTGTTTTCCACTTGATTTCAAATGACATGCCCAAAGTCTTTGCAAGGAAAAATAAATCTGCCTATTCAAAAGAGATACTGTCTCTGCCCAGTTGAATGCATCTTTTTCTTGCAACCAAAGAAGAAATACTAAGTTCAAAATGTACTTCAAAGGGGAGGAGAGCACATAGAAAAGGATGAGGTGTCCTATTCAATTCAGGTCACGCTACTTTCAAAAGGATCTAGCAGAATTATAAAAGTTTCAAAGATGGGCAATAAAAATGATTAAAGTCATGCTGATTCTTCCGTATCAGTAAAGATTGAAGATGTTGGGACTTCTTAGATCAGAGAAGCAAAAGCAAAGGTAGACATAAAAATAAAGAAGACAATATGATAAAAGGTACAGCAAAGATAAATCAAGGTCTACCCATTCAGTTTCTTTCATAACGTAAGATCAAGGATACATTCAACACTATCAGAAGTTTGCAAAATTGACACAATGCGTTATCCTTCTGTGGAACTTAAGAGTTTGTGATATCATCCACGTTAGGGGTTCTGGCCGAATAAAAAAGCCAGAAAGGTTATGCATGCACAGGTTCCAAAGTCATTTTCAGATTTTTTTAATTAATGTTCTGATTTGTCTAAATGAAACCCTTTTCTTAGTCTTATAGAATAGAAATTCCCCAGACTCTAATTTTGATAGTGTCAAGAATATTTCATTTTCAGTTTATCAGGTGGCCAAAACACTTCACTTTTTATACAGTCATAAATCACAATACAACAGAAATTGAAACATTCTGCTTTTACCAGTGTCAGTGATTCCATGTAAAAATATCTGTATCTCATACTGAACTTTTAAATGTCTTTGTGGTCTACAATAGAGGAAAATAATTTTATAAATATTGGAATTTCAGAAGTGAAGCTTCACATTTCAGCTAGCACCTTTCCATAAATATTGTCAATCTCAATACTTTCAAGTGTCTTTAATATGAAAATAACCCACATTGCCAAGAACATAGACTGAAATAGTATCAAACATGAATTAACTGCAAACACAAACAAGAAAACAAAAAGTTGCATACTAACAGCACCTGTTTTGGCAATGCAACTCTATTACAAAGCTAACAAGGCCTCTATGAGATAGCAGAATCATAGAATATCTCAAGTTGGAAGGGACCCACAAGATAAGATAAGATAAGATGATAAGATAAGATAAGATAAGATAAGATAAGATAAGATAAGATACGATGTGTTCATTCATTCCTTAAGTGAACATGAAACACTCCGAGGTGAACGCCAGTTTTAAACAACGTATGGGAGTAGAATTTTCGTATCTCCCATTCTATCTGCCACTCTCCTCAGTTATCTGGGGAGTTCAGTACAATTGTTGCTAGGAAAAGAAAGTGCCTCCTGCCCATGGTGGCAGGGAAGGCTTATTCTCAGCCTGTACCTACTTATACACCGCATGGACCGAGCTCCTCTCAGGCCTAGAAACAACAGCTTGTTGGGTACCACGTCCTGGTGAAGCAGCTTCAGAAAGCAGAGGCACACAGAGACGTGTGACTGTCCTGCAGTAGCTCTGAGCTACAGAGGCTCTGAACAGGAGAGAAGATACTCAACGGAGGCAGAGAGGAAGAGGAAGTATATCCACAGGAGAAGATAGCAGGAATGTCACTGATATATCACTTTACATCTGTGTTGCTATTTTCTTGTTGCTATGGGAATACTAGAGAAAGTGGTTACCATTTTGTATTCATAGACCCATGTAAAGTCTAGGTGTGAACAGTATCATTTGTTTGCAGCCTATAATTTTCTCTTCCAACCAGTGTTAAATAGTTTTGTTTAGGAGGGTATTAATAATATTCTCTTCTCTATTCACATGTTAAAATTAGCTAACCTTCCACCTGCTTTGGAGAACATCCAAGAAAATCTAAAGCAATGACAAGCACCAACTTATCAGGGTAAAACAGATCTTTTTTCCATATAATTAAAATTAACGTACTAACTGGAATTCTCTTCATAGAGATGATGTTATCTTGCTTTTTATGAGGCCATCTACGAAATTAATTCCATCATATTTAACTTGAGTGTCAAGAGTGAGGCTTCAAAGCACTTTAGTGGAAACAGCTTTGAAAATTTTAGTAATGATTACAGGGGCATTCTAGAAGTCCTTCCTTATCCTAATTAAACAGCATTGCATGCATTCTCTGAGACAGATCTGCGATGGAAGTCAACAGAGGTAAATATTGGAATATTTAAGTTGTATCAACACTGAAGAGGAGAAGAAAACTCACAGGATACAGTAGGCTGTGTTTGTATACTCATGTGACAACTCCTCATTTCAATCTGAAAGGAAATATGATTCCTCACAGTTACTCAAACAACCATTGGCAGGAACAACCAGGTCTTGAAGAATGGTCTCAGCACCATGAAAGTGCTACCAACACTTTATTTTTGTATTTCAATAAGTTGTTTGATGCTCTGCCTGAAGACTAAAATCACACAGGAGTAAGTGTGCATACCTGGCTACTGATTGCACTGCTGCTTGCTCATCTTCAAAATCTAAACTCCTCCTCAATATTCCCAGAGCTAAACCCTGTGAGGTTCAATAACGCAGTCAGTCCCTGTTCAGAGAGTGTTTTCTACACAACAAGTTTATGTACAACAAGGACATAACAGACAAAGTAACATCCAAAATGAAGAAAACGCCAATGTTCAGTCTCTAGGCTATTTTCACTGAGCTGTGAGTAACAGTTTGAAACTCAAGCTAGTACCAACTGGAGACAGTTTCATGGCATCAGGGAAGAGCTGTACAGAAAGGTTCAAACTAGCAGGTTTCCCAGAGTAACTATTTATTTACAAACTCTGTTCTCCCAAGCTGCAAGGGCCATTACAGTAATTTATCCTGTAAATCTTGACAGGGTTCAACCTCGTTCAAAGAGAATTAGCATTCAGACTGATAGGAGTGTGGACAGGGAGTTACTTAGTGCGCTCCCACTTCTATCAATCTTACCAAAGACTCACAGAGATAAACGGAAAGAGTCCACCTGACCTTAAATATTTCTGAATCGGTCCCATTAGTGCCTGTTAACAACACTCCAAAGATAGAGTTTATGTTGAGAATTGATCACTCAAAAGTAAATATATAAAGCTGTAAGTAGACATATTAATATGTTGAAGGATGCTAAAGGAAAAGGCTATTTCCCCAGGAATTCAGAGAAATAACTCTTAACAAAAAGGCCACTTAGAAAAAAAAACTATTTTACCTTAGCACCATATTCTCTTAGTAAAGATCATTAAATATTATTTGAGATGAGTGAAACAGAGAGGGGAAAACGTGTCCCAGATCTAGATGATGACTGATGCTACTTGTAGAAGAAGGAGCTGGAGGTATTTGATGCAGCACCAAAACCTGTAGCAGCAGTTAGAAAGGACTGATTAAAATTCAGATGCTGTAACCAGAGTGTGTGAAACATAGAGCTACATAATTCATAAATAGAAAGCTACATTAAAAAGCATTAAAGATCCTGCTTATGCAAAAGCAAAGACATACAGAATGGGTGCTAGCACACTCAGCGTACGTACCAAGTCCGGGCTTCCCCTGGCAGGAGCAGGTTTGCATTTCCAGCACACCCCATACATCACTGCAAACGTTACCCGACTGCTGCAGCAGCTCGAGGAGGTGAGGAGCTCTCACAGCAACAAGAACAAGGAAACATCAGCTGGAAGATACCATGCGATTAACAATTAAACATTATGGGGAGACAGGAGTTGCTATGGCTGGAGAGAAATTAATTCTTCAGGTTTAGCAGCAGATTCCTCTCCGCAGAGACAGTGCCGCTTCTAAAGGCTGCGTACATCTGAGAGCACAGGGGTCAGCTCGGCACTAAGACAGCTGGTGGTGTACACACTTTTGAACTTGGCAAGTCATCCATTGCCATATAAACATTATTGCCAGGCATTAATTTGGGATTAATGGGGAAAAAAAATGGGTGCTAAATCAGAGCCAATACTATATTATAAAGAAACAGCAGGCCAAGTTCTCTATTGCAGTGACTCACCTTCCCTGAGGTCAATGAAACTACATCAGCAGGAAATTTTGTCCCATTAGAAGGATGTAAGCAAATAATTCATACTGAATCATTTATCTAATTAATCTCAATTTTTTCAGCATGAATGCTAACAGGCTCCAAGTTCCTCTCTTCTTTTTATTTGCAGTTATTCACTGAATAATCCTTGCCTGTGACACTACTGTGAGGTGTCCACAGAAAAGACGGGAGAATTTCTGATCTGTCCTCAAGGTTACATAGCATGTTTCTGTCCCCCAGCAATACACAATTTGGAAAGCAAAAGTTGTTTCCCACCATTATTCTGTGCCATTTGCTGGAAGGTCAATGCTATGGTTTAAAAAATTTTGCCAGTGAACTTAGTGAAGCACTTGAAAAAAATGAACGCTACAAATTCCGTGACAGAACACAAAACAAAGATCATTTACCACTGTTCCTGTATTGCTTATATTAAAAAAACAACTAGAAGAAAGAATCCCTTTCGGTTTTCTCTCTCTTAAAATAAATGCAGGGGTTTTGTATGGATATAAATAATTGAATAACCCAGTGATTTATAGCTATTATATATTTATATGTTCTCTCTCTCTGTTTTGGGGGTTTTTTTTATTGGTTTTTTTGGTTTTGTTTTTTTTAAATCAAAAGAGTGTGCAGAGATGAACTATTCAATGGATCTCCCTGCCATGCCCAAGGCTCATTTTTTGCCCTACGCGTCGTACACGAGCAGCTTATTCATTACAGTCATTGTTTTAAGGATGCCCTTTCAGTGCTCCCTTTGTTTCCTGGGGGGTCCCTTGTTTAAAATCTTGAGAGCAGGTTCTCTTCATTTCCCCAGACATCTGCTTTTGTTCCATCGCTTATGCTAGTACACATTAGTATTTAACGCTGGTATGGAGTTAATGTTTAAAGGCCCAGCTATGGCTGACACCATTCTGCCAGATATCACACAGATTAGAAACCTCAGCCCCGTCCCAACCGTGATCACCACGTAGAAGAGACACAGTGAAGAACAAACGACACAATCAAGGATGGAGCATGCCGCAATTGAAACAGGATGGGGCAAGCTTAGCCTCGCAGGAGTGTTTTACCACACCAAGCATTTATCAAAGGTACTGCTCGAAAGCTGCTGGGTGGCTTGTTTCGGAGCAACCAGAGTAACTGCGCTCTCCTCCTGCACAGTCATTAACTCGGGAGGTGCTTCAATCTTTTCTGAATTAAAAGGCGCAACAAAAATACAATGTCATTAGGGAGGGCTGAATCAAGAAGTGAAAAACATCTCACCATTATTTTTCTGGCTGCCAGTTGTCCACAAAAGCATTTCAAGAGTTGCTAAATGCTTCTCAAAACATTGATGTCACTACCAAAAAATTGCTTAGAGTTGAGCACATGGTCACAAGTGTGCGTTATCTGTCATTTGCTCATTTTCAAGCCATCGTATTTATGCTCTGCAATACTTGCAGCACTTCTGGTTTGTCACAACTGTCCTCTCTTGGTGAATTATCCTGCATTTACCGAGGCTGAGGCAGTAGGAGCTGAAGGATTTCTTCACAAATGTTTTGTGTTCTGAAAAAGCACAGCCCTTCTCCCTCTCTCATTTTAACAACAATTTGTTGACTGAAGAAAAACAAAAGGATTAACGGCTCTCATGGCTTCCAATTAAATGCTTTGGCCTTCTCTACTTTGCTTTTTAATCAGTGGCTCAGGGGCCCATTCCTTGTGCACACTAGCGAATTTAATATTAGCTCTTAATGAACCAGTTACTGACAGCAAGGAATGAAAGCTGCAGAGAATATAGGAAATTGCTATAGAATCATAATTTGCCTTTCAAATTGCATGTAAAAATAACAACAATGGCACACCAGTTTGTTTATTTATGTATGTTTTACCTATTTTCACTGATTATTACATAAGCTGCTGCTATGTGTTACAAGGCCTGCTGTTTCTAAAGTATAAAGATCACTCTGCTAGGGTCAAACACCTTATTTTAAGCCGTTGAAGTTACTGTATTTAGCTCCAGAAGCCCTGCTTCCCACCTCCTACTTACTGACCCAAGAGGTCATTAACCACAACCGTCATGTCCAACACCGAAAAAATCCCACCAGCCATGCCAAGCACACTCAAAGACAACCAAGTTTCTATTTTTCTTTCAGCATCAGAAGCCAACCACTGTGATGGTTTCTTGCTTCATCCCTCTCTGGGGCTTGGAAGGCTGTTATCAGGCCTGACATAGAAACTCTAGTGCTGCCCATCACCTACAACTTTGCTTAACAGAGCACTCAGACTCCCCTAAGCCCCACGCTCTTTTGAACTGGAAGAATTACTGAGTGTTAAGGAACAGCTCTCCCAGAGTAATCTTCATGGCATTTGTATCACTCTGGACACTTATTAAATGAAGAAGTGTGTAAGGAAGACAAAACCATCAAGAACAAACTTACTTTTCTTTTTTTTTCTTCCCTTTATTCATACAGAGAGGAATTCCAACAGTACTACATCAGACATATCTCACAATGCTTTCTTAATTGGCATTAACCAGTATTTCAGGAGGTAACATTTCACTAATTAAAAGAAAATCAGAAGCAACTTATTATAGTCAGCTTACAGAAATAGTACCCTTCAGATTTTGGCAGTAATGAAGATAAAGAAATAATGCACTCAAATAATTGTTCCCCACAATTCTGAATCACTTGGATAGCTATAAGCATAAAGTACAAGCACGCCTCATCAGGACTCTCCAAATAATAACTTAGAACAAAAGGGAAAGACTCCTCAAACACAAACTCACAGTTTGTCCAAATCACTGAAGTACCTGAATGAGATTAGAGTTGTGGCGAACACCAGAATTTAAACTATTTAAGCCAAAAAGAAACTTTCAGATTCTGTTCATGCTGTGTCCTGCAACATCTCCTCTCTCCCTTCTACAACCTCTCCTTTTCCCCCAGTCTCTGCTCCCAGTTTCGCTTTTTATTTCACCAACACCCCCATTATTCTTTCAGTGCCCTCTCAGAGGGAAAGCAACAGAGACAGATGGACATGAAACAAATGTCAAGCAGCTCCAGACAAAAGGATGAAGGGAGCAGGTGAGGGAGACGTGAACAAGGAGCACAGTAGGGCTGTAAGAGGATGAGAAAATCTCACATCATTACTCCTCTTCCTTTCCAAGAAGCAGCATATCTAAGGAGGTAGACAGATACCTTCTTGCAGACAGAACAGTAACATTAGTGTTGCTAGTGGGACAAAACCTTTCAATGTGCTGCAGAAGCCCAAAGCAAACAGCAGGATCATTAGCCTGATTATTCCCAGCACTAAAGATTGAGTACTGCAGGATACAACAATTGCTGGAAGCAAATTGAAAAGGTAAAGTGAATGTCCAGCTTCATCAAGTCAGGCTACAATCATTAACTCCCAAGACCTAACAGAGAATATACCGATGGGTATCTCTATAAACCTACAAGAAATAGAGAATACCCTTCCCAGTGGGTTAGTGGTAAACCCAGAAGAGTACTGTCCAAGGGTGATCATCCCAGATCCCACACAATTTGCCTGCATCCCACCTTGGGAAGCTGCTGTCCTTTGTCTCTAAAGGACAGAGGGAGCCTCAGATTAATTCTTTCCATTGAGGATGTGAAAAATTAGAGACATTGGTTGTCCAGGAGGGGCTGAATATAAAAGAAACTCTGGATGGACTAAAAAGAGTAAATCAAGAAAAGTGCCCTTAATACCAAATCTGGCTGAGCTGTGCCATCTAACAACTCATCCACACATATTCTTCCACCAGCTCTATCGGAAACAAAGGCAGGAAAGTTTTGGCTCACCAAGACAGAAAAGCTTATAGTGGAGAACACCAAAACAGTTAAAAAACATGTAATAGACCCTTTTGTAAACAAAGTCAGAATGATGCCTAGGGAGTTCTGTGAAATCAGCAGGGTTGAGCAAAGACCGAAAGCAATACTGTGGGGGCTGAAAGTTAGAAACTTGCCTTTTACTCCCAGCTCTGATACAGTCTCCCTATGTGATCATGAGCAAAAAAAATGTCCTGTCCGGGTCTCCAGGTCTTGGCTGCTCTTCGTCTACCTTCTCTGCAAGGACCACAGCAGGGGTTCTCTCTGCCCAGCACATGGCCCAGCCTGTGAACTCAATTGGGGTATTTACACTGGAATGTAATAAAAACAATTAACAAGTGATTGACTACTGCCAGGATTTTAATAAATTGGTCAACTACTGTATAAAGAAATTTAACCTTCCATTTCAGAAAACACAGGGACCTTCAGCCACCAAGCAAGAGAATTCATGTGAAGGGACTCACACAGACAACTCCAGAACAAATACTGTGATTAAGATTCTCCCAGTCTGGTCTTGGCAAAAATTGATAAAAATGACAGATACACATGTCAAAACAGATGAAGAATTGCTGCACAAAAATCCACACCAGTTAATGTGCCAGAGCAAACAAAACTACCTGGAGTCGTATCAGATAAAGACACAGATAAAACACTGTCAACAATAAAAACAGTAATACAAAGTGTTTGGCTGGTGAACAAAAAACATACTTGGATTGGGAAAACATCCGTAGTCAAACTTGACTGGTATATAGACATACATCACACCGGCTCCGCTCAGGACACCAAACTTGTCCCCCATCACCTCTCAAAGAAGGGCTGCAGGAAAACCATTTCTACAGCAGGATTTCTCCACTCACGCTTCTATCATTCAACTTTAGACTACTGGAAGAAGGATGATAAACCGTAAAATGCTGTAACCTGATTGATGTGACTGAAGCTATCCCACAGACATCTTTTCTCCTGGTGAAGGCGGTATGAAAAGGCAGATTGATGAATCTTTGGGGAATCCTCTTCCACCAAGCTGGAACAGAGGTAAAAGAGTGCAACCCTGACCACCACTTCTGGAAGACGAAGCCACTAACATCAATTTTATGGCCACTGTTTTATTCTCCTGTATGTCAGGCCAATGGACGAAAGTAATTTTTATTTCTAGTTTACAGCATAAGACCCAGATGACCCCTCTGTCTGCTATTACATTAAGATAAAGGAGGCCATATGGGTGTAAATAACAGCGAAATTGACCTTCTGCATGGTCAAAATTCAGGGGAGATACCAAAAGGTTTAGGGAGCAGTATGAGACAGTACTGCTGAACAACAGAAACGAGTAAGGACGGCAGCCCGTCAATTACTATAGTACATTGAAAATTTTCATATATTTTTCTCCAAAAATACTTGTGACTAGATACAGGAATATTTTAAAACCCCATGGTTATTATTCCAACAAAAAACAGATACAGAGGCTGAAGCATTTCTCTTTCCAGTCAACAGGATTGAAAGGCCAGGATGCCAACCCCAACATTTTACTCTTTTTAAAGAGAAACAGGCAATTAAATGTAGGGTTTTTTTCAAGTACAACTTCTGCAAAACACCTTCTCCTTGCAGGGAAAGATGCAATGGAAAGGAAAACTAAAAAGGTCACATAAGCAAAATAAACACGTGTCCCTGTGGAGGAGTACAGAAGGGATCATCTTGTACTTCTCGCTGAGAGCAGACAGGACTGGGGAAAATGAAGAGCTGAGTTTTGCTGTATTCTTCCTTGCTAAAGGCTATGTTGCATGCTTATCTTTGATTATCTCCTTTGTATGACCTTACAGGGCAAAAAAACCCGCCACCTAATACATCTGCCTCATTTATTTTAAATCTATTTACATACAGGGCTTGTGTTTTAATGAATTCATTTTGACATTCTGGTCATCAGAGATAGCACTTGTGGCAACAAAAGGGGTACAGAAGTGTTACAGACTGTTAAAGGAGTTAATATTCAGGAAGATAATAAGACATTTGACCCATACCAAGAAGCAGCTGACTCCCATCATATATCAATGAGTAACATACTTGCTCTTTACTTGGTTGCAATAGTAATTGTGTCAAATGGTCTCCCTACTACTAATAAAAAGGAAATGCTAAAGATTCATAGTTCATACAGATTATTTTGTGCCTGTGACCCTACACTTCTTGTGTAAGCATTTGATACACTACAAATCAATGAGGTGCTGAGTGCTGAAGCACAGGCTGGAGATGAAACATCTTCATTCTCATAGTGTAATTAGCTTGATGCAGTCACTTCCTAACAGCAGAACTCATTTCCATTGGAAAAGAATAAATTCCTTACAGCATTTTTGGACTTTAATTAAAATCAGCCACTGTCCTGGTTTGAGCCACCAAGATTTGTCTTAATTTGGGCCCTGTTCCCACATTAAGCACAAAATAGACCATACACTCTCTCTTGTACGGGAGGTCAAGCACAGAGATTCATCCAGCATGCCCACTGCACGGGTTTGCTTCCAAAAAAAGGGTTTTGCTTGAAAACAAAACGTAGCATGAAAACAACTGTTTAAAAGCCATACACACCCCATGAGCTCCAAAGGCAGCTGCAGGGTTCGTACCTGTTCTCCCACCTGAACCCGCTAGGAGCAAAACTGAAAGGGAGGGACCCGACACACAGCACCCCTACGGAGAGAGTAAATTTAAAGCCAGATTTGTAAAGCTCTTCAGGTGCCTAATTCTCATTGATTTCATTGAATTGAGGATTCAGTGGGAGTTAAGACACCTAAATAGCTCTCAGAGATCTGAGAGATTTCTCAACATATTTTGCTGTTAGATATCACCTAAGTAATGCATTTGATTTTCTTAACCTGACACAGACAGGACCTTTAAGGAAAACATATTCTATTTAGAGAAATCCATAGGCTGATTCGTGGTCCCAAGGAATTGATGTATGTTTGATCTAGACAAGAAGCTGCTGCACCTCATACCTTTCTCTTTGGTATCATTTCCCAACACACTCAATAAAAAATTTACTCTCTAGAGTTTGTTTCTTTGTAAGAATTAATAATCTCTCACTTTTATATTTTTGCCACTCAGTTTCCTTATCCTACATCTTACTTTTACGAACTCTTTCAAAACAAAACCAGAATTTTAGTTAAATATTAAAACAGTAAGCAAGTGCAGTTTTGCGTGTGACAACAAAAGCTTTACAGACTGTTTTAATGGTTATTTCATGAAAGAGTCTCTCCATCAACTCACACAGTGGAGCAGGTGTGTACGTACAAGGAAAACAAACTTTAAAGAAATACAGAAGAAAAAAGGCAGGGCGGGAGAGAGAACTATTTTACAGCTACTTCTGTCACAAAGAAGAAAGTTGATTATCACTCTTTGATAAGGAAGAAGAAAGCTGTGTAATGCTTCTAAAGCTAAGCCGGTATATAATTTCCCTTTGAGTTCTTTGACTTTCCCCCATGAGCCTTTCTTGTGCAAGGTTACATGTGTGAACAGCGAGCAATTGGGTTTCTGGCTCTTTGGGATCTCTAAACTCCTGCGAGTGTCCTAAAGCAGACATCACATGAGAAAGCCTGCTCATCAGCAGCCTTTCCTTGCAAAGGAGAAAATAGTCAAAGCAAAGAACAACACCGGAGGAAGCCTTGAACAAAATGGACTAATCTGGGAAGGAAGATAGTTCTAATGGAGGGGGCATCACCTCCTATGTATTTTCAAAATCCCCTACGCAGGCCAGCACAACCATTCTCAATTCCAGCAGGACATTTACAAACTCACTATTCATGGTGAGATTCTCACAGAGCTGCTTATGGGAGTGAGGATGTGTGTGTGTAAAGCTTGAAATGCTGTGCTTCAATCGCGCTATGGCAGGATCTGCCTGTTTTTATCTCAAATCCCCATTCTCTCCTTATTTTACACGTAATTAGTAAATGCTGTCCAAAACAAATGGGAAAGGGTTCCCTCTGAAACTCAAGCTCTATAGAGTCCAGCTGGTTTTGCGAATGATCTTTCCCTTAACAATACGCCAGAGCACTGATACACCTACAGGGTTTGTTCCACAGCTTGTGGTTTTCTATTTTCCCAGGAACTCGGTGCCAGGTTCAGTGCTGTAACACAATTACTAATCTTCAGTGACCTTCTAGCCCCCTAGCCCTCAACTCTGGCGATTAAAATTGATTTTTCTCCTTTCTCCGTATAACAATCTCACATGCCGTCCTTGCTTTACTATTAGACAATGTAAAGTTGCACCCGGAGCAGAACATGTGAAATCAGGCTTCTGTATAGCCCTCAAAGCAATTAGTCTCAGTAGCCAGCGAGGAAGCAATACAAAGCAGTGTGCAACTATCTTCCTTAGTCCAAAATGCCCCGACACAGGCTGCTTTCAACTTACAGCAGCATACGAAGTATGAAGACCTGCCCAGTGGCTGGGTGAAACACAAAGGCAATAGTTCTTATTAACTGGAGTCAGAACATGAGGTGAGTTTTACTAATTAGTTCTACAAGCAGCAAAGGTTAAAGAGCTATTAAGAACAGAACAAGCAGACTACTGAAGGTACACTTTTCACACTCAAACATCCTGATTATCAGAAGGGACATGGGTCCTTTTCCTTAGATGATGAAGAAACCACAAACAACTGCTTTCCAAGACCTACATGACTTCACATGACGTGTTCTATGACTACACTACGAGACAGCAAGAGCAAATGCAAGAATTTCACCTATGCAGAGGAGACGGTTTTAAAGCAGACTTAGATGAGAAGGTGCTGCTGTCCTCAGTCCAGCCCGCGAACAGCAAAATTCTTTGGTCACATCCTAAGACATCCCACAACACTGGGGTGAAGACACCCCCCCAGCTCTCACATCTGACCTCCTCTCCAGACCCCTGCAACTGGCCACTGCCCAGATCCTGAGCTTCTCCGATTTCCCAGATAATTCATTAACCATCTGAGGCTCATCAGCTCTGCTTTTAAGCAGCTCTTCATGCCCGGACTTCTGAGTAGAGATAAAGCATTAACTTCTCTTCTCTGCAGCATGGGATTTCATATTCTTGTTACAATAATGTCTTTTGCTTTGTTTTAAGATAATTAGATCTACAAATCAATACAGTCCTCTCCAAGCAGCAATTACAGCCAAAGATGGCTATTGGTAATATGGAAGCCATTCGTGTAGTGGCTGTTACCTTGAAGGCGGTTTGTCACATTTTCAAGCATAGATATTAAATAACGCTGGTTTTGCTTGCCTTGTTAGAACACCCCATTTTCCGCAGAGGGAAAACACAATTCAATAACTATGCTATACAAAGAGGTAGCAGGCTCAGGGGCAGAGCCTTGAAAGCAAGTAGTGCTTGCGAGAGAAATGTGGCATAGGGAATGAGGAATAGAGGTTAAGCCAAATTAAGAGGGTTGGTCAGTCTACCGAAGTCATCCTGCTTCCTCTTGCAGACCAGTAAGAGCGTTATGATGGCTGGTGCATTGGTCTGTGTTAGGGAAGTAAGTTAATTCTTTCATCATGATCCATGTTTCTCACATCCTCACAGCCCTGGCTGTTAATATGAAGAGGTGGGTACAAAAGAACTGAAATACAAACAACATCTATAATTTCGGATTTTTTCTAACGCCTAAAAAAAATCATCACCTATGTTTTGGAAGCAGTAAGCCATGTATCTGGAGGACTTACATTTCAGCTAGAAGCAAAAAAATTAAACATGGTAGGAGTTAAGAAATTTTTTCCATCTTCTTAATGGAAAAGAAATTGAAAGCAAGATACGCTAAATAAATTTTATTACAGTAAAGCAGGAGAGATTAAGGGGGAGTCTACCTGTGCCCAAGTGACCAAGATGTTTCTAAGCACACACAATCTAGTTTCACCCAGGGATACTATCCCTTTTGTGTGCTTTTTGCATTTCCAGAGCGTTCAACATGAGCAGTGCTCTACAGTTCCTACATCACATCTATTAATTCATGCTTCATCTAAAACGTCTTTAAAAGAAAACATCTCAATTTGGAGATGCTGGCTGTCAGAGCATTGCTCTTCTTGTTGCACTGTTTTAATGGTGAATTACCACACTGTCTTTCCCCAGAGAAGTTTCAACATAGTTGAAGCAGCCAAAATCAGACAAGCTGGTAGGATTCATTGCTGGTCATCAACAAATTGCATAGGAGCCCTACTGGAGAGCATGAGATTCAAGTACAAAATTTAGATTTTTAAAGGTTCTGAAAATCTTGCATTGAACAAACTTTAGTTTGTGGTCAATTCCTCCAGAACTTTACAGATTTCTGACGGGTCCTTTACAAACAACCGAATTACCTCTGCAAAGAAAATAATTAGATGAGAACAGAATATCCTCAGGGATAAGAGATAATTTTGTTCACGTATTGGAGTACCTGAAGTTAGAGCTTATTTTAATGACTGTTGCCAGACAGGAACTATTTTTGATAAAAAAGTACTCAATTGCAAAACCGTGCTTTTCATTTTGACAAAAAAAAAAAAAAAGAGGGGAGCATTCAAACTTCTTTCTTCACTGCTTGTTTTGTTCCCGATTTAATATAATACCTTTCCTTGGATTTGGGAACTCACTTCCACAGTGTCTTGTCTGCTTTTACAGCTCCATTAAGGTCACAACTATCCCTGCTTCACTCACGGAATGATGTCTTCTCTGCTCCCCTTCGCTGAAATGTCACTCCAGTGGGGCTGACCTTCAAAGCCTTCAGCTTTAAAATAACTCGCTCAAAGTGGCAGTTTCATTTCCCGTTTCATTTCCCATTGACTGTGTAAAAGAAGTATCTGGGAGCAGGTTCTCAGACCCATTACCTTCCTTCATAAACAACAACTTCAGACTCAAAAGATCAAAGCCTGGTGGCCTGTTACAGTCACACATACATGGTCTACACACAGTCACCCCACCCCACCACCCACTCCCACCAAGAGCTCAGGGACTCATTTACCTTCAAGCAGGCCCACACAGCAAAATGACTGAGAAGCCCAGAAGCACTATATATTGCAAGACTTTTAACCTCTTCACCACATCAGCAACCTCTTTTTTCTGAGCTTTACCCTTGAGCTGAAAATTGAGATGGTTCACCCTACAACACACAGAGGCAGATGATGATTTTGGATGCACTGACCACGCTGGTGTCCTCCCAGGGGCAGGACCCTGCCTGTGTGTAAGACAAGAGCCACAGCAGAGTTTGGCTTTGGCACTGGAGCCACACAGACCCGACTTCATCCACAGCTCAAACAGCCCTCAGCTTTATGCTCGAGCCTCTCAGCTGCCAATCTCCCAGACAGATGCCACTACCCTTATGTAATTATCATAGTTATGAGAGAAACAGAACACAAGAACAAAGACTTCATTACTAGCTCTAATTAGCTTTAAGCTAAAGGGGATTTAACATCATTTTCTCCTCCAATATGGATGTCAAAGGGGAAAAAAAAGCTTTTTGTAACCATTCACCTAGTTTCAAGGCAAGAAAATTTTGTAAATAGCCTGGGTTGGAGGAAAAGGGAGGCCTCTAAGATCAGAAGATAGCTAAAGCTATTTTTAATTTATTGGTAAACATTTCTTCAAATAGTTTACATTAGTTACGATTTCCTTTTGAACAAAGAGCTTTATGACAGGCTTCAGCATCTACAGATACCTCTCAGAAGCTCACAACTATTTTTCCCCTAACAAAAGAGATGGTAGCAGATGCTTCAAAAATAACTCATGCTTCTTCTTTCCTGATATTTTGGGGTTTCACAGTTTATGGTTGGTTTTGTGCCAGTTTGTTTTACTGTTCTAGAGTGTTAAAATGTGAATGTGCCCAGGCTTGAACTTTGAGACACCAAATGAATCAACGAGGAGGGCAGCCAAGGCACAATGCAGTTATGTGTAAGCTTATTTGCATCTGAAGTATTGAAGTACGGAGGCTTCTCCACTGCAGGCTTGCCAAGACTGGTCACGCCATGACTCAACTGAAGCCACCAGACAAGGTAAGCAGACAAAGTATTTCTACTTTTTAGAAAAGTCTCGATACGTTCTGCCTTCTCAAGCACTTCAATCTCTTTGAGGAAAAAATGATGATACACTACGTAAGAAAAAAAAATCCAAGGGGAAGACTATAGCATTGATCAGATTTTAATTCTTTGGGTGAGTATTACAAGTTACATTCTCTTTAATAAGCTGAACAGACTGAGCTACTTGAATTTCTGACTGTTTATTTCCATGATTGATTTTTAGGCCAGGTACATTGTACGTATGCACATAGTGAGATTATGTCATCCTTGTTTTCCTAGAAAAAGGGAAAAGCAGTTTTTCTAGTAGATCTATATATTTAGAATACCCAGTACTAAGCATTATTTTTATAACCAATTTCCTTTTATAAAATTATTCTGATATATTCCTTCAGGGAAAATAGAAGGGACTCAGACACCCTTCCAATGTGTGAAGAATACAGATTTTCAGTGTTACTTCATACAAATGTTTATGTTTGTTGTCAACATATGGACATGTGTAAAATTTGTAGTTTGCTAAATATCAAATATTTCACCCATAAAAATGGTAAAAAGCTAAATTTTTAGACCACAGCTTTGAAAAGTGACTTGATTCATTTAAGAAAAAAATTGATTTTCAGATCCTGGTTGGTCCACAGCCTCTGCAAACCAGGTCCTTTGAATCAGTCTATGCTTAGTTCCCACAAAATGAAGCATCTCCCCCCAAAAATAAGAACAGATCGCTCCAAAATATGTTGTTACTGGGACTATAAACTGGCCTGAGATTAAGCTTCCATTTTTCACTAATATTTTCTTTATTTTACATTGTCTGAGACTTGTGAAAAAATGCTGGCTCAAAATATTCCCCAGTCTCCAGCATGGCAGATTACAATATACCCACATATAATCAAGGAAGACATGATGAGGTTTGCTGAGTTTCACAACATCGATAATCTCTTTTCATAATGTAGACTTCACATTATAATGTCACTGAAAAACTCCCTAGCCAGGAGCTGCTCAAAATTTCAGACAGCGTTTAAACCCCTGATTCCCTCAATGAACACCTCTGCTTACAAACAGCACACTGATTAGCGCCATCGCGGATGCTGGCAGAGATGCTCATTTCTCTATCGTCAGCAGCTTAAGCAAACAAAGGCTCGCACAAAATATGCCCCGCTTTCCAGATTGGCCCCAGATTTTAACAGCCCAATTTGAAATCACTTCATTTTTGGAAGTGCTGTGCACACTTTCAACCTAGTAAAGTCAAAAGGAGCTCTCAAAGTCACAACAAGAGCATTTCTCTGAGCTTCTCTTCCCCTTTCCTCTTTGTTACACTTTGTAACGGGACTTTGCTTTTCTTTGAGGGCACACGGAAGTCTCAGCAAAGTCTCCAGCAAATCACCTTTATCAATACAAAGTCTTTTCTGTGCAACTTGCTCTGTGTTCTTCTTTTTTCCCCTCTTTCTCTCACTGCTTTTCTTGATAAAGAGTCAAATTAAAGTTCACTCAAGCAAAGATGCGGCAGAGACAGCTGCTAGCCTCAGGCCACTTTCCACTCCTGAGATTTACAAGGCAGGCACTTGAAGCTGATGATACACTTTCAACAACACATTTCTGACTTGACATTGGGTCGCATAAGAGTTCTAAATTTAAACCCCACTGCTTTACAGCGCAAGCAACATCAGCCTTGCCCAGATCTGCTGCCCCTTCCCTGCCTACAGCCACCTCTGGCCTTCCCACACCTTCCCAATCATCTCCACAGCTGTGGCACTCAGTCCCTTCGTCCCTGGTGCCATGCACGTATCTCTGAAATCTATGCCATGGGTGTAATATACTATAATTAAAACTCACCTGCTTAAAGAAAAGCATGCTGTGGGTATAAATACAATGTATTAATTCATACTATTACCTTATGTTTCCTCCCAGCAGCCCATACTATTTTTAAACCCTCTAGAGCTCCGATTATAGCTTGGGCTAACAATTGTACATAAATACTCCAGGCTCAGCATTTCCAGAGCAGACACATACAGGTTCCTCTTTACTAATGCCCAAGGCCATTAGCAAGCCAATCTCCGTTAGGATGCCGAACAGTTGCTGAGCCCCAGCTGGGGGGAGCCCCAGGACAGAGAAGCCCCATGATTCCCACCAAGCCCGGTTTTCCCGGTTTGAACCCTAGGGCAGAGCAGCACCACGGGCCACTGGTAATTCTTGGCCAATATAGCAGGGAGGCAGGACCACCTGCTATGTACCCTATTTTATCTCTAGCTCTTCTGGCTACTGCTTCAGGCTGCAGCAACACCTGCAATAGTATTAATCAATACTCATTATCTCTTATTAAAATGGAGTGTAATCGTCTGGCCAAGTTCATTCCTGGTATGAACAGACAAGCTTCAGTGAATTCAATACTGGTTATGTCTGTTGATTGAAACTGGCATAGCTTGTCTGATCCTGCTTTACTGCACATCAGATTTCTCTTTATTTTTAAAAAGATGGGTAAAAATAAGTGTTGCATGCTTAATTTTATTTTCTGGGGTTTTGGGGGGATTTGGGTGTTGGTTTTTTTAAACCATGCATATAGGTTTATGCCTAAACCATGCATAGGTAGGTTCTCCTGGAGAAGCTGGCGAATCATGGCATAGACAAGTGTACTCTTCACTGAGTAAAAAACTGGCTGGATGGCCGTGCCCACAGAGTTGTGATTAATGGAGTGAAATCCAGTTGGCGGCCGGTCACCAGTGGTGTCCCTCAGGGCTCA
The DNA here is from genome assembly GCF_964106895.1 of Numenius arquata. Lineage (NCBI taxonomy): Eukaryota > Metazoa > Chordata > Aves > Charadriiformes > Scolopacidae > Numenius > Numenius arquata. Next base: position 9,608,808 of record NC_133580.1, read on the forward strand.
GTCTTGGGGCCAGTCTTGTTTAATATCTTTATTGATGATCTGGATGAGGGGATTGAGTGCACCCTCAGTAAGTTTGCAGATGACACCAAGCTGTGTGGGAGTGTTGATCTGCTTGAGGGTCGGAAGGCTCTACAGAGGCACCTGGACAGGTTGGATCAATGGGCCAAGGCCAGTGGGATGAGGTTTAATAAGGCCAAGTGCCGGGTCCTGCATTTTGGTCACAACAACCCCAGGCAACGCTACAGGCTTGGGGAAGAGTGGCTGGAAAGCTGCCCAGCAGAAAAGGACCTGGGGGTGTTGGTGGACAGCCGGCTTAACATGAGGCAGCAGTGTGCCCAGGTGGCCAAGAAGGCCAACGGCATCCTGGCCTGTGTCAGGAATAGCGTGGCCAGCAGGAGTAGGGAAGTGATCGTGCCTCTGTACTCGGCCCTGGTGAGGCCTCACCTCGAGTACTGTGTTCAGTTCTGGGCCCCTCACTACAGGAAGGACATTGAGCTGCTGGAGCGTGTCCAGAGGAGAGCCACCAAGCTGGTGAGGGGTCTAGAGAACAAATCATATGAGGAGAGGCTGAGGGAACTGGGCATGTTTAGTTTGGAGAAGAGGAGGCTGAGGGGAGACCTCATTGCCCTCTACAACTACCTGAAAGGAGGTTGTAGAGAGGTGGGTGTTGGCCTCTCAAGCAAATAATGACAGGACCAGAGGAAATGGTCTAAAGTTGTGTCAGGGGAGGTTTAAATTAGATATTAGGAAGAATTACTTTACTGAGAGGGTGGTCAGGCACTGGAATAGCCTGCCCAGGGAGGTGGTAGAGTCGCCATCCCCGGAGGTATTTAAGGAACATGTAGACGTGGCACTTCAGGGCATGCTCTAGTGCCCAAGATTGTTGGTTTGTGTCTGTTTGTGGGTGGTGTGGTGTGTGGTTGTGGGTGTTTGGTTTGGTTTGGTTTTGGTGTTTGGTGGGGTTGGTTGTTGGTTTTCTTGGGGTTTTTTGTTTGTTTGTTTGTTTTTGTTGTTGGTTGGACTCGATGATCTCAAAGGTCCCTTCCAACCAAGAAGATTCTGTGATAGGTCTGAAGAAAACGTGGGCTCTAAACCCAAACCAATTATGGAGGATTGTTCACTGTTTTGTTTTCATCATGGCAATTCTCTGATCGTTTGGTAATGTTGCTTCTGTTTTACAAACAAGCTGCCTCTGGTAGCTTTGAAATATGTTTGTCTTCTCAATTTTAACAGTCTGTAATTCAATATTAAAAAAAAAAGATCTTTACTATTGTGGCAATTAAATTGTGTTAAACCTGAAAAACAGACTGTTCCTACTGCACTCATGTACCTGTGGAATCCAAGCATGAATGCATTCAGACCACGGAAGAAATACCGAAAACAAACTGCATACACAATTATGCACAATGACTCCCAGTCACCTAAGAGTTAAATGCTTTTTGGAACTGAGGTTTCATTGTCAAATCTGAGTTAAACTGAAGTCAAATGGGAGCATGGCCATGATCATCCAGAGGATTTGGGTTTGTTCATAATCAACTTAAATTACTGGCAAATATTAACTATATATAAGTTCTAGTTCACTTGCATATTGAGCTCTAAAAAATACAACTAATTTTAAATTACCCAGGTTACCCAAGCGAATCGAGATTTACCGTATTCTTTACTTAATAGAATATTTGTCTCATCAGAAGCAATTACATTTTTATCAGTACTTTTGATGACTCCATTAAACATGGTGGCATTTTAATTTTTAAAAGTCTTCAGTATTGCAAGCTGCCAGCCTGTTGTTTTCACGTTAAATTTTTAACCATCCTAGTCCATAGCTCTACTGCTTTACTTTACTGCAGTCAAAGACTTTTGCAATTTTAAGCCCACAGCATCCACTTCTACCTTCCTCCCCACCACTACAAACCTGCTACGGTGGAATTCCTATTTAGCAATGTTGGTGTTGAACAACAGGCACCACCACCAAGGCAGGCGGTGGTTTGTTGGGTTCCCACACAACAATGTAAGGCTACACGGTGAATTATGGAGCAACATGTTTTCAAATCACTGAGGTGGTTTCCTTGGCTGTTTCATTGCCAAGAGCCTGCACTTAGGTTGTACAGGGTACACGTGTCCCTCCTTGGTCCAGGCTCACCGCACAGGAGGGCAGGGCAGGCTGCTCGAGCCCACTGCCTGCACCGACAGCACTGCCCACACTGCTGGATGGCAACTCGGGGGCTGGGAGGGGTGTTTTCTGAGCTGAAGCCCCAGACCCCACTCTTAGCACAGATCCCACCCCTAGGCTGGGTATGACCTGCCTGCAAACACTGTTCTCCCACATGCATAAGCCCAGTGGGCTCTGACACAGAAGGGGACAGGGCTCGGCAGCCCTGACCATTTCCACATGAAGCTTCTAACTGAAATGTGTCCAGGAGCACAGAAGTGCTCCAGCAGCCAAAGACAACTGTGTGCTGTGTTTGACCCCTCTGCTATGAGAGCTGACCAGTGCAGTTTAAAATCCAAAGACAAAAAAGAACAGCTCTTGCTTGATGGCACACTGAATCCTGCTCCAGCCTCCTCAGGATTTCTGACCTTGCCACCACAGCCTTAGGAGCCAGACAGCTCATCCCCACCAGGAACCGCTTTTCCTTTCCAAGCCCTAGTTCCTGAGCCCAGGGCTACACAGAAAGTCAAAGCTCAGGTTCAGGTTGCTGCTGCTGCTGCTCATGGGCTCAGCATATGGGCCTGAGAGAGGCGGGGATTAGCAGGGCTCAGGTCAGAAAGGTGGATCATGGTTGCAAGAAGGGGCCTGGGAAATGGGTTAAGAGCGAGCAGCAGGGCTGATGGAGCAGGGCACTGCCTGGGCATATTGCTCCCACCTCGCTAACCTCCCCATCCAGACACCCACCCAACCCCTCCAGAGGGAGGGAAATAACGATTTAGACATCTCTCTGTCACTCAACCCTAAGCCAATGCTACGGGAACACCTGCAATTTTCCTAACCAGAAGTTACACTGAACATTCCCGGCGCTATGGGCTTACTGGGATAAACTCCACTGTCTTCCCCAAACTACAGCAGGCAAAGAACGGGCGCTCCGAATTTCCAGCGTGTCATGCCCTGCACAACCTAAGCCAGCACACAAATCTAATGATTACCAAGCCGGACTAGGTTTAAACAACCCAGAAGCTGGACTGTACCTTTGCAGTGTAAGACAGCGTGTTCCGCAAGTGAACTATCAGGGGTTAACTCTGCTGAAATCCTGACACACGCGGCACCTGTCTCACACAGGGTCAATGCAGATTTTTTCAGCACCATCACTGCTCCCCAAAGCAATAGGATTTCATTGTAAAACCACTCATCTTTTTTCACCAGGCATGAGAAGTCAGTTCTTCACTGCAATACTCTGTGCTCTCTACTTAAATGGAGAAGTGGATGATTAATGCCTGTGCAAGAAATAGCAGGGTGAAAAATTGAAGAACATTTTGGAAACGTGGGTTTGTTTTTAAGCTGTGATTACAGGAAATATATTAAAAATGAGTTTTCTGAAAGGATTGCAGCCCACTCCTGAACTAGGCAATTTCCATTTTGGTAAACAGACAAAAATCTCCTCTGGAGTTAATACCCCAGAGGTCGACCCTGTAAACACTAAAACAAACAGATAGCACGGCTGAACGGGCTGAATCCAGACACACTGTGCTGAGCGTAACTCCAATCAAATCAGAGTTAAGTGCTTTACACCAGCTCTCGGTTGGGCGCTCTGATCTTCGAGTCCTCGGCATAAGCTGAGGCAGGAGCTCTACCCCACTGCCCCGATGTCACCTACCATACCCCCTTCGCAGAGGCATCTCTCAGGTGCTGCCTGCCAAGCCAGCTATACAAAACCTCTACTAAAACACGGATGGGAGGGACAGAAGCAGCAGCGATCTCCCACGCTAATGAAAATGAGAGAATACTCTAAAGCCACAGGGAAACTAAGTGAGCCAAGACCAGCAAACATAGCCAAGCATAAAGTAACCTTGTTCACATGTGCCAACAAAGAAAAGCAGGAGTTGTTACTTTACATGTATTACCATAAGGGCAGGCAGAAAACCGTTTGTTTTTTGCCTGGGATTCCAGTCTGCACCTCATCTACCTAGGGACAAGCTGAACCCTCTGTAGCAAAATCTCATGAATTCCAGCTTGCTGCATTAGTGCTTCAATTTGCTTCATTTAAATGAATAAGTTAATTTTTAATTTATTTTTTTTTAAACTTAATTTAACCTGAATCTCAACAAGGCAATTGGCATGGCTTCTCTTCACTTTTATTTGCAATGATTGCAAGGAAGAGCTGAAAGGGAACACGTGCGATTGACTGCAAAAGTCCAGCAGCATCTCTGGTCAAGTCCAGCTTCTGCAGATGAAGGAGGTTGGGACCAGGTCCTCCTTGGGAGCTGGGTCTCCGAACAACCACCTCATTGCCTTGTGTGCTTGCATCAGCCCCCACACCCAGCACAGCTCAGCCTCCTGGTGCTAGAAAAAGCCATGGTTTCGGCCAGTTTCCCAGCTGAAGGGCTGGAAGCAGTGATGTGCTGGGAGAGCAGTCAGATATAACATTCCTTTTGGCCTTTTGCTTGCATAGTCCCAGCATGTGAAATTCCCTCATCCCCTTTAAAAGCATCTAGCTGCCAAAACTGCATGTTTTCTAGTACCAAGGAGCACCTTGGGGCTGCCCCACACGGCTTTATGGAGGGATACCAGTAAGGTACCAAGAACGAAGCCAGGAGCAGGTTAATCCAAATCGCTCGTGCTGCTAGCATGGGAGACAAGACAGCCCACCCCTGCAGGAGCAACTCAAGGACCAGCTCCCAACCTCACGCGTTCGAAACCAAGAACCAGGGGTCTGTTGCAATTAGCAGTTTGGGTCTGGGGTGGCCCCAAAGGGCCCAGTTCAAGGGCTGGAGGAATCGAAGCCAGTCTGTTCTTCGGGCCTCAGGCTAGCTGATTTCCCTTGCATGTCAAGGGGTAACTGAAGGGGGCTGCATCAGGCAATAACAATTTACATTTTCTCCACATAAGTGCACCGCTGCCTTGCACATGAGTCAGGCTTGTGGAGGATGCTTCAGAATTGGCCTAATGAACAAGCCACTGAGCAGAGGATATCAAAACCAAGAACAACCTTCTGAATATGCAGCCTTTGACAGAAAGCCCTAAAAATATTCAGTAGCAATAAACTGCATGTTAAATAAATACCAGTAAAGCTTATAACAGAATTACAGACAAGCAATTCAACTTCTCTCGAGAGTCTTGCATACTTCAAGGAAAATATCTCCCAATTATCATAAAAAGCTATCTCCAATTTTCACAGTTCATCTATAATATGCTGATTGAGAACGTAAAATGTATGGCTCAGGTATTTTTGTCTAATCGGCTGTAACCATATCCTCAAGTGTAATGACGAGCAATTGGAATAGCAAGACTAATACTTCAGCTATTTAAATTCAGATTGCCTGGTGTTTATACTAGTATTCCCAACAGAGAAAAGAAACAAAATATTTGAAACAAACAAGTATCTTCCCGGTGATATTAATCTTCTCTCATAACAGAACCCTAGTGGAAAAACAGATTAATCAACACCACAACAGAAACAGACAGTGATACAATTCTCTACATCGCGTTTTCAAGAATAAGCAAAAGGCCAGTGTGTGCAGGGAACAAATATTTCACACCCCTGGAAAAAAAAAATAGCCCTAACCTCATGAAAGGGTCACTACAGATGCAAGGGAGTAAGAAGGATTTAGTCAATGAGCAAACGCCATGGCTCTGGAGGAAGCTGTGAGCAAGAGAGAAGTGCCTGTTGGAAGGACGTGAAGCAGCACCCTTAGTCGGCCAGCTGTGCCCCAGGGGACCAGCCGTGCCCTGGGGCCACCTCCTTGCTTGCACAGATCTGACAGGCCCAGAGAAGGCCGGGGGATGCATGTTGCCTTACACATGTTAACTTCTCTATATAATGGAGCTGACCCAGGAGCAAAGAAGGAACAAGACTTTCCAGATACGGTACTTTAAGGCCTGCACCAAAAGAGCTGGGGATGCCCAGAGAATCGGCACATGTGGGATCAGCTGTGTTTCAACACATGATTGTAAAAACCCAAATGGCTTCAACATGCTAAAGCCAACTCCTATATAAGCAGGCACTTTTATTCATGGAGATGATATGGCCGCTTAATAAAGTAGAAAATCTGGCAGAAGATTGCTGCATTCCCTAATAACCACGTCTGTGAAAAGACTGGGTTGGAATCAGCCTCTTAGCAAACTACCACCTTCATGACAAGGAGGCTGTATAAGTGCAAATGACCATTACAAAATAGTAACATTTAAAAACGAGAGTATCAGCAAATAACAAGCGACTTTAAACACCAACACCCCTCAGCAGCCACAGGAACAGTTTTGGGAGCAACCCCGTATCCACACACCGCAGCTCTGCAGGAAACCAAGGGTATTACTCGGTTTCAGCTTTCTGCTACTCATCATCTGTGAAAGTGATGAGCCAAAAGACATACGAGACTGCAAACAGGTATCATGTAAAAGTGAAAATATGTCAATGTAAATTACACACTGATGTCAGGATGTTTCACAGTTCAGCAGGTCCCCAGATGTTACTGTGCGCACACAGCTGTCTTCAATAACGTCAAAAAGCAAATAATGTTGAAAAGCACAGGAATAGAGACATTAAGGAGGCCTATTCCCAAATACAGTGATGTTCCATAGTAGAATGAACCCAATAACAGCAAAGTGAATAAGAAGGGGTCAAAGACGTGACATGAGGAGACGCAGAGTGTATTTTTGTAACCAGGATGCAGTGATCGAGGCTGTGGGTCTGGCTCCCCAGTTTCAACGGGTTGGAGGGGCTGGGCCACAAGAGAGCAGAGTGGGGCAGTTTACAGGGTCAAGATTCAAATTCTCCTCTAAAAATTCAACTGCTTCAGGAGAAAAAAAAAACCAAACCCCTGCTTTAAAGAGACAGGATATCATATGTCTGTTTGATTATTCATTTTATTGCTTGGATGCTTTAATTTCTTGCTAGGAAGTCATTTCTTGTTTGTTTTTCTGCTTGTTTCCAGGTGCTTGTACACTGGGTAAAATACCTTTCTGTTTTTCCACTCATCATTTCTGTCCCTTTGGGTTGCACTTCCTCTCTTCTCAGACTTGCACAGTACCAGCCTGTACACAAACTCTGGAAAAGGCAGCAATTCTGCTTCTGGAGTAATCACAAACAATTTCCCTAGGAAGTAATCGCATGTCATCCTGTTCAGAAGTCCAGTGTCTCAGCAGTGTAATACTACTTTTATATGGCAAAAAAAGCAGCACAGAAACACTGCCAAAAATTGATATTTTATGCCAACATATTCAGAAAGAAACTCACCATTTTTCAAAGAGAAATTCTGAAGAAAGAAAAAGTTGGAGGTTATTTGCACTTGTGCAATGACTTTTTTCCATCCTGTGCCTCTCTAAATGTGCAAGTCAAGGAAAAGAAAAACTACATCATTTTTTCATGAAGAGTTTTCCCCCTTAGAGCTGAAGCTTCTTCCCACTTCTTTGTGTTTTGTCAGCTGGCGTGGGAGGCATATTATCCAGAAGTTAGGCACACATTTCCAAAAGGGAGAGAAAACAGACAGGGTAGACAGTCCATCAAGAAAGGAGATACTTAAAGTTTCAAATGTATGAGACACACCAGATAGAAGAATCACTTTCCGTTAGTCCTGCTGTTTCTCTCTCTGCCCCTCCTCAGCAGCCCCACTTCATATTTGTTTAGCTTTGAGAAAAAACTTGCCTCAGAAACCAGTGGGAGTAAGTCTAATCCTAAAGTTAAACCTGTGCTTAACTACATCCCTGAAGTCAGCCTTTTGCTGCTGAGGGGGTGAGAGGGCTTCTTACACTCTGCACAGAAAAATCACTACGGCACAAAAAGGAGAGGAGGAACCAACATATTTTGCCACTGAGATTTCTGACACAGTGTCACTCGCCACTGAGATTTCTGACACAGTGTCACTCGTCCTTCCCATTCACAACACCCTCCGCAGCCAAGCACAGAGCCATCGGCCCCTTCTGTGCCCAGCACAGATAGTCCCATTGCAGACTTGCAGAATTTGGGGACGTGCACATGGCAAAACCACCTAAACGCTGACACACACACCACGTTTAAACCGCCTTTGGATACGCAGCTTCTGTGCAACCTGAAGTCTAACAATATTAAATACCTGTAATAAATTGTCAGCCTGATCCTTACACGCCACTATATTAATGAACAAAACATGCACCATTGTACCAAACTACAGAAAGCCAAAGGAAGAACTATGGAAAATATTTCTCTTTGTTCCCTACACAAGAGCATTAATTCGATAATTCTTCAAAAATGGAACATAGCTGGCATAATCAAATAAATTATTAGAAGGAATATAAATCATTACCACCTAATATGACTGCAACAAGATTCAATGCAATTTACAGATAAGTATGAGGAATGACTACTGTGTTTTACTGAATTAAAACTGGCAAAAGTTTTAAGAAGACAAATGATGTAAGATGACCCTACATTCATTTGCAAACTAAAAAGGCAGAAGGAAAGCAGCAGACAGATAAGTCTTACTGTTTCAACTGTTTTGCAGCTTGCCCTGAAAACAAGGATTAATCATAAAGTGGAAATTCTTTCATTTAATTAGAGATTGAGTGGGTGGGAATCTGGAGACAGACTAAAGCTGCATGGAAATTCTTAACGCTTTTGGAAATGAGGTGTCCTGAACTGAGACAGGGATGCAGCTTCCAGAAAGTCCAAATCCAGACTGCTGCCTGGATTGCTTCTGCTGCATAATGTACTATTTACTCCCAGAAGGACATTTACTTACAGAATACACCTTCTCTGCTCCCACAGTTGGTCGAGATACCAAAAAGCTGTTTGCACGAGCCCTGCTTCACTTCCTGCAGGGGCTGGAAGAAAATATGAACAAAATCTGGTGCTGAAGCAGGGAACCGGAGCAAGCGAGCGGCTCACTCTCTCACCAATGCAGGCAGCTGGGCATGGCCCAGGAGAGCTGGCTTCTATCCTTTTCTTTGCCCCTGGGTTTCTTCATGACACTATTTAAGATCCTTAAACCAAGACTTTCACAGACACCCACTCACCTTCTGGGTGTTCCTAAGGCATAAGCTCCATTTGCGACCACAGGGCCCCGTCTGCCATCTCCAATGATCCCGTCAGCACCAGCTGCAGGAACGTAACAACAGATACTCTGGAACTCAACCTCCCCGGCCTCAGCTTTCCCCATTAGGATGGGAAGGGGAGAATTGCTTAGCGTTTTCTCAGGCTGCCAAAGAGCTAAGGAGAAGTTAATCACCACTTACGCAGCATTACCCCAGTTACTGGGATTAACACATTGGAAAATCTTTGAGAAAATTGTTAATTCTGCCTAAGGGCACACACTGAACAGCATGCACAGTCCCACACCAAACAATAAGAATCCCTAACACCCGTAAGCTGCTTGTTATATCCAAATTAGTGCACTTTGCATCTCTGGGATCTCTGTTTCTCTACTCCTCCCCACCTCTGACATGCCCTTTGTTATAGTTCAGATCTTGGAAGACCTTCTGCAGTGCTAAGCAGGGATTCAAAATGAACGCAAATCCCAATGCTCTTCTGCAAGTCTCTGGCCATTATTTCCTGCTCGTCTCACCAAAACATTAGTCCTCTGCACTGAAAATCCGAATAGCCTTGAGCACTTTACTCTTTTTTTCTTCAGCTCTATAGTCAAAAAGAGTAGGACAAGAGCCGAGGATGTGTGAGATGAGAGTCTTTGGTTTTTTCAGTCCAAATCTCTTCTTTGGGGTTTATTATTGCTTATTAGTTCATTTTGACACCGTCAAAAAGCAATCTCATCTTCTAATCCAGGCTCAATATGGACTACTCACACGCTTAAAAGCAAAGCCCACATTTACCTGCCAGGGCAGGGGACAGCATTTCTCATCAACTGATCCGAGGCATGAGGTCCCCCAGGTAAGTGACCTTACCATAAACCCTAATCCCTTCCACTTCAAAGTCCCCTTGGATCCATTCTCTAATAACAGATACACCTGCACTGATGCTGCCACACCAAAACAGAGCAGCAAAGCCGAGCAAAACACTCTGCTCCAACCCTCCTCCTACAGAAGGAATCAAGGGAAAGCAGTCTAATATAAAATGGGTAGCAGCCATAGTGCTTGCTACAGAAATAAAAGGCACTCCTACACCATGGCAATGATCCATCTACAAGACCTAGACAGAACAGAAGAGATCAATATTTGTCTTGGGGACGATGAATGTCACACACATGGCCTATTTATTCCAAGGACATGCATACAAACACATCTAACCACACGTAACATCTTGTCCAAAGAGTAAGCCGACATGTATTTTTCTGTTAAATGAGAAAAAGGTGTGTTAACCCATCAGCATGGCTTGTTGCCTACACAGTGTGTAGTAAACTGTCATGATACACATCTCTCCTACTGGAGCCCTGCCATTCTCTTCTCAAGACTCCTCCAGCCCTTTTCATATTCAAAGGCCCTAAAAGTTTTACATACTTTTGCGTGATCTAATCATGAGTTTGCAAACACTCCCAAGAATTTGGCAGTTACCATCACCACCCTTAAATGAAGGGCTGTCTTTTTGGCTTCATTGTTTTAGTTTTACAGGTTATTTCCAGTTCTTTGACTTTATGCCTTACCTGCCATCCCCAATTAAAATACAGGGGAAGACTCCCAAGAGACAAGCGTATAATTTCAAACAAAGTTTAAAGCCAAGAGCTGACAGGGTCTGGAGGTAGAGGGCTGGAAGAGGTGAAGAGAGGAGATAATTGTTTCTTTTCCCCAGGTTGAAGCCCCTCAGTTTCAAAAGCCCCTCAGTTTCAAAGCAGGGATGCGATCTTTTAAGTGCCTGTGCTGCTGCGCTGCCTTCCTCTGTTTGTGACATGTGCAGTCACAGTATTTTAATGGAGCCCAAAGCCCAGTTTTTAATGCAGACACTTGAGCTGGGGTCTGGACTTCTGCAGCTGACATGACTCTAGGGAACAGCTTTCATTTCAAATAAAATCCAGAAAAATATTTCTTCCCTGCAAAGGATTTTAAGCAAAAGCAGGATCCATTGTAGCACAGCACATGCAAGTAACTAAGATATAGCTATGAACTGGAAATCATAACAGGTTGATTACAGATGAAAGTGATGTACAGACACCTGCTGTAGGCTTGCTCTCCTGCTTTACAGATTACAACAAATATTTATTGGCAGTGGAATTAACTTCACCTTGACAGATCTTTGGGGAGGAAGGGGTTTACGTACATCTATAACCTGAGCTCCTAAATAACCAAGCTCTAGAGTGTGCCGCTTGCTGCTGCTCCACATCACTGAAGCCCTGGACTAAGCATTTCAGAAAGCAGAATTCAAATCACTGTCAATCCCCTGCCATCCCACAAGAACAAAATTGACAGGGAGGATAGCAGCAATTTAAGATGCCTTTCATGAGAACTCAAGGCACTGGTACAAACATCCGAGGGCACAGCACATCCCTCATGTGCCTTCCTTTCAAAAGGGTGGTGTGGAAACACTGAGCTCTACAGGTGCTGAGGGAAGGATGGTATCTGAGGACCAAAGCCCTCACCAGATCATGATCCTCCTGTACAGGCAGAGTTTGCCTTCATATTCACTCTGAGCAAGTCCCAAAATCAGCAGATAAGATGGACCCATTTCCATCTGCTTTGCTAAGGCCAGAGGAGGATCAACCAATTACATATTATTCATCTGTATTTTTATAGCACTTGCTATACGCTTCTTAAACAGTGAATAAAACTGAAAAGTCTTTCAGTTTATATGTGCCTTCCTCCTTACCATTTGCTCAGTCAATCGCTGATTTTCCTCAGTCTCCATCTGTGTGGAGCCAACATGCCCACCATGCCGTATGCCCACCTTGCCGCCTGCTCACATGCTCCAACAGCGAATTCCCTGGGGGGACTACTGCAGCCAGCAGTGCTGCATCAGCCAAATCAGCAGTAGAACGATGGATTCCCATCTCAGTTGACAAAAAAAGGATTAAAAAAAAAAAAGTTGTCTGGCCAACTTATGTTAGTGAGCCATGGAGAACTTCCAGATAAACATTTTGACATGATGAGCTACAGCAGCCTGGCAAACCAATGTTAGCAAAGGCAGCAACTTCTTGCAAACACTGTGTGCTCTACTAACTTCTGGTTCAGTTTGAATACTCTACCTTCTTTAGGTCCACATAAACAGCTGCCAGTAGACTGTCTTAATTTCTATGCAGCAAAACAACACTTTTGAGCAGTAAGAGTCCTGAAGATTTAATTGAGAAACCAGGTATTCAGCAATATTGTGCCTCATCCTTCCCTCCCATACTGCAAAAAGAGACAGAGGCTCCCAATGAGGTGAGGGGCAGCAGACACCAGTGAAGAATCACAAGCTAGAAAAGGCTCAGATCCACTAGGTTAACAGACCCAGTAAAGTCATCCAGCCAGACAGCTCGAAAACACTGAGCCCAAACACATCCTTCCCAAAGCCTCCGGTTCTCCATCAAAAAGAAAAATTCTTGCTCCACCAAAAAGAATAATTCAGACCTGACTCCATGCTACAAATATTCCCAGGAAATTTGCCTGGTTTCACTTTGGGGAATTCAACATAACATTTCAATAACTAATTCCCAAACAGAATGTTTTTAAAACGTGGGTGATCTCAAGCGTGTGGAATCTTCCGAGATCTTCACAACATCCATATGTCAGATTTTTATATATAGGTGCTCCATAAGGCATATGGATTGCATCACTCTTCACAGCTGCTGATAATAGTATAAGAAAAAAAAGTAAAGAAAGCCTGGCTTTCCTACAGCTGAAGTACCAGGGCCATTTTTAAAATATTCATCAACAGCCTACAGAACAGTATCACAAACAACTCACCCTCTAAGGAGCTCAGCTCACACTATGACTGAGGTACTTCGGCCACATGGGAGTATTTTTAAATTTACTCCAAAGTTCCCAGGACAAAACCCTGGACTACAGCAAGGGCCAGCGATTCTCATTGCCTCATTGAGCAGCAGGGGGGAGCAATCCAGAAGTTACCACCAGTTACAGTGTCTCATCTTCATCCTCTTCGACCCCAGCTGCACTTCAGTGGGCCAAAGTCTGGCATACCCTTGTTCTCTAGCTCTGCCTTTCCTGAGTAGCCTCAAGAAAAGAGCGAGCAAGTCCTTATTCCTCCTTGCACCTTCTTGTCATGGCAGACAGGTTCTTCTCGCAGAACTACACAGACCCCGGCCTCTCCCACGTGGACAGGCACATTTTTCTAGCGCTGTCTTCTTCCACATTTCTCCTGAGAGATCACTAACCTGGCACCAGCATCCCTGGCTCACTCCCTTGCTGTTTTGAGCTCAGAACTATTTAATCAACAGGAATTGAACATACGTAAGGTTTTACGCCTGGAGAGAATTTTATTTTTATTATACACCAAAAAGGCATGTTTCTGGTTTGTCAGGCAGGTTTCATTTACACAGGCTTGCAGCACTTGCACACAGCTCATTTTATTCTCAGCTTGCCTCCAGAGCGGCTGTAGGAGTACATCCATATGGTCAAGGCTTTACAGCTAAACTGGAAGTACCAAAACAGAGATGCAACTTTCATGCAATTATATGCACTGCTTCACTTTCTACATTGGGAAGCACACACCATCTCACTCCCACTGCATCCGCAAAGAAACACGTGGTAGCAAAGAGGTCCGCAGCAAAGCAGCTCCTCTGCGGGTGAGAGCCAGGAGCTGCTGCTGCTCTGCCGCTCACACCACATGGGGCTCCTCAGGTGGCACAATCTTAACAGAGTTCCCTCAGCCATCATACACAGAACTGCCAGAGAAATGCTATCACCTTCTTTCAGCAACCGAAGGTACACAGGGCAAAATTAATGAAATGGAGCTCCTATGACTTTCTGTCTACTGAACCTCAGTAAGTGGGCACTTTGCTGAGCATCCCTCACAAACGCTGGGTCACTGGGGAGAAGGAGACGGCCCTGGTTCAGTCATTGGGGTCACCTGAGCAGCACCCAGCTGTGAGACTCTCCCACACCAGGACTGACAGGACTCTCCTGTGGGCAGATAATGGGACCAGGCATAAAGGACACCAGAAGTTTCCTGCGCAGGAGGGACAGGAATGGGTTGGTCTGTGCTGGATCCCACCTGCAGAGCTCAATTTCTCCAAGTGCTATGAAAGCAATAAAAGCTTTCCTATTTTTTAATAAGCTTGCATTTTAAATCACTTCATACATATATACTTATATGCCTCTGTGTGTATATATATATCTCAAAACATAAAACCAATTGAATTCCTCAGCGAAGATTAAAAAATGGAAATACCTAAGACTATATACCCACATCACAAGCCAGTTCATCTCCTCAGAACTTGAAGTTCAAAAATTCACAGGAAGGAGTTTGATAAGCAAATTTAATGACTTTGCACAGACGTATCCACCTCCTTTTATACTGCTTGTGATCAGATGAGAGGCACTCACTCTTTGCTAGACTTTTTATGTACTTGCTCATTTGCATGCACTCCAGAATTACCCATTAAAGGCTGCCTTTTCTCGACAAATTTTTGCCTCTGATAAATGGCTAACTCCGCTGGCCTGACTTCATGACAGTCCTTGGTCCTGACAGCTCAACTTAATTAATCTATTTAATTTATTGATCAAGCCCATGGCAAAGTAGTATTCCCTATTAAATAGGATTTTTATCATCCTGAGTTATATGACTAAAGGCCTTCCTAAAATCTGAAATTTAGTTAGCAGCTGACATGCTGTCCATCCAAAAAGCCACTCATGAAGAAGAGAAGAGCTGGAGATTAAAAACAACTTGAGAATTTTAAATAATGACCAGCAGGTTAGACTTTAAATTGAACTATAGCCTGGTTGCCTATTTCACAGAAAAGTGCATTGCAAAGCAATAATAAATCCTTGAAAACCTATTCTGAAGACTCTCTCTACCACTGGACTATGCTCCTTTACGTTTCTGTCACTTGTAGCAAACCAGACAGTTTTATTTGTGCAAACTGTAACAATTACTTAACTGCGAAACTGCAGGTTATTCAGCTCTACAATATTTCTTGGACGGCTTTTTAATATGGATGTAAAACCTTGCAGTTAAAAATAAAACATACAGGGAAGCCAACTATGGGCTTAAGTAGAGAGAGAAAAGACCAGTGTAGTCTTTAAATCTAAAATGAACAAATCACATCCAGGTGAAGGACATTCCTATACATAAGTTAATTCCCCTTCTGCCTAAGTCCCAAAGTGGTTGCCTTCCCTTTTACAATCAAATAACCAGAAGCTGTTATAAACTGGCAGGAAATTGTCTAACCAGCCAGACCAGAGACGTGATGTATCAGACACCCTACACATTAGCCTTACTATCTGTGATATGACAGCTCTCTCTACATCCACATCTGTTTGCAGAAAGATGCAAATGAGGCTTAACTCTTGCAGTAGTCTAGCCACAGGAGGATAATTAGAATACTGTTTCTATGCTAATTACTATTTGTGGTTTTGCTATAAAACTAATTTGTTCAGGGAAGCTTGACTGAACAGGTAGGGACAGCTAGACTGGACAAAGGATAAATGGTTTCATCATGATTGCATACAGTTTAACGTCTAGATATGAAATAGAAATCCTTTTTTTTATGGGATGCTGGTCATCTCATTTTAGCATTAATATGCTGGATACTTTACAACTGTCACTTCATTTCTTTGCTAATATATTTTTAAACTGGTGACAAGCAGGATGAAAACATTTTATATAAATCTGTCCAGCATCTAAAATCACTTTAGTTCCGGGAGCAGCAAGTTGGAGGAGAGGCACCAATTGGTCAATGTGCATATTTTCAGGATGTTTTCCATCAGCATGTTTAGATCTACACCTTGGTTCGCTGCAGAAGGACATCTGTATTCCCGCAGGACCCCTTATTGGTGGTAATACCTCCTCCTGCGAGGCAGGGAGTGCAGCAGCAGCCGCTCCTCTTCGGCCCCCAGAGACAGAGTGTGCAGGCAAACTGAGCAGTCTCATCCAGATGGAAAAATCAGATGACAATCTTTTTTTATCCCAGTCTTGAGTCTGTCTAACTCTGGCAGGTAGCAGTCTAGGCTAACACATTATTATGCTTAATTCCTCTCACAGAGCGGAAACCAACTGTTACTATTTACCCAGAGTGTGCAAGTTTTACAAGGGACAGGTCCAGAGCCACATGGCATTTCCTTCCATCTCGCATGCTTGGACACCCTCCAGCCCTTTGGCTGCCATACGCATGCCAGCACGGTGCAGGGAGAGCTTCACAGTCCCAAGGGCACAGCACTTCCCCACTAGAAGAGCTCACTGGTGCCATGGTCCTCGCCTCTGCAATTTTGCTGTTTGCAGCAGCGGAACTGCCTGCCCCAGCTACCTCTCTGCCAACAAGAGGCAGACGGTCCTGGTCCCCAGCATCAGCAGAGACGCAGGGGATCCTTCAGTGGAAGGATTCTGCACCCTCAGCCACCCCTAACCGAAGCCCTCAGTGCTGAGGCTCCACAGCTCCACCAAGCCCTGGCTCCATGGAGAGAGCCGAAGCCAGAGTGAGTGTGTGAGCTCACCAGCACGTTTAAGAAGAAGGAATGCATGTGCATATTACAAGCAGTTCTCTTTTCAATTTTTCGTCTCTGAACAGCTTTATCTCCTAATTAATATCCACACTGTCTACAAATTCAGATAAAGAGAGAGAGGGGTCTGGAAGCTGTCTGTTGCTTTGCAATGAGATTTTGAACACATTGCAAATCACATCGCAAACATCCAAAAGTGCATTTAATTTTCCATGGGGGGTTTCAGCCCTTCGAGGATACCAAATTACCTCCAACAACAAAGAATATTCTGAAATTAACTTTGAAAGGTGTCTCTGTTTTATTATGACAGAGGAAGCAAAAGGGACTGGTCATGCTTCTTTGCAACATTCTGGTACCTGAGCAATGGACGATGGATTCCTGCAGGATGCTTGCACAGCTCTGGCACGGTGCAGGAGCCTGGAATTGGACACTGCCTCTTTTAAAATAATTACATTTAAAGGTAGATGTAGCAGGGCTTGATCTGTGACAAATGCACAAGCATAAAACTGTATGGGATCAAATCAGAATCCACAGGACACTGCTTTTCTGAAGAGACAAAATGAACTGCTCCTCTCTACCCCCCCGCATTTCCCCCAACCTTTGCTGAAGCAGCTCTGCATGGATGCAAATTATACGGCAGTAAGTGCATCTATATTAGCACACGGCTGACAACAGCCATCAAAATACTGCATTGCACTGTTCTTCCAGTGGAACTACAATGAATATGCAGTGACAGACCCTGACCCACATCTATACTGAAAAAACCTGCCCTGCTCTTCCTCTCAGCACACACTTGTACATTCCCACGCCTGCTTTCTTTAGATACTCCTGCCCAGCAGCAAGAGGTTGGTATTAGATGCAGAGGAGACTTTGTCTTTCACTACAGGCTCCCTCCTCAGAGCCAGGAGGAAGTTTGCTTGTCTTGTAGCAAAGTGGGAAAACAACATCTCTGTTATTACAGCGCATACAAAGCACAAGTCACTAATTGCCTCTACTCACACTGCTATAAACACTGACAATAATGCGGAATTCAAAGGCCTCACTGTTAGATGGAACCCAAAGCGATTTGCAAGACCTGAAGCTGTCCCACAGCCAAGGCTTCAGCTTCGACCACAGCCTGCAAGCGCTCCTGCAGCAGAACTGATTTCTGGTACCAGCTGAAACATGGACACATGTTTAAGTCTGTGAGAAGGGAGGGTTGGATGAATTTTCCGTTTTAAGTTCCGCCTGCAGTATACAAAGCTCACTTATGCAGAAGAGAGCATAAAATAACCCAGACCTAGGAATCAGGGAGGCATGTCACTTCTTTGATGTTAGTAAATGAGATATAAGAATAAAAAGCTGTAAACCACTGTAATTCTGATTCTGCCTCATTGTGTCAAGGGCAAGTCTGGGGCAAAGACTACATACCATCACCACCTGTATCATATACAAACATGAAAGACTTCTTATATGAAAACTTCTAAGCCAAGGAAAAGAACAGGGTGTCATCTTTCTATCATTATTTCAAAATCTTCTCGTTCATAGCCCAGGCTGCCCAAACATAAGTGGTTTTGTTGAGCAGTTCAAAGCTTGGTCCATCTCCAGCTCTCACAGTGGAGTCTGCTATCTGCTCACAGGCAGCATATGCAATACTTTCATACCCCAGTGGTATTTAACAGCAACCTAGATCCCTATATAATTATAATTTAAGTATGTACTAAGTCAGATGTTGCTCAGCTCTCAGAAACTCCCCCAGTATTTCAGCTACTCAAGATACTTTTGCAAGGGTACTATGAGTTGTTCAAACTTTTGTTATCCTGAATTCACAGCACTGCAGTGTACATAAAATTATTATTTTTAATTAAGATGATAAAACATCTTGAAGCAAAAGAAACATCCAATTTTTGTAATTAAAGTAATGCAGAAAAAATTGCCTAAATTATTCCAGATCTAAATTTCACAATGGTTATGCCATTTAAAAGTTACAGAGCTTGGAAACTAGGTTGCACTCTTTAATAATTCAAGATCTTTCAAGGTCAGACAGAAAGCAGCGATACAGTGATTTCTCTTCTTGAAATTTAAGAGCTCTGCTCAGTCCTCTCATATACATGCATATATATTCCCAGGCTTACCATGGGATCTGCAGCAGTCAGGGTCAACATGTCAAGCCAGTGTATACAGCCCACTCCTGTGTGCCCACAGCTTGACTTCAAAGCATTGCTTTATTTTAATACTCAATTTGGTGCACCCTTGACAACAGGGTCAGGTAAACCCTTCCCCCTCAAATTCAAGGCAATGCATTATCCAGAAGTAGTTGGAACGATCAATAATTTTCTCCCTGGCTCCTCTGAAATGGGTGTTCAGTACTAGTTTTCTCAAGATTTCTTTTTCACTGTACAAGTGTAACTTGGCTCTAAAGTCTATGGAACAGGAACCCTCTTTTTCAATACATCTAAATGTCATTTAGTGTAGGAGGGACCTGATCTCTAACTGAAGCCTTTAAATGCTATTCCAAGAAAAACAGTAATAGTACCTATTGACTATAGAAAAACAGAAATAACTCCCAATTAACTGCCACTGAAGCACAGCTCCAGTTTGAGATTTGGCGGATTGAGTACTTGCATGGGAGCGTTCAACTCCCAAGCAATCAATCAGACCATCGCAAGACATTCAGAACAAATAAGAAAACTTTTGAGAATTACAATGCAAACAACTGGACTACTAAGCACGAGGAAAAAAGCTTCTAATACTTCATGGTGAGATATAGAACAAAGTATTGTTCCTTATAATAGTAGGCTAAAATAAAATACACAGGTGGGCTACAGAAATTGAAATTAACATTTTGAGACGTTCACAGAAGCGCTGGGCAAAGAAATGGGTGAGTGAAACCCTTATCTCACCACACATTGCAAAGTCTGCTTTGACAACTGGGTTTTGATGAAACTTTTCTTTTTCCTGTGCTAATATGCCTTGGCTGATCCCTGTTAGGAAAGGATTACTTTGAAAACAGTTTCTTAAAGTCCAAACATCCAAGCTGACATTTATGCAATGAGAAACTAATATTTCAACTGTGCGTGGACACAGACTAGAAAAAGCACTGGCATGCCCAAAAGCAAATTCATATTCAAATATAGACACATATTGATGGCAAGCTATTGACAACACCACCTTGCTCAATAAGGGGGTGATCCCCCTCTGTTTTCAAGAAGTTCCCTGTGTAGTTGGATTCTCTGTTCTGCCTCTAAATAGCTAAAAATCACATTCCCCCTCTCCACCTGAGGGGGGGAAAAGCCCACTCCTTTTAAAGAGAGAACAACTAGAAAGCAATAGCACCAGGTACATAAAATCAGTGCGAATAAAGAAGGCAAAATGCCAGGAGCTCCCTCTTTCCTGTCTTTTATCACAGAATTAAGAATATTGTCTGTGAGCTCTCTGTTAGTTAATTTGGTGTCTTTATACATTTTTAACATGTAATTTCTGGTAGGTTTGTTTTTGCACTGATCTGTCAGTGTGTTGTGCATAAAATGACAATTCACGTCTCAAGCTATCAGCCTCTTTCTGCCAAGTAACAAATAGCGGATGCTTAAAAAAGTCTCGTAGCGTTCCAGAGAGCTAAAGGATAATGATTCACAATCTCGGGAAAACTTAAAATTCTTCTTTCTTTCCCTACTTCCCTTTTTTCTTCTCCCACCCTCCCCCCAGTTGCTCAAAAGAGGGTGTTAGGTCACTGGGCTCAAGAAAAGAGAGTTTTCATTTTTGAGTTCTAGTTTAGGGTCTCCAAGCATCAGCAAAACCTCATTTATTCTTTGCACGTTATATGTGGCTTTGTCATTAATTTGGACAAGATGTCAAAAGAGTAGGAAACAAGCTGTAACACCCTCCCCCAAGCTACTCTTTGCTGTTAGATCGAAAAGGCCGGGTTAACAAAGGTGCTAATATAATTTTAGCGGTGTTTCCCTTCTCTGTGTAAAACAAACTTGCTAGTGCTTATGGAAAATAGTTAAGTATTTAGAATAATTATATCAAACCTACATGTTAAGCTTTATTCCTTGTTTTTAATTACTTCTTTTGCTACATTCATTTTTAAAAGGTCTTTTCCAATTTAGGAGTCCTGTCCAATGCTTTGGACAACATGCCAGGATAAACCATAATAAATCCTACTATAACCGCACCTTGCGAAAAACGTGGCATGTTGCACATTCAGGTAGTCTCTAGAAGAGCAGAAAGAGAATGAAACATATGGCAGCTGTTTATCGTATCTCCAAGGCACTGAAGTCTTAAGTACTGAGACGATTCAAATTAAAACTGGAACAAAAAAAGCAAAACAAAACCACCACAGCAATCTCCCATATGTTAATAAAAATAAAAAATCCTCCTTGTCATTCTATCCTGGCAGCTATTTTTACTGTCATTGTGCTCATCACCAATGCACTCAAATTAAACAAGAAGTTAGGCAGTGACCTTCCTGGGATTTCACCATAGAGCATTTCCAAACCACAGCCTTTTCCATGCCTCACCAAATCTCTCATGCTTCACGACAGCAGCATCTTCAGCTGGGACAAAACTCCTAAGTGCTCCAGCTCTGTCTCTTCTCCATCTCGTCTGCCTCCCCTGGTCAGCTTATATGGAGGACAGGCAGGAGGGCCCGTGAGGAAGCCTGAAGTCCAGCATCTGCAATAGACTGAGTCTACTGAAGCAATGGATGTCTTCCCACTTACAACAAGTTTTAAATCCATCCCTCTATTTTCATCTTTTTGACCTTGCCAGAACAAATAATTAATCCAGTTACTGAGACAGGACATCTTTGTCTTTTTTGCAGTCTCTGCACAGTTAAAACCAGCTCAGGAAAAAAATCTTTAATTGGGACTAAATATAAACATCAATTTATCAGTCAAATGTTGTCTTAAAAAAGGGCACATGTAATCAGATGCTTAAGTGATTCTTTCATCAGTCTCACAAGACTGAAGAACATGTGATGAAGAACGATGACAGACAAGCCACAGAAGTTTCCTGAAGACCTGGGACATTGCCTCACTACATAAAATGAAGGCAGTTGGTTGCTATCTGGCATCCTTAATGGCTTCTGCCCCTGTTGAAGAAACGGTCTTGAAAGGAGCAGTTTGCAAGCCTCATTTTAGCAATGAAATTCCTGACAGACATGAGAAGGTAAATGTCACACAGCCAGCCAGACTGCTGAAGGCCCCTTCCCTCAATGCTTTGAATAAATACATCCTTGCAGCTATTTCTGTTTCACAGGAAGGATTATAAAATTCTGAAGCAGGGAAAACCTGCACCGCTAGGACACGTTAGCAGGCAGTGTGCCAGGCAGGCACAGATGCAGGGTGGAGATCAGGGCCCTGTGGCTGTGGTGGCTGAGAGCATTTCAAAGCAGACATAATCTACTGGGACACGGGGTCGCTTGTCCCATCGCTTCAGTGCGGAGCCGGCTACTGAGCTGGCTCAGGCGTTGGTTTCCAAAGAACCCGCTGACCTGCTAAGGAAACAACAGAAGAAAGGCTGAAACTGCCACGGGAAAGGCAGGAAGGATTTCTATTTTTGTTTGAATCGCTAACTTCATCAGTGGCACAAGTGCCCCAAGCTGCATGGAGCATATTTAAGTGCCAGCTCATGCAGGTGTCAAGCAGAATGAGAGAGAAAGCAAAGAAAAGGAAATGTTCAGGGTGCATGTGCTGGGCGGCCACGGGGAAACAGGTTCCTGGCCCCTCAGCCACGTAACACATACCAGCATATACATAAGGACGTGTGCGAGGCAGCCAGGGAGCCACGTGCAAGCAGTGTCCAAGCAGCAAGCACTTCTAAATGGAAAACAGAATCAGGCACACAGAAAACAGGCTTTAATCATACAACTGTCCCTTGCAAGCATGGTGGGAGCATCATGAGGTTCACATGAGCCCAGTTCTCAAGCTTGTCTGGATGGCATCCTGTCCCTCAAGTGTGTCAGCCGCACCACTCAGCTTGGTGGTGTCGGCAAACTTGCTGAAGGTGCACTCAATACCACTGTATATGTCATTGATGAAGACACTGAACAGTACTGGTCCCCTAAGGGACACCACTTGTCACTGTTCTCCATCTGGACATTAAGCTATTAACCACTACCCTCTGGATGTGACCATTCAACCAATTCCTCATCCACTGAACAGTCCACCCATCAAATCCATCTCTCTCCAATGAAGAGAGAAGGATGTTGTGGGGAACTGTGTCAAAGGCCTTGGAGAAATCCAGATAGACAACATCCATAGCTCTTCCCCTGTCCCAATAGGTTGGTCAGGCAAGATTTGCCCTTGGTGAAGCCATGATGGTTGTCTCGAATCACCTCCTAGTCCTCTATGTGCCTTAACATAGCTTCTAGGAGGACCTGTTCTATGATCTTCCCAGGCACAGAGGTTGACAGGTCAGTAGTTCCCAGGGTCCTCCTTTCTACCCTTTTTTAAAATGGATGCAATGTTTCCTTTTTTCCAGTCACCAGCGACTTCACCTGACTGCCATGACTTTTCAAGTATCAGAAGAGTGGTTTGGCAACTACATCAGCCAATTCCCTCAGGACTCTGGGATGCATCTCGTCAGGTTCCATAGACTTCTGTACATTCAGGTTCCTCAGGTGGTCTTCTCTTACAGTGGGAGAGACAATTCTGTGATTTTGCTCCCCCAGTCCCCGTCTTGCGGCCATCCACTTGAGAGGTGCAGGGAGAGAAGCTGCCAGTGAAGACTGAGGCAAAAAAGTTGTTGAGTATCTCAGCCTTCTCCTCCTCTGTTGTTACCAGTTTGCTAGTCTTTCTCATCAGGGGGAGTGTGCTTTCTTTGACCTTCCTTTTCTGGCTGAAATACCAGCATTTCAGTGCAAACACAGAGGTCAAAAATGTTTTCTTCACCATTTCAAAAAACATCAAATTCTGTTGTACTTGAACTTTATGATGAATAAAATATTAGCAGTTAACAATGGATGAATCTGTTTGGGAGAGAAGCATAACCTAAACATTCTTACAATAATGAATTACTGTGATGGGTTCAGATTTTCTGGAACCGGTTCCTTAAATGAATACACCTTATGCACATGTACTCAGCAGAGAAAATTAATCCCTTTTGAAAATTGAAATTTCTAAATGGAAATTGTTTTTACTAGTTAGATACAAACAAAAAAAGGGAAAGAATGAAAAATTCAAGGGAATCAGATTAACCTTTTTTGATCAATGACCTGCTTGGAGGGTTAGGCACATTTTTAAGTTGTGAAATTTCTGATGTATGCAAGCCACCACGGCTGGAATCAATAAAAACTGAAAATGAAGTGGGTTTGTGTAGACTGATTTTTAAAGCAAAATTATGCATTATTCATACAGAAATCTGTCTATAATGACTGGAAGGCAGATTGAAAAGTCTAAAGGTTTAGACCCAGTTGAAAATTTAAGACAAATCACATTATTAAAATGAGCTTTGATTAGTTCTGCAGAATACAGAAATCCAGCCTCGCTCATCTATAGATGAATTTCTAATATGCACATTTCTAGGTCGCAGCGTACATACAAGTTAACAAGTCCCTCACAGAGCAAGACAGACCAAAGTTTCAGAGAAGGGAAAAGCCGGACTTCACGGGGAAAAACAACAAATTAACTCCACAAGTAATTCAGAGGATAAACATTTACAGCACACATTTTTCTGCACGTTACCTTCTTAGACATTTATAACAGCTGTTTTAATAGCCAGACTCCTACTTATCAAAACATGTAGGATGCTGCAAGTAGTTAGAAGACATTTCTCAGCAGACCGCACTCTACATCTGGGACAGGATTTCCAGAAGACACTGGAACATTGGTTCTCCATTTCTCCCAGTGGTAAAACAAAGTCCATGACTTCTATGGAAAAATTACCCAAATGCAGCTTGATCCTCATTCTCAAGCAGTGCCAGTGTGACAGGGCAGGCCTGCGGAGTGAAACAGCGGGTGCTGAGGACCAAACCCCCACATTTTATGCATTCTGACCATCATTGTTCAGATCAGCACTGATCTGGTCATACGGAATGAACACTCGCTAGCAGGCAGTGTGCATCAGGCAAGCAATGGGAGCCCATCATCACGTTTCTCTTCATTGGAAAAGGAGACCACCGTTTATCTTCATTGGAAATTGTGAGACCACCCTGCAGTGCAGACCAAGCCTGGCAAGCAGGGACACATGAGATTCACTTAAAAACACACTCCTGATCTAACTAAAAATGCTGACAGAAAGAATGTGTTTTTATTAAACACTAGTTTCTAAAGATAAATTCATTGTAAGAACCACGTCACATTCAGTATTTCCCCATAAGCTTAAATATAAAGCATTTTTCACTCTTTCTTCTTGAACCATACTTTGCCAGAAGACCAGCTGATCCAGCTCCACACAACAAAGTCAACTCACTTCACTCCAACATAATTTCGTTGTCAATGACTACTCTCACATTTTCTCAATCTCTATTTAAAGAGCAAAACAAAAAAAGCAACCCAGATTAGAAAAAAAAAAATATAATCTTCAAAACCTGCAGATAACACAAGATTTCATAGGGAAGAGGAAAAGAGCGAGAGGAAGCTGTAATATAAAAAGTGTCAAGAAGAGAACTTGTACAAGTTCAACAACATCCAGCTGCAATTCAACCCCTGCTTCAGCTGTAATCTCTAAATCGATCCAGATCTGCCTAGAAATGTTTGATTAGCTATATGGGCCTATAGTTATATATAACACATACAGAAAATAGCAGTTTCTATCTCTTTACCATTACTGTGGTTCAACTTTAAAACTTATTTACCTTGAAAATACTTAAGGGATTGCAGTATTAATTATTTTTAAAGGACACTCAATGCAACTGGTGGCCCAGAATTGATGAGTATATAAAAAAATAATAAGGAAGGAGAATTAATTGGGGATCTTGGGACCTTATTAAAATCTATTCTTGATTGAAAGTTCTTTGACTTTCTATTGCTAAACTTCTCCTGATGAGGTAACTGTATTTTTACTTTAAGAATACCATTTGGTGGAGAAAACCCAAAGTTTTAAGAAGTATCCAAACACATTTGCAATACAAGTCGGCAGTTTTCCAAGGAAAAAGATTAGTAAGACTGAAAGCCTTTACATCTAACGCTGAAACAGGATGTGGTTCTTGTATGTCTTAGAAGCAAACCTCCTCTCAAAGTGTCGCACTTCACAGCAAACCTTGGGAGGCAAAGAGTACGTTCACAAGGCTGCATTCCCGACAGGAGCATCAGATGGGCCAGGATAATGGAAAGCTGCCCCCTTGCAGGTAATTTTGCAGTATTACCCATCTCTCAGGTCATGCACAACATGTGCAGGAAAGGAGGAAACTAGTCCAGTCTTGTTTCCATGGTAAAAGGACTGCTGCCAGGTTGGATTCAAGCTACAGGGAGGCTTAACATGCCAAAGCTCAGTTTCTCCTACAATGAGCAGAGATGGACATGAGTAGAGACAAGCCAGACATTTCTTCCAGAGACAGATTCAGGAGCTACAGGGGCCCAGGGCTGTCCACACAGGTGATGTGCTTGCACTGCCTACCTCAAATCTGAGCAAGCTTCTTAAAAGCCTGTGCCAATCCCACATCTTCAAATAGCAAAACTGAATGGGTAAAAGAAATGGGTAAATCTTCAACAGCATTGTAGAAAAACAGCTTTGACTGCAAACACTAGCAAGAGCTCTCTTTTTGTTTCATCACCAGCCAACTTCAACAGTTGTTTGGTCACAAAGCCCCGAATGCCTTCTCAGTTTCTTGACATTAAAGCCCCTGTCCATATTTTATTCAATGTTTAGGTTTAGTGGAGGTTTTTTCCTCCCCATTGGCACCACACAATGAACTTCAGAAGTTTCACAGCACAGCAAAACATTTATCAAAAGCACCCCTTACTACCACGTCTTCCATACTCTGTGTTATTTCCAAGGCCTCTGCCTTTGACTCCACCAAATCACTTTGCTCCTCTGCGGAAATGCGAATCCCACCGCACACACCAAGGGCAGTAAACAGAAGACCAAAGAATTGGGACTGCAAATGGCCGTTCCTGCCCACGAGGGGAGGAGGGCAGGCTTCCCCTGCGACACCACAGTCTTTTTGATACTATTGCTGGTTTTCACAGTTTCTTTGAACAAACCCCTGGTCTTATGGGAGGGAGAAAGCACCTCCTTTTCTCAGCTAAACACCAATCACCCCAGTCTTTGCAGTTTTATTAAGAAACTTCAGCCATTTTGCCTTCTTCAACTACCAGAAATCTGCTTTATAGCAGTTAACATTTCAGCTCTTCCAACAGTAAAAATCTCAAATTGCATCAAAAGTCTACACCCTGCTGCTTGCTGAGAAACTCCTCAGACCCACGTCACAGGGCAGGACTCCCGTCTCTCACAACACGCACACAGCTTTGTTTATCATAAGGATTTTTTGAATCTCACCATCGTCTGCTCCAAGACCTCTTTATTCCCCTGGGGAAACACTTCACACATTCCCCAGGATTTCTTCCTCACAGTGTTTTGCTAGTATTCGTTTCTCTCCCTTCGACATCAGCTAGGTCTGACCCCCCTGTTGGCAGCCATCTGTTTGTCCATCCTCTCCTCCATCCTCATTGCAATGCAGGACACATGGCAGCAGCCTCTTATGGCCTTCCATGTCCTGGTGTCTGGGCTGACAGAAACACAGGAAATCTCAATTTCCTCAAGGCACTTGTCTGTTCCTGCCATTCCCTGGTAACAGCCGAGTAGACTTTTCACAGCCTTCATTTAAAACCCTCATACACTCCTCAGCAATTTGTCCCTTTCGCTTTCCATGCAGATTATTCCCAGAACATTTCTCTTAAGTGAACAACCTATCTTTACCACATCTTTGCCTTCTCTTCTTTTAACCTTTTCTTCCAAATCTAGGCAATGTGTTTGCTGTCATTTTACACAGTGATGAGAAAATCTCCTTTAGTATCATCAGAGATGATATCCTTTTGGAAGTCTCCCTACCTTTCCCACCTACAGCTAGAAAGAGAGGCAAGAAGCTCCCTGACAGTGGACCTATAAAACGTGCAAGGATCTTTTTTCCGTTCACTGTATTCGTAATAGGAATAAAGCACTTGTAAAGTACCTGAAAGCAGAATGTACATTTCATAAGCAAAATAATTCTGCTCTGGATTAACACCAGAGGATAATGGGGGAAGCTGAATAATTTACCCTCAGCTGCTCAAAAAAGGATTTTTTTCTAACAAAAGATTTAACTGAATTCCTTCTCCTGCTCAATCTTCAAATCTGTTTCAACTTTTCACCCATCCCAACAGCTTCTTTTATTTTTTTTCCTTTAATAAGAAGACATTTGCAGACAGCAAAGGTAGATAATTCATGATGAGACACACTGGAGAAGCTGCTTCTTTAATAAAGAGCCATAAGACAGGGCTGGGTTGATGGGGAACCCCACGCCTCTAGGCCAGGAGCACACACTTCTAAAGCAAACAACAGCTGGAAGCCATTGCCCACTGGAGACTCAGCTGATGCCTCACATAAAGTTGCCTTTCTTGAGCACACTGTATAAAGCATTCCCTTGCAGCTGCTGCTGAGGAGCCTTTCCTTTCTCCTGCTGCTTGTCTTGTGCCAGGGATGAAAGGCTACATGGCAAGGCAAGAGCTGCCCTTCCTCAAAATTTTCCTGAATGTTTTAATAGGAAAACAAAGTCCTGGAAATACCTGGGGGTAGAGTAAGTTGGTTGAAAAAAAATTCTTCTATTTGGATCAAAAAACAAATTTAAGTTTTGCCTAAATTCTACATGGGAGACAGACCAAAAACCCAATCATTTTTTTTACAGCACCAAGAGAGTCTACCAGAGCTGAATAGCTTTAATAAACACACATTGTGTATGGTTAGAACGAGATCATCTTCCAGCAGGCTCCTTCCCCCGAGACCAGCTCATATTTTAACTTGAGCTAGAGTTATATTTCAAACTGTGAAGGAAGCAAGCAGAGACCATCCTCCAAAACCCCTGCTAAGGGAAAGGGGGACAAATGCAGATAAATCAAGATGAAGGTAAAGAGGGAAATAAGAAACTGAGTTGCCCTCTGGGATATACATAATTATGTCTCCGAGTTCCTCTTCTAAGCATAGACCTGAGGCAGACAGTTCAGGCGAAGCACTTGTAGCTTCCACACAAGTTAGGCAGCTAATCCTAAAGTTTTCAGATTTAGCATTGGCAAAAAAAAGTCCTGGAGGAGAGGGAGGAAAAAGAAGAAGAAAAAAGCCAGCCCCACTGCAGCAGCATTCCCCCTCAGGAGCTCCATGAAGCCAAAAGTTTGGGCAGCATTTATAGGGGCTGTCAGCAAATGCTAATCACACTGCTCCTCAGACCACGCGATAGCAAGAGAGAACTGATAGTATGTGAGACTTCAGCCTGGATGGTTACCAAGAGCAGTAGGAGAATGTGCTCAGAAAGAAGACATATCTCCCTGGACTTGCAGGGGCAGGAACTGCTAAAACTGAAGACTTGCTCCAGAGAAGCTCTACCTGAGACTGAGGAAATAACCGAAGAAGGCACAAAAGTACAGCTAAAGCACACATACTGCAGCTAAGGAAAGGCAGGAATCCTTCCAACCCCGGGTCTTTGCCAGTCTGACACGTGGCTTCATCTCGGGGTACACTCAGCCCTCCCTTTCACAGGAGCAGACCTGCAACCAACACCAACCATGCACCACTGGAAGTCTAGCTGCCAAGTCCCCCACAGATCCATAACCCAGCGTCACAGCTTGTTCATGTCAACCACTGGCCACTCACCCATCCCAAACAAGTAGGTGACACTGGCTTGGCCATGATGTTCAGGATATAGCCCAGCTCCTCAGGTTGGCTCCATCAGCTCCCATCATGGCAGCACCAGCCTAAATAAAAGCAACCTGACCTAGGAAGAGAGTCCCTCCAGAACACAACCACCAAAATGGTATGGGAGGGCCAGCAGAGGAGACATAGATCTATATTGTGAATGGCAACAGCAGAGTCCCAGGATGACTGAGGCTGGAGGGATCTGTACTGTCATGCCCCAGGCAGCACCATTCGCCAACGTGCAGCAGAGCCCTTGGACTGCTGAGAATATCACAGCGGTAAGTAAAACGAGAGCAAGCAAAGGAGTTCATCTTGCTTTAACTTCAGATCCTCATTTTAACTTGAGAAAATTCAATTAGTTTCTACCCAGAAGCAGTTTAGCTGCCATTGTTGGCAATCAATGGTCCCTAAATGCTGAGAAACTGGCAACTGTTCAATGTGCTGGCAGAGAGGCTTTCCTAATTAAAGATGTCACTTTTCCAGCTAATTTAAGTCTGCCATCTCTTTAAAGTACCAATTGCCACAACAAAATATGAATAGGAAATTGACTTTCTGTGCATCTGTTTTTGCAAAATACTTCCTCCGAGTCATATGTTTCAGCTTAAATGGTTTAGGTCACTTGCCGGGAGGTGATAGCAGAGCTTTGTTCTGCCTCCTGAATACCTCTTAAATAAAGAAAAATATGCAGGGATTCAATCATCTACGGGGACGAAAAAGGTGTTTGTTGGCTTTCCTGTCTTCAGTGAGTTGTATTGTACTCCGTCTGATGCTGATTTTGTTAGGATAAAAGAACAAGAAAGAAATCCCCACTGAATCAGTCTGCTTATCTAAACGGCTTCCACTGCGCTACATACTTACCCTCACAACAACCCTGGGGATAGGGAAGTGCTGTTATTCCTGTTGGAAGGAAATGTGGAGGCATAAGGCTGAGACATGAAGATTTTTAGATGTCCAACCTCCCCTAAAGTCAAATTTCTGATTCATGCTATTTAACTCCTTTCCATAATAGCTAAATTACATACTCTTTTTTTTTTTTTTCTGAATCCAGCTATCCCAAGGCCTTAGCCAGCAGCACAACGTTAAGACTATTCATGCTCTTTGGCAACAAATGGAAAGCAACACCCATGCACCTGTGAACAGAATTCCTAAATTCAGTAATGAATCAGCATCATAACTTCAGCGCAGAATCTAATGCAATCCCAGCTATGCTCACTCCAGTCCTTTCTGCCATGGCCCCAAACTCCACAACTATTTAATCTGTGCCATTCTGGGACAGCCAAGGGAGGGAGTACAATGAGTCCCAGCAGAGCTGCCTTCATCAAAGCAGCTTTTGACTCCCCTCACTTCTTCTAATCTCTTCTTCTTTTACGGTCCATTTGTGAATCTGCATGGAGCAAACCATACTATATGCACTGCTAATTCGGACAGAGCAACAGAGCCCATGTCTAAACTAGTTTCCTTTATTCCCCAAACCTCTGACCAACAAAGCAGGTAAAAGTAGGACTTGAAATCTTCCCCTTCCCTCCCTTCCAAAGAACAGAAAGGCCACTGAATTTTGGTTTTGCAGAGTGCCTGATACAGCCAGATAAGAGCCATCCTCTACTGAGTGCCAAGAGCAGTAAAACCCTGATGTTTGACTGGGACTTGAGGTCTTCTTATCATACACTAAAGTTGAATTCAACATGGATGAGATACATTCAACAACCAGTATAGTTACTCACATGAGTATTACTGACATGATGATGTGTTTCATAAGCTTGGCAATACCGGCTGGCTAGCTAGAGTTGGTTAAACAGAAGCAAGTCATACATTATTTATAATTTATTAAAATTTATTTTAAACAATTCCTCACCCACACCATCATTTGATCAGCTCTGTTTACAGTCTACAACTGTGGAGCAGAGGCGTGTAGCATTAATTAAGCCACCAGGCTCTCCAACCCCCAGGTATGACAGAACAGACCCACACTTCCTTCCTGAAATGGAAACCTCCTAATTTTGGGTAGGAAGCGGGGAGCGTTTTATACTTACATGTTTTCCCTCTGCCACTGCAAGTTCAGCTATTCCCACTGCAGTATGGTCCTCCATCTCTTCCTAGAGCTCAGGAAGGACTTCTGGCAGAGTGACAAAGTGGCTGGGAACTGAAATAAGGGACTCCATGCCACAGTAAGGAAAACGCATGGATATATCCTTTCCTCACATCTGCTTCCCTAGAAGGGAATTTCCTCCTCTTCTAACGTCAAAATGCGACAGTTAAATTCCGTAACACTAGGAGAAAATCACAAAATGGTTTAGGTTGGTAGGGACCTTAAAGATCATCTAGTTCCAACCCCCCTGTGCTGGTCAGGGACATCTTCCACTAGATTAAGTGGCTCAAAGCCCCATCCAACCTGGCCTTGAACACATCCAGGGTGCAACTGGAAAGCTAACCCCAAATTATTTGCAAATAGTTCCTCTAGACTATAAGAATGGTAAGATTTTCCGAACATGGTTCAGCAATGTCACCATTGTGCCCGGCTCCAGCCCTGGGGCTGGATGTGAACTCTGTACCCCACAACCAAGGTCAATGAGGCTTTCTTTTTCTAAAATTAAGTCACAGAGCACTGGAATGAATGCTATGCAGAACTAATTTGTAAGCCCAGCCACAGTGTCTTTCTGTCTGCATATTTGATGGCGAATTCCCTCCCCCGCCTCCCTGGTCCATGTCCTCCCATCCTGTACAGGCACATCATGGCTGAAGTCAATACGTGGACTGTCTGCCCCCTCCAAAGCAACAGTGCACTTTCCACCTTCAACTCTTCCTCCAGAAACACATAATTATTCTTATGAGTCACTGTGTAATTGCTAAGTCATGCTGAGAGAGGAACAGAGTTGTCACCACACTCGGGCACCTCCAGCCCTCGCCCCCAGTACCTGCAGCTGCTGCTCAAGTCAGCATCCACTGGTGACCTTCCCAGAGGGCCGAGAAGGGCAGAGCTCATGTGCACCCTTACAGGTGGCACAGACCCAACATGGGACACACAGCAGCTCTGATGGTTCCTCATGATCACACAAGAGGCTGCAGTGCAGGAAGGATAAATCTAAGGGTGGCCCATGGTGCCTGCAGCCTCTGTCTCCCCTGGCACCACACAGGACAGCAGTCACAGCCCACTCACACCCATCGGGACATAATACTGCCCATTTGCAGGTATCCAAACTCACAAACAAAAATGATCCCATAAGAAGCTTGCCGCAGGACAATCACCAAAGTCAAAGCCTTTCCCAAGCTCTCTGAGAAGGCTGCTCTGCAGAGGAGGAGCCCGAGAGCCTCCAGGGCAGAGCACTAACACACTCAGGTGCGAGGCAAAAGGAGTGATGGAAATCAGGAATACCTCTATAAAAAAATAGAAATCAGGAATCTTAGCTCCTTATTAAACCTCCTAATTACTCAGTCTAGTAACCCAAACGCAATATAGAAACATTCACCACCATGAAAATAAAAAAAATCTTTACAACTTTATATACATATGCACATATGTGCACATACAGTTTATTCTATAAAAATAACGCGTTTAACTGTATATTTTACATAAGCACATTTCATTTTAACTCAGGGATGTATCACAGTTATTCCAAGTTATTTTATGTACACAGCAGCTGTGCACCAACACCTCCATGAGGAAACCTGCGGGGTACTGCTACCTCCATCTACCTAAGCGCTAATGGAAAAATAACCTGCAGAAATACATCTGTCAAAGGACAGGAAAAACCTTTATCCCTTGATGCAATAACCACATTGCGTTTGGCTTTCCATGAACACGTACAACCCCTTTCCACTAAAAACACTCTCTCTGTGTAGGTCTGCACTTGAGACAGTAACATGTCCTAACACATGTGCATCCATGCCTGTTCCTCACTTCACTGGCAAAGCAACACACGCTCACTGATTCTTGTTGTTCCCTTCCATTTCTTTCTGTGCACTGGCACAGGTCTTGCCCTCACAAATCTGCTCTCATAGTTCCTATCGGGTGGAAAGAGTCTGAGCTATGTCTTTTTTAATGCTGTCCTATCACAGTCCAAAGCCTCGTGCCATAACAACAATATCGGGAGAAGGGTGTCTGTGCAGTTTCTGCAAAGATTTAAGTAATCTCCACATTTTTATACGTGCCAGGGATTCTATAAATTACAACAATGATAAAAAGCAGCAAGAACAGCATCCACAACTACATGGACAACCCCAAGGGATCTGACATGCCATTGGTCAGGGCAGAGATGCTCCCTGTTCTCTGGATAAAGGGAAAATCTGGAACTTCCCTCCTTTGACAAGCATCACTTGCTGCCATCACACTGCGTGCCCAGAGAGCACACACATATGCAGATCCCAGGAAGGAGTGGGAAGGATCAGATTATTTCTGTTTAAACTATTCCCAGATTAAAACTGTGTTTTGAAAGGAAAGAAAAGAAAAGGAGAAAAAAAAAAAAGAAAAAGGAAAAAAGCTACCAAAAAAACCCAACACAAAAACCCCAGCGTTGCTGCTGAGGGTGGCTTGTTCTCCAACCATCTGTGCTCCTGGCAGGAGCCGTTCTGCTCCTACACACCTTTCAGCGCCTTCTGCTCCCTGAAGTGTTACACAACTGTACAGCGAAAGAAAATCAACAGAATTAACAAGTGGCCAAGTACAGAATTGCCACTGGGGCTGAGTATGCCCGTTGGTCTCCCATCACCTCTGCCCACTGCAGGGTATTTGATCCTCAGCACATGATGCAGGAGACCCCCAATGCACATCTTTTTTCCTATCCTTTCTCCTACCTCTCTTCCCCATCCAAATTACGATTCACCCTCCAGAGCCATAACTAACTCATTCTCATGACCAGAATAACTAAGCTGCAACTCCGGAGACTCAATCACGGCACCACACTCCGGGCCTCTCCCCAGCTCTGCTGGGGCTCTCCTCCATCCCACCGGCTGCAGTGGCCGAGCCAAGCCAGCTCCCAACCAGAGTCAAGTACGCATGTGCTGCACAACCTCAGGCAACTGACCACTTCGTTACATCTTCCTTGCTCCTTCGCCCTTTCATCTTTTCTATTAAGACTGCAAACTCTAGCAAACAGGAGTTGATCTCAGCTGTAGCCTGTGGCTACTAACCTAATAAATAATTACTAATTACTTAGGAGAGCAGTGAAGAACAGCATGCAATTAAGTGGTACTGTTGCTCCTGGCTCCCTCTCCTTTCTATAGGTTATTCTGCGGTTGCAGTGTCGTCCACTACACTAACACCAGTGACCATCATTTCACCCATTCTCCATTCTTTGAATGAACTTCTCTCCATCACTGGTTTTGGGGTTTTTGTTGTGCAAAGCTCATTGTAAGCCCAAGTCTGGATCCATAATTTCCATATGTTCCACCATTTGGATTCAGAATCTAAAATTACCTTGGTTGCCACAAAAATAGGAGCTTACAATTCCCCTTTGCCTTGCAATTAGGTCTCTAAATCACTTAATTGTGGGAGCCAGATTTTCTAGTGGAGCTCATTCATAAGCAGAGTGAACCAGCTGCGAAATATTTATCACTGTCCAAATTCTCTCAAATTTTCAGCATTTGGATCACAGGATTCTGTTCTGATCCAGGTCTAGGAGTAATGGCAGAAAAATCATAGGAGGCCAGATAAATCAGAAATCATTTTCATTAGAAAGCACAGTTTCTCCTTCAGGAAGCGTTACGCGCTGCCAATTCTTGTATTGAAACTGTAATTTAATCCTTTAAACTTCTTTGCTGTTTTGCAAATTGCAAGAGTTGATATTGAAGGGTGCTGAACAATTATTCTAACAATGAATTATATTTTTTTGCTAATTAGCTAGCTGAAGTTTCATTAGCATGAAATTTACCAGTCTGATCATTTAGGCATCTTCTTTAAAAGTCGAAAATTAGGAGCGCCTTCTGTAGAAGTTCTCTAATAAACCAATTATATCAGTTATATCAAAACACACATGCAGGGTAAGATAGCCTCAAAATAATGCAGAACAAGAAACATTTGATGTAAATTACTTTTTCCCCCTATATTCACCAATCTCAAGAGTAATTTACAGTAATTAAAATCATAAGCCAACAAAGCATTACTAGGAGTAGGTACCTCATGACAGGTGCTCAACAAGCACTAAAATAAGCAGTTCTGTACTCAGACTAAGCGCTTATCCTGTCAACAGCTCTCTTTTAATAAATGGTTTCGTTTGTTATGCTTTCTTAATTATTTGCTAGAAGATCATAATCATCTAATAAAAATGTGTTTGTTTTTGAACTGGACCTAATTATCAGTTTTAAAAGCTAGTGACAACATATGTACTAGAATCCATTAGCGAGTTCTGCGTAGAAAAGGTGACAGGGTAAAATATAAAAAATTACTTCAGTGATTTATGAGATCATGTTCCACGGGAATCAATGGGATTTAAGTGCTTGAAACCTAACTCTCCTTTCAAAATGAGATTCATATAATTACTATTTTTTTTAATTATTGGGATACCACAAAGAACACTGCAATCATCCCAACAAATCCCTCTTGCACTTGTGCCAAAGCTTGTTTTCCTCTCTCCGTATGCAGAAGATACAAGTTAATAACCTGAAATACATTCCAGATTTCAGCAGCTCCAAATACTACAGTGAATTTCTGGGCAGGTGCAGAAATCAAACCGTGCACATCGCACTGCAGGGCTGAAAAAGGGAACAATTATTTACTTGCAGATCACAATCTGCTAGTCTACCTGGAGGATCAAGGATTTTTAGGATCAACTCCTAGTTGTCAGTACCAACTTCTCTTTCGTCAATGTGGGTCAGAGATTTAACATCTTTTAAACAGCATTTCTTTGTATTTATGACTGAATTACAGTTTAATAAGGGGACACACAGAATCATCACACTTCCTCAGGATAAAAATTCTGCAAGTTAACAGCATCTCCCTTCTCAAACGTCCTTCAGATAGCAATGAAAAATGAAGGAGGCTGCAGAGTGCTTATCATGGTGACATGAGTTACCTCTCTGAATAGTCCTCAGTGCAAAGCAGGACAAGAGTCATGAGTCTTACAGAAAAAAAAAAAAAAAAAAGAAAAAAATAAAAATAAAAGAAATGTCAATTTATGTCTAATGCACAATAATGACTTGCGTGGCTGTGTCAAAGAAATCATCTGAGCTTCCAAGTATCAATATCCATAGCAATAAAAAATAATAACTTCAGAAGACAAAGGAAACCTTGATTCACAAAACAGTATTTGGAGGCTTTCAAAGACTTTCTGTGTGTAACTGAACATTTGCTTTAAATTAATAATCCTTTTCCAAGTGCAGAGCAGATCAGTTTCTGGCTACACAACACAGCTTTCCAAAAATGCTGGTTATTGTAGTAACATTTCAAGAAATGAATATGCTAGCTGGTATTAGAAATCATAGGAGCATTATTTACCTCTATTGAATACTGATCTAGATGTTTAGCAAATAGAATGCAGCTTAATTAAGTGATTTTATCTAAGGAACTTTGATTTGATAATAAGTAGTTTAAATATCAGCTAGTATTTTCTTATTCCAAGCATTTCAATTATTATTAACAATAGAATGAGTGTTATTGCAATAGCAATTTCTCCTGCCAGTGGAAAGGACTTTAATATAAATTCATAATGACACCATTGTATGGACCTGATTCTAATCTGGAAAGCATGCCTTGCATCTGAAATTGGTGTTCATGAATCACAACCTGGCTTCCTACTGTGGATACTGTTCCTGTTTCTGACATTTCTTCCAAAAGCACCCAGTAGTGCTAACTGCACTCTGCCACCAGAGCTGGACGTACACACGTGCAAGGGCTGAAGTTTAAGCACTTTCATTTGTTCCATTAAGAGGTGGATCTATTTACTCATTTTTGTGCTTTGGACTTTATCGAAGTCCATCTCTCTGACAATGGAAATTACACATTTTCTGGGAGTTACATTAAAGACAAATGTAGGGCTACAGGTAATATATGTGTATAACATAGTGCCAGCCAGTCCCCCAAAGTCAGTACTGGCACCTCCTGAGCACACTGTTTTCACCTGCTGGTATGTGACTGGCCACTGGAACGAGCCAGGACAGGACTGTAGCTTAATTCAGAATAGTAACTGCTATGCTTTGGACCCATGCTTGGAACGTGTGCTGGGTAAATTCCTCAGGAAGGATTTAGCCAAAGGTACAGAGTGGTATGTCCTATATCCACACCACAGCTGATGAGGGAAAACACAGATGGTTGTTCAAAACACAGGGGAGCTGGAGGAGGGACATTTGTATCCACAGTTTCACACTGGAAGTGGCAAATAAGGAAGGAACTCTGGCCAACATCACTCCCTTTGACTCTGGTGAAGCTTCACAAATGGTTCCTCTCCAAGGAAAAGGCCAAGCACAGCCAGTGGTGCCTGCAGGACGTATAGATCTCCCTGGGGTTCAATGCTTTGCAGAAAAGGTGTCTGAATGTGGGTGGTAGGAGTAGGTTTTTTAGGTACTGGATGCCGTAGATTGAGAAATTTCTGTTGCCTTCTGCATGACTCACCAAGCAGCTCTTCATAGCTATTTTCAAATCATAAATCTGCAGGGCAGACCCCCTTTGGCTAAGAACCCAGCTAACTGGGGGAAGGGGAAAAACCCACACCTGGCTCATCCTCAATGTTTAAGTAGCAAATGTTCTCTGAGCTTTATTTGCAGAAATGGGACAATCATGGCAGTTCTTCTAGTTTTAGAACAAAATTTCCACCTAAAAATAGCATGGCAAATCACCATTGTAGTATCTGTACTTTCTGAGACTACCTGTCTAGAAAGCTGCCCCATCATGTTCCAGGGTTTAGCCCATAGTCTGCAAATGAAAATTATTCTGCATGTTGAATATATACATTCTCTGTGTGTATGTCTAGACACATGCGCATTTCCATGCTGATACATCTGTATAATCTATCCTTTCTACATGAATTAAGCCAAATGGTGATCACAACATGTTATTTAAATATCACCAGGGATTAGAAGGTTCAGAAAGACTCCAAACCCCATAAAGTGAAG
This sequence comes from Numenius arquata, assembly GCF_964106895.1. Lineage (NCBI taxonomy): Eukaryota > Metazoa > Chordata > Aves > Charadriiformes > Scolopacidae > Numenius > Numenius arquata. The sequence goes on from NC_133580.1 coordinate 9,647,311, forward strand.
CTGAGCAGGATTACTTCCTGGCAGCATGTGGATACAAGTGTTAAGCTGATTATGCATTTTCATGACCTACATCAGCACATAAGATCCATGGTCCTCCCGCTCCTCAAACAGAAAAAAATCAACTTGTATACTTCCCAGCGATGGATTCCAACTCACCTTTCTTCTTCCTTTCTCTTTAACGAACAAAAAGGGGACAAAGATTAGAGATAGACTTCAGCAGCTGAAACAAGGTGGAACTGCTGAGCTATAGGAATAACCACAGTGTTGAGTCAATGGCATTCAAAGCACTAACAGCAGGGATCAATTGAAAAAGAAGGTAGTAAGGACTGTGAATCTCAAGGTAGATACAAGGTCAAAGCAGCTGGTAGGAGAGAGCTGAGCAATAGAGGAGAAAAAAAAAGAAAAAACCCACCAGGGGCTATTCACATTCATAGCATTCCTAAAGTATTTGGTATGCTCCTACCTACTTACTGCTAATTTATATTATACTGCTTACAACTAAAAAAGGAAAGAAACACTGCTAATTATAACAAGGTGCTACATACACAGAGCACTGCCATTGCTATTCCTTACAGGTCAAGGGCAGCATCATGCGCTATGCTGCTCAGAAGAGGCTAAATAATGCAGTAACTCTGTTTGCAAAATCATACAAGCAAAACAAATGTCATTTTTCATGCACAGAGCAGTTACATTTCTTCACGCATATGATCTTCAATTATTAAAGAAACTGTGATGTAAAAAAATAAAGCTGCCAAAACAATAAGGGGCTGAAGACAGCTTTTATATTAAGACTCAACTCTCTTGTTTTACATGAAGGTTGTAATACAGGAATGCAGCACAAAGCAGAAAGCAACACTAAGTGACCTGTGTGCTATATCCAGGTTACACAGACAAAGACCTTCAGTTAATGCCACTGATAGTTTTCATTCAGACTTCAGGTATGCTTGGGAGCGACAGAAACCACTGCCTCCAGCATCTACAGGGTTATGGGACTTTTATAGTGTTAGAGACTGAGCTGGTGTTGGACTATGTGTAACACAATGTCCAACACTGCCAAAAAGGGTTCTAACACTAAAGGCAAAGGATAAAACATGCTGGTTGCAGCATGTTTTCCTCTGCCCAGATTAAGAGCTGTTCAATAGAAGTATAATAGAATCTCTAAATCTACTCTGACTCAAGAACAGTGTATCTGACATTGAAGTTACAGAGCTGTCATAGTGGAGATAACCTGCACAGTGAACAGCACGCATCTAGGTATGGATAATGCATCATCTGACAGCATTAAAGTTTTAAAAAAAAAAAAAAGAAACCAAAACAGAATAAAAACTGGTCATACCATAGACTACCTTAAGCTTTACATTAAAAAGGCATTGGTATGTATTATTATCTGCTCCTTCTTTAAAAACATGCTATAAACAATTTGCTTTAAAATTCTAATGTGTAATTAACGCTCTCAGCCAGTGCCTGGCCCTGCTCTGGCACAAAAGCCCATTGCCTCAGCAGATGCACTGGTATATGCAGGGAAGGGCTCTGCCTCCTGGCACACCAGCAAAGACCATGCACTCGCTGTACAGAGGGGTTTTGCAGTGCACAGCCCTGCATCGGTGAATTGCCACACGCTGCAGCTCCTGCTGGACGAGATGCAGTAACTGCTTGAATACTAAATTTTTCCAGGTTTTTTATTTCACTTCATTGAGTCTTTAAAACATCCCAGGAGCAGGATTTGGGGTTTTACACCTCTTCTCTGTAGGAAAGCCTCCAAGACTGTTGCGTACATCCCCTCTCCTTTAGCCCTCTTAACCCACCCTGGAGTCACCACCTCATCAGGGGCCCTCACCCTGTTTCCTCTGCCAAAAGAGCTGGCCTTTCCCCAAAGCTGAAGCCTCCGAAAAGTAACACATCCCTACGTTTGAGCAGCTGCTGTGTATTTCCACAATGTCTAAAGGTTTCCCTTCCTCTATGCCCTTGTGCTGCCACTGCATTTTAATACCCCAGATGCTTTAGGGCCAGATCCTGCAACCTTAAATGCAGGCAAGACTCCTGTTACTGTTTAGGCAAGTTTTACATTGCTAAGAAATGAACCCCTTGGGGATTTGAATTTCAGCAATGAAGATGGACTCCAGAACCCTTCCCTCAGTCACCTCCCTTACTGATGATTTCTACACTCAGACAAGTCAGAGAAACAGAAATGAAGACACTAACTCCAGCACAAAGCATGGTAACACTGAACCAGAACTAGACCCAGTTCTGCAGCTTCTTCCAAATTCAGGCAGAATACCCAGCATGGACATGCTGAGAAAATCAACAAAAGAGAAGAAACCAGCCAGAAAATGCAACGTGCTAATACAGGAAGAGGTTAAAATTTCAGGGTACCAGTAGTCCAGACCTCAAAATCCTCCACATACAAAAACCTACAGCCAGGTTTCATCATTAAATATGATGTGACTGCATGTAATTACTACCTCAATTTTTATAGCTCCTTTAGCAGTCCCGTCCTGTTCAGCATTAGCTGCAGGTTCATTAAAACAGACTAATGTTACGGGTCTAACTTTTGCGGTGCCTCGCAGAAGTAAAAGGTAGATTTGAGCTGATTAAGACAGCATTTAACCCAGTAACTGTAGTGTAAAAAGGGACTGAAGGTTTGATCAACTGAATTAACAACTTCACTTTTGATCTAGCAGAGAGAAATCCACAAACATCAAAAGCAGGTTTTACTTAGCCCCTTAATATCTGCAACTTGCCCTAAGATGTCAGCTCTTCTCACGCATATTGGACATGAATCACAAATCCTGTGATTATGCCTGCCAAGACTCCTCTGAAGAGGAGTAGGATTTCCTCCCCCCACACCTCTTTTCTAGGGAAAGATGGTTCCTGCCAAATACACATATCAGAACCAATCAGCAAGGTATTGACCTGTTTGGATGTGAAGTCATTAGTACAAATAGAAAACTTCAGAAACATTGGAGAAAAGAAAGAAAAAGATGTTTTGCAATAAAGGCAAGAATGATCTGCATCTTAGAAGGTCGCGCTCTTGTCAGAACAAGAAAATTCATGGAATATATGTAAGTGGCAGGATCTTCAGATATATCACGAGCATAAACAGGGTAAGATGTTTTCAGAGAACGTTTGAAGTGGCAGGGGGAAATGCCAAGGGTCTCACCAGCAGGAAGGGATCAGCCAGGGAGGAGGAAGGCACCATGGCCTCACCGGCAGACTGAGCAGCCACACAGCACCAGCGCAGAGGCAGAAGCTGGCTCATGGGCCAACCTCTGCCGACAGGGCACTGTCCCTGGCATCCGTCAATATCGGCTGAAAAAGCCACAAAAAACAATGATTGCTGAGGCGTCAGCAACAGCACAGCACTGCCAGGCATGGCGGTGGCTTGACAGCACTCGCGGAGGTAGTAATTGCAACCATGGGGCTGCTGGATGGACAGATAGATCTCGCTGGAAACCAAACCCTCGGTTAGCTAATTTAGAAGATAGGCAGGTGTACTCTGACAAATACCTCCCCCACCACAAGCACGAGCACACACGCACACACATGCCACAGATCTCAAGATGTGCATGCAAAACACTGCTTTTCCCAGGTTTTTATTATTTTAGCTTTAAAAAATTATTGCTTTAAGTTAGTTTATGGCCTGCCAGTTGGCTGCATTTCAGAGCTATTCCAGCCCACACAAGGCACTTTTTTAAGGCACAAAAAAGTGTGGGGGTAAAAAAAAGTCTAAACAATGCCATAATCGTGATGAAAGCTAAATAATCCCAATCCTTTTCTATTAGGAAAGAACTGGTATATTAATCCCACCATTTTAACAGCTGGAAAATTTTGAAGGGAGATTTCAAGATGCCTTTATCTGCCTCTCACCCTTAACCTATTGTATGCAACTTGAGCATTTGCTAGACTGGTACCAGCAAAGAGTCACTGCCATTCTTTCCATCATGAAGCTGGTTTTCCCCAACCCACCTTTCCCTCTCCAGCCCTTCAGCTACAACTCTGACCCTCTGCCAACTAAACTGAAGGGCAATCCATTTTTTTGTAGTTGAGATGTAGGAAGACAACACCACAACAACCACTGCAAGGAAAGGAAGCACAGTTCAGAACAGTAACACTGATGTTTGAAATGGCAGAACCTAATCCTTCCCTGTGCATGACCTATGGTTCATCAATCCTTTAAAACAAGAAGAGATTATTCAAAAGCGCTAACACTTGAGGATGGCCATCACACACCAAGCAGGTATACTCTGACACATGAACACTGAGTACAGTTATCAGACAATGCCACTGCCCCAGAAGTTTGCAAAATACACAAGGCAAAAGTTATCTCCTCTTAAAAATGGCCCAGCACAGACATGCATGCTCTTTGTCGCAGGTGAAAAACAGGTGTGTTGCATCTTCAACACAAGCATAGCCTGATCATGGCCCAGTTGAAAAACATAATCCATGGGGTGCCCAGTGGAGGTGAGACTCTTCCCCAACATCTGACCTATATTAAGCTGAGATCAGTCACAAAACCCAGGGCACAACAGCAGCCCCAGCCTCTCTTCTGACACAATTTGCCCTACCATAACCTGTCTCTTCCATTTAATAACATTGCTCTTGCTAAGTAGAGGAAATGGGATTAAATGCTCCCCCAGTCTTCATCTTCCAGGACAGAGGAAGATTCTCCCAGCCACCACCTCAGACCCAATATTTGCTACTCCTTGACATGCACCTTGGCTCTGACACCTAATGGGATCCATCCTCTCCCCTCTTGGCTGAAGGCAATCCCAGACTCACGCTCCTACCACCCCACACCTCCGTCGCACAGTTTGATGCTCAGTACCCGCCTTGCTTAAAATCCCATTTCCAAGCCAAACTAACTGAAAGTAGAAGCAACAAGCAGAGATGGTGTCCAAATAGAGCACCACCTTCATCCTCCTCCTGGGTTTGACCATGTCACTGCCCCTGGAGTTGCACTGGATTTACTCACTGAGACCTGTGCAATGCAAAGCCCTCCTGGTACCTCTGGCATCCCTCAGAGGCAATCCACAGTCCCCTGAGCCCGCTTAGTCCCAGCTTAGCTAACTGCTGGCAGATCTAAACCCTCATGTGCACCTAGAGATGAACCACCTCCAGCTGTGACTGACTTCTGCCTGTCAAGCATTGCTAAGCAGCAGCCAAAGGCTTCCCCTCCTTCATCCCTCTTTCCTTTCCACCTTTCTCAATAACACATCTGACACTCTACATTGGCTCTCGTTAGCCCAGCCAGGAGTTGACCCAGCCAACACTGTCAGCCTCAAGCTCCCAAGCCAGCCCTCTCCCTGGCACAATGGCCAGCACAGCAGAGCAGGCTCTCTGTGATGCCTGGTGAGCAGAGCCCTGCGTGCCTGTTCCTCCCCACTGAGCATCGAAGCTGTATCGCAGGGGCTTGACATAATGTTGTAAAGCGTATCTTTGTGTCTGCAATGAAGTGCAGGCTCTTACTCACCTCTCTTTTTATTAGATAAAAATGCTTTCAAAATTGGTAAATTAATGACTTTATGCCAGGCCTAGGGCTCTACAGACAGGAGTAGAAAACCTAACAGGGTTTGCTCCAAATTTGCTTTGCTAGTAATAACTCTAAAGAAACAGCCAAATGAACACAAATGCCATATTTTATTCCTACTGTGGATTTTTACTTTTCTGTTTTAGTTTATTGTAGGATATTTAGTTTCTAATGAAATATGAAATTCAGTGATGGGGAAGATTTTTAAAATACAGCAGTAACAGATTTTAAACTTACTTTTTATAGAGTATTTTTAGAACCCCCTCCAGAACAACCAATCTCCAGCTCCCATGCTTGCCATTAAATGTCAGCATTTGACAGTTTCCATACAGATATCTTTCAGACAACAGTTTCTGTCTGTAATTAGGACAATAACTGTTGTAAATCTGAAGTGGCTGTTGGTAAACAGTGGCATTTTAAAGGCAGGTTACTGAAGAGGCCAAGGTCTGGAAGAGCAAGGTCTGGGGGTGCCCTTCCAGGTCTGTTCAAAGCCAGAGCACTGTGGTCATACCTAGCCTTTTTTTTTTTTTTTTTTTAAAGAAACACCACCACCTCACCCCCAAAAAAAAAGAAATAGGAAATGAGTGAAATAGAAATGTGAGTCAACTGATTCAGAATGAAAACTAGATTTTTATATGTATTGTTTACATAACAGAAATTTTGCCAAAAGATTATTTACCCATTTAAGTTACTTTTTCGCAAAGGAATCCCACAGAGCCAAATGAAGATATTTCTCTTTTCTTGCAGAAGTTGGCAGGTTTTGGTCCCATATTTCCTCAGCAGCATTCATGAACAAGCAAAGTCAGAGGAATCATCCTTTTTTTCCTGCTCCGTCCTCTCTCCTTTTCTGGTCATTTACTCCAACATTGGAATAATCCCAATAAATTCTTATGAGCAGACATATTTCTCAAGCTGCAAAATCTTGACATTTCATTGTGCTACCATTTCTCATTGGAACAAAAAAAAACACACTCTTTTTCTGTCCCAGCAAGGAATAAATGTACATCCACATATGAGCACAAGCCAGCAGACAACTGATATAGGACATGTGGGAAAAGGACAAACAGCCTTTGATCTTACCACTGCCCAGCTGCTCTCCAGCATCCCAGGAAAGTCTCCAGTCATCTCTAGTAAGGAAAACTACCTCAGTACATTCATATAGACCTGTATACACAGACATATGCAATCCTGAAACTGTAGGCCCCTCACATTTTGTTCTTTTCTCCTCAGATGCAGCCTTCATCCAGGTAGCCAGATTGCAGTGTAGGTTGGCTGTGTTGTTATTCAGAAGTGGCAAGGTGCTAGAAATCAGATGTTAGTAAACTTTAAAGTGCAACGCAAGTTGTTTTCAGTACACTATGAAATCCTAGCTAAAGTCTAACATGTAAATATCCCCCATCATCCACCTACAAGCTTCTCAAGCCTTGCCTGAAAGACAAATTGAGGGCCGACACCTGTCCTTCGGTATAAGCTCCAAGTCTCAAGAGCTTTGCAGCGGTACCTTTAATGTTTCTGGTGTACTTCAATAGGATTTTGTACTTGCACTTGTGTCACCACAACTGAATTCAAATATACCAGCAGAGCAGCAGCTAGGGCAAGCAATTTCTTCTGATGCTCAGAAAGCAAAGGTATTTTACAATATAAGAACCGAGTCCCAATTTAATGACTCCTCAGTGTTCCTGAAAGAATTGTAATTTTGAGAATGTATAAAAGAAAATATGCTGGACACGCTAATTGCATCTTCTGTCCTCAAAGACCAAAAGGGAAGCCAATTATCACATACACTCAACAGGCTACAGCACCAAAATACCCATCAGCATAAGGCAGCAGCTCCAGCAGCACATCAGCTTATGTCTGTTGCCTTTGTGCAGTCAGCAGTTGAAAAAAGTTTACTTGAAGAGATAGCACAGGAGGGAAAACACAAGTGAATACAGCTGGCATTTCAACCAGAGTTCATTGTACACTGCAGCTGAGGACAGGAAATTTTTTTTGGTTGGTTTTGTTTTTTTTTAAAAAAATAAATACACAAGAGGAAAAAGAAAGCTGTCTCTTCCTGAGCTACACCCCATCCCTGCAGACCACAAACCCATTCAAGGACTTCTGAGTCACGGCTTGAATGTGCCCTTTCCCAGAGCAAAGGCACCCAGAGCAATCACATTAAAGTGGAGCCAGAAGAGAGAACTAGCTTTTTCTCATGCTTCAATGGCTGACAGCACTTTCATTTCCATTTGGCCACCTGGTATTCAGCCCAACTCCTCTCCTGAAAGTGTCTAGAAAAATTAAAAGGCAGGAACAGCATACTTTTGTGAGAAAGTGAGGACAAGGGATTGCAGTCTTGCACACATTCTAGCAAAGTCCCTTTTGAATGTGGTTGTGCTTCACAAGACGTAGCAATTAAGCAGCACTTGCAGAGCACCTCCTTCTCCAGCCCGCACCGGCACCGGGCAGGGCAGCAGCTGCCACATGGCTCCTGCTCAAGGTCTCCAGTCATGCAGGCAAAATTGAATTTTGCTGCCCATGGATCAAGCCTGGGTTGCTCCAGCTGGTGGGAGACACATGAGGAGTCAGACTTGCTGTTCCTGCGACTAGGAATGGGATAGCAGAGAGACAGTCAACAACAGCTGGTGCTGGGACCAAACCATCCTCTCCATCCCACGTCCACCTTGCCCCGTCCCTCAGACCCCAGCCTGGCTCTCCAGGGCTCTGGCACCAGCAAGGAGGCAGCAGAGCAGCAGCTGCTGGGGCTGCCCCTACCTGAGCACCCTTCTGCTCTGCCCAGAACTGCTCTTGTTTTCACACCTCAATCTAGCAAACCTGTAAAAACCAGCACAACTCAAGAGAGGCACAGGAGTGGAAAACAAGAGGATCTCTCTTATAAGGTTAAGAATGTTCTCAAAGCAGTATTTTATTAGCCTTCCTAAAAAATGAGAAATAATTGCTATGAATACAGTGTGAGCAAAGCAGGCAGAAGCTGGATCTGTTATGAGTAGGAGCTTAAAACATGACAGCCAGCTCTTTAGGTCAAGAAATATAGTTAATTTTGATGAGGAAAATGAAGTGTCCAGCTTGCTTTTGAACAAATCATGTATTTCCACAGGCTCCTGTACTGCTCTGCGTACAGGCTACCTAATGCATGCGACAGCCCAGTCAAGGTGCCAGCACCATTACGCTTTGTTCACAGGGGGGCAGATCTCAACATATTCCACCCACTTAGAAAACCCTCCAAAGGCAAAGCATTTTTTTTCTAATCTGTGACCACAGAGGGACACTTGCAGAGCAGATGTGCTTAGAAAGCATCAGCACGCAAAGCAATTTTTCACTACTACTGTGCCACTTTTGGACAGTGCAATGAATTCTGTAACTTCCACGTCAAACTGGGTTTTGTTCTTTCAGAGTTTTAAACGACCTGCTCTTTCCAACCACATGAAGACTTAACAGTCTCAAGCAACTTGGATTAGCTGACTGATTGAAGTAAAATTCTACTTTATAGAAGTCAACATACCCAAACATCCTTTACCCTTACCCTTAAATCTGATACAGGGTTTGAAAGATTCTAACGCCTCCAGAACATATTAAAACATGAGAGGCAGCCCACTGTCAGTAGTGAAAAGGCTCATTTCATTGGGTTTCATATCAGATAGCCACCACTTAAGTCCCAAGGCTGGCTGGCAGTGACTGACCCTACCATGCAAGGAGGTTACCTGCCAGAGTAAGTGCAGAGCTCCTCTAGGCAGGACTCACTGGCTCATTCTCAATCCAGTTCCCTGCACTCTTGCCAGCAGCGAGATCTGGTCTTGTCATTTTACCCCCAAGTCACCCGCTTCTTGCACAGTCCAGGCTTTTCTCTCTCACTTTCCTGGAGGTGAGCAGTTCAGTATCTGACTGGAGACCATTTTAAAACCTGCAGTACCTGAAGCTCTGTTACATAAAGCAAAACATTTGCTATAAAATTAGTACAACAAGCACAAGCATAAGCTACATCTTTTTCTGCCAGGATGGATCCCATCACCTGGTTTATGATTAGAAATAACACAGCCATAGTTTTCTCTCTAATGAGCACCTTCTGTATTCCTATCAGTGCTACAACTACCTGGAACAAGAGTCACCCCGAGCATGCATCTGCTGTCCTCCATTAACTCAGACACATCCGTATTTTGAACACTTACCAGAATATGGTCTAAGCAAAATAAAAACACCAGAGAGGAGTCTCCACCGAGTCCAACAGGCTCTGACAAAGACCATCTTTGCAACCAGGTAGTACTTCTCAGCACAAGCATCTTAATTTACATCCTAATTACAAGAAATTCCATCAAAATTAATAGGTTTCTTTTAAGAACAGCAAAAGCAGTTCCACATTAGAGAAAGAGCCCTGGGTAGGACACAAACATGAAAGGTTTTACACTTTCCTCTCCGGCAGACAGATTTGGAGGATTACCTTTTACCTTGAGGGTAATTTTTCAAGATAAAGCTGCCTCTTCTATTTTATTTTTAATCACAGAAAAGATGCTAAATTGCCACAGATGGTCATTTGTTTTCATTTTGTGTGTTTTACACAGTACGTTTTATAGATTATAATAGTTAAATCAATGTAACAAATAAAAATAATTTCAAATTCAAATGTTGAGCCTGCTTAATCTTCACAATACGCCATTACTGTCAGGGTAGCACAGTTTGAATACAATAGGGGGAACAAGGTCCTTTGGCAGTCCCATCACAGACCAGCTGCTGACTGGCAAGTCGCTTTATGACTTGAAATTCAGAGGAGCTGACTGACAGCGATGTACAGGGTGCTCAACATCAGATAACATCAGGCTCCGGTTTCTTACAGTAAGAATAGTACTGCCTATTTACTTTACAAGGCCTTTTTCAGAACTGTTCATATTCATATATTGTTCTCTTCTTCCTAAGCTGTGTTTGCGG